>NC_080559.1:22705357-23351785 GCF_030253575.1 Rhododendron vialii
CCAAAAAGCGTATTGTACACACTGTCTGTGCGAGTACTACTGTAGCAGTAGCAGCTCTCTTGAACAGTTAGGGTGGTCACTTGAACACCCTTAAGCATAAAGATGATTTATTTATTTAGAGATAGCCTAGCTCCTTAATACTTAATAGAAAGGAAATGGAAGAAAGTTACACAGAAGAAGAAAATGGAATCCAATTGGTCCACTGCACAGATAAACCCCTCTCTCTCTCTCTCTCTCTCTCTCTCTCTCTCTCTCTCTCTCTCTATTTTATACGGTATATGCAAAAATTTCGTCTATCATCAAAACTACTAAGGCTCCGTTCCGGAAACCTTCTTAAAAAATAAGTACTTATTTTACCACTTCTCATTTAAAAATAAGAAAAGTTTGTAGACACCCCAATCTGGGCTTCCAGATTAGTTTACTTACGGTTTTTGATTCCCCAATGATGAAATGGATCAAGAACACCCTGGGAATGATAGCGTGTTTGAGCTTTGAGAGTTTGCAAAACCCTTGAACCTAACCTAGCCTAAGCCACTTTAAAAACCAAAAACCCTACTGGTCCGCGCCAGGGCGCAACCATCCCGCGCCGGGGCGCACCATCGCGCGCCCAACTCGCTCCATCGCGCGACAGAGCGCCAGGGCGCACCATCGCACGCCCGACTCACTCCATCGCGCGATTGTGCGCCAGGGCGAACCATCGCGCGACAGACTTACTCTGTCGCGCGACGGTCCAACCTACCACCAACCTTTCTGAAGGAGGACAGTTGGCCACCAATGCAACCTCAGCCAGCCCTCGTGGACTGGCTAAACTCCTCTGTTTCCAACCAGATTCACCTCATTCTCTCCCTATAAATACCACACTCCTTCTTTCATTAAAGGGGTTCAAGAATTTCAAAGGGTTACATATATTCTAGCCTTAAGTTACAATCACTCAAGAACAAAGCTTGTTCTTTGCTTCTACCACTCAAACACCTCAATCAAGCCTCAAACACATCAAAGTTCAACACCTTTCAAACTCAAAAACCATAGGTATAGCTTACCTTTGTTCTATTTTCTGTTCTAATCTCTGAGGGGGGCTGGCAGGGCCAAGGCTGGTAATCAATACCAGTTCTGGTCCTAAAGCTGGCAAGGTTTCAAAAACCGTCATGGTAGGAACCAGCGCGCGATGGTCCCACTCTCTTGCGCGACACTCCGGTGCTACATGCGATGGACCGCGTGGGGATTGGTGTCCTACTGTTTCATGCTTTATTTTGTATATAGATCACTATTAAGCATGTTAAAAACCAGTTTACTGCTTTCCTTTGTTAGAAATTGCTAACCGTAGTTCAATTTACATGTCTTCTGTTTTGGAGTACCCCTGGGATCATTCTGGACCTGTCCCAGAACCCAGAAATGTGTAAACCAAACACTGGTCCGCGCCAGGGCGCACCATCGCGCGCCAGACTGGCTCCGTCGCACGACAGTTCGCCAGGGCGCACCCTCGCGCGCCAGACTGACTCCGTCGCGCAATAGTATGCCTCTGACCAGTGAATGGCCTTGCACGAGTAGCTCGGTCTTAGGTCATTATTTTGTCCCCACACTGTTTATGGGGTGTTTTATTAATTTGTAGGGCTTTACAGCCTTTAAACTGTATATTATGCTGCTATAAACTGCGTGGTTTGTCCTGGGTGTGCACTGGTCCTTCCAGAGCCCAAATGGTTTGAGAATAAGAGCTGTGGGTTTGAGCTCACCGGCGCGCGCGTATCCTGGAGTTGTGCGCGCAGGAGTAAACAACATGCAGTGACTTGTCCAGTGCATGCTGGTTTCTTCCTACGCACGTTACTCCAAAACAGGGGCCTCCCAGTTTGTTTAAACTCCCACAACAGTCTGTTCTCATCCTATACTAACTGCTTATCCATGCATGCTATCTATCACATCCTGCAAACATGTTACAGTTTTAATCCCCAATTAACTGTTCCCCCGCCCTAATTGACTAAAGAATTGATTAATCAAACAGAATTGCAAACAAACATCTTTTGCAAATGCCTAAGTAGAGACCGATCTCCGGATTGGGCGAGAGGGGTGCCATAAAACCCTTCCCCTCTTGTAACCTGGCTCCCAAACCCAGATATGGTTATGACGGACTGGTTCCTTAACTTTTTCAAATCAATCAGCGCGGCAAGTGCTTCGAAATACGGTTCCTTGGGTGTCGGACCTTCAAACCCGAGTGGCGACTCTGTATTTTCGAGAGCGCTTGACGTCCAGCTAAAAAGCGCTCCCGCGATCTAGGCCCTTGCATTTTGGAATCCGAAAATTCCAAGGGCACGCTGCCCACAGTGGCGACTCTGCTGGGGAAACGAATCAATATTGGTCTATACTTAGGTTTTAATACGCTCGAGAACGATCCCACAAAAGTCTGTCAAAATAATGAGCTTTGCGCTGCTAAAGAAAGGATTGGTGATTTATCAGGACCTCGTGTCCGGCCCTCCGATCTGGGACTTTTCCGATTGTTCTTTTGTGTAGTTTTCTCTAAGTATGGATCAATAAAGAGAGCCAAATTTGAAAAGGCATTTGCGAATTTGTGATTCTATTCCATTAATCAATTTTTAGCATTCTCATTTGCATCGATGTGGGATAAGCCCCGTTGGATCGTTTTGGCAATCCGGCACGGTTTACCGGAGCCCGGGGACCCCGAATGACCAACAACCTCCGACGATGATGGGTCATTCTACCGTTCGACTGTTGCTCTGCGATTACGCGGGCAATGGGAGGTATATCTTTGGCCCTAGTCCGAGGAACCCGTTACAAGCCAAAACCAGCCTTTGCATATACAAAGCATTAGAACTCTCCAAACTAGGACAGGTACCTACAGGTTAAGATCTATTTGCATCTAACCCCATATACTGTCTACATGTTACTGCTTTCCTTATCGCATGCACTGTACATGCACTGTTTTGCATAGGAGCATGCTTAAGGTTGTTTTGTCTTTCGAGTTTGTCTTACGTTGTCTAAAGACGTTGTTGGACCCGATGAGGAGTCGTTCATTCTGTTGAATGTTCGTTATCAATTGCAAAATCCTTAGTTCAATGAGACTTTGAGAAATCAAAATTTACTACATCCTTGGCTCATGCCCGATTGAAGATTCAACCGAAAATATGGAACAATAAAAGTAGTGATGCCATGTCACTGGTACTACCCAGGTTGAAGTGCGAATTCACTATACACCGCCGTGTTCAAGGTTAAGGTGCCATGTCATCACTACCGAGTTGTTCCAAATTCAAAGTTGAACCTTTAAATGGGACTAGTTGAAGATTTAGTCTATTTTGACGTCTTTTATGATCTGTCGATCTACTCAGGGACACATCGCCAAAAAGAATTCTGAGGATTCTGGCAACGTCTGAAATTCGTGAGGCAAACTCGTCTCTGTTTTTGTACATACATATTGTTATGCGTAGGAGCATGTTTAGGGCGGCTTCTAGGTAGTCTCTTTCGAGTCTGTCTTATGTTTATTAGGACGCTGCTAGACCCGATGAAGA
Organism: Rhododendron vialii; assembly: GCF_030253575.1. Lineage (NCBI taxonomy): Eukaryota > Viridiplantae > Streptophyta > Magnoliopsida > Ericales > Ericaceae > Rhododendron > Rhododendron vialii. Next base: position 22,708,873 of record NC_080559.1, read on the forward strand.
GTCGTGCATCTCGATGGTGCACGTTGTCAATTTTCAAAGTCCTTGAATCAATGAGACTTTGGGAAATCAAACCTTTTTAAGTCCTTGGATCATGCCCAATTGAAGTTTCGACCAAAAATAAGGAACCACAAAGTATGGATGTCGTGTCACTGGCACTACCCAGGTTGAAGTGCGAAGTCACTATACACCGCGGCGTTCAAGGTTAAGGTGCCATGTCATCTACACCAAGTTGTTCCAACTCCAAAGTTGAAACTTCAAAAACGGAATAGTCAAAGGCTTAGACTGTTTTGACATATCTTAGTGTTAGTCGATTTTAACAAAGGATACACCCTCGAAAAGATTTCTGAGGATTTTGGCAGCGTCCAAACATCATGAGACAGACTGGTCTGTAGTTGTAGAGTCTAGGAGGACACGGACAACAACGACATTACATTGCATTATTCTTGTACATAGTTTGCTGCAGGAATGTCACTGAGCTTTCAATTACATCGATTTCTAGTTTGGAACCATTGCACCGAACAAGAGAGTACCGAAAGGAAGAGCCAAACCTACTTGGGAACGTCTTCAGAATCCGGTTCAAAGACTTATTAGGCTAGATTCCCAGTCAGTAACAACGGAGGCTTCTCCAGGATCACTGTTGGCCGCCCTACAGTCAGGTTCGCCATCGATTTTGCTAAAAGCCACACTGTCAGCTTCCCCATCTTCAGCTTCTTCATCAAGCTCCATTGAAAAACCTGCGATGACAGATCAACCGCTCACTCTGGAAACCATGCTCATGAATCTCCAGAACAGTATCACTGATATGCAACAGAGGGCTACTCAGACAGATGCTAACATCACTCGCCTAAATGACCTTATCAATACTCGTCTTCCACCAGTGGCCGAAGAGGAAGGCGAGGACGATGAGGATGTTCATGCAGAACCCGTCTTTGTTGAGGTTCCAAACCATGAAGGCCGGCTTATCATTCAGCCCACTTCTAGAGAGGCTCGTGTGCTTGCTCCAAATCCCGCTGCTGTTAGGCCTGTTCAAAACCCTGACATAGCTGCTCTTATGGCCAAGATGGCTAAGCTGGAAGAGGCCATCACAAAATTCGAGAAGATCAGCGGGAGGAATTGACTTGGATCGTCTCTGCTTGTACCCTAATGCTAGGCTTCCTGACAAATTCAAGATGCCTGACTTGGTTAAGTTCAACGGGAGCGGTGATCCCAAGACTCATCTCTTTGGCTACCATGCTGCAATGAAACTGTTGGGTGTGGAAAGCGAGGCTATGTCTCAGCTATTCCCTCAAACTCTCTCCGGTCTTGCTTTCCATTGGTTTCTGTCGCTTAACATCTCCAAAAGAAGAACTTGGGAGGATATTGGAGTTGCCTTTGTTGCAAAGTACAACTACAACTCTCTGCTCAAGATGACTACTCGGGAGTTGGAGTCCACCAAAATGGAAGCAAAGGAGTTCTTTGCGGATTTTGTCAAGAGGTGGAGAGCCAAAGCCGCTCTAATGACTGAGCGCCCGAGCGAGAGGGATCAACTTCGTATCATCTCCCGCAATCTTCAGCCTGACTTCGCCAAGCACCTTGTGTTGGTTCAAGCATCTGCAAACTTTGAGACTTTCTTCGAATCTGGTTTGGCCATTGAGGATGCACTGCAGAGTGGAATTCTACCTAGGGGAGAGTCTTCCTCACAGAAAGCGAAGCCGCGGCCCTACTCTGGAAATAGTAGCACGTTGTTCGGTAACAACAACTACTCTAATACTGCTACAAGTGGGAGCGATGCTCCGGCTTTCGACTCCAATCGTGTTGCCGATGTCAACCAAGTTCAAAATGCCCAAAGCTACTGGGCCCGAACCCAGCCTCGGAATTTCTCTGCCTTCGAGGCACCTCTATCCGCAGTGATGGAAAAACTCGTCAAGTCTGGGCATCTCAAACCTTTGACCCCAACTTCTCCGCCAAAAGTTCTACCTTCTGGTTACAAACCTCACCTCTTCTGTGCCTTCCACCAAATGTCTGGCCATCCCACTGACGCATGCTATCGTCTTTGACATGAGATTCAAGATCTCATTGACAATGGCACGGTTCAAGTTCCACCAAAGCCCAACGTCATTTCCAACTCTTTGCCTTAACACAACTCTGACCCTCTAGTTGGCCAGATATCTATCACCTCCACTCAAATTAACCCGAGCTCCACCATATTCAACCATAGCCACTATATCGTCCTAGAGAGCCAACCCAAACCAATCGGATCCTTCCCGTTCGAACCGGAGATTAACATGATGGCTGTAGGTTGGGCAATTGAGATCTTCACTGCCGACACCTGGATTGACAGTAATGAGGAACTTACAAAGGAGCAGACTGACAGGCTGAGGTCCATTGTTCATGGGAGCACCGAGTAGGTTTGGTCAAAGAAGCTGAGGAAGCCGAAGTGCTGTTGCTTGGGCCTGACACCTGCTAGATCCTACCTCTTTTTGTGGAAACTATGGGTAGCTTTTTAAATATTGCATTTTCAAATCGCGTCTAGTTTGCATTGGCGTTTTGTCTGAGTCTGACACAGAGTCTTTTGAGTCGTCTAAATCTAGCTCTGAGTCGGAGGTTGTGCCTCTTGGCCCTCCACGTCGTAGCTTTTGTTTCAAGTTTTGAGTCTGCTGTACTTGGCAACCCCGATGGGCTTTCTTTATGATATGCATTATTTTGCTTCTAAGTACTTCGCTGGTTTTTGAATAAACTGTGTCAACTCCGACGACGAAGGGATAGATTTCGATGGGATTATACCCAAGGAAATGTGTTCCCTCGCCGAAAGGGAAGACGAAAGGCATGCTCAGCCTATTAATTGAAATTGTAGTTCTCAATAAACTTGAAAGATAAGGTAGACCTCCAAATGGTTCAAACTGATTCAACGCAGTCCCTCGAGGAGCATTGTGCCCGGTCAGAAAGGCTCAAAGAATTCATCGACATCTTGGCATGGTCCCTCAAAGACACGCCTGGTGTTGATCCCGAGATAATGGAACATCAAATCCCATTGCTACCAGGTGCCAAACCATGTAAAGCAAAGCTCAGAAGGTCCAGCGCCTCATACCATGTTCAAGTTTGCAGGAACAGCGTTCCGCCAAACGTAAGTTGGAAAAATTCAAAATTGGCCTAGAACGAGACATGTCAACCGAAGCACATTGGACTCTGCGCTATCAAAGCCGTTTTATCTGAGGCTGTGGCCAGAGATCATCGATCTCAACCGACCTCGATGGCAATCAAATTCAAATACCTTGGTCAGCATGGATCAATTCAAAAGCCTTTTCCCTGAGAGAAGCTCGTTGGGCTGAAAACCCTAAGGGTGGGCAGTTCCAAGCAAAAGTTAGAGTAGCCTGCTAGACCAAGAACCTATGAATGAGGTCTAGGCAAAAGTAAAGGCAATATTTGAAAGCTCGCTAGACCGAAAACCCGAATGGGCGGTTCTAGGCAAAAGTTAGAGCATAAAAGGTGAGGTAAAATACTCGAGTGAACCTTAGCCTGAACTACGTTTTGACCTGATTCCCTAGCTTGGGATACGTAGGCAGTCTCCCTTTGAGACTCGGTCACAATCTATCAATTGGATCCATGGTTGACGTTTGGTACACGTCAGAGGTCGAAGAGGATCAAAGATCAAGTTGCATGGGAGGCATCTGAAAGGGGGAAAACCTTTTTTGTCTTTCAGTTTTATTGCGAACTACTAATTCAATTTCAAAGCTGAGCATAAAGCCTTAAAAGATTTTAAGCATCAAAAACAGAATGAAATGCTGGCGAGGCCTAACGGCTCATAGTTTATTCTAAGTTCAGCGAAGTCTAGTGTGAGCAGTTGCAGTAGCTTTGCAGTCATGTGCGCTAGTTTGAGGTTCACGCACACTTGTTCATAGTTATGTGCGTTGGTCTCAAACCTGCGCGCGCTTCTTTTATTCGAGCAGCCAATCAATAGCAGTTAGCTACTGCCTTCGAGTCCTGTTCAAGGGGCTTTTTGCCAAGTTTTGTCAAACCGTGCAGACCTAATGTGACTGCACGGGGGTGTCGGTTTCAGTCTGGGCCTATATGTGTCATCATTTGCGTCTTATGTCCATCTTTGTGGCATTTTTCTAGATTTCAATCCATTGTCATGTCGAGATGCTTTTCTCAGTTCTATTTGTTCATCCAGGTCACCGTACATATGTTTGACCTTACAAGTGTCAGTTTCACCTGTCTAAAGGGATATTGTGAGTTTTGGCACGTTAATGCCCAAAATTTCATTATCTTCCATTTGTTTAAGGATTTGCATCGTATCCTGGGGCTCTTTCTCCCTTTTCGTTCGAGCTAGGAGAGTCTGTACATTCATGTGTCTCTGTGTATCGACTCAGTTCACTTGTCAATGCAAATTAGATATTAACAGATGGTTTACATATTGATAAATTGGAAAATGCAATTTTTACATTGCTACCCTAGTATCTGTAACCCACAAGCTGTGGAATGTTGTGGACATCAAGGGCATGTCGGCCCAAGGCCAAGCAAAGCATATTTCTGGGGCTCGTCTGCCTAAGCATCGAAGAAAGGGCATGCAGGCCCAATGCCGTTACAATGTCAACTGGGGCACGCTAGCCCGCTCGATGTCTAATTATCTGGGTGCGCATCTCAGAAGCAAAAGACAGTAAAGTACCGGGGCTCAGTGATAGTCCTTAAGCCATCGTTGTCCTCCTAGGAGCTGCCCTTAGCTTGTACCTACATTTTCAATTTGTGCATTTTGTTTGTATACATCTTTGCATATTGTGTATGTCAACTGCTGAAAACAGGAAGATGGCCAGCATGGTTGTCGTCATATCATTTGTTTGCCAAGGTTTGCGATGCGATCTTCTGCAGAACAATCCAATGACAGCCGGTTCTGTCAAATTTCTCAACGGCTTGATCTTTCAGCACACTGATCTGCCCAGTTCAAATCAACGACAGCCGGTCCTGTCCATTTCACAACGGCATGATCATTCTGCACACTGATCTGCCCAGTTCAAATCAACGACAGCGGGTCCTGTCCATTTCACAACGGCATGATCATTCTGCACACTGATCTTCCCATCCCAATTCAATGATAGCCGGTCCTGTCCATTTCACAACGGCATGATCATTCTGCACACTGATCTTCCCCTTTCAAATCAACGACGGTGAGCCATATCGTCCGACCCAATCAACCTGATGGTCAGCCATATCATCAATGACGGTCAGCCAAATCGTCCTACTCAACCCGATGGTCAGCCATATCATCAACGACGGTCAGCCATATCGTCCGACCCAATCATCCATGACGGTCAGCCATATCAGTCATTCAACGATGGTCAGCCATATCTTCCATGACGGTCCGCCATATCAGTCATTCAACGATGGTCAGCCGTATCATCCATGACGGTCCGCCATATCAGTCATTCGACGATGGTCAGCCGTATCATCCATGACGGTCCGCCATATCAGTCATTCAACGATGGTCAGCCATATCATCAATGACGGTCAGCCATATCAGTCATTCAACGATGGTCAGCCATATCATCCATGACGGTCAGCCATATCGTCTATCTCCACCAAATCAACGGCTTGATCATTCTGCACACTGATCAGCCCGTCTCCTGTCATGTCTGCAACGGTTTGATCATTTATACTGATGATCCTCCCATCCAGACTTCAACGATTCGATCATTTATACTGATGATCCTCCCATCCAGTCTGCAACGGTTCGATCATTTATACTGATGATCCTCTCACCCAGACTTCAACGGTTCGATCATTTATACTGATGATCCTTCCATCCTGTCTTCAACGGTTCGATCATTTATACTGATGATCCTCCCATCCAGACTTCAATGGTTCGATCATTTATACTGATGATCCTTCCTGTCAAATCCCCCAACGGCTTGATCTTTCGGTACACTGATCAGCCCGTCTCTTGTCAAAGTTCCTCAACGATCTGATCATTCGGCACATTGATCTCTTCGTCCGCCTTCACGACAGTCGGTCCTGTCAAATCCACAAACAACGATCAGATTATCATCCGATGGTCCGTTCATCCGCAACTGATTGTTCCCCAGGAGAGTTTGTCTTGGCATGTCCCGAACGACAATCACCCTCAGTCTAGCCGCAAGTGCATCTTCCAGCAGGCTTATTGCTCTGTCTCGGATGGTCTTTGATAAGGAGATTGGCTCTGATTCCCTACAGATGGAATTCAACCTGCCTGACACGACCTACCCGTGTTTGTTGGAATACTTTGTGCCAAGGATAGCTTGATCCCCAACAACGATGGCCTGTCCTGTCCAAATCTACAATGACAGCCTATCCTGTCCAAATTCGATCAACAAGCGGCGATTCGCTCGTCCACTTCTACTTCCATCCCCGGCAATGGACAGCCAGTTCATTCCACCGATCAGGTTCCTTAAGTTTACTTGTCTACTTTGCTAGTATGCTTTGCTCTGGATTGCCTTAAGGGGTGTCTAGAATTCTTTGACGTTACTTGTACCAAGTCGATGGTGCTTCAAGTGCCGTCAAAGAGGGGCTACTGTAAACACCCCAATCTGGGCTTCCAGATTAGTTTACTTACGGTTTTTGATTCCCCAATGATGAAATGGATCAAGAACACCCTGGGAATGATAGAGTGTTTGAGCTTTGAGAGTTTGTAAAACCCTTGAACCTAACCTAGCCTAAGCCACTTTAAAAACCAAAAACCCTACTGGTCCGCGCCAGGGCGCAACCATCCTGCGCCGGGGCGCACCATCGCGCGCCCAACTCGCTCCATCGCGCGATTGTGCGCCAGGGCGAACCATTGCGCGAAAGACTCACTCTGTCGCGCGACAGTCCAACCTACCACCAACCTTTCTGAAGGAGGACAGTTGGCCACCAATGCAACCTCAGCCAGCCCTCGTGGACTGGCTAAACTCCTCTGTTTCCAACCAGATTCACCTCATTCTCTCCTTATAAATACCACACTCCTTCTTTCATTAAAGGGGTTCAAGAATTTCAAAGGGTTACATATATTATAGCCTTAAGTTACAATCACTCAAGAACAAAGCTTGTTCTTTGCTTCTACCACTCAAACACCTCAATCAAGCCTCAAACACATCAAAGCTCAACACCTTTCAAACTCAAAAACCATAGGTATAGCTTACCTTTGTTCGATTTTCTGTTTTGATCTCTGAGGGGGGCTGGCAGGGCCAAGGCTGGTAATCAATACCAGTTCTGGTCCTAAAGCTGGCAAGGTTTCAAAAACCGTCATGGTAGGAACCAGCGTGCGATGGTCCCACTCTCTCGCGCGACACTCCGGTGCTGCATGCGATGGACCGCGTGGGGATTGGTGTCCTACTGTTTCATGCTTTATTTTGTATATAGATCACTATTAAGCATGTTAAAAACTAGTTTACTGCTTTCCTTTGTTAGAAATTGCTAGCCGTAGTTCAATTTGCATGTCTTCTATTTTGGAGTACCCCTGGGATCATTCTGGACCTGTCCCAGAACCCAAAAATGTGTAAACCAAACATTGGTCCGCGCTAGGGCGCACCATCGCGCGCCAGACTGGCTCCGTCACGCAACAGTTCGCCAGGGCGCACCATCGCGTGCCAGACTCGCTCCGTCGCGCGACAGAGCGCCAGGGCGCACCCTCGCGCGCCAGACTGACTCCGTCGCGCGATAGTATGCCTCTGACCAGTGAGTGGCCTTGCACGAGTAGCTCGGTCTTAGGTCATTATTTTGTCCCCACACTGTTTATGAGGTGTTTTATTAATTTGTAGGGCTTTACAGCCTTTAAACTGTATATTATGCTGCTATAAACTGCGTGGTTTGTCCTGGGTGTGCACTGGTCCTTCCAGAGCCCAGATGGTTTGAGAATAAGAGCTGTGGGTTTGAGCTCACCGGTGCGCGCGTATCTTGGAGTTGTGCGCGCAGGAGTAAACAGCATGCAGTGACTCATCCAGTGCATGTTGGTTTCTTCCTACGCACGTCACTCCAAAACAGGGGCCTCCCAGTTTGTTTAAACTCCCACAACAGTCTGTTCTCATCCTATACTAACTGCTTATCCATGCATGCTATTTATCACATCCTGCAAACATGTTACAGTTTTAATCCCCGATTAACTGTTCCCCCGCCCTAATTGGCTAAAGAATTGATTAATCAAACAGAATTGCAAACAAACATCTTTCGCAAATGCCTAAGTAGAGACCGATCTCCGGATTGGGCGAGAGGGGTGCCATAAAACCATTCCCCTCTTGTAACCTGGCTCCCGAACCCAGATATGGTTATGACGGACTGGTTCCTTAACTTTTTCAAATCAATCAGCGCGGCAAGTGCTTCGAAATACGGTTCCTTGGGTGTCGGACCTTCAAACCCGAGTGGCGACTCTGTATTTTCGAGAGCACTTGACGTCCAGCTAAAAAGCGCTCCCGCGATCTAGGCCCTTACATTTTGGAATCCGAAAATTCCAAGGGCACGCTGCCCACAAAGTTATTCCATAAAACCCAAATAAAAAGTTCCTTTCACATTTTTAAACTCAAAAATAATGTAAATGAAAAAAAAAATTCAATTTTTTTTGCACCGTATTAAAGATCTCAATGAGATCTATCAAACAAGATCCATATTGATAGAAAAATTATTTGCGTAAACACATGAGTTTTTAGCTTGAAGTTGCCTTGTACAAAAAATAAGACTATTGCTATGATAATGGGCGCCGGCGGAGGGAAATCGTACGACGGCTGCGCCGGGCCGTCTCCGGCCACCGGACGGCCGATCCGAGCCGTCCAAAAATTCTAAAAAAAAAAACCGAGGGGGCTATTGCGGGAATCAACGGCATCCGAGGTGTGTAGGGTACTTGATCCGAACACCCATTTTCAGTGTATATATGATGAAACTCTTTTTGTGGTCTTTTATGCGTATGAAAATCCACTCAATTGAGTAACAAAATAATTCAAAAAAAAAATGCCAAAAAAAAAAGCATTCACTCCTCTTCTTTATCTCGCATCTATGGTATTTTTGCCCTGGTGGATTTCTCTCTCATTTAATAAATGTCTGGAATCTTGGGTTATTAATTGGTGGAATACCAGTCAATCCGAAACTTTTTTGAATGATATTCAAGAAAATGATATTTTAGAAAAATTCATAGAATTAGAAGAACTCGTCTTCTTGGACGAAATGATCAAGGAATATTCGGAGACACATCTACAAAAGATTGGTATAGGAATCCACAAAGAGACGATCCAATTAATCAAGATATATAATGAGGATCGTATTCCATATGATTTTGCACTTCTCGACAAATCTAATCTGTTTCATTATTCTAAGTGGCTATTCTATTCTACGTAATGAAGAACTTGTTATTCTTAACTTTTGGGCTCACGAATTTCTATATAACTTAAGCGATACAATAAAAGCTTTTTCTATTCTTTTCTTAATTGATTTATGTACCGGATACCATTCGACCCATGGATGGGAACTAATGATTGGCTCTATCTACAACGATTTTGAATTTTTTCATAACTATCAAATTCTATCTGTTCTTGTTTCCATCCTTCCACCCATTGTAGATGAAATTTTTAAATATTCGATTTTCTCTTATTTAAGTCGTGTATCTCCGTCACTTGTAGTGATTTATAATTCAATAAATGAGTGACAAACAATTCACTGATATTTATTCAATTATAATCTTTATTACTTTCTAGTTGTATATAAGAAAAGCATTTTAAATAGTCCTTACTTTTTTTATTTCTAGCCATTCCAGGGATTCATCATATATTATTCCAGTCAAATTTTTCCAGTAAATTGCAGAATCGTGGATAGGGAACTATACTAGCGACCTACCCAATTTATTGTAGAAATTTTCGGGACCATGCAAACTAGAAATACTTTTTCTTGGATAAAAGGAACAGATTACTCGATCCATTTCCATATTGCTCATGATATCTATCATAACTCGGACATCTATTTCAAGTGCATATCCCGTTTTTGCACAGCAGGATTATGAAAATCCACGAGAAGCGACTGGGCGTATTGTATGTGCCAATTGCCATTTAGCTAATAAGCCCGTGGATATTGAGATTCCACAAGCGGTACTTCTTGATATTGTATTTGAAGCACTTGTTCGAATTCCTTATGATATGCAATTGAAACAAGTTCTTTCTAATAGTAAAAAAGGGACTTTGAATGCGGGGGCTGTTCTTATTTTACCTGAAGGTTTTGAATTAGCCCCTCCTGATCGTATTTCCTCCGAGATGAAAGAAAAGATAGGCAATCTGTCTTTTCAGAGCTATCGCCCCAATAAAAAAAATATTCTTGTGATAGGCCCCGTTTCGGGTCAGAAATTTAGTGAAATCACCTTTCCTATTCTTTCCCCGGACCCCCCACTAAGAAAGATGTTTACTTCTTAAAATATCCTATATACGTAGGCGGAAATAGGGGAATGGGGCAGATTTATCCCGACGGGAACAAGAGTAACAATACAGTTTATAATGCTCCAGCAGCGGGTATAGTAAGCAAAATCATACGAAAAGAAAAAAGGGGGTACGAAATAACCATAGTGGATGCATCCGATGGACGTCAACTGATTGATATTATTATCCCTCCAGGACCGGAACTTCTTGTTTCCGAACGGGAATCTATCAAATTTGATCAACCATTAACGAGTAATCCTAATGTTGGTGGATTTGGTCAGGGAGATGCAAAAATAGTACTTCAAGATCCATTATGTCTTCAATGCCTTTTATTCTTCTTAGCATCTGTTGTTTTGGCACAAATCTTTTTGGTTCTTAAAAAGAAACAGTTCGAGAAGGTTCAATTGTCCGAAATGAATTTCTAGACTCGCAGATTTATCAACATCAAATTTGTAAAAAGAACCTAATTCGGATTATGTATAATCAATCAATGACTGAAGAATATGAACTTTCTACTTATGATCGTCAAGAATTAAATTATAATCAAATTGCTTTGGGTCGTTTACCACTGTCAGTAATTGATGATTACACAGTTCGAATAATTTTGAAATCGCCTCATCATAAAAGGCAATGTAATAAAGTATCAAGACTTATTCATCCATAATGAAATGATCTGTTCATAGCATCGAACAAAAAAAAGTCATCAAAAAAATGACTTAGATAATCGAGTTAATATTAAAATATATTAACTAGAAATATATAAAACTATTCCACTAAAACAAAAAGGAGGTGCAAATACAAATATGTGGATAAAAGTATTTTTTTATAAACTACTTAACACAATACTCAATTCTGTTATGGGATCCGGACTCTTTTGTGGATTTATGACCGCATCCACCGTAGGTCTCGGATATTTCTTCGTTGTATCCAGCTTCTTCAAAAAAGACATCCAGAAACAGGTAACAGCAATGACTGGTTTTCTTATGGGACAGTTCGTGATATTCACATCGATCTATGATGGGCCGCTACATCAAGTATTGGTTCAACCTCATAACCTAATTATGCTATTTCTAAGCTTGTTTTTCGTTTAGCTCTTCTGGACCAATCTAAAAACTTTGCGCAACACGAAATTTTTGCATCCTGAAGATGCTATTATTAAAAGAAGGCCCGTGCTCCGCCTTCAATTGAAATTTATGCTGAATTTCTTTGTGCAATTATGCAACCCCTACCTTGAACCTAATTCAATGGTACCCATACCAGATTAGCCAGCATTTTTCTCTACAACAACGAGAATAAGATCTTATTTTTAATATATAGTTTTGTTGGTTGGTTAATTGGTCACATTTTTTTCATGATTTTTTTCATGAAATTGTTACAATTCATAATAGATTGGGTACGTACTCATTTTTTTGAATCTTAAATTAAATAAGTGAAATAGAGAAAGCTTTTTCTATTTCACTTATTCGACTGGATCTTACGGAGCCTGCTCATGTACGACACGATTCGGATCTGATCATAGAAAAGATTCTCTTCAAGTGAACCAGCCTATCCTTTGTATGGCGCTTCCACGATGGTTGGAACAGAGACACATTTTATTGTTAATTCCAATGTGGCATATAGATAAAGACATCTATCTGCACGGATCAATCAATCATTCAAGTCAGACACTCCCATAATCCATTTTCTCTTCGTAAAATTTCTTTCAACTATTCATGGCGAATAAGTAATATTGCAGGGTTGAAGAGAAATATCCAAATCCATGTCTTATTCTTTTCAATAATCCATACTTGTCAAATCATCATAAAAAAAAGAAAGTAACTTCTTTTTTCCTGTTCAGATCAACAAAGTCATGATATTTCTATTTATTTATTTCTTAGTTTACATCTAATGGATTTATCTGGACCAATACATGATTTTCTTTTAGTCTTCCTGAGATTGGGTCTTATATTAGGAAGTCTAGGAGTGATATTACTTCCCAATCCAATTTATTCTGCCTTTTCATTGGGATTGGTTTTTTTTCTCTATATCCTTATTTTATATTCTATCGAACTCTCATTTTGTAGCTGCTGCGCAGATCCTTATTTATATAGGAGCTCTAAATGTTTTAATCATATTTAATGTGATGTTCATGAATGGTTCAGAATATTACAAAGATTTTTATCTTTGGACCGTTGGAGACGGAATTACTTCGCTGGGTTGTACAAATATTTTTGTTTCACTAATTACTACTATTCTAGATGCGTCATGGTACGGGATTATTTGGGCTACAAGATCCAACCAGATTCTAGAGCAAGATTTGATAAGTAATAGTCAACAAATTGGTATTCATTTATCAACAGATTTTTTTCTTCCATTTGAGCTCATTTCACGACGAGAATGTAAGAAAAATGACACGACCTTTTATTACATTTAATCATTTTTTCAATAAAAATATTTTTTTATATCCTTATGAATCAGATAATATTATCTTATTTTGTCTACTTCTATTGATCTTATTTGCTTTGTTTGTTGGAGTGATAGGAATTCCTTTCAATCAAGCTGGAACGGTTTTGGATATATTATCCAAATGGTTAACGCCGTCTATAAATCTTTTGCATCAAAATTTAAAAAATTCTTTGGATTGGGCTGAATTTTGGCAAGATGCTATTTTTTCAGTCAGTATAGCCTACTTCGGAATATTTTTCGCGCTTTTTATCTATAAACCTGTTTATTCATCTTTTCAAAATTTGAAATTAATTAATTTAATTGGTAAACTAGATTCTAAAAGAACTCTTTGTGATAAAATTAGAAATTTAATATATAATTGGTCATATAATCGTGCTTACATAGATGCTTTTTATACAACAACGTTAATGGGAGGGACAAGAAAATTGTCAGAAGTAACTCATTTTTTTGATAGACGCATAAGTGATGGAATTACGAATGGAATGGGTGTTATGAGTTTTTTTTATAGGGGAAGGTATTAAATACCTAGGGGGGGCGTGTCTCTTCTTATCTTTTCTTTTATTCATCTTATGTATCAATCTTTTTATTCATGTTCTACTTATTTTTTATTTTATTTTGAAATCTAGTAAGGACTTCAATATACGCCAATTTTTCTAATTTTTAGAAACTAAATAAAAAATTTATAAAAAATTTACAAAAATTTCGTTTCTCAATCTTTGTAAATTTTATTTAATTACTCATTTTTTTTTCGAATTAGAAAATTTCAATTAGGTGTATTCTTTCCTTGGTCTTGACCAATTAATATAAAAAATCACATATCACCTAACATATTCCTTTTTTATATTTATAGTAATGTTTTATTCGATTTCGAATAATATTTAACTGCAATTTTAACATATCTATAGTTTTTATTTATTTTTTTTCTACTTCTTTTTATAAAGAGAATGCTATTTAAAAAACAAATAGATAATGAATAGTAAAGAATGATTCTTTTTGAATAATAGATGTCTTTCACATCCAACTTGAATAATGAGTAACCTCTGTATTTTAAAATGGGAGTTCCAAAAAAACGTACTTCTATATCAAAAAAGCGTATTCGTAAAAATATTTGGAAACGGAAAGGATATTGGGCAGCCTTAAAAGCTTTTTCATTGGGGAAATCTCTTTCGACCGGAAATTCAAAAAGTTTTTGTGTGGGACAAAAAAATTCGACCGAAAATGCAAAAGGTTTTGGACGGCTCGGATCGGCCGTCCGGTGGCCGGAGACGGCCCGACGCGGCTGTCGGTACGATTTCCCTCCCCAGCGCCTATTGGTACCTATATAAATTCTTCAAAAATAAGCACCTCCTTCCTATCTTTGTGGAACAAGCCTTATTATTGAACAAAAAATAAGTTCTTATTCCATTTCTGGAACAAAGCCTAATTTCTCTTCTAGCTTTTACTCACAAGTAGTGAATCAAATGAATATGAAGGAACTAACTAGCTATATTTGTATTATCATCTATAACCTATTGAACTATCAATTCACAAATTTTCAAAGGAAAATTCTGAAATCAGCCTAATGGGCTGACGATAATAGGTGTGTGAATGTGTATTAAAGGATATAAAAAGTGTACAGAAATACGTGTTTTTCTTGTCTTTTAGTGTGTTTATCGTCAGTCCAGTGGGCTGACAATAACAAGACCGTTTTTCAAAATACAAACATTTATAATCGAGTAAAATTAAAATCCTATGCGTTTACATATTTTTTTTTTTTGTGACAATGTCAATATCAACACATTATGTAAAGACTGTAATAGGATTTGTAGAACTTAATTTCATTAACACTACCCTTGTCAAAAATCCTAGAGTTACTGTGAATATCATTTATAGTAGTAGGGGGTCGTTTGGATGCCGGCTTACCAAGGGGTGTTAACAATACCCCGTTTTAAGCCTGGTCCAACAGCTGAACCTCTGCTTTGGGAAGCAGTTTGACGCCTGGGATTATCTTCTTCAATTCTTAGCTAACACCGGAGAAGGGGTATTCGGGGGTGTTGCCGATGGGTAGGGTTTGAAGTGTCCATATCTTATACCCCCTAATCCTCCTAAAAAATTGACGAGAACACCCCTCCTTATCCCCCTTCTCCCAGCCAACCCCAGCTTGCCATTTCTGTCGCAGTTGTTCTGCTTCTATTCGAAGAGACGAGAGGGAAAGCCGAAGAAAAACAAAAAAAATTAAGTGATCCAAATTTCAATCTATTTGAACCGGTAGAAAGATTTTAGTTTTTTGATTATTTTATCCTAAATGGTCATAATTAAGTTTTGACTCTAGAACTCTCGTTGATTAGCCCTAAGAAAGTCATACAATCAAATATTTCTTAAGGCTAATCAACGAGAGTCCTAAAGCTAAAAATTAATTATAATCCTTTAGGGTAAAATGATCAAAGAAATAGTATATTTGCATTGATTCAAACCGATTGAAAATTGAAACACTTAATTTTTCAACATACAATTTATATATTAAAAAATATGGTTAAAAAATAATTTTCAATCCGTTTGAACCGGTACGAATATCCTATTTCTCTTATCATTTTATCCTAAAGAGTCATAATTAATTTTTGGCTCCAGGACTCTCGTTAGTTAGCCCTAAAAGATATTTGGTTCTATGACTTTTTGGGGCTAATCAACGAGAGCCCTATAGTCAAAATTTAATTATGACCCTTTAGAATTAAATGATTAGAAAAATAAAATCTTTCCACCTATTTAAACGGATTGAAATTTGGAACACTTAATTTTTTTTGCTCAACACGTATTTATTCTAATTATAATGAAACTAACAAATTTTGTCATAAAACACTGCATAAGGGCAAAAAAGTTATTTAACAGCTTTTTACATCAATCCCCCCTCCTTATACTCCCAATTAATCATCCATCCAAACCAAGTATTATTTTATCTCTCCTTTCTAATACCTCATCGAAAACCAAGTACTATTTAATACCTCTGCCATAAATGTGAGTCATCCCTTATTAACCAATACCCCCTACTATCCAACCCACTCATCTTACATAATACCCCAAACCTAATTCCGCATCCAAACGAGCCCTAGGTACCATAAACTCCAACCCTCTCAAATCTCTGGGCGTGTTTATTTAAGGGAAATGATATTGGCACTCCAAAAATTGATGCGGACACTCCAAAATCAATGTAACTCCAAAGCCACTTTCTTTTATTTTTTGGAGTGCCTGCATCAATTTTTGGAGTGCCAATATCATTTCCCTTATTTAATTTAAAAGAGGTAGCAATTTGGTTAAAGTATCTCCACTTTAACCCTGCATTTTACGGTAGGCATCTAAGACAAAATTGAAGAGCCGTACCCGTTTGTAGATAACACTATCCATGAAAAAAAATCTGTCCAAACCCTAGATTTCCTACTATTAATTGCTCTATTTCCGCTATAAAGATTTAATAAGTCCACAAATCTAGCTCAATATTTTGTAAGCCCACAAGTTCACATGCATAATCTAAACGGAAATGATACTCATACAACCGTTGTGTGTGTTGTGTAACTAATTCTGACCGTTCAGATGTCTTTGGACGTTCTAGATTTAAAAAAATTCTTCAAAGGAAAAGTTTAACTCTTCCAAGGAAAAATTTGAACGAATCTTGACCATTTATTACAACAATGTACGGATGGAGATTGGTTGTGTTTGATGTTTTGCACAACCGTTGTGCATGTAGCATCTTTGTAATCTAAATTCTAAGGTACCCTATGAAAGTGTTTGCCTTGTTCGTTTCACTTTTTGAAAAAAAAAATTTCAACTAAAAAAATACTCATTACCTCTATACTTCCAATCATTACTCTCATAAAAAAATTCTCAAAAACTCATCCAAACACAGCACCATAAAATCATCTTCATGGGGTGCTCCTTGTGCTGCTATGCTTACATATATTCTCCGAGCTTGGAGCAACTTCAATGATTTCTCAAAGGTCATTTTTTTCCCTTCTTGCAATGTTTACGAAGTTATCTATTGAAAATCGAGAAGATTGAAACAAAATCTAGCTCGCTCGCTCGCGTTCGTTTTGTGCAAGGTCCACAGAGAGATCGATGCACACAAAATTTCATTTTTTTTTTTGGTCAAATTTAATACAACTATTGGCAAAACTCATTTATTGACAACTAAGGGGATGAGATTGTGAACAAATTATAATTTAAGTTATAACTTTTGCAAAAAAAATGATTGAACGTTAGAGATGATCTGTGGGTGTAAATACCGTGTAATAAAGATTTGTGCATGACATATCGATCGGTTCGTTACTACTATATTATTCAATAGGTAAAAGTTTCTATTGAGTGGGGTCACTAAAAAAACTAGTGAATGACAAAGATTGAAATTAATCAAGATTGTTTTTGAATAGAAATTAATCAAGATTGTTAATAAGAGCTTCTTTGAAAATATCTCATATTGATGTGTGAAGCATCAATTCTTGGTAAATTCAATGTTAGGTAATTTGAAGCATGAGATATGCGTAAATTGGTCCGGCCGAATACTTTGAGCTGTACGGACAAAATATGAATTTGAATATCATACCCGTATCATTAATGGGTTTATTCAGAAGAGAAAAAATGCTAATGATTTTTGCACTTTCTTTTTTTTTTTTTTAGTGAAAAAACTACGCATAAAATTTTTATTAAAAAACAAGAAATGAATTACATTCCTCAAAATTAAAGGGGGTGCGGTTTGGAAATCAGTTTCCTATAGAAAAAAAATTCAAAATTTTCAGAATAATTTTTAAATTATTTTTATCGGTGTTTTAAATGATTCAAGTTATCCGAATGTCAAAAAAGAAAAAAATAAAAGTTACCCAAATGTCATTGTTCAGCTGGCATGAGTTGTTGCAGCAAAAAGAATCCACGCTTTCTTCCTCCCCCGTAACCGCCAAATCAACTCAACACTGCACCAACGACTTTTACAATTCCAAAATACCCACAGCTAAATCACGCCGAGTGCGCATGTAAACCAATCCCTCCATTTCCCCGCTTTTAAAATCAACCAACAAACTCCCCTTCTTCTTCTTCTTCTTCTTCTTCTCTCTCTCTCTCTCTCTCTCTCTCTCTCTGTGTAAAACCCAATCCATCACTTCACTCTCACAATCCTCACAGCACAGATTCCCAACCAACTCATTCGATCGAGAAGAATGCCTCTCTCTCTAACCACCGCCCTCCTCCTCCTCTCTCTCCTCACCACCCCCACCACCTCCCTCCCTTCCACCGTCGGCTTCACCTTCAACCCCACCCCCACCACCCCCTCCCCTTCCCACGTCGCCTCCTCCCTCCACTCCCTCCGCATCTCCTCCGTCCGCCTCCCCAACCCCAACCCCGACTCCATCCGCGCCTTCTCCTACTCCAACATCTCCCTCCTCCTCTCCCTCCCAAACTCCCTCGTCCCTTTCCTCGCACACAACCGCTCCAACGCCCACCTCTTCCTCTACACCCACGTCGTTCCCTTCTACCCCCGCGCCCGCATCACCGTCATCTCCGTCGGCTCCGACCCCCTCCTCCACTCCGACGATCTCTCCGACCTCATCCTCCCCGCCATCCAGAACGTCCACCTGGCCCTCCGCCGTCTTGGCATTAACGATATCGCCGTCTCCACCACCTTCTCCTTCCTCAAAGTTGTAACCACTGCCTTCCCCCCCTCCTCCGCCGAGTTCCAGCCCCCCGTGGCCGACGTCCTCGTCAAACCTTTGCTCGACTTCCTCGACCAGACCAACTCTTCCTTCCTCGTCAATCTCCGCCCCTACGACGTGTACAAGGCCAAGCACGAGATCCCCATCGGGTTCGCCCTGTTCCGGGAGACCCCGTTTAACTTCCGCGACGACGCAGTGACGGGAGTCCGGTACCGGAACCTGTTCGATGCGATGGTGGACGCGGTAGTCTCGGCGATGGCAGTGGCAGGGCATGAGAACATCCCCGTCGTGGTGACGGAGACCGGATGGCCCAGCGGCCAGGTGCCCGGCGTGAACGGCGATCCTGACGCTACCGAGCTCTTCGCGGGGATGTATGTGAACGGGTTGATTGAGCATTTGAAGTCGGGACTGGGCACGCCCCTGAGGAAGGAAGGGGTGGCCCAGGCTTACGTATACGAATTGTTTGATAGTGACGAGAGGCAGGAGAATGGGACGGGGCCGGTGCCGTATTATGGGATCTTGTATCCGAACATGACGCTGAAGGTTAACGTTGATTTTTCGGCGGCTTCGGAGAGGGTGGGAGGCAGCGGCGGTGGTGGAATCTTGGTGAGGGTGGCGGTTAGGGTTCTGATGGCGGTTGTGGTTGTGGTTTTGGTGTTGCATTAGATGTGATGGACAGCCATTGATTTTGGGCATCTGTTAGGCTTTGTTCTGTTTTGGTAGTACTAGAGATTGCAGTTTAGGGTGTTGATTGAGATCATTTGGAGGGGAATTTGAGTTGTAGTTTAATTTGGTGAAGGTAATTCTCTGTTTCGTGAACAAATTGGTTGAAATGTGAAGGGTATTTTGAGGGAAAATCCATTTGGGATTCCAATTCATTTTACTTGATTACTTTTAGCACTTGATCTCTTTTTCATTTTTGAAGGCTGAAATACTTCATTCTAGTATAAATGGACTTGTTCTTCTTTCCCCTTCATCTCCTTAATTTAAAGTCAATTTGATTGTGTGGAACGAAAACTTTGCTTTGTGGCCTGTCTTATAATTTGGTTGGATTTGTTTGCGTCCGGAAAAATGCTTGACAATGCAGATTTAATTTCATGCTGATTAGGGCCTCCTATGGGTTGCCCATTTCAATCTCTTTCCAATGTGTAGGCCTTTGCTAGGATTTCCTGTGGAATGCAATCCTTAAAATAAGTGCGCTTGGCCAAACTTTACTCCAAATCACTATCAAATCCATTAACATGTAGTAATTGAAACTAAGTGAAGATTTTTGTAAAGACCCGGTATTTTTAATAAATAATAATAATTCCAAAAGAAAAATATATATTTTGCTCTTTATTTTTTTTAATGCGAAAAATTATTTAGGTCGCCACGCCAATTTTTTTTTCGTAATCGAATATGCGCGTACGTATCCAGCGAGTAATTTTTCTAGTACGTGCATGAGTTGCACTGGATCATTTTTTCCCAACCCAAACCAATACTCCACCACCCTCTCCCTCTGCCAGATTCGGCAGCCCCCCTTCCCCACCATCACCATGCCTGCCTCCTTTCCCATCCAACAACTTCAACACTCCACCTCCCACTCCACTTTTCTTTTTCTTTTCCTATTATATATATACATACCCTTATACATAACACACACACACACTTCATCTCCCCATCCTCTCCTGTTTCGTCCAGAGAGAGAGAGCTCCGACCCACCGTCCCCTTTCTGCCATCCCTCCGCCGCACCACCTCCTCCGTCCCTCCTCCACCCTCTCGGCCCCCTCCTCCACCGCGCTCCACCATCTCCGCTCGGCCCAGCCCGTCCACCTTCGGCCATAACCACCGCCACCGTGTACCACCACTTCTCCATCCCTCCTTGGCCCGACCAACCTCGGCCTCACCACCACCCGCCGACCCACCTGTTAGTAATTTATTTTAATCAACGGGTATCTGTAATCTTAACGTGGGGAGATTAATGAGTATTTAATATCATGGAGCTCGTAATATAATTGAGATAAAGACGGGAGTACAATTATAATTCTGTAGTGGGGTGAATTATAATTAGTGAAATAAGAAATAGAATCCTGGTGGGATTAAGTTTTCTTATTTACACTGGGAGCCCAGACTTATTACTCCTTAGGTCCCTATCGTAGCCCTATATATACACGTTATGCTCTTTAGGTCAGGATGATGTTTTTCTATTATTCAGTAAATAGAAGCAGGCTTAGAGAGAGCAAACAGATCACGAAAGAGTTCACACTTGGTTCGTGTTCTAGACGTGCAGGGAATACGATAGAAGATCGTAAGGTACGGTCGAGCAGTATTCGTGGTTTATAGCAAGACGTGCTATAACAAGTTCAACCAGCGTTCGTGTCGCAGGGAGTTGAGGTAGAACCCTAATTCCGCTTTATAGGGTTTTACAATTTTTGTTGTCTAATCTGTACGCGTCATTACTGGGTCTTGGGGATTCGGTTTCCCAACAGTGGTATCAGAGCCAGGTTGTAATCACGCGTATGGATTAAACAGGCCATGTTGTCCGTAGGTTATAGAGGGTAGAACGTAGAACTGTGCTAATCCTTGTTTTACAGCGTTCTTACCCAGCTATTATGGTCACATGATTTTTATTGGTTTTATGTGATTGGATCCCACGATAATTTTTTTCGTGGTTATTGTTATTTATTGGGTACCACGATTATTTTTCGTGGTTGTAATAATTAACGTAGCATGTGTTATTTATTGGGTGCCATGATTATTTTTCGTGGTTGTAATAATTAACGTAGCATGTGAACTCCAATGGAGGCATAAGATCGATATTTGTATGTTTCTTCGATTGTAATAGCATTCGACGGTTATTCGGAGATCGAAGATGGTAGATACAAAAGATTCAAGTTATTTGGCTCGCAACAGTTTTTTTTCAGATTCGTAGGGTCTGATTGCAGGGCTATTTCGACCCAGTAAACATTGGAATCAGAAAATCTGTTCTTCACCAAAGTTGTAGATAATTGAATTTCGAATCCAACCCAATTTGAATCACTTCAATTGGAGGTTAGATGAAGAAGATATGGCCAAAATACTGAAGGCTGTGCAGTTTACGCGGGAATATGTTAAATCCGAAATTTCTTGCCTAAGCACGGTTGGATTTTGGTTTTCTTGATTGATTCAAACTATCTAAATCTTCTACACAAGTATAGCCGAAGGATTTCAAGTTTGGAAGGACTCCTTATTGCTTAAGGATTTCAAGATTGGAAGGATTCCTTGTTGCTCAAGGATTGCATCTTTGACCATAATAGTTGGGATGCATATTTTATTATGTTTCCTAAATTATGTTTATGCATGTTTCTATGATTGTTTGCATATGTGATAGTTTACCATATTGGGACAACATGGTAATATATGGCTTTTGACCTAGATCACGTTTTTTGCAAACTTAAAATTTTTGATAACCCTCACAAATTTTTTTTAAATAACTAAGTGGGAGAGGGAGTTTATTTTTATAAATCCCACGGTCTCCATTACTAGTATGTAGATGATGTAATTAATTTTGTGTGATGGTTTTAGAACCTTCCCCCCCATCGGGCAAAATTAATTATGCCCTCATCGGTACAGACTTCCTTAAAGGATAGGTCTATAATGATTGTTGTGTGAATTACTACACCATCTGAGGTAATTCATAACGGAACAATGGGTCATGGGGCTAGGTAATGGTATACACTTAGCTGTAAATAATAGTATCCTCACCATCTGAGTCACTATTATTATTTATAGGACTGAAGTTATATTGGCTATTTAATTTTGCTTGGCACGGTATAGTGTCTAGATAGTAAAATTAAAAGGTTGTGCCTATCTACACGAATGATAAAGAGTAGAGACTTCCCATCGAGGCATGCTCTTCACGGTGTGTAGGGTTGCCAATGTTTTTCTTTTAACATGTGGTAGAGGGAACCAATATTAAAATGAAATTCAAAATTTTTATTGCCCTTCATAATTGATTGTTATGTTATTTGATTCTCAGATTCAAAAATGGGCTCTTTCAATCCACTTGCCATTATTCTCAAAGAAAATAAACTTACTGGACCAAACTATGTTGACTGGAAAAGAAACTTGAATATTGTGTTAACTGCTGAGGGCCACAAATATGTGCTTACTACGGCGTGCCCTCCTATACCTGAAGAAAATGCCACAGAACAGGAAGCAAAGCCTTATAAAGATTGGGTTAAGGCTGATGAGATGGCGCGGTGTTATATTTTGGCTTCTATGTCGAATATATTGCAACATCAGCATCAAGCTATGGAAACTGCTTCTGATATGATGCTGAACCTTAAAGAAATGTTTGGGGATCAGAATTGGGCAGCAAGGCTAGTTGCTATGAAAGAATTGGTGAGCATCACCCATGTTGAAGGGACCCCGGTTAGGGATCATGTTCTAAAGATGATAGCTCTTCTTAATGAACTAGAGATCCTTGGAGCTGAAATTGATGGGGAAACCCAGATCGATTTCGTTCTCAACTCACTGCAGTCTGAGAGTTTTAAGCAGTTTCGCCTGACTTATTCTATGAACAAAATGCATTTATCTTTGGCGGAACTGCTTAAGGAACTCCAAGCAGCTGAGGGTCTTTTGGTTGCGAAGAAACCACCATCAGTGCTAGTGGCTGAGAAGGCTTCTACTTCTAAGCCGAAAGGCAAGAAGAAGCAGAATAAGTCTCAGAAAAAGGTTGTGGAGGCAGTTCATGCGCCTCAAGGTGGAGTGAAAAAGCTTACGGGCAAGTGTTTTCACTTCAAGCAGAAAGGACACTGGAAGAAGGAATGTCCGGTTTTTCTCAATAAAGTGAACAAACAAGGTAAATCTTTTTCACTAGTTGTTGAATCATGTTTAGCGGTGTTATCTACCAGTACCTGGTGTGTAGATACGGGAGCCACTAATCATGTTTGCAATTCATTGCAGGGGTTCCAGGAAACCAGAAGACTCAGTGATGGGGAGATTTATCTACATATGGGAAATGCTACGAGAGTGGCAGCAGTTGCAGTAGGAAATATTTTTTTAAAATTTTAGTAGTAATAGGAGTTTAATTTTGAGAGATTGTCTTTATGTTCCTACTATTAGAAGAAACTTGGTTTCAGTTTCTAAGTTAATAAAGGATGGATATTTGGTTTATTTTAGTGACTCTGTGGTTATTAAGTTAAATAAACGTTTTATCTGTTCTGATTCATTGGTGGATGATCTCTACATTATAAATCCTATATTTCCTACAGTGCAACTGCATGAATTGAATAACACTAATAATTTACCATGCAAGAGAAAAGAGCCTTCGAAATTGAACCAAACGTATCTTTGGCACTTACGTCTTGGTCATATTAATCTGAATAGGATTTCTAAACTGGTTAAAGATGGACCTTTAGGTTTATTAGAAGTTAAGGAACTTCCAGTCTGTGAATCATGTTTGGAAGGTAAGATGACCAAAAGGCCTTTTTCAGCAAAAGGATATAGAGCCAAAGAGCCGTTAGAATTGGTTCACTCTGATTTGTGTGGGCCTATGAATATCCAAGCTAGAGGTGGTTTTGAGTACTTTGTCACTTTTATTGACGATTACTCAAGGTATGGATACATTTATTTGATGCACCGTAAGTCCGAATGCTTTGAGAAATTCAGGGAGTATAGGGCGGAAACGGAAAAGCGTTTGGGTAAATGTCTCAAGACACTACGATCTGATCGTGGTGGTGAATACCTCTTGGGAGAGTTTAGGGACTACTTGTCAGCTGAAGGGATTACATCCCAATTGTCAGCTCCAGGTATGCCACAACAAAATGGTGTAGCAGAGAGAAGGAATAGGACTCTTATGGATATGGTAAGATCAATGATGAGTTATTCAGATTTACCAATTTCGTTTTGGGGACATGCATTAGAAACAGCAGCGTATATTCTTAACTTGGTACCATCTAAGTCAGTACGATCTACACCCACAGAACTATGGATTGGGCGCAAACCTAGTCTCCAGCATGTTCGGGTTTGGGGTAGTCCAGCACATGTGCTGAATGGGAACGCAGATAAGTTGGAATCGAGAACAGAAGTTTGCTTGTTTGTGGGGTACCCTAGAGGAACGAGAGGTGGACTGTTTTATAGTCCTGCGGATAAGAAGATCATTGTTAGCACTAATACCCGGTTCTTAGAAGAGGACTATGTGATAGACCACAAACCCAGAAGTAAAATTGTTCTAGAAGAATTGAGAGGAGAGAGACCGGCACAAACTTCTTTACCACCAATAGTGCAGGAGGAAATGCCACAAGAGATATTTGTAGAGGCACCTATTGACACATCGGTACCTCGTCGTAGTGGGAGGGTTACTGTTCCACCCAGTCGGTATACGTTGTTGGGAGAGTTTTTTGAAATGATCCCTGATGATCAACATGCTGAACCCTGTAACTACAATGAGGCACTTCAAGATAAAGATGTGGAACTTTAGCAAAAGGCTATGAAATCAGAGATGGAGTCTATGTACTCTAATCGGGTCTAGGATCTTGTAGAACCACCTGAAGGGATTAAACCCATTGGGTGCAAGTGGATCTATAAGAATAAGAGAGGGGCGGACGGGAAGGTGCATACCTTCAAAGCTAGGCTTGTTGCGAAAGGGTATACTCAGAAAGAAGGGATCGATTATGAGGAAACTTTTTCGCCAGTAGCCATGCTTAAGTCCATTCGGATTCTCTTATCCATTGCGGCTCATCTCGATTACGAGATTTGGCAAATGGATGTAAAGACCGCGTTCTTTAATGGAAATCTGGATGAGTGTATCTATATGGTGCAACCAGATGGATTCATAGCAAAAGGTCAGGAGCACATGTTGTGCAAGCTTAAGAAGTCTATTTATGGGCTTAAGCAGGCATCTAGATCTTGGAACATTCGTTTTGATCAAGCAATCAAGTTTTTTGGTTTTGATCAATGTCCGGATGAGTCATGTGTGTACAAGAAGCGCAACGGAAAAGTTGTAGTGTTTTTAGTACTATATGTCGATGATATCCTGTTCATTGGAAACGATGTGGGAGTGTTATCTTCAGTGAAAGTGTGGTTATCCGGCCAATTCGAAATGAAGGACTTGGGAGAAGCTGGTCACATCCTAGGGATTAAGCATATACGAGATCGCAAGAATAAGATGTTGGGCTTATCACAAGCTACTTATATCGATGTCATTCTAGCCCGTTTTAGCATGCAAGATTCCAAGAAAGGGTTCCTCCCTTTTAGACATGGAATCAATCTATCCAAGAATCAGTGTCCTAAAACACCTGAAGAGATGGAGAAAATGAAGGCAGTTCCTTATGCCTCGGCAGTAGGAAGCCTTATGTATGCTATGTTGTGTACTAGACCTGATATTTGCTTTGCCGTTGGCATGGTTAGCAGATTTCAGTCTAATCCAGGGCAAGAACATTGGACTGCAGTGAAACATATACTCAAGTATCTGAAAAGAACTAGAGATCATATGTTGGTGTTCCAGTCAGATAGTCTGGTACCTCATGGGTACACAGACTCAGACTTCATGTCAGATAGGGATTCTAGAAAGTCTACCTCAGGATATGTGTTTACCTTGGGAGGTGGAGCTATAAGTTGGAGGAGTATCAAACAATCTTGCATTGCTGATTCTACCATGGAGGCAGAGTATGTGGCAGCTTCTGAAGCAGCCAAGGAGGTTGTTTGGCTTAGAAACTTTTTGTTGGATCTGGAAGTGGTCCCTTCAGTGCAATCAGCCATTACACTCTATTGTGACAATAGCGGTGCAGTTGCTAATTCGAAGGAGCCAAGGACTCACAAGAAGGGCAAACACATTGAGCGTAAATATCATCTGATTCGAGAGATCGTACAGAGAGGTGATGTTGCTGTGACCAAGATTGCATCAGCGAATAACCTGGCAGATCCTTTTTCGAAGAGCTTACCAGCTAAGACTTTTGATAGTCACGTAGAAGGAATGGGAGTGAGATGCATGGCAGTATGGTTTTGAGTCTTAGTGGGAGTTTGTTAGGAGATTATGTAAAAGTTATGTTTTTATATGATGGATTAATATTTAATTATTAATCAGTTTTATCCATTTTTGATGAGAATCTTTTATGGGCAATATTTGCATGATAATTTTGTATGTTGTGCATGTGTGTCTTTTATTCTACATAGTAGATAATCCAGTGTGTAGAGTACGGCTTACGCACAGAAGATTGGATTATCGGTTCTTGTGGAATATAAGTTATGGTTCACAGTCTTAGATGGAATTTGACACACCATCGGTAGGACTGTAGCACAATATTTTAGTAGGTTTTTCTTGACTACAGGGAATGGTGTTAATTCCAACTCATTGTGCTAGTATACTTTGTGTGTATTGAACGGGACCGTATTGAGGTAATTGTCTTTATACTAACTTTATAAGACAATTGGAATCTCATGGTTATTATGAATACTTATGCTCTTAATTCAAAGATAATTATTAGAAGTATATATTTAATGTTGTTGACTTTGATTCATTAAATAGTGAGATCTTTGTACGGTCAATAGTCTCGGTGAATTGGGTAGCAACATTATGTATATGACAACTATTAATTATTAATGGAATCCACGTCCCGATAGGGATTGATGATACCCCTTGAGTAAGCTTATAAGTTTCGATTATGTCAAACCCTGCAGGTGGATATTTGTATCCGACATATCGAATAAGTTAAGCGGATAGTCTCAAGTTAAGATGTTGATTAAGTGAGAGATTGTTAGTAATTTATTTTAATCAACGGGTATCTGTAATCTTAACGTGGGGAGATTAATGAGTATTTAATATCATGGAGCTCGTAATATAATTGAGATAAGGACGGGAGTACAATTATAATTCTGTAGTGGGGTGAATTATAATTAGTGAAATAAGAAATAGAATCCTGGTGGGATTAAGTTTTCTTATTTACACTGGGAGCCCAGGCTTATTACTCCTTAGGTCCCTATCGTAGCCCTATATATACACGTTATGCTCTTTAGGTCAGGATGATATTTTTCTATTATTCAGTAAATAGAAGCAGGCTTAGAGAGAGCAAACAGATCACGAAAGAGTCCACACTTGGTTCGTGTTCTAGACGTGCAGGGAATACGATAGAAGATCGTAAGGTACGGTCGAGCAGTATTTGTGGTTTATAGCAAGACGTGCTATAACAAGTTCAACCAGCGTTCGTGTCGCAGGGAGTTGAGGTAGAACCCTAATTCCGCTTTATAGGGTTTTACAATTTTTGTTGTCTAATCTGTACGCGTCATTACTGGGTCTTGGAGATTCGGTTTCCCAACACCACCCTCATACCGCCGCCGTCACCCCTCTCGGCCTCCACCAATTCCACCGATTACCGAGCTCACCACCGTACCTCCTTCTGCCCTCCCGACGCCACCAGCCACCTCTCACCACCGGAACTCATCATCACCAACCGGAGCAGCCATCAACCGGAGCTCACCTCACCAGTCGAGTTCCGCCGCCGCTCCAAAACTTGTTTTGCCGGATGAGAGGTAGTCCGAACTCACCTCCCTAAATATATTTTGTGTTCCGTATTGATTGTTTCGTGTTTCTCCCTAAATATATTTTGTGTTCCGTATTGATTGTTTCGATAAGAAAATAATCGAACCCGACATCACCAATCGTAAACCGGCCGAAACCCGCTGGATTTTCTGAAATCCATGGCCGCGGTGTCCGTTGGCCTTGGCTACTGTTTTTTTTTATAAAAATTGTTTTAGATTAATTAGAGTTTAGCCCTCAAGTTAGAGAAGTTATAAATTGGACCTTGAATATTAAAGGTTATATTTTAAACCCCAAGTTATTTAGTTTCGTAGTTTTATTGTGATCATGAATTATTTTGGTACTGACAATACTCCAAGATGATTAATAGTAAACGTAGATTTTAGTTGTGAAAAGGATAAGAGAAAATAAAAAGAATTACTTGATTTGTTTTAATTGCATAATTAATTTTATTGCATGATTTGTTTTATCGCATGTTTTGTTATTATCGGAGAATTAATTATTGTTAGCCTGTTCGTAAAAAAAATATTGAATTGTGTGAAATGTTATTGTATTGATAGATTGGCCAAATAGGTTCTCGGGGTTAGTTGCGATGTGCGGAGTTAACATATTAGACGTGAAAGTAAGTTTAAGGGAAAATGGATAATGTGAGAGGCTATGATTGTGATTCCGGACAAGGAATCCGGGGATTGAATTGTCGGAGGTTGATTGGTGGTGATCTGTTGAAAGTATGGATTTACGAACCCTAGCTATGGCATGGTGATGATAGGCTCTCGGATGTTGGGACGGGTCATAAGGGAGGTATTGTGCTTGTGTCACAACCCAGGCTCGAATGTGCTCGCGTGCGTATCCAGTGAAATTTTATCCGAACTTATGGTCGCGGATGGAATACCGGGTATATAACTGAGGTATCTTTCATCCAAATCTGGAAAAGGGGAGTCGGACCACACCAGTGTTTGTGCTAGAGGTTATGGGCAGGAACAGATCTGTTGATAAGATCCGAGATTTCACTTAGGTTAAACAATAGTAATGAAATAATGGATTTGTTCTCTTTTGATGTTATTCTTATTGCATTCCTATTATATATCTTATTGCTTGTAAGTTATGGGTTCGGGTGGGTTTTGGCTACTGAGCGTTATTGCTTATGGTACTATGTTGCCCTGGTAACTCGAACGCCAGGTACCGAAGACGGAACAGAAGTGTCGTACGGTTCGATCGAGTTCAATCTTATTGAGGAAGAAGCTGAAAACTTTGGTTTTCGTGCGCATAGTCGCTCTGATTATTTTAAGTCGACTTTATTTTAGAAGCTTCTAAGCTTATTTGGAAATTGTAATATTTTGATTTATTCAAAATGGTTGTACTATAATGACATATGCTTTTGAAATGGTGACGTAGTATCTATGAAACCCTTTTGTGAAAATAATCTTTGAAATGTTTATTAATGTCTCCGAATTTTCGGGGCGTTACAATTTTTGCAAGTTAGTTCTACCATGTAAAAATAAAATAAAAGGCAGGATTGGCATGCCATATTCCTGACCATGCCTCACAACGCTAGCATGTGAATACATTATTTTTGAGAAAGAAAACTAGATATTTGACTTCCTTTCTATTGATTATCTCGACTTTAGATATGGTGGATTTTAGAAACATAGCTAGAAATATGCATACCACTCCACACCCTAAAGTTGACTTCTTCGACTTTTAGATATGGCGAATGAAGTATAAGGTGAAGAAAGATGTGAAATCCATAGAGTAACAAAATGTCACTCTTTATTAAAGGAGCTTACAACCCCACAAAAAATAGGGATGTTAGGTAGTGATTTTGACATTCTTTTCAATTTTCGCATTTGTCTCTACATTTTTATCGATCTGAAAATTGTAACATTTGCCTCTCATTTTGTCACTTTTTTACACAAGCGATAGTGGAGTAATAATGTTGTAGATGTGCCCAAGAAGCATTTTGATCGTATAGACCGTAGTTGAGGCCAGGCCCCTGCCTTCAGTTTCGGGCCCGTCCACAAATTAAAAGGCCGAAGCATTTTGCGGCCCAAGGGAATGAGTTCATGGGCCACTCACGAAAGGGTTACACCTTAGCAAAATTATTATTATTTTTTTATCTGCAATACACCTCAGCAAATTACCTGTAGATTTAGAAAACTAGTACTTTTTTTTTTGATAAGTAAGAAAAAAAAAAACTAGTACTTAATTCCCATTGAGCATGAACTCAATTTTTATTTATTTCTAAGGACAATCTTATATGAAGATTACTTTTACCCTTAATTAAATATAATTTCACACGTTATTATCTTTTCAAAGTTTTCATCACTCCCTCTCACCTCCACCCCATAACCACTTCCGGTCGGTGATTTTTTCCAGTAAAATTTCACTAATTCACTACTTCTCAAATTTCACTAAACTTCTTTCAGTTTTTTTTATTGGCAAAAATATTTTATTAATTCAAAACTAATGACTTTTCCAGTCGGCGACTTGGAGCTTCTAAATTTTACGAGAACCAATCTCTTGAATTTTACTAACTTGGAGCTGTTCGTGAATTTCACGACCTTTAAACTTTGAATTTCACGAGTTCCAACCTCGTGAATTTCACTAGTTTTCAATATCGTAAATTTCACTAACTTTGAGATCGTGAATTTCACTAACTTTAGAGCTTGTGAATTTCACTAGCTTTTGAATTTGTGAATTTTACTAATTCTGAAATTTTGAACTCATAAATTTTACTAGAAAACTAAAACAGTTTTTTTACTGAGTTTCAAAACACAACATAACAACTTTTTTAGAAGTAACCATACAACTGGACAAATAGGGATGGCCAACTCAGTCGATCCGTCCGTATCTGGTCTGTTATCCATTTCGAACGGATCGGAGATTCGAAGATTTTTTCAGAAATCAGGGCGGATTCGGAGGTAAGTCTGTCCCCGCCCATATATGTGTGTGAGTATGTGTGTGTGTGTGTGTGTGCGTGTATGTATATATATATATATATATATATATATATATATATATATATATATAATATATATATATATATATATATATATATATATATATATATATATATATATAGAGAGAGAGAGAGAGTTAGGTTCCGGTGAGGGATCCTTCATTTTATTAAAATGCGGGACTCCCCTTCCCAATTGAATTTCGATGATCCGAGCCGCTCAAAGTGATCAGAACGTGATTTTAAGGGTCTTCGTGAGAAATCAGCAAAAAAAATGACCGGAAAGGGCTTCATCCGATTAGTTTTCATTGAACGGTTCAAAAAAACCTGCTCGGATAACGCCCTTTCCGGTCATTTTTTTGCTGATTTCTCGCGTGGACCCTTAAAATTACGTTCTGCATACATTGAACGGTTTGGATTTTCAAAATTTGATCGGAAAATGAAAGTCCCTCATTTTAATAAAATGAGGGATCCCTCACTTGAAAATTCCTCTATATATATACACACATACATACACACACACACACACACACACACACACACACATATATATATATATACACACACACACAGAGTTAGGATCCAATGAGGGATTCCGCACAGTCTTACCGTGCGGGACTTCCCTTTCCCGATCATATTGCAATGATATGAGTCGCTCAAAGTGTGCAGAACATGATTTTAAGGATACTCACAAAAAATTAGCAAAGAAAATGATGGGGAAGGGCTTGATTTGAGCAGTTTTTTACTGAACCGTTTAATAAAAAACTGTTCGGATCAAACCCTTTCTGATCATTTTTTTGCTGATTTCTTGCGGGTACCCTTAAAATCACGTTCTGATCACTTTGAGCGGCTCGGATCATCGCAATTCGATTGGGAAAGGAGAATCCCGCACGGTAAGGCCGTGCGGGATCCCTCATTGGATCCGGACTCCAGATCAAGTCCACACCCTTACGGTCCGCACACGTCCGCACCTCCCCTTTCCCGATTGAATTTCGATGATTTGAGCCGCTTAATGTGTTCAGAACGTGATTTTAA
Source organism: Rhododendron vialii (assembly GCF_030253575.1). Taxonomy (NCBI): domain Eukaryota; kingdom Viridiplantae; phylum Streptophyta; class Magnoliopsida; order Ericales; family Ericaceae; genus Rhododendron; species Rhododendron vialii. The sequence continues at coordinate 22,740,847 of NC_080559.1, forward strand.
GGGTATCCGCGAGAAATCAGCAAAAAAAATGACTGGAAAGGGCTTGATCTGAGCAGTTTTTTCTGAACGGTTCAGAAAAAATTGCTTAGATCAAGCCCTTCCCGGTCATTTTTTTTGCTAATTTCACGCTGGTGCCCTTAAAATCACGTTCTAATCACATTGAGCGGCTCGGATCATCGAAATTCAATCAAAAAATGTGAGAAATGGGGAGGTACGGACCGGAGCTCTGGTCCACACCTCCTGACCTGATCCTGACTTTTATATATATATATATATATATATATATATATATATACACAAATTATCAAGTGAGGGATCCCTCACTTTGTTAAAATGCGGGACTTTCATTTCCCGATCAAATTTTAAAAATCCGAACCGTTCAATGCGTGCAGAACGTGATTTTAAGGGTCCCCGCGAGAAATCAGCAAAAAAAATGGCCGGGAAGGACTTCATCCGAGCAGTTTTTTTTGAACCGTTCAATGAAAACTGCTCGGATGAAGCCCTTCCCGGTCATTTTTTTTGCTGATTTCTCGCGTGGACCCTTAAAATCACGTTCTGATCACTTTGAGCGGCTCGGATCATCGAAATTCAATCGGGAAGGAAAGTCCCGCATTTTAAAAAAATAAGGGATCCCTCACCGGAACCTGACTGTATATATATATATATATATATATATATATACACACACACACACACACACACACACAGAGTCAGTCTCAAATGAGAGAGTCCGCATTTTAGTTAAAATACAGACCTCTTCATTTATCCCATTTTTCGATTGAATTTTGATGATCCGAGCCGCTCAATGTGTTCAGAACGTGATTTTAAGGGTACCCGCGAGAAATCGGCAAAAAAAATGACCGGGAAGAGCTTCATCCGAGCAGTTTTTGTTTGAACCGTTCGATAAAAAATAAACAAAAACTGCTCGGATGAAGCTCTTCCCGGTCATTTTTTTTGCTTATTTCTTGTAAGTAACCTTAAAATTCAGTTCTGAACACATTGAGCGGCTCGGATCATCGAAATTCGATCGGAAAAAGGATGTCCGCATTTTATTAAAATGCGGTGGTCCTCATAAGAGAGGGACTGTGTGTATATACACACACACACACACACACACACACATGGTGACTTTAAGTCTTCACCGAGCTGTCATCGTTTGAGCATTCTGTCAATGACCACTCAAGTTGTTATCTATCCGTATGTGTAAGTCCTAGTGTGAGGCAGTCGAGAAGGATATGATTAAAACTAGGGTATGCGTGTATACAGGATAGATTTTAAAACATGGTAATCTATGATTAAAATATTGAAAGAAGAATCTCTAGGATTAAGCACAATGAATAGATTATTCAAGTGTAGTTCTTTAGCCAGCTCCTCAATGTCTTCGTTATCTGAATTTTCTGACATAGTCAATCAAGAAGAACATGAATACTAAGATTTAAATACAGAATTAGAAAATTAGAATATACCCAAAATCTCAGTAAAAGAAATTTACAAAACAAGTTTTTTAGAAGATACTTTTAGAACTGATCAAGTAGCAAAAACTGTAAAACAGGTTTATGCTATTACTAAATAAGAAGAAATATGCACACTTTTTAGTAAAGAATCAATCAAATGACACATCGAAAGAGGATATAGCTATATTCATGTAGGATTAGTACAAGTAGCTATTAAACCCCTTACAAGAAAATGACTAAATTCTTTAGTCTTATTATCTTTAAGAGATAGTAGATTCACAGTTTATAGTGATAGTCTGTTAGGATTAATGGAGTCAAGCTTACATAATGGTCAAGTTTATTTTTGTGGGTAAAGATAGATCTTTTTTTAAATGTTTTACAATATCTATATATATATGGGGCAGTTCCGTGAACAACTAATTAGACATCTAAAAACATACCTCATAGTTTCAGATCAAATTTTAATGATTCGAGCCGCTCAATGTAATTAGAACGCCATTTTAAGGGTACTCGCGAGAAAATCAGCAAAAAAAAAGATCGGAAAGAGCTTAATCTGAGTAGTTTTTAGCTTAGATTTGATGAACGGTTCAATTAAAAACAGCTCAAAACAAGCACTTTTCGGTCATAAAATCACATTCTGCACAAATTAAACGGTTCGGATCATAAAAATTTGATCGAAAACTATGAGATTGAGATTTGAGATATTTTTTTAGATGTTTAATTTATTGTTCTGATCTCACTCACACACACACACACACACACACACACACACATATATATATATTGGAGTAGTTTCGGGAATAACTAATTAGACACCTAAAAAAATACCTCATAGTTTTCGATCAAATTTTGATGATTTAAACCGCTCAATGTGATCAGAACGTGATTTTAAGGATACTCGCGAGAAATCAGCAAACAAAAATGACCAGAAAGGGCTTAATCTGAGCAGTTTTTAGCTCAAATTTTATGAATGGTTCAATTAAAAATATACAAAACAAGCACTTTCCAGTCATATTTTTTGCTTATTTCTCGTGGGTACCCTTAAAATCACATTCTGCACACATTGAATGGTTCGGATCATAAAAATTTGATCGAAAACTATGAGATTGAGATTTTGGGTATTTTTTTGGGTGTCCCTTGAATCGCCCTCTATATATATAGGTCTGTCAATAGGCCGGCTCCGATCCGAATCCGACAAATCCAAATCCGATAAAACTCGAATTCGATAGTAGTAATCCGAATTCAAAAAACTTGAATCCGATCTGAAAATCTGAATCCGATCCAAAACTTTTTTACTTCAAAAATTTTAGCAAAAAAATATTTTTTTTTCAAAAAGAATATAAAAAAAAATAAAAACACAACTTCTTAAACATTTTTTTTCAAAATTAAAAATTTATAGTTTTTTTTAAAAAATTCTAAAAATAAAATTTTGGATAACAGTTTTAATTTGAATCCGATCCGGTCCGATCCGTATTTGGATTACCAAATTCGAATTATTGGATCGACGTTATCGGTTTCTAATCGAATTTTTCGGATCGGATCTATTTAGATCCTGTCCATTGACAGACAGACACACACACACACACACACACACACACATATTGGGACGGTTCCGAGAACCTTTTAAAAAACCCCTAAAAAAATATTCCATCTCAGCCCTCCATTTCAAGGGTTGAGATTAAATCCCTCATTTCACCCCTAAAACTAAAAACATGGCTGCCCCTTTCTCCCACCTCACATCTGGCGATCGAACCCCCAATTTCCCCACCTTCCACCGACCGACGAGCCCACAGCTGATGACAACCCACACCGCACATGGCGACGACTCTCTCTCTCTCTCCGTGTCTCTTTTTTTTTCTTTCAGGCTCAGTTTTTTCCACCAAGAAGGCCTGCTACAGTGTTGGGTTTGCTACAGTCTGGAAGAAACAGATTTGACCACCAAATTAGGGTTCGAGCTCGATTTCTAGGTATCTCTCTCCCTCTCTATTCGAATCTGTTTTTTTCGGGAATCTTTTAAAAAACCCTTAAAATGTTTCACTTTCGGAAAGGAATCACAGATGCTGGTGCTTTAGAATGGTGCATACACTAAGATCTTGGACACACATTAAGCCTATTTTCTTATGTTGAGTAAAATGAGCCGGGATAAGTTTAGTAAGCTTAGCCAAGCTCTCAGCAGGAAAAAAGAAGCGAAGTTAGTTTACCATGTAGCCTGTTGTACATGTGTTTTTGTTTTTCTGTCGTTATCATTTGCATCTCTTTCATGATTGTTTGTTATTTTAGCTCTTGTATCATTGTTTTTCAGTTGGGTCATAAACAATATGAATTCTAATACATGTTTCAATCTCAACAGGTTGATCCTGGATGCAGACAATATTCCTTTGGTTATTCCATTTGTGCATATTGGGATGCAAGATATCATGCCTATTGGAGCCAGGATTCCACGGATCGGCAAGACAGTATGTAGTTGATTTCTCGTATCCATTTATCCTAGACGGTTTGCACACTGAAATTCAGCTTCTCATGTCTTAGTCCCTTGCCTCACTTTGATTCACTCTAGAATTAAATTTCTTAGATCCTGATAGTACTATGGGGGAAAAATAAGCATTTAAACTTTGTTTAAACTTTCAACCACAATGCTCTTCATTAGCCCAAATTCCAAGGAAGCCATAGGAAAATAGATTTTTCGGAAAACCAAAAATCTATAGAACACTAGTAGTATCTGAGTGATTTGTGGGGGTTAGTGTCATCGTGGCAAAGAATTCGTCAAAGAGGATAACAAAGCCCAAACACACCCGCACGCACCCGCACATACAGACAGAGGGAATGGGAGCAACGTTTTCATTTACATTCCAAACTAGAGACAGGATTTTCATTCATGCTGTAACTGATGTGACGTTTTGCAGGTTCAGGTATTTCTACTGGAACGATTGAGCCTCAGTTTTTGTATGGCAGTTTATCACTCTTAAAGAGGAGAAACCTTGTGCGTATTGTTCTTTGGCTTCTATAGTTCAATGTGATGGGTTGTGGCACACCAAATGCAACAATGAGAATCCAATGGCTTGTGTGCCTTTTCTTTTGGGCTGATGAAGGAAAAAAGTCTCATGCCTTTGGGAAAAAATGTGGCAATTGGAGGGAAGAGAGAAAGGATGCATTATGCAGCGTGCTTGGGAGAAACAGTTTGTGAATTATGCTGGCTTGCAGCGTGCTTGTTTTTTTGATAAGTAACTTGCAGCGTGCTTGGTTAACTTCCAAGAATCAGTTTCTTACACTTTTATGACCGAGAATTGGAAACCATGAAAGCTGTGCAACCATGAAACTTCTACGTCGGTGCAATAGAAGCTTGGATGTTGAGCCTTTTGATGTTTTTGTTCTCAATTGTTGTTCTATGTATCGATGTTATAGTCATGTAATGGAAGTTTATTTGAAGTTTATTTGTCATTTCCTAAGGCATGTATCGATATCATAGTTTTTTCTCTTTTTTGTGGACTGTAGTATTGTCATGTTACCATGAGTAATGAATGGGAAAAACAGATGCCCCTTTTGAATTGCTTTTGAATTCATGTTACTTATCCAATGGTGTTTGTGAATCTAGATTTTTGCTGATGTGGTTCTTGTTGGTATTTTGCAGTATTGACTGAGACGCGAGACATCAGGCTAGATCCAAAAATAGGGGAGACTCTGCCGAAATTTTTTCAGAACCTACCTTTGTGAACATAATAACTACACAAGGACACTAATAACTAAACACTTGGTGTACATGATAACTATATTACATTATGAAACAAAGCCAACATGTCAAAATAAACAAACCCATTACATTCAATTCCAAACTGATCCAATTTTTTTTACATTCAATTCCAAAGCATAATAACTACATTACATTACAAAACAAAGGCAACATGCCAAAATACTCCAAGATCATTCGGAGCAATCTGAGCCTTCCTCTTGGTCACTATCCGAGCTTTCCTCTTGGTCACTATCTGAGCCTTTCGCTTCCTCTTCCAAGTTTATTGAATGAAATTGACAATTAAAAAAAATAAGATTAGTAAATAAGAACATCTATGTCAATAAAAATAATAGGATTAGCAATTGAGTTACCTTTATTAGTTTTACTCATTGGATTCAAAGGACAAGTTCTCTTATCGTGTCCAAATTGAAAGCACATGTGATATTTTCTTTTCTTCTTATTTAATGACACCTCAATACTGTGGGCACGCGCCCCGGAAATTAGGTTTCGGGAAATCGGGCGCGACCCTTTTTCGGAATAGCGCGGCGAAACGCCTCGATTCAGAGTCGCCACTCGGGTTTTAGCGGTGAGAGCACCCAAGGAACCGAACTCGGAAACGTTTGCCACGTTTGTTTAATTTTGAAAAAGGCTTGTAGACTGGTCCGTCGTCACCTTCGATATCTGAGGTTCGGGAGCCAGGTTACGAGAGGGGAAGGGTTTTATAGCACCCCTCTCGCCCAATCCGGAGATCGGTCTCTACTCGGGCATTTTGTAAAACGTTTGCATTTTTCTCTCATTTGGTCATTTTTTAGCCAGTTAGGGCGGGGGAACAGTTAACGGGGGTTAAAACGGTAACAAGTTGCAGTTAGGTGACAAAATGTTTTTATGGATGATTTTGCTTGCAATGCTAAATATAGATTGAGAACAAGCACTGAGCAGCTTGAATAAACTGAAGTACGCTACCCTGAAGGAACGTAAGCAGGTTCTGTCAGCATGCGCTAGCCGAGCCACTGCATGCTGATTGGACATGCGCACGCCACCTCATAACTGGCGCACTCCACTTGTTTGGTTGCTCAGTCTTTGTTTGCAATCCTATGGGCTCTGGAAAGGGACCAGCGCACACCCAGGACACACCACGCAGTTAAATGAAACAGAAAATATATTTACAGACAGATGAGATGGCTTCAAGCCATGAAAATAGACAAAAAAACCCCTAAACAGAGTGGGGACAGGAAGGAGGCCAAAACCACGCTAAGATGCAAGGGCCAGCCACTGGGTCCAGGATGATAGTGCCGTGCGCCAGTCATTAGAGACCGTATGCCAGTTTGTCTTTGGATCCAGTGCTTGGCTTTGTACCATCTGGGCTCTGGAACATGACCAGAAGGATCACAGAGGCCTTTTAAATAGGCAAAGAGTAAGCAATAACTACCACATCTAAACAGCTCTAAACACACAGAAAGCGGTAAACTGGTTATTTAGCATGCAAGGATGATTGACAGAAAGATAAAACGACAGAAACGGTGATCCATGCTCCCCACGCCAGTTGTGCTCGCACCGCCATGACTGGCGTACGGCATAGGGTTACTGGCGTGCGCCATGTGTCACCTCATACGATTGTTGTATTTTACCAGTTCAAGGCCAGGACTAGTATTGTTTACTAGCTTGTGCCTTGTTGGTTCCCCTCAGGAGTCGAAAACAGAAAAGAACATAAAGGTGGTATACCTTTTTGTATTGAGGTTTGAAAGGGGTATTGAACTTGAGGGTTGAAGATGGAGGCTTTGCAGGTGGCTGTATGACAATAGGGTGTATGGAGGTGGGTTGCTTTCCTTTCTCTTTCAAAGGAAGAAGAGAAATAGGGAGCAAAAGGGAAGAGAAGAGAACCTTGTGCTTCTTAAAGTGTCTAACCCCTTGCAAATGAATGCAAGAGGGGTATTTATAGAGGGGGAGTGACTGAGATCAGTTGATCAAGGCCATGTTTGGCTGGTTGGGACAAGGTTGGAGCCTCCCATGCATTAAATGCATGGGACTAGTTGATGGGGGGTGTAGGAGAGAGAGGGAACGCCTCTGCCGAGAGTAATCATCAGGGACACTGTGGTCGATGTCAGGGTGGCACAAAAAGTCTCGTCCATGTGGCTGAATAAAGTTAATTTGACTGGATTTGACTGGCGTGCGCCACATATGAACTGGCGTGCACCATTTATAGCTGGGTCAACGGTCGATGACTGACACGTGGCAGTTAACTAGCGTACGCCTCCAAGACACTGGCGTAGGCCAGTTGGGTTTTGCTGGGGCTGTTTGGCTCTGGTTTGAAGGGTTTGGAATGGGTTTGAGAGAGGTTATGGACACTCAAAGCTCAAACACGCCCATCGTCCTCAGGCTGTTCTCGACTATAATCATCATTGGGGTAATAAAAGATCGACAAATAACGTTATCTGGACAGTCCAGAATGGGGTGTCTACAAATACCACTTTTCAATCTTTCGGACTGTGTAGTAACGGCTTTTCCCTTGACATCCTTTTTTCTACCCTTGCAAATTAAGATGTTCGGATCCAAAAACAACATCTGAGACGACGATAGCTCGGTAGATTTCTCGATATCTTTTTCAGCACAAATTTCAATTGAAGACACTTTAGAAACTTCTTGGATCTTCTCGAATAAATCATTCATACCTTTAATAAAAATTTTGTATGCCTCATTTGATGGGGCGGCCAAACAAGCCAATTTTGTAACTTCTTGACACATATGACTAAGTCTTAATGCCTCAGATTCTTCTTTGCCGTCGTCATGTACCAATCCTTAGGAATCAAATATCCTAAATTTGTTTGCCTTTTGCCTCAATCGTGGAAGAATAAAATGTTCTAGTATTTCATCAATGTCTAGTCGGACAAACACTTTCAAAATGTGCGCACACAATATCCCAACAAACTCAAATTGTTGGCATTCACACTTACACTCATAGGTATGTGAATTCAATGTCACCTCGAACTTTTCAAGTTCATCATCTTTTGACTTCACTACAAAAGATTGAAAACCATCGCCATTTCTCACATTTTCAACTTTGTAGTGAAAGACTTTACTCCATTCATTCTTGAACTTGTTAAAAATGTTTCTAGTATACATTTTCCCCGCATGCTTCAACAAAAATTTATGGTCATTAACGATCCGAAACTTATGTTCGGACTCAAAATCTTCATCATTTTTCCTTTTCGCAATCCTACTCAAGGCATTCTCATATTTCACCACAAATTCTTTGAAATTTGAAGTGTGAGTTACAAAACCATCAAAAAATGAGTTGATGCCCTCACTACGTCCGGTCATATTCATACCGGCGAAGAATATACCACGATTATAAACGGGTACCCATGATTCTCGAATATCAAACAAGCCTTGAAGCTCATTGGTTGCTTTCTAACCCATTTTCTTTCATCAATAACATCCATCTCTTTTCAAAATCATCTTTCTTGTATGTCCTCATAATGCATTCTTTCATATCCTTCTTGAATTTCGATCTCTTATAGTACACTTGTGACAACTTTTCAACAAATTTCTTCTTAATATGCCAAAGACATAAACGATGACGGGTGTTGGGAAAGACCTTGGCAATAGCTCCTTTCATTCTCAAGTCTTGGTCAGTGATGATAGAACTTGGAGGTCGTCCTCCCATAACGTCAAGCCATGTCTTAAACAACCATTCAAACGTCGTCTCTGTCTCGTCTTGTAAAAGTGCACATCCATACTGTATCGACTGCATGTGATGGTTTACTCCCGTAAATGGTGCGAAAGGCATATCATACTTATTTGTTTGATATGTTGTGTCAAATGTGACTACATCCCCAAAATAATGGTATGCCATGCGAGATCGAGAATCCACCAAAAAAAAATTAACTGCCCTCCCACTTTCATCACATTGAATCGCATAAAAAAATTGTGGATTCTGTACTTGTTTGTCCTTAAAGTAGTCAAGAACTGATTGTGCATCGCCGCAATCTAGGTCTCTATGTCTCACATTCCTCAAGTGATTGTAGCAATTCCTATTATCAAAGCCAATGTACTCACCACCAAAAATTGAAGGAACTTTTGAAATATCTATATTTTCTCTATGAAATGTCTCAGTCAAATTCTTAACTGCTTTCGGCATGTTTCGATTTGACTTCATTTTGATCCTCTTACTTGGAGTCACCAGTGGGTGGTTGTGATTTTCATCAAAACCTGTTACTTTCCATTTGCAATTCCATTTGTCATGCATAATCCATAAATAAGCCTGGCATCCACATTTAACCGTTGAACAATTTCTAACTCTTTTCTTTGATATCACCTTCTCCTCTTCGTCTACCTCATCCACATTTAACGGTTGAACACCCTCCTGCTACTTTTTTGCAGCATAATTTCCTTCTTTCGTGCAAACAAATCGCACCCTAGTGACTTCATTCGACATATTTCGTCCTTTGTCTGAACCTCGAGTATGAATCCAAAACCCATTTTCTTGACCATAACGTTCATAGTTATTCCGTGCTTCTTCAATTGTTTCAAAATACATTCCAATTGTCGGTGTTTTAAACCCTTCCACATTGTTATCTGGAGTCTCCGTATCCCTGACTTCAACATCATTTAAAGACTCTAACTCCATTGTTCACCATTCAATTGCCTGTAAAGAGGAAAGTGTAGGGAGGTATTCCCGAGCAGATACATTTAGTTACCAAACACGTGATGTTTGGGAACACGAGGTAAATACGACTGGACTTATCGCCGGGCAGTTCGGTGAACAGCGATATGGACCAGTGATATGAGAAGTCATGGCTATAAATAGACTGTTCGGTTATGATACAGCCGAACAGATGATGTAAAGAACCTAGCATGTGATACGAGTAATCACGGGTTGAAAGCAATGCAATCGATATCTGAATAAATGGTACGTGGGACCATAGTTTGAATATAGACAGGACAGTCATCATGCTAAACAAGTGTTCGGCAATATGGACCAGTGACATGAGAAGTCAATAGTCCAGGGAGGTTGTACGGGCTCAAGGACCAGTTACATGTGAGTTAACTGGTCCAAGCCGTCTGTTCGGCTATGAGACGGCCGAACAAAGATGGAACTCCAATCGAGAGTAGGAGCAGAGAGAATACTCTGGAAGATTCCAGAATAGTCATGTCTCATATAGGGATAAAGATCCCAAGAATATAGGATCTGAGAAAGATACCCAACGAGTATGGGATGTTCGGCTCTTAAAGGAAAAGAATCCTAAAAGGACTCTTTTCCATAAACTGATAAAGGAAACGAGACTCCTTGATATCCTGGGTTTCCTATACGAGTTAGGAATCCTATGGCAATAAGGATGCTTGGACAGCAAGCATCCATAAATCTATAAATATGAGGAAAACCTAGAGGTAAAAGGTACGCAATACGTTGCATTATTATTGCTTTCCTACTGATAATTAGGGTTTAACTGCTAGTACGTGATACTAACAAAGGCATCGGAGGGCCTTTGCCACGAGAGGCAAAGGTGCACTCACCCCCTGTCTATTTTGCAGATTAGGGTTCAGACGTCGAGCTAGGGTTCCGGTGAAGAGGCACGAATAAGCCGTTGCAATCCAGTTGATCCGAAGCGTCAATTGTTTCCATCCCCCTACAATTGGCGCCGTCTGTGGGAAACGAAAGAATTCCCTTTTGAAATACGACCATGGTGGAAGTAACTCCAGCAACGCCGCATGAACCAAAAGATGTGTTAGACGAGGGAAGGGACAAATCACCACCCGGGGCTCCGAGAAAGCCCCAGGGTGGGCACAGAAGGAACACGAGTAAGGACCGCCCCCTTACCGTGCATCATAACTCCAAAAATAGAGGAGATGGAGAGACGGCTTCAAGATCCACGAGAAGGAGTAAATCCCATCAAAGGGATGAATTAATCGCGCACTCCAGGAGTGTGCACCATAGTGACGACGTTCTTGATAGGAAGAGGCAAGAAGTCGAGGAGTATGCTCGTCTGATTAAAAAACGAGAGCATGAGATCAGAGAATTGGAAAGAATTAGGGAGCATCCGGAGGATTCTGGCCTGTCTCGAGGAAATTCTAGAGGCAGTAGGTATGCTATGGTACAATACAGAAAAGATCCTTCACGAGGAAGAAGGAGCAGAAGTCCTGTTAGAGGGCGTCACGAAGCTTCTCCACGAAAAAGGGGAAGAACAAGTAGAAGCCGAACACCGGAGAGAAAGACTTCTTCACGAAAAAAGAGGAGCAGAGACCGGAGTTCTACCCCCGAGGAAGAGGACACAAGAAAGCATCATCGAGACAGGTACGAGAGACCTGATGCTGATTGGGTCAAGGCTACGGCCCACAAGTCAAAGGAGGAAGAGGATGGGACAGTGACTGCACGAGAAGCAGCACGCAAGGCCCTGAGTAATATTGCAGCCTCTCCCTTTACAAAGAGGCTACAAGAAGCAAGGTTGCCGAGCAGAGTGAAGCACGGTGCATTCGTACTTTACGAGACAAATACGGATCCCGTAGCTCACATACAGCATTACCAACAGGCCATGTTTATGCATGAGGGGGATGATTCCATCTTGTGCAAGATGTTTCCCTCCAGTCTTGGCAAGGTGGCTTTATCCTGGTTTCATAAGTTGGCCCCACGATCCATACGAGGATGGAGGCAGTTGGCAGAGGAATTCACTGCTCGGTTCTTAACGAGCAGAAAGGCCCCAAAGACTTTTGAGAGTCTTTCCACCATGAAGCAGGAGGAGAACGAGCAGATCAGGGATTATGCAAAGAAGTACTGGGAAACTTTCAACGAGATTGAAAGTTGCAGTGAAGAGTATGCAATTGCTACGTTCAAAACTGGTTTGCCTGTTCGGGGGGAGCTGCGCCGTTCATTGAATAAACATCCAGTAGCCACCTTGGCTAAATTGATGGAACGGATAGAGCAACACGCCAGAATGGAGGATGACATACTCCGTGAGGATGGCAGGACGGTTGCCGAACAGCAGAAGGCACCTGCCAAAAAGGTGGATAAGCCAGAACCCAAGTCTTACAAAGACAGAAGGGAGTACGGGCAGGCTAAGAAGGAGGCATACAAGGACAAGCAAGCTCCTGACCCCAAGTCCTTCTTTTCTATCACTACGGTTTGGAAAGAACCAATATACAGGATTCTTTATCGAATAAAGAATCAGCCATATTTTAAATGGCCCCCAAGTCTAGGTGGAGACAAAGATGCAAAACGTGCTACGAATCAGCACTGCAGTTATCACAAAGATTGGGGCCATATGACCGAGGATTGTGAGGTATACAAGAGGCACCTTGATGATTTGGTCTCTCGGGGCTATCTCAAAGAGTTTATCCAGGAGGACCCTAAAGAGAAAGGGAAGGCCATGGAACTGGGTTACGAGCAACACCCTAAAGGCGTGATCCATATGATACATGGGTTGGCTGCACCTTATACGAGGAGTGAGGTGAGGCTGTTGCAAAGACAGGTCAAGCATGATCAGCACGTGATGCGGTTGGGAAACAAGAGAGGGCGAGAGACTAATGCATGCAATGAGAGCATGGCATTTAGTGACGATGATTTAGCGGAGGTCCAAATACCCCACAATGATGCATTGGTCGTAACCCTACGAGTTGGGGAATACGACATCGAAAGAATTCTAGTGGACTCGGGGAGCTGTACAGAGGTGTTGTACTATGATGCATTCAAGAAGCTGGGCCTGGCCCAACCAGACTTAGAACAATCAACAACACCTCTAATTGGGTTCGGTGCAGGAGCAGTCTGGCCCCTAGGAAAGGTAACGTTACCTGTTCGGGCCGGATCAGTGGTGTTAAGAACGGACTTTTTGGTGGTCGATGTCCCATCTTCCTATAACGCGATTATAGGGAGGACTTGGTTGCACAAAATGAGAGCAGTCTCCTCGACTTATCACCAGATGGTGAAGTTCCCAGGATCAAATGGGATTGAAATCCTTAAAGGAAACCAGAAAGTGGCACAGCAATGCTTGATTTCCATCATTAAAACTGCCCCGAAGGTCCACCATGTTCACACATTAGAAGTACCAGACCAACCAACCATCGAGGATGTTGGAAGAAGCCCGGCTGAAAAAGTGCTTGAGGGCCTGGAGAGGATTCAGATCAACGAGACTGATCCTGAAAGATATTTTTTGATTGGGGAATCATTACCAGCAAACGAAAAGGCTGAGTCGATACGATTTCTGAAAGAGTATATTGATGTCTTTGCATGGGTACCTGAGGAAATGCCTGGGGTGGATGCAGATGTGATCTGTCACCATTTAAACATTGATCCTCTGCATAAGCCGATCATTCAGAAGAAACGAAGGGCAGCCGTACAGCATGTAAATGCTGTGATCGAAGAGGTCGATCGTTTATTGGAGGCCAAAGCAATACGTGAAGTCTATTACCCAGAATGGTTATCCAACACTGTTGTGGTAAAGAAGAAGAACGGAAAGTGGCGTGTCTGCGTGGACTTCACAGACCTGAACAAGGCATGTCCTAAGGACAGTTTTCCTTTGCCTAGGATTGACCAATTGGTTGATGCAACCTCTGGCTACGAGCGAATGAGTTTTCTCGATGCATATCGAGGATATCATCAGATTGCTATGTTTGAACCTGATCAAGAGAAGACTTCGTTCATCACACCACGAGGGTTATACTGTTACAGTGTTATGCCCTTTGGACTAAGGAATGCTGGGGCTACATACCAAAGACTTGCAACCATTATGTTCAAGAAGCTCATCGGGAAGACTTTGGAAGTTTACATAGATGATATGGTGGTAAAGAGTCGAGAAAAGGGAGGGCATATTTCTGATCTAAGGGAAGTGTTCGAAATCCTGAGGAAGTATAAGCTGAAACTCAACGCCTCGAAGTGTGCATTTGGAGTTGGTTCAGGAAAATTCCTGGGCCATTTGGTAACTTTGAGAGGGATAGAGGCAAATCCCGATCAGATTGATGCCTTACAAAGACTACAGAGTCCCAAAACTACCAAGGAAGTCCAAAGGCTGACTGGAATGGCAGCAGCACTTAACAGATTCATCAGCAGGTCAAGCGATAAATGCAGACCCTTTTTTCAGCTATTGAAAAAGAGGGAGGGATTTGAATGGGGAGCAGAATGTGAACAAGCTTTCCAGAACCTGAAGAAGTACCTGGCCGAGCCCCCACTGTTGTCAACTCCACAGCCTGGTGAGTCTTTAATTCTGTACTTAGCTGTTTCCGAGCATGCAGTAAGTGCAGTCTTGTTGAGGGATTTGGGGACCGAGCAAATCCCCATTTATTATGTTAGCAAGACATTGTTGGACGCAGAGACGAGATATCTGCCTTTAGAAAAACTTGTCCTGGCACTTAGGACAGCAACCAGGAAATTGCCACACTACTTCCAAAGCCATAAGGTTGTGGTTTATACTGAGTATCCGTTAAAGTCACTGCTTCGAAAGGCAGATTTTTCGGGAAGGATCTCGACGTGGTCCGTGGAGTTAAGTCAGTATGATCTCGAGTATCAGCCACGCATAGCAATTAAAGGCCAGGTGTTGGCTGATTTTGTGGCAGAGTTTTCCCCCACTGTTGCTCCCTTGCCTCCTACGAGAAAGGAACAGGCAGTTAAGACATCATCCTTGAAGGATCAACCCGTAGCCGAACAGGATCCAAAAGAATGGAAGTTATTCGTTGATGGATCAGCGTGTAGTACTGGTTCTGGAATTGGAGTTGTCCTCTTTCCTCCTCAAGGAGTTCTGATTGAACTCTCTGTTCGGCTTGGATTCAGTGCATCGAATAATGTGGCTGAATATGAAGCACTCTTGGCAGGATTGAGAAGTGCGAAGACCCTTAAAGCAGAACGGGTCAGGGTGTATTGTGATTCCCAGCTTGTTGTGAATCAACTGTCCGGCGAGTACGAGACTCGGAATGAAAAGATGGTAGCCTACGTGCAGGCAGCAAAAGACTTGCTTGATACTTTCGAGAGGGTATATATTGAGCAAATAAGTTCTGGACAGAATGCTCATGCAGATTCTTTAGCTTGGTTGGCTGCAGCAGTACCAACAGAGTTTAAAAGAAGGGTGGCAGTAGAATACCTCAATGAGCCGAGCATTGGGAGGAGTGTAGACTTGGTCTTGGACGTGAACCAAGGACCAAGTTGGATGGACCCAATAATGGAGTTCTTACGAGACGAGATACTCCCTTCTGATAAAAAGGAGGCCCACAAGATAAGAGTCAAATCTGCTAGGTTTTGGCTGTCCCCAGAGGGTAAGTTGTATAGGAAATCCTTTACAGGTCCCTATTTGCTATGCGTACATCCTGAGATGGTACAGAAGTTCCTTCATGAAATCCACGAGGGAACATGTGGGAGCCATGCTGGGGGCAGATCTATTGCCCACCGAGCAATTACTCAAGGCTACTGGTGGCCACACATGCAAGAAGATGCAAAGGTGTATGTAAAGATTTGTGAGAAGTGTCAAAAGTTCTCACCAATAATTCGAACACCCGCCGAAGATCTGGTGCCATTAACAAGTCCCTGGCCTTTTGCTCAATGGGGGATGGATATCGTGGGTCCATTGCACAAAGCAACTGGGAATCGAAAATTCCTGCTTGTTGCAACTGACTATTTTACAAAGTGGATTGAGGCAGAACCACTGGCCAAAATCACTGAGCCTATGATAGAAAGGTTCGTGTGGAAAAACATCATCACTCGTTTTGGGGTCCCTTATTCATTGATTACAGACAATGGATCCCAATTCCAGAAGAAATTCAAGGCTTTTTGTGCCCAATTTGGAATAAGAAATTTTTATTCCACCCCAGCCTACCCTCAGAGTAATGGGCAAGCAGAGGCGTCTAATAAAACTATCCTAAATGGGATAAAGAAGAGGCTAGACAAAGCAAAGGGAAAATGGCCTGATGAGTTACCATTAGTTTTGTGGGCTCACCGCACAACGCCTAGGAGGTCTACGGGAGAGACCCCCTATTCGTTGGCATTTGGAACAGAGGCTGTCATACCTCTGGAAGTGGGTCTGCCGACCAACAGGACAGCTTTGGTTGAAAGTGGAGGCAATGACAGGGCCCTTGAAATCGAGCTTGATTTTGCCGAGGAGAAGAGAGAAAAGGCCTTGGTACATCTTGCTTCATACCAAGAACAGCTGATGAAAAGCTACAACAAACATGTTCATCCTAGAGAATTTGGTGTTGGGGACCTTGTGCTACGAAAAGTACTCGGCAACACCAAGGTTGCCAATGAAGGCAAGCTGGGGGCCAACTGGGAGGGCCCATATAGAGTAACTGAGATTATAGGCATAGGAGCCTATCGATTGGCAGATTTGGATGGTGATCCAATTCCAAGGCCTTGGAATGTTCATAATTTACGAAAGTTCTTTGTTTAGAAGTATTAAATCCTGTTTTGGATTTACACTACGTGATTGTGTGGGAATTACGAATATAATTTCTTTGTTCTAGTTTTGATTGTTTTTGCAAAGGGTACGAGTAACGCCCTCTTGAGTTTTGCAGATTATGAATACAATCGCTTCTTAGTATAACTGTTGTGGTATTTGTTTTTAATACGAACTGCGAGTTTAGTTTCCCTCATTCGTATTGGGGAGCAGGGTCTACAGTTATACAGTTCAGTACGTGAAACTGAAGTACAAGTATGAAACACTTGTAAACTTGTAAGATTTTACAAGAGATTTTACAAGTATGAAACACTTGTAAGATTTTTAAACCTTTAAGTACGTGATACTTAGGCGTTTTTGTGTGAGTACGTGATACTTAACAAGTATGAAACACTTGTATGGACGTTCAAAGTACGAGATACTTATATGGTGTTTTAAGTACGTGATACTTGAGAACCTATATTGGCTTGACTTAAATGTAAGCCACATTTAGTTCAGTACGTGAAACTGAAACACAAGTACGAGACACTTGTGTGATGTTCTAAATACGTGATACTTAACAAGTATGAATACACTTGTAAAGTACTTAAAACAGTACGAGACACTGGGAAACAAATGTTTTGAAGTACGTGACACTTAAACAAATTTAAGTATGTGAAACTTGACAGGCGTGAAAGATTTGCTAAAAAGTACGAAATACTTATGCAAACAAATGATACGACATACTTAGATTGAAACATTGCAGCTGCAACAACAAAGGATGCCGAGCAAAACATAAGGTTATGCCACGAAGGGCCAAATACCTGTGTTAACAAAGTATTCAAACTGAACAGGTGCCTCACAGGGCCAAAGTATGCTTATGGTCACGCAGGACCAGCAACCAAAACAATTCTTATACTTACCAAATCAATCCACATTCTGGACCTCAGGAGTGTTAGTGTTGATGTCAGTATTGGCACCATCTTCGACTACATTTTCTTCCAGGTTAATGGGCTCAACAGGTACATCCCGAGCAGGAGCTTCAGTAGGGACCACATCCGTGGGGATATCTTCCTCAGCATTAGCAAATTCTTCAATTTGCTGTTCAAAGTCTTCCTCTGGATGTTCTGTTGGCTCTGGAATATCCTCGATGTTCTGAACACGGGTGCTAGGCAGCTCGTTCTCAACCCAGAAGGGTGAATCCTCAGCAACCCCTAGTTTTGTAAGACAGGTTTCCCAGCTGGCAATCCAGACCTGGTCCTGTAAAGCTGGCATCTGTTCCACGTAACTGGCGGTTGTGGCATCATAACCCTTCTGGTAGCCATCTTCAAATGAAGCCTTCTTGGTGCTGTCTATTTCAGACAAAGCTTGATTTAGGCTCTCTTCGGCAACTTGCAGCTTGCCTTTAGCACCATTAAAATCTGCCTTGGCTTTGTCTCTTTCTCTTTCAAGCCGAGCAACTGTCCGAAGAAGTCGAGTGTTGTCATTTAGCAACCTGATTTGTTCGGCCTCAGCTTCTTGGTACTTTTGCCCCATGGTTACCATTTTTTGAATAAACTGGCAAAACCAGCGAGTGGTGAGTGACAAGTGTAGCAGTATATGATATATGGTATACGAAATATACATGAAGACTTATATGAAAAGATTGAGTCACATTACCTTAATTCCATTAACAAGACCAGTAGACACCAGCCGATCAGGAGACGACAGAGACTCCTTTTGCGAATCAACAGGGAGCATCAAACCTTGGGCCAAGGCTAGAGCAGTCTCAGATGAACTAGCACTATCCCCAACATGGACAAGACGGTCTCCCCTAGTAAAAGAAGGAGTCCATGTCTGGGGGAGTACTTGAGCAGTTGGTGACACAGGGAGATGGGTTTCTGTATCAGCCTGTGGGACCGAATCAGCTGGGTCATCAGACCTCGGCCGTTTGTCCCGATGTGCGTTAGCAGCATCAAGGGAACCTTCCTCCCCCCGAGGAGAAGATGATGATCTTGCTGATCCCCCCCTATTGCGACGAGGTTGTGGGGGCGGAGCGCCAGATGATGCTACCCTGTTGGTAGCACCTCGTCCTCGTGCGGGCACAGTAAGTAAGGAGCTGAGATTAAGAGGTTGACGGGTCATTGTACCTGGGTTACAAGGGGATCGAGAATAACCAGAAGAAGAAGACTGGCTGGTATCACGATATGCAATCAGCTGCTCGGATTGTTGTTGATTAGAGACTGATCCACGAGAAGATCTTCTGAGTCTCAAACGAGGAAGTGGCACGCCTTCTGAAATGGGAACTTCACCAGGTAGGCCAGCAACAGTAACCCCAGTTTGAAGTCTTGAGATACGTTCTTGAGGGGCAGTTGAGGTGGATGCAGCACTGGTACTAGGATGAGCAAGTCTTCTATCAATGACCCCTCTGTACGAAGGATCGTATCCCAGCAGTATATCAGCGTCTCGACCCCGACCAGCTGTTCGGGTTCCTGGTTCTCCTGTATACTTTAGTATCCTGTTAATGTCCCCTGCTCGGATGTAGCTCGGCTCACGTCTAGGACGTTTGTTAACGTTTTCAGCTGCAAGTTTCAAATTGAAAAACCAATTTAGTTCATGAGAAAGCTACGAGAAAGCAGTAAATGAAGAAATTGCAAAAGATACAAAGCAAGAGCATACGTGGATAACCCCATATGTGGGGGCAATGGAGCCCTATCACCTGGCCATCTTCCCCTAAGGGCTCGAATGCTCCAGTCACATAGAGGAAGTCGATCTCGTGGTCACGAGCAGAATCTGGCAGATTGAGCACGAAGCGCTTTTCTGCCCTTCTAACTTTGAAATAGTAGGTATTATAGTCAGGGTTTAGTACAATACTGTACCACCACTGAATATCCCAAATTCCTAACTGGGTCCCCAGAATCCTATTCAAAGCTATTACACCCATTATCAACCTAAAGACGTTTGTTGATACTTGCATGGGGGTGAGACGATACCAGTTTAGGATCTGACGGAGTAGTGGGTGAAGAGGAAATCGAACTCCACCTTCGACGATGGCAACAATGGGGATACACATTCGATCCCAGGAACCTCCGTCTCTATCTGCGCCCAGGGGGGCGAGTTCGAGACCAACGTTCTCTGGAACGTTATATTCCCTCCTAAATGCCGCCATGGCAGTAGGGGTCTCACATAATTTCCTAAATTTACTGGGTCTCAAAGGATTCTCACCATCGTCAGCCATGGGTATACCCAGGAAAGAAGAAAGACTGAAAAAGGGTGTAATTGAAACCCTAGAAAAACGACCCACGAATCTGAGAGTGAGATCTCAGAGGGAAGCCTAAGAAGACGAAATGGAGTAAGAACGAGAATCTTACAAGAATAAATGTGACGATTCCCTTGAATGCAATTGAATTTGCAGGTGGCGGCAATGGCGGATAGCGGGATGCTTTCGCCTGATTTCTAGAAAGAGAAGGAGTGCGTGTAAATCTTTGGTAAAAACCCAAAGAGAGCTCTTTCAGGGGTTAAGGGGTGAGAGACGGAGACGAAACGTCTCCTCTCACACCGTTACAGGAAAAAGTAACGGAAAGCAGAAACCGTTCTGACGCCGTTTCATAGAACGTCAGTTCGAAGTTAATGCTAGGCACACGAAAACGTGCCACGTGGAGTCATTTACCCCGAAATGGTATAATGACATAGGCGCCAAAAGGCATCAATGAAGTATTGAAATCATGACTGCACGGGATCAAAAGAGTTTGGTCTAGATAGAATTCTGTTTCTAAGCGTCATATATTACCCCCGAACAGTGGTAAATACATGAAGCTGGGGAGCAATTGTAGGGAGGTATTCCCGAGCAGATACATTTAGTTACCAAACACGTGATGTTTGGGAACACGAGGTAAATACGACTGGACTTATCGCCGGGCAGTTCGGTGAACAGCGATATGGACCAGTGATATGAGAAGTCATGGCTATAAATAGACTGTTCGGTTATGATACAGCCGAACAGATGATGTAAAGAACCTAGCATGTGATACGAGTAATCACGGGTTGAAAGCAATGCAATCGATATCTGAATAAATGGTACGTGGGACCATAGTTTGAATATAGACAGGACAGTCATCATGCTAAACAAGTGTTCGGCAATATGGACCAGTGACATGAGAAGTCAATAGTCCAGGGAGGTTGTACGGGCTCAAGGACCAGTTACATGTGAGTTAACTGGTCCAAGCCGTCTGTTCGGCTATGAGACGGCCGAACAAAGATGGAACTCCAATCGAGAGTAGGAGCAGAGAGAATACTCTGGAAGATTCCAGAATAGTCATGTCTCATATAGGGATAAAGATCCCAAGAATATAGGATCTGAGAAAGATACCCAACGAGTATGGGATGTTCGGCTCTTAAAGGAAAAGAATCCTAAAAGGACTCTTTTCCATAAACTGATAAAGGAAACGAGACTCCTTGATATCCTGGGTTTCCTATACGAGTTAGGAATCCTATGGCAATAAGGATGCTTGGACAGCAAGCATCCATAAATCTATAAATATGAGGAAAACCTAGAGGTAAAAGGTACGCAATACGTTGCATTATTATTGCTTTCCTACTGATAATTAGGGTTTAACTGCTAGTACGTGATACTAACAAAGGCATCGGAGGGCCTTTGCCACGAGAGGCAAAGGTGCACTCACCCCCTGTCTATTTTGCAGATTAGGGTTCAGACGTCGAGCTAGGGTTCCGGTGAAGAGGCACGAATAAGCCGTTGCAATCCAGTTGATCCGAAGCGTCAATTGTTTCCATCCCCCTACAGAAAGTAGTATCCATTACAAAATACACATACATATCATACTCGTTCGCACAGACATAGAATAGAGCACCGCTGGTAATGAAGAAGTAATGCAAGGATTTGGCGACTTAAATAAATAAAAGCCAAATATGACTGAAGGAAAACAATAGGACCAAACATGTTAGTACCAAGTCCAAAGACCAGATTTTTTTATCAACAGCATGCACAAAATTACTACTATTAGATAGGAATACAGTCAATGTTGGTACTCTCTAAACACCAATCCAGAGACAATTAAACAACAACTCATAATGGAAAAATCTATATTTGTAGAACCAAATTTGATTTACTTGGAATGGTTCAGTGAACATTAGGTAACCCTCTTGGTAATGGTGACTTATTCTGATGTTGTGGTTATGGTATGGTTCAGTGAACATTAGGTAAGATTGTTCCATTCGAACCGAGCCAAAATCTAAACAAGTTCAACACTCGAGAGATCTCCAAAATTCTCAGGGGCCGCAACTTTAGGACCCACAGGCACATGAACTTCGAAGAACCACATGAAAAATGAATTTTCTATAGAAAGTTCAATTCCCATTTTCCACATAATTTACTCTTTTCACAAAAACCAAAAAATCGTTTTGCGAAAACCCAAATCAAAAAGCAAAATTTATCTAATGTATTATAGAAGCAGATAAAAAAAAACTACTGTATAATATAAGACCACGGAATTTCAAGCTATCTCCTCTTGTTCTTTTACAAAAGCAACTTGTGTGTGTAAATCACCCCTGTACCTAATTAGCACCCACTTATAATCGTAATTATATTTTCCCCCCACAATCCGAACGGATAATGGAGTAATAATAATAGTAGTAATCAAAAGCTTAATCACAAACCAAAACTCGACTCAAAAAAATATGTGGACTTTTAAAACTGGTGAAGATTACTGCTCGATCAGCCCGTTCAATCTTGAAACATTTAAGGTGTTCTGTTAGTTCATTTTGGAAGTAGTTTGTTTTGTTGAGAGAGAGTGAGAGAGAAAGAGAGAACTTGTTCTAACCGTGAGAGAGCTCGGCGGTGGTGGCAGTCGCCAGAGGTGGTGGGTCGTTCGTCGGCGGTGGGGTCGTCGGTTCGAATGGAGGGCGCTGAAGGAGTGGGGGGCTATGGGTAGGACGGGATTATGGCGGGAGAAAGGGGGCAGCCTTGTTTTTAGTTTTAGGGGTGGAATGAGGGATTTAATCTCAGCCCTTGAAATGAAGGGCTAAGATGGAATGTTTTTTTAGGGGTTTTTTAAAAGGTTCCTGAAACCGCCCCGTATATATATATACACACACACACCATATGTATGGGGCCGGTTCTAGAAATAATACATTTGACAACATCTTTGACAACACATTTTTCGGAGCCCCACGTGAATAATCGGAGCTGTTCAATTTGTTTAAAACATGTTTTTAAGGGTTCTCATAAAAAATCAACTCATTTAGATATCGATAAGGGCTTGATCGGCTCATTCAATTTTATCATGTCAAATTTGACAAGAATCAACTAAATGAGCCGATCAAGTCCTTACCGATATCCAAATGAGTTAGTTTTTTATGGGGCCCTTTAAAAACATGTTTTAAATACATTGAATGGCTCCGATCAATTGTATGAAGGTCCCACGTGAAATTTTGAAAAACGTGTTGTCAAAAGTGTTGTTAAATGTATTATCTCTGGAACCTGCCCCTGTATATACACACACACACACACACACACACACGAGGAGGCGGAAGCACAAACACAGTATAAAAGAACATGGGAGACAGAGTATAAAGTGAACTTCCGAATTGGAGAAGCACTGAATGGGTTCTTAAATAGTAGAAATGGAAACACAAATGATTACTATCAATTGAAGCACTACGAAAAATAGTATGAACAAAGAACAAAGCAATCTATAATTTATTCAAATTGTATAAACATCAATATTTTAACTGTTAATGGGGAATCTCTGGTTATTATATATAGAATATTATATTCTATAAAGTATAGTATATTTTAAACTAATGAAACACTATATATACGTATAACATATCTTTAATAAAATAATTTAAATTTAAGCATATAATAAGTTAAGTAAGAAAGCACTTACTGAATTTGTCCGATTTCAATTGCTGAATCAGGAAAGATACATGATTGAAGGTTTACAAGTGGTTTAGTGGGTAGGAAAGCTGGAGTATAAACAAACTCAGCTCTTGACTAGGCTGTTTACAAGAGAAGCAGAGCTTCTAAACTGACTCTAAAGAACAATTTCAATACTTGACTTCACTTGATTTGTTTACTACATCATTCTCGGCTCCTTTTATAGAGTAAGTACTTGAGATTTACAAATGCTAGATGACTGAACCATGTGACTAAAGTTGGTAACTTTTCTCTTTCGATGGAGAAATGACTAAAGTAGGTGCTTGCTGTCATCTGAAGATGCTGACTGTCTCCACTTTTGGTGCTGAAATGACCAAAAGTAAAATTTTACTGTTCTTCAAAAGCAGAAAGAATTTGCTTTCTGTAGTGCTTGCTGCCATGATGACTTGTAACCAAAGGATTCAGCCTTCCATCACATTGTTGATGTTGTGTAATTCCTCACACGTCAGATTATCCCAATAATTATGCCCATTATTCTCACTGGTGATCTCTTGGTTAGACTCCTGGTACTCTCGTTCTTCAAGTTGGTGACTTTAGTATTCTGTGACTAGTTTTTGAAACTTGGTATAAAAAATGAATAGAACTTCTTGAAGATGCTCAGTGGACCTGATTTTTTAGATGGGGTCTTCACAAATTAATTTGTAAATACTCTAAAGGAAATAATCATTATCCCCAAGATTACTTGCAATCGACTCAGCTCTATGATGTCTGATCTGTTCTCTAATCATCTTGGAACACGGCCAGGGACATTCATCTTGAATAAGTTCAATTGGTGGATGGACCCTACTGAATGGCCAATTTGCCGAGAGATACATGATGTGCTGTGCTAGTATCACATTCCCTGTATTTGTCCATTTTGGCATTTTACTTCTAATTAAGACTTGGCATCTCAGTGCACCGTATTTTGCAAAGAGATTGTTGAAGCATATAGAAAATTTTTGGGTAACTCAGTCAGTTTGCTTCGAAGACCTGTATTTGTCCATTCTAGCATTTTACTTCTAATCAAGACTTGGCATGTCAGTGCACCGTATTTTGCAAAGAGATTGTTGACGCATACAACAAATTTTCGGGTAACTCGGTCAGTTTGTTTCGGAGAAGTGAAGATTATCTGCCTAAGGAACCCATAATCTAGTAAGGTCATTGGACTTACTTGGATAATCTTCCCCTTATATAAAAGAATAAGGTCTTGAAAATACTGCATGTCAATACAGCTTTGGGGACGCTAAAGATTAACTGACACTGGCAATCCATTCTTTCTAATGGTATTTCTTGGCATAATGGATTAGTTTTGGGGCAATTGACTCTGTCTTGATCTTTATAATAATGGGTTTCCCAAGTGATGGATAATTCTAGAGGGGGTTGACTAGCTATTTTAGTAAGAGTTTTAAATAGAAATTCTTGAAAATGGTACCCATCCTGTCTGGCTAGACGTTGGATATGGCTACTATTTCTGATGGTAGTGAATCAGAAATGAGAGATAAGGATTTTGGTAAAGTTAGGGTTTTGGAGGCCGTCTTTTGAAAGGTTTCAAGCACCCTCTTGCCTTTACCATCATTCAGTAAGGATGATTGCATTTTCTCTACTTTTACCAGTGGGGTAAAAGAGATCTTCTTTTTTACTCTTTTTGACTGGTGTTGTAATATATAAATTTCTGCTCTGAGCTGGTTATTCTCATTCATCTGATGGTGATACCTGTAAATTAAATCTATGAAATTGCGAGCTATTGTTTTACAATACTCACAAGAAGGGAAGTTAGTATATGAACTACTGCTGGTGCTGGCTAGGGATGGGTTTAAGGAAACTCCACCCAAATAACTAAAGAAAATAATTCCACTAATCTGATTATTCTTATTTTGCTGATTAAAATAAATACTCAAACTATTTAGGCTATCTAAAAATCTGCGATTATCCCCACGCGTGTTCCAGAGATTATCTAGGAGACATTGCTGGGTTTCATCAATACTGTCTAAGTAACTGAGCTTCTTAAACTTTATGCTTGCTCCATCAGGTTTCACTGGCATGATAATTTTTCCAAATGGGATGACTTTCTGTTGATTTTGAGGCATCTGTAAGGCAATCAAATAAATTATTAGTAGGATAAATAGAATAATTTTTTAATTGATTTAATTCACATTGTTCTGGTGTGGATAAAAATTCAAAATTTATTTGTTGACCAAAAGATGTAGTGGTAATTTTATCACTAGTGGCTGTGAACGGGTAAAGCAAGTAAATAAAAGGTATTCCTAGGATTACTTTGACTAAAACAAATGAGGTTTTAAAACAAACTTTATTTTGAAAAACACGAAATTCAGGTAATTTATATTTAATTTGCATTTTACTACCATTTCCAGAACTCAACCGTTCAGTTATTTTTTGATAATACTGACTTGGTATTATTCCTTCTTGGATACAATTTAGATATGCTTCTGTATCGATAAGAGCAATAACTTCAATTTTATAATTTCCTATTATTGATTTGACACTAGCAACCCATTTTTGTATATTTATCTGATTTATTATGTTTAATCTATTATTTTCTGGATCACTATTTGGGTGATCAATATCTTTTTCTTGACCAGAATTGTTCTTGATTACTGGTTTCATTATCTTCTAAGGATTCATCTGAAGATGAACTGTCCATTTTAAATTTAACAAATATTTTGCTTGGTTTTAGAAGTTGGTCTTTGATTTTTATGATTTCTTTTTTAATAAGATCTATCTCTTGCTGTAGATCTTGTAAAATAATTTATTTATGAATTTTACTAAATCGTTCTATAATAGCATTAAGACTTACTATTGGTTTATTATATTAGGGTTTTTTACCTTGTTGTACTAGGAGTTGTTTGAGTTTTTTAACATATTGTTGTTTTAACTCGCAATCATCTATCCTACTGATTAGATTAATTAATAATAATTCTTCTGGTAATTCTTTGGTAAGTACAATTTTTTTTTTGCTGCAGTTATCAGTACATCCAATCTCAATTTGATTGTTACTTGAACTATCACTAAGAGAATGGTATTCTGAAGATTTAATAACTCTTCTCCATCGTCTGAATTATTTAGATTTTCTATCCTAAAAATTTCTAAAATCTGTTATTTATCAGTATCAGATATATTAAGTTGACTGATTTTTGCTTTAACTTTACATTCATTTTTGTAATGTTCTTTTTTACTAGAGTTGTAACATGTAATATTACTTTTGTCATATTTTACATCATTGGTTGTATTTTCTTTTTATTCTTTTGACTTTTAGGTTTTTTTGTAATATTTATCTTTAGAGGATTGTGGTTTATTATTCATAGAACACTTATGATTTTTACTTTTGTTCACAACTTTTTTATGATGTTTATGTTTTCTTCGTGATGGTGCTACTGGAGGTAGACCGTATGTTCACAAAAGTTTCCTAACTCATACTTGGTTTTATTTTTGTTTTTCTGGGTTTGTTTACTAATTTTCATATCAATACACATTCTTAATCCTTTTTTTTAAATGATACTAATAATGTCACCATATGTTAACTTATCATATTCAATTACTCATGTAGGTTGACTGAGGACATCTCTAATTTTGTGGGCAAATAAATTAGGGAGTCCATTAATAAATTTTTCTTTCCAAAATGACTTTGTACAATCATCTTTAAGCATTACTTTAGATATAAAAACATCTTTGTACCATCTAAAATCGCTTAGTGTTGGACAATGCAAATTACTTGGTTGATCATGTATTCTAGAAGTAATGTTACTAGGTTTTCCAATAAAATGTTTAATTATAATATAGATAAGAGTGTTAACTCCATCAGGTGCTCCCATGCTAATATCATTATCAAAAATTGGAAGACTATTCTCATCAATTTGGATAGCATGTTTTATCTCTTCACGTGACTCATTGGTGAGGTATTTATCCCAACATGCTTTTAACATTCCAGTAAACCCAGAAGTTAATAAGTCAACAATTTGTGATTGATTAAGTTCAGTGTTACCCAAATAACTATTGGCAACCATTGATATGTGATTTAGTTTTTCTAATATTTGGTGTCCACTTAGACCATCAATATTCCACTCATATAGCTTATTTGAGGAAACATAAAATTGATTTGTTAAATTATTTTCTTCATACTGTAGGTCGGGGGGGGGGGGGATTGTTGGCCTAGAGTACCAATTTTTGGTGAGACTGGTAGGACTTATTGAGGGTTTAAAAAGACGATTTATCTATTGGCCAGAGAATTGTCTTGGTAGTTGTGAAAATCAGAAGAAGTGGGTGAATTTTGACTAGAAGTACTAGTATCATAATTTTTTGTAATTGTGGTAACTTGGGGTACGTTTGGTTCCGACTTAATAGCTAAATTTGTCAATATTTCTTCAATTTTTTGAATATTTTGACTCTGATTTTATACTAATTCTCGAACTTTTTTTCAAAAAAGTGTATTAGGGGTTTTTCTATATTTTTACTAGATGAGGGGATGCTGTTAGATGATCCTTTTTCAATTTTAGTTTCTATGTTATCTAATTGTTTACTTATAGTTTTGAGACACTGATTAGTGTAATTAATTTGTTTGCACTCAGCTCTCTCTCATTTGGTGGTTTGAATAGAGATGCCGTTATAGATGAACCTTTGTAATCAATAATTATTGAATCTAAAGGAGGATGACTAGAGGTTATGATAGTATTATCTGACTTTTTTCATTTCATTTTTGTAATAGTGTTAACTTTTTTATAGTAATGCTCTAAGTAATCGAAAAAATAAACTTGATTTCTGGTCTTTTCCATAAATCTTTCCCAATATTTATATCAAAATCTTTATTTATGACAATTAAAGATGGATCAACAGAGTTTGAGGTTACTTCTTCAAAATCAATTTGAATTGGAGATCCTTGAGAGGTGTCTTCTTCAAATTTTGACTGTGTAGAATAACAAGGTTTACTGATTTGTGAACTTGATTCAACACCTTTTAGCTTAACTCTTGGATCAAGTAAATTTCTATCTTGCCTAGGTATAACAATTGAACTATTTGACCTGCTTAGTTCTTTAATTCCAAGATGAGGATTTACTCTTTGTCGATCAAAACTTATCCTAACTGTACCATCTAGGTGTTGTTGAATATACTCTAGATCAATAGTATCATTTTGCATTTTTTGTGGGTAACTTTCATTTTCACTAAGCCAACTGGCTGGTAACTGGATATCACTCTATGAGATGATTTTGGGTACTTGTATATTAGCATTAGTGCTATTTTGTATGAGTACAATTTTATCCTTTGAACTTTTGACTAAGGCATAAATATTCAAATTAGTTTTCATACATTTATAGTAAATACGGTAAATTAATGCAATTGATCGACTTCCTTCGAGCATTTGAGTAATTGCTCCGGCAGTTTGAATATTTAAAGTTAAGACTTTCAAAATATTCTTGTCTTTTAGACTAAGAGGTAAATCAGGGTAACAGTTAAAACAAACTGGACCATTATGTAAGCTTGACTCCATTAATCCTAACAGGCTATCACTATAGACTGTGAACTTACTATCTCTTAAAGATAATAAGACTGAAGAATTTAGTAATTTTCTTATAAGGGGTTTAATAGCTACTTGTACTAATTCTACATGAACATAGTTATATCCTCTTTCGAGATGTCGTTTGACTGATTCTTTACTAAGAAGTGCTCATCTTTCTTTTTATTTAGTAATAGCATAAACATGTTCTACAGTTTTTACTACTTGATCAGTTCTAAAAGTATCTTCTAAAAAACTTGTTTTGTAAATTTCTTTTACTGGGATTTTGGGTATATTCAAATTTCCTAATTTTGAATTTAAATCTTGGTACTCATGTTCTTCTTGATTGACTATGTTTGAAAATTCAGATAACGAAGCCATTGAGGAGCTGGCTGAAGAACTACACTTGAATAATCTATTCGTTGTGCTTAATCCTAGAGATTCTTCTTTCAATA
Organism: Rhododendron vialii; assembly: GCF_030253575.1. Classification (NCBI taxonomy): domain Eukaryota; kingdom Viridiplantae; phylum Streptophyta; class Magnoliopsida; order Ericales; family Ericaceae; genus Rhododendron; species Rhododendron vialii. Next base: position 22,770,247 of record NC_080559.1, read on the forward strand.
TTTTAATTCTAGATTACCATGTTTAAGATCTATCCTGTATACACGCATACCCTAATTTTAATCCTATCCTTCTCGACTGCCTCACACTAGAACTTACACATACGGATAGATAACAACTTGGGTGGCCATTGACTTAATGCTTAAACGATGATAGCAGAATTAAAATACTAATTGAAAATTCAATATGAATAAAAACAACTTACAGATTACTTAGTGTTTACTTTTTCAACTATATCCTACTTGGCTCTGATACCATGAGGGGGTGGAAGCACAAACACAGTATAGAAGAACATGGGAGACAGAGTATAAAGTGAACTTCCAAATTGGGGAAGCACTGGATGGGTTCTTAAAGAGTGGAAATGGAAACACAAATGATTACTATCAATTGAAGCACTACGAAGAACGGTATGAACAAAGAACAAAGCAATCTATAATTTATTCAAATTGTATAAACATCAATATTTTACTCCCTCCGTCCCAGTTTGTTTGTCCAATTTCGACATACGTGCCTTTAAAAAAAGGGAAATTTTTATAAATGGTCCCTCTAGTTTGCATGAATTTTCATTTTCGTCCCTTTAGTATCAATTGTGTTACTTTTAGTCCTATAATTTGCATTTTGTCTCAATTTCGTCCCTCTTGCTTATGGCGTTAATGAAACAAACGGAATTGGAGGACAAAATTGTCATTTCTCCTCACAGAGGGACTAAATTGAGATTTCATGCAAACTAGAGGGACTATTTCTATAATTTTGTTTTTTACTTTTGTTTTTGTAAATAAATTTAAAATACATCATATATAATATATTTCTCATCTCATTTTATATTGAATAATAAAATATATGTTGAAATTTTGTAAAGTTTTTATTATATGTATCACAAAAAATATGAGAAAATTCAAAAAACAACCCTTATGTTAATTGTCTTGGTCTTGTATTTTTTTTTTCAATTGAATTTTCACTATCATTATTTTTTTTGTCACATGATTAAAAAGAAAAAGTTGTTCAGTAGTATTTAGAAATCTTGTAATTGTGTTTAATTAAGCAATGAAACACTATTAAATATTAAGAGATCAAATACATTAAAATATGGGTATAAGTGTATTTATTTTGGGACTTACTCATAAGATCACTCATATAACAAATAAACACGGATTTTAAACATTTTTTTTATTGGGTGAAAAAATAAGAAGATTATAAGAACATGATACAAAGACATTAGCTAAGGGGTTGATTTGTACATTTTCTAATATTTTTGTAATGTGTAATGAAATATAAATTTTCCAATATAGTTTGATTACCCAATAAAAAATAATTCAGTTGTCAAATGCATTACTTATGGTCTTTTTTATTTTATTTGCAAAAAACGAAAGTAAAATGTAAAATTTTAAAAATAATCCCTCTGGTTTGCATAAAATTTCAATTTGGTCGCTCTGTGAGAGAAAATGACAAATTTGCCCTTCAATTCCGTTTGTTTCATGGATGGCGTTAGGGAGAAGGACGAAATTGAGATGGAATGAAAACTATAGGGTTAAAATTGATACAATTAATAGTAGAGGGACGAAAATGAGAACTCATGCAAACTAGAGGGACCATTTTTATAAATTTCCCTTAAAAAAATTGTCTATATCTCACAATCTATAATATTTTAAATAATTTCGAAAATATCATATTTTAAATCTAATTGAGATCTATCAAATAAGATTCATATTGAATATAAAAAACATTATAAATTAAAACATATAGATAATTTTGTAAGAAGTCCCAAATAATAAAAAATGACAAATAAATCGGAACGGAGGAAGTAACTATTAATGGGGAATCTCTGGTTAATATATATAGAATATTATATTCTATAAAGTATAGTATATATTAAGCTAATGAAACAATATATATACGTATAACATATCTTTAATAAAATAATCTAAATTTAAGCATATAATAAGTTAAGTAAGAAAGCAATATATATATATATATATATATATATATATATATATATATATATATATATATATATATATATGGGCAGTTCCGGGGATAACTAATTAGAAAAATACCTCATAGTTTTCGATCAAATTTTAATGATTCGAGTCGCTCAATATGATCAGAACGTGATTTTAAGAATACCCGAGAGAAATCAACAAAAAAAAAAGGACTGAAAAATGCTTGATCTGAGCAGTTTTTAGCTTAGGTTTGATGAACGGTTCAATTAAAAACTGCTCAAAATAAGCACTTCCCGATTATATTTTTTACTAATTTCTAGCGGGACACCCTTAAAATCACATTTTGCTCACATTGAATGGTTCGGATCATAAAAATTTGATCAAAAACTATGAGATTGAGATTTGGAGTATTTTTTTAGATGTTTAATTAGTTGTCCCCGGAATCACCCCGTATATATATACACACACACACACACACATTATACACTCCCACTTCTCTCTCATCACACTCTTTTCCCAACTCCTCCCACTCTCCCCAACCCCAGTCCCTAGACTCCCCACACTAGTCACGAAAATCACGAAGCAGATTCGTTGATAGCGTCTGGTCTTGGGTTTGATTGAAATCGAAAATCATTCTTTAAGCTCTCTCTCTTGATTTGTTGTGTTCTCATCTGATCTGGACTGGCTTTGCGCTTACCAAATACGTGTTATATATGGGGTTTTTTTGTTTAATCGAAAATCTGTTTTTTTAACTCTGTTTGATCGAAAATCTTTACTCTGTTTGATTAAAAATTTGTTTTTTTTTTCCAAATTCGGATATCTGAATCCCCGATCGGATCTTCGTTCTCCGTTCGGAACGGGTATGGAGGACTGAAAATATATTCGATCAGGGATCGGGGCGAATTTAGAGGACGGGTGGAGGGTTCAGATTCAAATTCGGATATGTCAATATCCGTCTCCGATCCGCCCCATTGCCATCATCCCTATAGACAGCTAGTGAAATTCATTAGCTTTGAATACCTAAAGTTCCACTTAAACATTTCATCGAACAATTCATGTGCGTTTCTAAGTGAAAACAGACAAACAAAATAATTCACCTCTATCGTCTCTTTCGAGATCTACGTTGTTGATTGCTTCAACGACCCTCTGTCGGCACCGTTTGTTTTCTCATTAGCAGTAGAGTCTCTGCCACAGCCAGAGTCATGTCGATGCTCACCGCAGTCCAGGTCCGGTGTCCCTCCGACCGGTACCACGCATTCTCAATTTCTCTACATCGCTGCCGCTGTCGTGAACACTTGGAGTTCGGAGCTATTGTTGTTGGTTCATCATCGGTGATTTGTTTTGTGAGATCTCGTGGAGAAGAGTCACTGGCGCCGAAGGAACGGGTTGAAGAAGAGCGAGAAGTACTCTGGAGGTGAATCGGGCGAGAAAAAGTCGGCGGCGGCGACTGCATTTGTCACGTTCTCGATTTTCAACATAAATAATGACCATTTGTAATAAATAAAATCCTCACTGACGTACAGGTAATACCCAAATAACATTTCTTTCCTCTGTTCTCAAATTAAATACAAATATTTAAATCCAGGCTCGAGGTCCCAAATTGTCAAATACTAGTATCCAAAGAAAAATAATGTTACAGTTTATGATAATCGTTCTTCCAAACACTCCTCTTGAATACCTTTCAATAATATGATCATGCATGCACATCAAGTACGCCATGTCAACTCTTTGGATTGTACCTAAAAATGATAATAGGTTGAGGTACACTAGCTCAGTAGATAAATCTTTACACAAACTATATGAAAATGCGATGAAATGTGCACCAGAAAAGAATGAGTTTCACTGAGCGAACACGAGCAACAAAGGTTTACCACAATAGACAAGCGGACATCGACTTCAATATTCTAAACATCTTATTGGGATTTCTATAGATGCACATATCAACTAGAAGCTGTACTAAACTCACATCAAATTGAACAAACCTACAACAGATTCTCCACCACTTCATTTACTTCATGCATGAATACAACAATCTATCCCGGTTTCACATTCTCGATTATCCAATCTCTTTTCCATAAAACTTTCATTTTTTATTGTAAAAATGACTTGTGAAAAACAAGACCAATACGGGTCAAACTCCGTTAATTCGAGCTTGAATACCGGATTTTGTTGATTTGTGCCCAAATACTGGAAGCTGTTGATTCGCTCAAAAATACCGGATGACTTTTTTAATAATGAAAAAAATCCTCTTTCCAAAACAAAATGAAATCATTTTCTTTTCAAAATCTTGATAAAATCATCCATTCGTCCCTTCATCAATAAACAAATATCAATCCATATAACATAATTCATTGATTAGCGGAATCGCACATCGCATAACCATCTACTCATTACATCAAAAATCGCTGGTTAACGGAAACGCACATCGCATAACTATCTTTCATTATATCATAAATCGCTGGTTAGAGGAAACGCACATCGCATAACCGTCTATTCATTTTCAGCCCGATCATCTCACCATGTCGACCGTTCTGCCAAATGGTGATACTCGTGTGTCCAGCCCGGTCATCGAGCCATTTCGGTCGTTCTGTCGAATGGTGATACTCGTAATGTCCAACCTCACTATATCCATACGTCAATTGATCATCCATAGCTCAAGCATTCCAAACAATCAACCATGTCATAACATTGGCGAATAAATAAATACACTCCTTTCCCATATATATCACAATTCCCTAAGGAACTCGTTACTCATAACAACTCTACGACATACGACATACTAGTATCGAAACTTAGATCTCATGGAATGAACACCTATGGAGTTGGAAGATAAGTGAATCATGAGGACACGAATTTCTATGATACCTTTCGATTCGCTTGGCCGGCTCACCTCTACCAATCATACTCAACACAACACCTTGTAAAGCCTACGGTACTCCTAAACAACTAAACGATACATTTTCCATTTACAATGGTACTACGATTATGTCCAACGAGTGTCTCAGGAATAAGAACGATCAACGAATCCTTACTCGACGAACAACCAAGCTTCGAGATGGTTTATAGGTGTTTTAGAAATGTTAAAAGTGATCGGGGGTCAAAATAATGGAGTTTGGAGCAAGATGACAAAATCTATCCTTAAGCCCTGTTGTATAGATACTATCCAAACTAGTATCGATACAATAGTACCTAAAAATGTTCCAGAGATTCTTGTATCGATACTGACTAGAGTAGTATCGATACAGATGCCTGTTCGAGCAGATTTTCTTCAGATTTCAAGGATTCCAACAACAACAACAACAACCATAGACACGATTTACGACACAAATCAACTCATGAACATACAGATAGTGTAAGAAATCACTACCTCGAGTATCAAAGATGAACCCTAATGAGAGATCGAGCCCTAACTTCCAAAATTGACACCGAGAGCAATACATCTCCTCCGAGCGCTAGCCAACGATGCAAGAGCTCTAATACACGATTAGATGATGGATTAGAGGATGATTGACATGGGTTTTGAGTTTGGGCTGGGATTTTTGAGTGATGGAGCCGAGAGAGGGAGAGGAGCCAAGAGAGGGAGAGGAGATCGGGTGAAGAAAGACAATTTTGAGGAATTCTCTCCCCTACACACACACCCATGCATATATATACTCACAAAATTACAAATTGTACAAGCACCCCTCTACAAACAACCTTCTCACATTGACCCCAAATCAAATAATTCAATAAAATTCCTCATTTATTTCACATTTTAACATTAATAAATTCTTAAAACGATTTCCGAAAATACGAGTCTCTACAGCATTGAAGGAGGAGAGAGGATGGGGAAATGAGATAGAGATAAAGATAGAGACATGTTTCAGATTCAGAGAGGAGAGGCAATTTTGGAACAAAAAATTAGAAATCCTTGCCCGTACTTTTTCTAATAGGGCATGTTTCAGATTCAGAGAGGAGAGGCAATTTTGGAACAAAAAATTAGAAATCCTTGCCCGTACTTTTTTCTAATAGGGCATGTACTTCGAGAGGATTGGACCTCCTAAACTAGACCGGCCCGTAAATCATACAAATGAATGAAGTAAGTCATTCGTGAGCTGTCTGAGGCTCGTTTAGTACTAACAAGTTTAACATCAACTTTAACCACAGTAAGCATGGCGCGAGCTATGCTCGTTAAAATTTTATTGAGCTCGAACTCGGCTCAATTCGGCTAGCTTGCGAACTCACAACTCACGACTCCCCACACACACACACTCTCTCTCTCCTGCGAAAGTTCCCGTCTCCTAAACAGATCTGGGAACCAATTCACCTCTCCTTGAGCCTTGAGGAATCTATTTAGACGACCTGCCGCGATTATCATCGTGCATATCACGGTAACTTTCATTTATCAACCCGAATCACGTAGGGTTTTTTGGGAATCTATGATCTGGGTCAGAACTGATGGCTATTGCTTTTTGTTTTAGTTGATGGATTTTGTTTTACTGGATTCTTTAATGCATCGCACTATACTAATGGTATTCAATTGCATAATGCCAGTAAAGTTGTCCACTTTATGTTCGAGATATTTGGATCGATTCGCTGATTAAGTTCGGGTTCTGGGTTGAATTTCAAAATCCCCGGATTCAACAGAATGCACCAAAAGTTAATTTCCAGGTTGCTCATCAATTAATTAATTTCATATTATTCCATTTTTGTTGGTGGAACTCGGTATACTAGGTCTGAAAATGATTGGATTCTTATTTGTTTGACTTATTTTACTGTATTTCTATCCATGCACAATTTAGGTTGCTTGAGTTTAGGATATTATGTCTACCAATTGTGTGATTGACTGATTGCATTTCCTTTTTAGTTTCTGTCTATGAAAAATGTAGATGCCATATGGCTTATTAAGCAGAAATAATTTCTCAATTGCGCTAGATCCCCTCAAAGTGATCTTGTTGGAGGCCGGATCCCCTCGAAGTGATCAATTTCTCCCCCATCCTCTCTTTTTCTTTTAATTTTCGGAAGTGATCCTATAAAAAAATCACAGCATTTTGTATGTCTGATCATTTGAGTTATTTATTTTTTCTTTCTTTCTTTCTTTCTTTTTTTTTTTATAAATTTTCTCACCTGATTGTCCAGGTATCAAATTGGAGTTTTGAGTAAGTGGAACAACATTGTGGGAATCCCTTTTCATTTCTGTTTTTCGTTCTCATTTTCTGGAGAACGCATTGAGTTTTTTGACGAAAAGGTTTTTGAACTTGTTTCCGACGAAAAGGTTTTTGAACCTGTTTCCGAGGGATATTGTTGACATCAACCCATAATTCGTGAAAGTACAAAAGGACATGTCCCAATTCTCGAAACTGTTTCCTGCTTACAACACCAAACAAATGGGGTATATTTGTTTCCAGAAAAAAAAATATGAGAAGTGCTGTGCGAAAGTGTTTCTAAAAAGGCAACCAAATAGGAGCTGAACATTGTTATTTCTTAATTTCTCTTCTTTCATATGCTTCACCGCAATACTTATGAAAATGATTACGTTATTGATTTAGATTTGCCTGAGTTGGTTTATGTCTCCCTCAATTCATGCCATATGTTGTTGGATCAGTTCGGATAATTGTTTTTGTATTTGGGGTTTTTTTATTTTTTATTTTTCTAAATGTTCGATAATGGTCCTTGTTATAGGCCCTGCCAGTGTCCGAAACAGAGGAGAAATGGCTTCTTCGAAGGTGAAGAAAGCTAAAGCTACTTGGACAACTGCTTTCCATAAGATATTTGTGGATATATGTCTTGAGCAGACATTACAAGGGCATAAACCGGGGACATGTTTTACTAAGGTGGGTTGGAAAAATATGGTCGAATCATTCCACAGAAAGTCGGGCGTCAGGTACGAGAGCAGACAATTGAAGAATCACTGGGGTGTAACAAAGGAACAACGGAAGGTCTGGCTTAAGCTGATTGGCACTGGCAGTATGAGATGGGATTCAAATACCCAAAGATTTGGTGCGAGCGAAGAGGATTGGGCCAACTATATACAGGTAACTATGTAAAGCAAAGTAACTTCAAGACGTTTTCTTTATTGGAAAGTATATGGATATTTGTAACTCCCATGCACTTCAAGTATTAGAGGTAAGATATTCTTGATGGGTTTTGATTGCTACTTGCTTGTGATTTGTAGTGGAGGAACTATGTTTGAATTGTTATAGTTTCAGAATAAGTTTGTCAGCAAGTATTCCAAATTGTTTGGTTGACAATTTCTAACGAAAAGAAACTATTTTGAGCATCTCCAACCATACTTCAAATCTTCAAACTCATTTTTCAATCTTCAAAATGAAGGATGCAACCCCTCCAACCCTGCTTTCGATTCAGTTCTTCAAAATGAAGGATCACATTTGATTCTCTCTATATTGGAGAACCAAATGAGAAATGAATAACATTCTTCAAATTCGTTTTGCACTTTGAAATTCATATAACTTGTGATTTTGTAGAATAACTCAACTTATCTAAGATTAATACCATTAGATATGTGTTAAGAATATCTTCAAAATGAGATCAATAGGAAGTAAAATCTTAAATTTTAGAGGTAAAGTTGAATTTTGGAAAGAAATGAACAGATTTTTGGAAAGTAGAGATGAAAATGAAAAATTGTGGTTGGAGTGTGTGAATAATAATGTTGTTCTCTTTATACGCTTTTCGAGTAAGTTATATTATTTTGAGTTTCGAAATTAAGAATTTGGTTGGAGAAGCTTTTTGAGAAAGCATCAACATATTTCCACTTCCTCAAAGTCCATTTCTTATTGATAATATATGCGATATGAAATGATGAGCACTCATGCTTTTAAAATAGTTCTCTAAAGTTTTTTTTGAATGGCGTTTAATTTTTTTTCTTTGAACGGCATGAATAGTTCTCTAAGGTATTTTGTAAAAGCAGCAAAACTGATGCGGTAAGCTGCAAGTGCTTTTTTGAAGTGTTTCTGGTGTACGGTTAAGGAACGTAAATTGTGTACATGGATTAAGGAATGTACCTCCACTTTTTATATGTTAGTCTTAGTCAGTGTATCTCCAACAAAGGAGTTTGGGATTAAAAGGGCTTAAGACTAGCGATCCCCCATCCATTTTGTTTAGGGTTTAGTACATAGGGGTTAACTTTAAGGAAGTTTTATCGCAGGACAGTGCCGGCCTACCAATAGGCAATAAGTTGCTTATTCCAATAAAAGCGATCTGTACTATGTTGATCAGACTACCCTCATTTTAGATATGCAATGGGTTTTCTTGCAGGATAACCCTGAAGCTGCACAATTTAGGTTAAAAGGACTCCCTTTCTCAAATGAATTGGATATCATTTTTGACGGAACAGTAGCTAGTGAAGAAACAGAACCTTCAGCTCGGCGGAGGAAGCTCAGTGATGGTTCAACCTCCTCGCTTTTCCATATTGAAGGGCCGGTGGATGCAAGTCCTGAACTCAGAACTGATTGTGGAACTGACCACTTGAATGATGCAGTTGAATCAAGGGGCATTGTTATTTCTCGATCTTCACTAGGGAAACTCAACTATACTATTGGGGAATGCATTGAGTGCCTAGATGGGATGGAGGGAATAGAGCAAGGAAGTGACCTTTACTTCTTTGCTTTAGATATATTCTTGAAGAAGGAATATAGGGAAGTTTTCCTTCAATTAAAGAAGTCCAGCGTAAAGGCGGCATGGTTGCAACGAATGCAATCAGCTGGTCCTCCTTTACCGTTGCATTAGTACGATTGTCATGCCAACAACAGCTAAAGGTAGCTCGTATAGGCCATTATGCATCTTTGTGGCACTATGCTCTTTATTTCAGTTGCACCATTTTCTCCAATGCTAGAATTTTATGTTGGCAAATTGTCCGATTCATCATTCATGTGATATGTGTATTTGTGTGTATCGGCTTAAGTGGAACCATGGAATGGTGCATTCTCACTACATTGATTCTATCACAGACAGGAATGTGCAACTTGAGCATGTATAATGTACTTTTCTTCCTTCCTTCCTTTATTTCTTCTTCCTTTTTCGTTTTGCTTTACTTTTTCATGGGTGTGGTAAATAGAAGAATTTCTTGCTTTCCTATTAGCAGGATGACTGGGGTTGTTGTCTATAGCCTAGAGGGTGACGAACTACAGGGAAATTATTGTGAAGCTATTAGCTGCTTGATCTACTAAATTACCTGATAGAGACGTTGATATCGTTTTTGTCATGCATTTTCAAGAATACAGTTTGCTTTTGTTCTTAAGACAGTTGGCTGATGCTTGAGGCTTCTCACTGGGATCCTGCATATGGTTTTTTGTTTTTGCATTTGTTTGAAACATAGTGTGGCTTCCAAGTTCAGTTTCCTAAGAACAAGATAAGAAGAAAGAGGAAATGTTTGTTAGAAATCCATGTATTAGTAATTGAGTTTCTTTTTCCGAGACAAGTAAAAGATCCATAATGGACACAAATCCGAGATCTAAAACATTGCTTAAGAGTGCGAAGGGAGAGAAGGACGATAAACTTGTGTATTGCTGATCAAAGTACTAGTAGTACTTATTTATTGGGTTGACATGGTGGATGAACATGATCAAAGTAGTGGATGTCGCAATTACAACGTGAAAGGAACTTGCATATGGGCTTTCTTAGGATTTCCAGTTTCAAAATGTTCTTTTTCTCCCAACAGTAAAATATGGTAATTCTATTACTGTCCTTCTACCCAATATTTTAGTTTTTGACTTTGATCACAAGGCTGTTTTTTGGGGGAAAATTTCAATTAAGCACCTGAATTTTCACCTCAATGTGTCATAAACACCTGAACTAATTGATTTTTCAAAAAAAAAACACTTGAAGTTAACTGTCGTTAAAGAATTGGGCACCCGGGTCTTATTTCCGTCCATTTGGCGACGGAAAATGCACACCTGCCCCATTTTAACACTGGCTTGGCTCTTTTTAGCTGAAAGGACATCTTTTGGAGGGAAAATGACACTTTCTATCACTTGTTTCCCTCCTTTTACGAGTTAATATCATTTTTTAAACAAATTGAACATGAATCATACCGTATGAAAGAGGATTCCCACCATCTTCACGGATGCGCCAACCCATTCTTGATTCACTCCCTGATCCTTTCAAAAAGCGAAGAATTTTTTAGACCGTGAGTTGATTAACAAAAAGTTTGCCTCATGATTTGGGCCTAGTCCCAAATCGAAAAAGGGACGTTGAAAAGTAAAGTAGAAGAGGTGTCTTTCACGTGTTTTGTGGTCATGTGCCGCTGCACGTGCTTAGTTTCCCACCAAAAGATGTCCTCTCAACTAAAAAGAACCAATTCAACGCAAAAATGGGCTAGGTGTTCGTTTTCCGTCACCAAATGGACGGGAATAAAGACTTGGGTGCTCAATTTCATTACGGCAATTAACTTCAGGTGTTTTTTTAGAAAAAATCGATTAGTTTAGGAGTGACATTGAGATGAAATTTTAGGTGCTTATTTAAAATTTTCCCTTTTTTTTTGGCCGACTAAATCATGAAGACATTTTGTGAGTGCAATTTTGTTCACAACATTACCCTCTCTCTTATTAGTTGAAATAGTGTAGGTCCTACCCATGCAATACACTTTTTGGCAAGTATGACATCACTTTGTGGTGGGATCCACATCATTTTAACCAATAGGAAGGAGGATAATGTTCACCCTCTTAAGTGGAGGATGAACAAAACTCAACTCAATTTTTGTCGTCACTGGTAAAAAAATTAGACATATTTTCTATGGTTGATTGCGTTCATTATATCTCTTGGACGTGTGATCGTGACCATGACTTATTATAGGATCAATCCAAGACTTGCAGATAATCCGTTGAGATATTGTTATTATTCAGGGATTGATGTCCTACAGAAAACGAATACACTTCTGTACAATTTACCAGCAATACGAAAGAGAATTAGCATGGCCAAAAATCTATTTTTAGGATGGGTTTTGGATATTCGATTTGTGGAGTGAATGGAAAGAAAATGTAAGGAATTTCTATCCGCATTAATCATCCAGTCTGTAAATCAAAGTTCAAAAAACAGCCTTAAAGTAGGATGCCACAATCCCAAGACAGACTCCTAAATCGAGACAAATTAAATACCGTAGTTTTTGCCTTCTATCCCCTCAAGGGCTAAAAATCAACACACACAAAAAAGGAGCATTTCCCAAACTCTCATAAGCCTAACAAATAACCCGAAACCGGGAAGATTTAGGCTGGAGCAGTCCCTCTTTTCTAGTAAAAAACTCCAAACATGAATACCGATTTTCCACCCAACCAAACCAGCGCCTGTTGACTGGACGGTGCAGCACTCATGGTCCTGAATTCCAGTCTCTAGCTTGCTCATATGGTGAGAATGGAGATTGACATAATAAAACCCTGTACCTGTGAGTTCTGAAAGAAATAATGTCTGCCATTCTTCAAGCCATTCCGGTATCCAAACAAAAGAAATTTTTCCTGGCACCATCTATTTCCACCAGCAAATACAACACTCACTTGTTCTCATAATATGCTATAATACAAACCTTTTGACACAGAAGCAGACCTCAACCAATTGTGAGACTACCAGATCTATAGAAAGCAACTCACAGATTGTCCCTCGTACTCGAAACAATACTGAATGTAAAAACTTCAGAATTTCCAAGAATTAAGGTTGACTAGAATGTACGTTTTGTAATGGCTCCAATGAGGACATATATGCATGGAGTAGAAAGGGGACACGTCCTCAGAAAAATGACGTAATATGGTAGCATTTCTCCACCTGCAATATCCTTCTTTTTATTGAGGCAGATTTTAGCTTACAAGATTATAATTATCTGTATTGTGATAGATGAGGCTCGGAAGCTTGAACATTCGCTTCCCTGAGTGCGGGCCGGTAAAAGCATCCATCTGGCTGCTAATTACAGCTTTTATGCGGAAACCCTGCTTCTGCAGCGTGTTTCTTAGTCTTGAAAGATGTTCACTGCTATCCATTTGCAGCTCCTCGCCCAATCTGCGAAATTTTCCAACCATTTCAATGGTGATGGTGATATCAAATAACAAAAAAGATTTTTAAGTTTGTTGAAAAGAAAAAAGAAATTCCAAGTTTATTTACCCCACGCATTCCAAAACACGAGGACTCATCCAAGAAGACTGAAGAGAGATCTAGTGATTCCAAAACACAGCACATTCCAAAAGGCAATGGTGCATCCAAAAGGAGTAAAGAGGTATCTATTGCTGCACTTCATCAAAGGTAATCCTCTTACACTAAAACTATTTAGGGAATCTGCTATGGCAGCGAGGAGGGATTATAGCTGAGCATAATCCCTCACAAAATTTCTATACCTTGCACTCTACAGACTAAAGAGAAACCCTTCCAAAAGGATCAGCCTAGCACAGTTCATAGGCATCCGAGCATCACACAGTGTTTCGGCAAAACAAACGAAAGATAAAAGCAAAAGAAAAACAGGAAAAAAAGTTGAAGCAGCAGCATCAGCAGATTCAACTATCTTAGGCTAGGGTGTATATTTGACATAGCTCATACAAAGTAGTGAACCTGTGTGATGCTCATCACAGAAGCTACTTGGCCCTTGCCTAAGATAGTTGAATCTGTTTTACTAAGAGAAAAAGAAAAAGAAGATGAAGGAAAAGAGAAGCGTGAATTCACGTGTATGATCAGACAATGAGCTCATCACATAAGCTATTCCAGGAAGCTTAACAAGGTTTCCTCAAGGCAAACAAATGAGTGATGAACAATATACCTTGACAAAAAACAACAAAAGGTTTGGAGTTCTTTGCCAATAGCAGAAAGGAAAAGGTCAACCATGTCCTTAGGCATTGGCTTGAAGAACACACTTGTGGAGAAAAAACATCTGCATTTAAGAACCGTATAGTAAATACTAGTAGTATCTGCATGAAATGGAACATCTAACTATAACAGATACACACAGACCTGGTATACAGGAGAATAAGCATTAGCAGCATTACGACATCATATCATCTAATACAGAACAAGGTAAACCCAATTAAACTTTTAGTATCCTTCATTTAGTGAATTTATCAGTGACAAAGAAAGGAATGAAGGGACGGTACCTCATAACCAATGAAGACCAAGCACCATACCCAGCAGAAATAAGGTGCTCTATGATGGCATTCCGTTGATTCTCAGGTTTCCTTGAGAACAAAACCAACAGCCACCCACCCTCTTGAAGTTTCGTGTACAATTTCCTTATGAACTTGTGCTTCAGATTTTCTGCCTCTCTAAGGCAATCCTCACAACCAAGAAGACTGAATCTGCACTAAGCAGACACATTAACAATCAATCTTCACAGAAGATGCTACAGAAATTTCGCGGGCAATTTTAAGGATACCCATAGTACTACTACCGGATATTAAATACAAGTTCTCGCAACTAGAAGGCAAGCAATATATCAAGCTTACAAGGAAATAGTAATCATAATGGGGGAATACATTCAGAGGCTGGCAAGGGCCAAGTAACTTCAATTACTTCCAAATCAAGACAGTTCAAGAATCCGAAAGTTCCGGTTTGGAAAACAATATTCTATTGCGAATACTGAATAGGGACCTCAACAATGGATTAAATTCTAAATGAGAAACTCTACATATTGCAAGTTTAGTTTGGAACCTATATGATGAAGCAAAGTTATATATTGACACCAAAGAGGAAATGAGCCAGCAGAGATTAAATATAACAGCTTCGCAGGAATTACCGAGACTGCAATGGATCATCATAATGAGTACTTGAAGGGAAGAAGTCATCTATGTCCATCAACACCAAGTCCAGACCATCCTCTAGTGGCTTAACACTGTTAAAATAGTCTTCCGCCATTCCTATTGTAAGATTTAGATCTCTCAAGTATTGACCTTCTTTCACGTAATAAAATGCAGTAATCTTACAGATTTCAGGGAAATCACTAACATCCACTTTATTGAGCTCAGCATGCAGAGTAAAGATCTTGCAGTAACTGTAATTTTCATATGATTTTGACGTACCAACAACTCCTGTGCACCGATTTTCACAGGAATGCAACATTACTGCTAATGCAACAAGCAAAGTTATCAACAAAACCCCGACTGTCGCAAGTGCAGCAATGAAAATAATTGCAGCAAAAGGTGTCATATAAAACCCTGTCTCCATCACATCACGGCTTTCCATACCTACATTAGACCAGAAGAACAAATCAATGCCTCATGATACAGAAAAGCCAAAGATATCATTATCAGACAATTACACATTGGGATATAGTTAAGATCACCAATAGCTTAACATGTTAATGTGCCAAACATCATAGGAAAAGAAATTTGACGAACAATCCCTCAATCATATCTACACCCTGAACTGAACAACCCATTTTTTCCCTTCTGTCAAACGATTTACCCAACTGAGGGTCCTAAACATCTTTTATATGTTTGATAGGAGCTTCCCCACCAAATGGATATGAAGGTAGTTATCATAAAAATATTGACACAATAATATTCCATCTTGAAATTTTCGCCATGAAAGCAAGATCTGACTCTAATCTTGCTGGGCAACAACTGCAAATTAACCAATCTCACTGAAACCATGCACCATTGCTTCTCTTCTCAAACAAATCAAATTACCTACCAGGGTTAACACAAGAGAAAAAAGTAGTTGTAAAAACAGCGAATGCGTACCTGAACCTCTTCCACTTGAAAGACTCTGGTTGGAATGTTCCCTCTCCGCTTGATGGGCATAGCCCGACATTGGCACTCTCAAGTAAAAGGATGACTTAACTCATGGACCGACATCCATCTAAATGATGGAAAGGATACCCAATACAGTATTACCTACAAAAATAGACAACTACTGTCATCCAAATTCAAATCGGGAACTGTTAGTAATCGAAACTTGCTGAAGCTAATTTGTGTTCGATTTACCTCCGGTCGGAAATCTGGTGAATAGCGTGGTTAGTCTCCAAGTAATATTAGTCTCCTGCAGTGAGGCAATACCAACAAGAGTATTTTCTATGATCCACAGTTCAAAGGCTTTGATTTTTGTTTTGGGGAGATAGAAAAGAGAGAGAAGGTATGCTCCGATTGTTTGTTTCGATTCCTGGAAAATGGTCTGCTACGTAGGCAGAATTCACAGCTAACTCTCATCTCCAACCCATCTCTTCTTGGATCTCAACCACTCCCATTAACCCATTCAATCCAATTGTATCTACATCCCATCCGATCCAATTTTATCTTCAGGAACCAATTACCCATTCGCTGGAAATAGACTCCGCAAAAGTTAGCTTCCCATTTTATTCAATACCAATATCACAAATCAGTTTCATTTCCTACACGGAAACATTACGAAGAAAAGAAAAAGAAAACAATGGTTGCTTCAATATACTACAGTACTACCCAGCTTATTGTCCGACTTCTCAGATGCCACAGGATGTGTAACAACCTGATGAAAAGTTTAATGTGGTCAGAGACTCAGATCGAGTCTACATCACTACACACACACACACACACACACACAAACACACGTACATACAGAGGGGAGAGAGAGAGAGAGAGAGAGAGAGAGAGAGAGAGAGGGACCTGAGAGTGAATCCGTGATATTGAAGAGGACGAACAAGCATTGCAATGAAGGGGAAAAAAAACAAAAGCTTCCCAGTGGACCCAGTGTATCTCTCCTCCTCACTCGCTGAATAAAATTAATCTTTCATTTAGAGTCCGTTTCGTTACTTTTTTTTTATGGATTGTTGATTCATCTGAATTGGATTTTTTTTAAACCAAATATTTTGAAAATAGATATTTTTTTGCAAAAAATATTTAAAAAGTTAGTTTTTTTTTATTTTTATAATGGTTATTTTTTAAAATATTTAGATAAAAGTGAAAAAAATTTACTTTTTCGATTCCTCTTGTCGAGATGAATGAATAACCTACAAATGTTTGGCGCAAAACTAACCAATAGAAAAAAAATTCAAATAAAGACAACTAACTTATTTTGCTAAAAATTAAGCGCAACACAAGTGGCAGTGATTAAGAGAAAAAGTGGGTACAAGTGTTGTTAAACAAAAGCGCTACACACATAACGGTTGTGTAAAATACAACACACAACTAATCTCTCGCCGTCCATTGCTATAATAAATGGTCAGGATTCGTTCAAACTCTTTCTCATAAAAGTTCAACTTTTTCTTGGAAGGATTTTTTTAAAATCTAAATCGTCCAAATACATTTGGACGGTCAGAATTACGCACAACCAACACAACAATTGTGTAAGTAACATTTTTGGTTGTTAAAAAGGTGACTTAAGACTTGAACAAGAATGTCACATACACACCACCTTTGGATCACAATTCTTATAGGAGTGCTACAATAGCATCCGAAGTCGTGAATCCACATGCATGCATTACAGAAAGTCTACAGTACCGATCGGGAAATCTCGATCGGAATCCCGACGTTCTACTGGGCACTCTCCGGCCACCGGATGGCCGATCCGATCCGTCCAATAATTCTAAAAAAAAAAACCGAGTGGGCCTATGCGGGAATAAATGGCATCCGACGTGTGTAAGTAGCCGATCCAAACACTCCTTTTTTGGCCGATCCAAACACAAAAATGGAGTTCTTGAATCGGCCACTTACACACGTCGGATGCCATTTATTCTTGCGTAAGCCCACTCGATTTTTTTTTATAGAATTATTGGACGTATCGGATCAGCCGTCCGGTGGCCGGAGCATATCCGGCGGGGCGTCGGGATTCCGATCGGGATTTTCCGATCGGTAACTGTAGACTTACTCCATGCATTAACCGGAGTAGCTACTAGTCGGGCCGGAAAGCGATAGATTTTGGGAGAAATTTTTCAGTGCTGGATGGGCACGGGACACGTGGTGCTTTTGCCCAATTTCGGCTATCCAATGAAGTGTTGAACGGTTCAGATCTGTTCGACTGTCGAAGGGTATTTTAGTCATTTCACCTTTTAAAATTGCCGAGCAGATCTGAGCCGTCCAATACTTCATTGGACGGCCGAGATTGGCACGAGCATCACATGTCCTGTACCCACCCGGCACTCGGCACGAGCATCACATGTCCTGTACCCACCCGGCACTGAAAAATTTCTCAGATTTTGGAGATCGTGGTTAAAAGTAGAAGGACATGTGTACAGATCGGAATGTCGGGTACGTGTTTTAAAAAGAAGAGTATTTATCTCGCCTGGGCCCACGGCATGAACACCGGAAAGGAGTGTTCTATGCCATACAGCTGTACAGTAATGTGGGGCCTACCCTCTCTGAATAATTGGATCATGGAGAACCAATCTTTTTTGTTCTTTTTCCAATAGTGGCCCTTTTCCAATTGTAGCCTAGCCTAGCCTCTCAGGAAAATTAGTACTCTCTTTCAAAACACAATCCAAACACAGATTAGTCTTGTTTTACTTTTTGCGTTACTTAAATAATTGTTTATTTCATACTCTCTTCGTCCCGGTTTGTTTGTCTCATTTTTGACTTTTTGAGAGCGTTTGACCTCTCAAAGAATTGTCTATAATTTTCAATTCGCAATGTTTTTAATACGTAATATGGATATTGTTTGATAGATCTCAATTAGTTTTATTATGCAAAATCTTCAAAATCATAAAAATATTATAAAATGAAAGATATAAGTATATTTTTGAAATACACAAATTTCGACAATTAGACAAACAAATTGGAACGGAGGGAGTAATTTATAATATTTTTTATAATTTCAAATAAGATTCATATTTAATTTAAAAAACAATATACATGAAAATATATAGCCAACTTTTTAAAAAGATTCTGAATACTCTAAACATGACTAACAATTTTGGGACGGAAGGAGTAGTAATTTTTTGCTTACCGCCTTCGTGTTAGAAATCTTCTTCACCATTTTATTTACGTGAGGCTCTTGGGCCTGCGTCAGATGGGCTGGCTCTCACATTGGGAGTTTGGGTTTGTGTGTGTGTGTTTAAAGGGTTCACTCTACCTCTCCCTAGTCAGCAATTGCCTAGGTGAGTTTGGTAGGTGAAATTACCCTCTTGTCCTCCCTCAAAAAAAAGAAGCTTCATTATTAATATGTGGTGGAGAAGGCCCCTGAAACACCTTGTGATGGTGCTCCACAAGCCCTGAATAATCACTCCTTAATGGATGCATTGATTGGCAGGATGACAAAAAAAAAAAACACTTGGCAGGATGAAAAAAAAAAAACACTTTTAAAATGACATGTTTCATTGGAGTGGATTATGGGAGTTCTCCTTATTCCTGGGCCTTCTAATTGGACTAAACAGCAAGCAAATTTGAGAAGGGAGGTGATGCAGGGAAGCATGTTGAAAAGGAAGAACACGCAACAAGGACAATCACAAATAAGTATGAACTAGAGGTGCTCCCTTTACGAACACACGATAATGAAAAAACTTCTCAAATTTTCATTAATTCAATAAAAAAATTAATTAGCCCTAAGGTTTACATCCTCATTTATAATGATACCTAGCCCTCCTAAAATATAAGAAAGAAAATATAACATATGGAAATAAAATTAACCCTTATTGTTCTTGACCAAGCAACCTACTACAAAATAGGAATACTAGATCAAATCAAATTAGGAAACTAAATACTTCTAGAAAATCTTGACAAAAATAAAAATTCCTACTAAAATACTAATTTTGAATTAATAAAATAAAAATTTTAAACTCTTAGATTAATTAGAATATTGGCATGGAGGCAGGGAAAGATGCAGGAGGTTAGGCCAACCTTGGGTTGATTTGGGCCTTGTTGGTTAGTTGATGGCCCAATAGACTACTCCACTCCAGTTAACAAGACCCGCAAGAAGTTGCAATTGTGAAAGCCAAGATCTCCACTGGTTGTGGTCATATATTGTGACAATACTAAAGCTATTTTTTAACTAGTGTTAAAAAGTGATTCTCACAAAAACTAGTGTTAAAAGTTTCTAAAATGATAATCTTGACCTACTGGTGCAATGTCATTTTAAAGCTAGTGATGTAATAAATGAGCCGAGCTCAACACTCTAACCTTGACCTACTGACTCGTTTGTATATATAGGCTTGATTCGATTACAAATGAGCCGAACTCGAGTTTTAGGCTCGTTTAGTAAACAAGTCAAGCTTGAACACTGCTCAGCTCGGCTCGTTTATACCCCTAACTACGATTGTAACGATTCCCTCCTCTTTCAAAGGAATCAATCTCGTGACTTGAAGCTGATGTGGTAAGTTGGCCAAAATCAAGGTTTGGAAAAGGCTGCTCGATCCCATGCAACCAGTGGAGCATCACTTATGGTCTTCGATCGATCTCCTCTTGGAAAGATTTGGTTAAGTGTGTTAGCTAGGTACATTGGAAGGCCTGGAAACCCTACAGCTAGCTACAGGGTCGTAGCGGCCTTCATTTATTATTACTCAATGCCTGCAGTTGCATGTTACTGTTAAACCATGCAATCTCCCAAAACACAGCAGCACTTCGCACGCTCATTAATTTGCTGCATGGTTAAGGTCATGCTTAATTTGTTTGCATGCCTTTTCTTTCTTCCGGAAGAAACTTCCAGTTAGGGGATCGTATGATGTTTCAAAATGTAATTCAGATAATGGCAGATTCGGGTTTTTAATTAATTCGAGATGTTGAATTATCTTATGACGATCAGGCGCTTATTTCTCCATTTTGTGGAATTCGACATAATAATGGGACACAATTGTTTTCACTTAGCAAACTTAAACTTGTCAAAGATCCCCTTCAATTCAAATTGCATTTGTCACTTCAATTCACGAGAGAAGGGTAGAAGTAAATTTTCATAGTAGGTTATTTCATTATTCGGCTTTTCAAAATGGACAAACCAAAATGAGACAGAGGAGTACAATGTGTTCGACTACAGAGAATGATGAGCTACAAGTGGTTCTACACAAGTGGTAAGCAACGGCAGCGAGAACACATACTAGAGAAAATGAGAGTATGTATGAATGAGCAGTGAGGATATGAAATGGAGCAAATGATTGTCAACAAGGACGGAGCGCAAAAATTCACAGTAGGGTAGGCAGACAATAAGAAAGAATTGTAACATACTTGCTAGGTGATATTATTTTTTACTGATACAAATCGTAAAGATACTACCTAGCTACAAGATTATTAGGCATACTTTCGATTAACCTATTCAATTACTAAGATATGATCATATCTAATTATAACTACACAAAATCTTATGCATCCCCATCCATTTAAAAAAGTAACATAATAATAACGATAACCAAAAAAATTAGTAAAAATAGGATTATTTTTTCTAAAAACTCTTGGTTTGGTTGGGTGTTGTATAGTTCCTTTTAATTCTCATAAAATTTTGAAACGTGGATAGCGTGGCTGTCCGGGCTCATCCGCCCCGCCCCTCAATCTGTCATTGCATGTCAAGTTAGCATCTCAAGAAATGTTTTTATGTTGTGGGAATAACGTGTGTTGTGATTGTTGTCCATGGTGCTAAGTGGAACAGAGAGGCAAATGAGGTTACATGCCCCTATATAGATGATCTTTGTGGCACTGAAACCACCATAGACAAGAACAGGCTTCTCCTATGAATGAAAACAATTCCCCAACTATAAATTAGTATATACTCTTTTGGAAAAGTTCCCTTATATTGGTGGACCTCTAACTACCACAATATACTCTTCTGGAAGCTAGCCACACCACTGTATAATCCTACCACATTACCACACTGGGCCATTCCTCTTCTCTTGCTCATGAGGATGCATTTTGCATTAGGCACTGCATTGGGCCATTCCTTTTTCGTCATTAAAAAAGAAGAAGATATGTATGTCCAGGCCTGAGCCTCCTATGACATTGTACGGTAGAAACTTATAATAAAAATTTTGGCTCCATGAAATATACCAGCAATGTTACATACACAGTATACTAATATGGTAGAGAAAAATTAACACGAGTCTTATTAACTCTTTGATTTCTGTGGGTACTTTTCTTTGTCTTTTCCCTGTTCCTAAAGTGCGCATATTCGTATCAGAAATATTTCTTCTAATTAAAATTGGATTTTGCAATCTCAGAGTCCTTAACTTGTGGTATGCAAAAGGTATGCTGCAGTATGGTATTTGGTCAAGTATCACATAAACATGACTACTACGGAAACTTGGTATTTTCTTGGGAGAGAGAGAGAGAGAGAGAGAGAGAGAGGGGGGGGGGGGGGGGGGGGGGGGGGGGGGGGGGCAGCTCCAATGTACGTTTCAATCACTTGGGCAGGGTTGCAGTCAATAGAAAAAGGCAAGAAGTTGTTTACTTCCAAAATTTATAAGTGGACAGATGACTAGTTTCTGAACTTTGTGTAATATGCAAGAAAACTTGGGACCGTATGGCTGTTTGCCTGTGCATACTCTCACCTAACAGGGTAAAAGGCTTTGAACCGAAGATTTTATATAAAAGTGAGGTGGTCAGTCATATACCTGAGTGTGCCATAAAGAGCAAGACATACACTGTCCCTCACAAAATACTCAAGTCCACAACCACACACACACACCGGGAGGGAGAGAGGATGGCGTATCGGATTCAGGCAATGGTGTTGGTGGCAACTTTCCTGTTCCCGGCATTGGCCGAGTCTTTGGTTCGCCATTACAAGTTCAGCGTAAGTCCACTCCGTCAGTACAACAGTTGTAACTAGCACAATGCCATATCATAGGCCTTGGTTTTGACAAATGAGATACGTCGCAATTTGCACAAAAAGACTATCTAGAAATGCCATGGACCAAGAAAACTATGCTTTGTTAGGAAAAAAAAAACGAGATTGCAAAAATAGATAAAAAGAAAAGAAAAAATATGCATAAAAGTGTGCAGAATTTGAGTCTATCGCCTACATTTAGACTTCATGTCGTGTGTGCCATGAATTCTGATTATTTTTACTTCATTCCATATCAGAATTAAACTCAGTTTCAAAGACTTTGTTTTTCTACTTCTTCCTTATGCATAGCTATCACACTAACGACTTGCGTACTCTAGAATGCAACATGCACTGAATTGGCAGATGCAAGTATGAAATTGCTTTGAATTATAGTGGTGAATGATGCATAGCTAGTGAAATTCAGATGTAAAACATTATTTGCATGTCACTCATTTTTTTCCCTCTCTAGTGGTTTTGTCATTCATTAACATTAGTCTTTCCGAAACTAATCCCATGTTCAATCTGTTTGGCTGTTGTATTTAGGTGGTGTTGAAGAATACAACAAGACTTTGTGCAACAAAGCCTATTGTTACAGTCAATGGGAAGTTCCCAGGGCCTACTCTCTTGGCAAGGGAGGACGATACAGTGATCGTAAGGGTCGTCAACCACGTTCAATACAACGTTACAATCCACTGGTCTGATGATCATAAGATTAATTTTTCTCGTCTGAATTTCTGTTAGTCAATAAATCACGCTGCCACCGATATGTCCATAGATGTTGATTTGGTTGTGGTAATTGACTGCAGGCACGGAGTCAGACAGTTTCGGACTGGTTGGGCAGATGGGCCTGCATATATCACCCAGTGCCCGATACTGCCCGGGCAAAGCTATATCTACAATTTCACCATCACAGACCAAAGAGGCACACTTCTTTGGCATGCGCATATCACTTGGCTCCGGGCAACAGTTCATGGCGCCATTGTCATCTTGCCGAAGCGCGGGGTTCCGTATCCTTTTCCTAAACCTGACAAGGAAGAAATCATTGTATTTGGTGAGATCTCAATTTTTAGTTTCACAGTGACACATATTGCAGCACCAATATGGACATAGGATACAGACACGACGCGACATGACACAGTCGCCAAAGGCCACGTCATTCTCCCATTTATTAAACATAGACAAGTTGACCAGTTTAAGTCCATCGAAAAATTTATAAAAAAACATATTACTTCTCAAATTAGGAATGAAAAAAAAAAAAAAACAATTACAAATGTTATGAGGATAAAGAACTTTGCAGCCATGGTGATTTGAACCCCAACTTTTTGTTTGGTTATATGAACTGCAGGGGAATGGTGGAAGGCGGATGTTGAAGCAGTACTGAACCAGGCTATGCAATCTGGTTTGGCACCAAACATATCAGATGCACATACCATTAATGGCCATCCAGGACCTTTTCCAAATTGCTCTTCTCAGGGTACTGAAATGGGGGTATACTTAACCATTTTACATAAGGAAAGTTCAAAGATCTTTCATGTTTCGGTCAGAATAACCCCTTTTGGTTCTGATAACATCACAACCATAAACATTTCTCTGAAAGACTTACTGCTTTAAAGGATAAGAGGTGTATACAAATTGCAATCTACTTAATTGGGAATTTTAGTGCGCATTCTGTATTTCCTCCTAAAAAGGTGAAGGAAATCTGATTGCTGATTTCGGTATCTCATTTCCTCTCTTCCAAAACGTGTGTGGTGTGCAGGTTACACTTTACATGTTGAAACAGGCAAAACATACATGCTACGGATCATCAATGCTGCAGTCAATGACGTGCTATTTTTCAAGATTGCCGGCCACAATCTAACCATAGTCGAAGTTGACGCCACCTATACTAAGCCCTTTAAGACCGACACTCTCTTCATCGCTCCTGGCCAAACCACCAACGCCCTCCTAACCGCAGATCAAACTACTGGCAAGTACTTGATAGCCATTTCACCCTTTATGGACACTGTAGTAGCCGTGGACAACCTAACTGCTACTGGTGCCTTAAGGTACAAAAGCACTGTATCATTCTCCCCCACGGCCCTCACAACCATCCCTCCTCAAAATGCAACGCCAGTTACAAATGCCTTCATTGATTCCCTTCGAAGCCTAAATTCGAAACAGTTTCCCACAAAGGTCCCTGTGAAGATTGATCACTCGCTGTTCTTCACAATTGGTGTTGGGATAAACCCTTGTGCTACTTGTGTTAATGGTAGCAGGGCAGTGGCAAATATCAATAATATTAGTTTTGTTATGCCAACCACTGCTCTTCTTCAAGCACATTACTATCACATAAGTGGCATTTTCACTGATGATTTTCCTGGAAACCCTGCGATTCCTTATAATTATACTGGCAACCCACCGTCGAATTTGCAGACTATGAACGGTACTAAGGTTTATAGAGTGGCCTTTAATTCGACGGTCCAAGTTGTACTCCAGGGTACTGCTTTTTTAGCACCGGAAAGTCATCCGATCCATCTTCATGGATTTAATTTCTATGCAATTGGGAAGGGAGTAGGGAACTTTGATCCGGTGAATGATCCGAAGAAATTTAATCTTGTTGATCCTGTTGAGAGGAATACAATAAGTGTACCGACTGGTGGATGGAGTGCTATTAGATTCAGAGCAGATAACCCGGGTAAATCTTGGTCATTCTCTTTTGTTCCATTCTCTCTTCTTTTTGTTTTTAAAGAGAAATTCCTGCACATTTTTAAGGTGGGTGAAAGGGATAGCGAAGAGGGGAAAATAGTTATTTCTTTTTTTGCTAAGCAAAGTTAAGAGTCATTTTTCTGATAAGGAGATTGCATCTCAAGGTCATGTTTATTTGCTGGCTTCCAAAAATGTCGCATTAAGCCAAATTCAAGAAATCTGCTCAAAATCTCAGCCCAAGAAACAAAACAAAAACTTAGAAACAACACTTTTCTTCAATTTTGATTTCCTTTCTTTGCCCTTTCCTTTCAATTTTGAATGGCCCTTTTCTTTTTCTCTTTTTAATTTTGTGATTATGATTTTGTTTTCGTAGGTGTCTGGTTTCTACATTGTCATCTGGAAGTACACACAACTTGGGGACTTAAGATGGCATTTGTGGTGGACAATGGAAAAGGCCCAAATGAAACAATTCTACCCCCACCCACTGACCTTCCAATGTGTTAGCAAATGCAAATTTATGGCTTATTCTCAACCATTTGTGGGATTACAATTGCATCCGTAGAGGTAGAAGAAAACAAGAGTGCTGGTAGCAAGCGATTTAACGGGTAGCGAATAAAGGAGTGGCGAAAATGAGTTGATTTTCTGTTATGTTGCAGAATTCCATTTTGATTGTGAAACTTGTGTTTGGATTTAATGTACAAGTATACTTTGTGCTGATTAGAATTGTAAAAGAATGGGAACAGCAGCTGTGTTTGACTTCTGAAATTACTACTTCATGAATCAGCACTCTCAGGAGAGGGTATGTCTTTTCTCTTGGAGAACACACTGGCGGGAACATTTCAAATCAGTGCCTCGAAATGGAAGTTTTCTCCTTTTAAGTTAAGTCAAAAGAACGCAGCCTAAATATTTGGCCGCAAAAGTGAACCAGTTGTAGCATTATAATCTGATATGTGTGTTTAAGATGGATGATAGTATCATGAATTTTTTTGACCTTACGATACCAACATCTAGTCATATATGCGTCAAAAATTCAATTATGTCCTTGTAGCTAGGGGTGTTAAAAAAATCGAAGGACTGAAAATCCCATAATCTCCATATGCATATAGGTATCCATTGATCAAAAAATTGTTTAACTGATAGACTCACTTATAAGAAACTTTTAAAAAAAGAAGATTTACAACTAATCTTTTCATCATAAATTATGGGATTTCTAACAGAGAGAGATGGTTAGTTTGTTCTTAGAGGCATGCAATGGGGAGATCATGTGCAACTAAAGTGAGTGTGATTTACATAATTTTTCTATGATTTTACTTTCTTACGTATCCAAAAAAAATTCATGGATTTCTGTGGTTTTAGACGTCGTTTACAGATTTGTTGAGGTTCTCATGAGCACACCATACATCAACCAAGGTAATGGCATGAATTTAATCTATAGTAATGTTTGCTCACGCGATGTGTGATTTTTCCCTAATCTTAATTTGATTTTTGCCTAATCTTAATTTGATACAAGCTTTTGTTAATTGAGAATGAGCTTTCTCTATTATCTATTGACAGATATCAATGTTTGGATTGCCCTCTTCATAATCGCTTTTTGGGGACATGTAACGACCCTGATTTTTGGTAAATAAAAATTTCGTTAAATATTTGAATTTTATTTTAATTACTTGAATTTCCTTTAAAATTCCTTTTTAACTTTAATAATCCGTCATAACTAGATTTGAGGCTTATAAAATTATATTTCTTTGCACCGGACAATCTAGTCATTTTCAAAAGACAAATGTACTTGTAGAAACACTTGTATATTTTTCTAGTGTATAAAATAAAATCTTAAATTATATTTCTTGACTAGAAATCCTACGTGGCAAATAGAATTAGTTTTCAACTGATTAGTTGGAAGAACCGAACTACCAATTCATCTAGTTACAATCTCCTAACCATAGATGAACTTTTACCCATTGGACAATAAAAGTTAGGGAAACTTTTATCCATTGGACAATAGAAAATCTAGATTTTCTATCAAAGATATTTTGTGCTAGATTTGATAAAATACTCATATATAATTGTATATAGACTTATATACACATGCCTACAAGACATTTGGTTATTTTAAATATTTTTCAAATATATATTACCTTATTCCTTTTAACCATTGGTCAAAAAATGCAAGGGAAAATACTATCCATTGGATTTTTCATGTGATTATATCTTTAAAGATATGTATATATGTACCTTATAATATATTGCCCTAAGATATTCTAAGTACATAATCTAGTATTATAATGAAACATGTGCCTATTAAGTTATTTTAATAGGAAATTTTGACTTTATAATTTTTTATTGGATACTTGGAAATCTTACTAGATTTCATAGTATTATTATATATATACTTGGACATATGTGTGTGTGTGTGTGTATGTATGTATGTATATATATATAGTCCGGATCAAGTCCACACCCTTACGGTCCGCACCTCCCCTTTTTCGATTGAATTTCGATGATCCAAGCCGCTCAATGTGATCAGAACGTGATTTTAAGGGTACCCGCGTGAAATCAGCAAAAAAAAAAGACCGGGAAGGGCTTGACCTGAGCAATTTTTTTCTGAACGGTTCAGAAAAAAATTGCTCAGATCAAGCCATTTCCGGTCATTTTTTTTGCTGATTTTACGCGGGTACCCTTAAAATCACGTTCTAATCACATTGAGCGGCTCGGATCATCGAAATTCAATCGAAAAATGTGAAAAATGAGGAGGTGCGAACCGGAGCTTCGGTCCACACCTCTTGACTATCTCCTCATTTCTCCCATTTTCCGATCGAATTTCGATGATCCGCGCCGCCCTATGTGTTTAAAACGTGATTTTAAGGGTACTCGTGAGAAATCGACAAAAAAAATGACCAGGAAGGGGCTTCATCTGAGCAATTTTTGTTTGAACCGTTCGATAAAAAACAAACTAAAACTGCTCGAATGAAGCATTTTCCGGTCATTTTTTTTGCTGATTTCTTGCGGGTACCCTTAAAATCATGTTCTGAACACATTGAACGTCTCGGATCATCGAAATTCAATCGGGAAAGGGAGGTCCGCATTTTATTAAAATGAAGTGGTTCTTACGGGAGACGGACTGTGTATATATATAAGGACATGTGTTTAATAGATTTGTTTATTAGGAAAATCTTGGCCTAAGAAATCTTAAAAGATTATATTGTACCTTAAGTACATTCTTATATATATATACAGTCCGAATCTCTTAAGGGATCCCGCACGGCCTTACCGTGCGGGACTCCCCTTTCCCGATCGAATTACGACGATCCGAGCCGTTCAAAGTGATCATAGCGTGATTTTAAGGGTACCCCCGAGAAATCAGCAAAAAAAATGATCGGGAAAGGCTTCATCCGAACAATTTTTTATTGAACGGTTCAGTAAAAAACTGTTTGGATCAAGTCCTTCCCGATTATTTTTTTTGCCGATTTCTCGTACCCTTAAAATCACGTTCTGCACACTTTGAGCGGCTCGAATCGTCGCAATTTGATCGGAAAAGGGGAGTCCCGCACGGTAAGCCCGTGCGGGATCCCTCATTGGATCCCGAGTGTATATATATATTACTTGGATATGGAAGTACATATATATATGTGAGAGAGAGAGAGAGAGAGAGAGAGAGAGAGAGAGGGGGGGGAAGGGGAGGGAGAGAGAGAGGAGGGCCAAGAGAGGGAGAGAGAGAGATTGCCGAGAGAGAGAGAGAGAGAAAGAGAAAGGAAGAGAGAGAGAGATTGGATTGTACCTTGATCCTCCATGATCTTCTTACATCCTTTCAATCTATGCTTATATATTTCTCCAAGCAAAATCTGTCTTTCAATGTCCTTTTAATCACCAAATTTTGTACAACCCCTTCTTTCCTCCACCAATCTTTCCAAAATCAAACCCAAAGTACCAAATCTAGCCATGCAAGCCTAGAACTAGGTGGGAGATGTGCAAGCAGCCATTGACCTAACCTATCAAGTTTTCAATCAAGCATGAAAGGTGAGAAAAAGATGAGATATATATAGAGAAAGAGAGATTCGGGTGGGAGAGGGAGAGGGAGAGAGGAGAGCCTTGGCCTATAAATAGCAAGCTCACCCAAGTCATTTCTCACACCTTCATTCCTTGCTCCAACTTCTCTCTAGAAATTCTAAGCTTTCTAAGTACCAAAGTTCAAAGTTCTTAAGTTTCTTGAAGTTTTTGAGAGCTACCACCAAACCACCTCCAAAAACCACCCATAGATCTTTAAAGTAGCCTAGTTTAGTTAACAAAGTTGTTTCTAGGAAGAGAAAATTCATCTCTCTTCCTTTCGAAGCACTTCGGAGCCGTTACGCCACCGATTCACAAAACCGACGACCTATTCTCAAAACCGACCAACTGCCAAGAAGTAAAGTAGAGTCCATAGTCCACTAACTCTACGTATAATATAGAACCGTATGTTGAAAAGTAGAATGTCTTTAGTTCAAAGTATGAATATCCTTAACCGTTTTCCCTAAGTAGATAAGGTTATCTATCGTTCATAAGAGTTAGAATGCATGTTTGTCAACAAGTTTATCGTGCTAATGGAAGTGTGCGCATGTTGAATAAATGACTTTTACTTTAATAAACATATGTTTATTTGAACTTCTTGTAGCAGGCCGAGCAAAATGGCTCGTGTCATTTCTGAACGTGATCCAGTATCCCGATCAACTCCGAGTCATCTTACTCTCAATGTTCGGAACGCCGAAGGCCTCCATAGCCGAGGGTCTCATTAATTACAACTCCCTTAATCGCCTCAGTCTCCAGCACCCACGCAAGTGGGAAACGCGCTCGGTTGGACATCCTCCGACGGTCGCACAACACGCTCGATGCCGAACGAGAGTAGCCATCGTTCCAGCTCGCCTGCATGGGAACAGCAACCGTGGCAATGATGATGATTGTGACGTCATCCAAACGGTTATAAGGATAACGATCGGGGCACGTGAAGGTGCCAGCTCATCCTCTAAATGGTTACAAAACCCTAAACCTGACGTAAGAATGACGTCAGCCGAAGCGTGTCGAGCGTTGGTGCAATCTTGGGGATCAAGCTAAGAGGTTCCCTATAAATATCCCATTATGCCTTCTTGTTAGAGGTACGCACAGAAAAAACCCTAACTCCTAATTCCTAATTTCTCTCTGCAAGTGAACTGACTCTTGCACCGGAGGGCCATCCTGGAGAACCTTCTGTGTGGTCTTTAGTCGTGCTTCATTTTTGCAGGGTGAAGAAAGAGATTAGGAGCAGATCTTGAACCCATAGTCAGAAAGTATAAACCATTCGGAATGGAGCCCCACAATTTGGTGAACCCAACGTGAAAAGGCTGTTTCTCAGATCCACGGCGGGTCCTCCGTGTCGATCACCTCTTTTGTCTTAAAAACTTCACTCCACCAGATTTCCACCAGTCTCCCCCTAAAAAAATGGGCGGAGCACCACCACCTCCTCTTTTTCAACCCTCGGTTCCTTTTTACACATCACCTCTGAAACCGGTATCAATGCCGCCTCCCCATCTCACCCCCCTGGATTTACTCCTCCAGGCGTGAGCACCTCCATCCAGCGTCCAGTAGGTTTAAATGAAGACGCTCTAGCATACGTACAAATGCAAGAACAACAGCAAGAACAGACCAACGCTGATGTCGCCATTCTCAAAATGGAGATCACAAAGATTAAGGCCAACGAATGTCCGACGGCATCCCACTCCGGATCAAAGGGACGGCACCGGAGAGGAAATCTGCCACCTCCTCCTCTGGTTGGTGATGGATGACCACATAGAATCTCAGTCTATGATCGCTTGGACCCACCATTGACGGAGCACCGAGCCGGGGATAGCGCTCGCTTTAGGCAGCAACTCTCCCCAGTTCATCAACGTCTCGGCAATGGTGCGGGACTTAGAGGAAGAGAAGGGCGACGAGAAGGGAGCCCACATACTATTTTCTCAAGTTCATCGGCTGGAGATGAATACTCCCAGGGCTCCCAAAGTTACGATACCATGGAATTTCAAGACAACGATCAGGCTCTTATCCCATATGAATCCGAACGGCGAAGAAGCCGAACGCCGCGAAGAAACGGGAAAGGTCCCTAGAGCCATCGAATTGAACATGATGAAGTCCCTCGGGAAAAGACCTACGACGGACGAGTAGCAAATTCAGGGAACGCTCGGAAACTTCCCCGTGAAAAAAGCGTAAGTGTGGTCGTTCGGCAAGACGATCGTCCTAGGCATCGAAGGGTCTATCATACTAAAAATTTTCCAGAAGAGGACCACAGAAGAGACCTCGTAGAGAAGAGAGAGAAGGGATCTCAACGTCGGCATGATGTGATGGAAGAAAAACCAAAGGAACAGGAATACCGAGCATCGAAGAAATCGAGGAACACTCGAGAAGGTCTCCCTCCTCGGCTAACTCACGAGTATCAATTGAAAAAATTGACAGAGTCTCCCTTCTCGGCTAAGATCCAAGCAACCTTGCCGAAGCCAAGGCTCTATCTCCCGAAGTTTCAGAAGTTCGACCCCAGCACAACCGAAGCATACACCCATCTCATCAGTTACAGAAGCACCATCTCATGCGTTACCGATGACGACGCCATCATGTGCAAAGCATTTCCCTCGAGTCTTGGGCACCTCGGCCTCTTATGGTTTAACCAATTAGAAGCAGGATCGATCCATAGTTTCAAAGAGCTTGAAAGGGCTTTTAACTATCGGTTTATCACAAGCAACAAGCAAGCCAAGGAAGAAGATGCCCTAGCACAGATGAGGAAGAGGCCCGACGAAACACTTCGGAAGTATGCCGAGCGTTACTGGCAATTGTTTAACAAGATACCCGGTGTTGATCAGTACTGGGCAGCAAGGAACTTCAAAAATGGATTGGAAACAGGAAGCAAGATTTTAGATGAGCTGGCAATACGAGCTCCTCATGGAATGAACGAGCTAATGAGGACGGTTGAACAGTTCTGTTCCTACGAAGAGTTCCTCGCCGAACGAGAACTTCAAGGAGGACAAAACTCAACCACACCCCAAAGCCTTCATGTCCCCACGCCCCAAATTGCACCCCCAAAGCCTGTGGTCGCGGTCCAGCCGAAGAAGCAGGTCAACACAGTCAAGATGGCAGACAAAAAGGGTCCGAAAGCCCATAACTATATAGCCAAAAACCACCATTTTTAAAGAGCCAATTTATTTCATCCTCTGTACGTTAGAGAGGGAACCGTTCTTTATCTGGCCGAACCCTCCCAAGTTGAACACAGAAGAAGGTAATAATAATAGTCGGAAGAGATGCTCGTACCACAACGAGCTTGGGCATTACACCACGGCTTGCGCTCCGTATAAAGCACTTTTGGAAAATCTAGCGGCATAGGGACTTCTCGATGATCATATTGACTGGACAAAAACGCCGAGGAGACAGCCGAACGCCGGTGGACAAAATCCTATTCCCCGTCTAGTCGGAGTCATCAACGTTATTCACGGACCAACTACTAAGGAGGCAGCAAAACAACTTTGAATAGAGCTTGACAAAGCTCAGAAATTTACCCAAATTTTTTCTATCGATTGTGCCCCTAAGCGGATAAAGACGCTTGAGCGTCCCTAGTCAATCACTTTCACCGAGCAAGATCTCCAACGAATCCAAACACCCCATAACGACGCTCTGGTGGTCACGGTGCAAATCTCAACTCACTCCGTCAAAAGGGTGCTTGCAGATCAAGGAAGCTCGGCGGAAGTAATGTACTTATCCCTCTTCAAGGAGCTCAAAATCCCAGAGTCATGCCTTCTCCCAGCAGAAGTTCCCTTAATTGGATTCAATGGAACTCCCGTTTGGCCTCTCGGTAGGATCACCCTCCTCGTGGTTACAGGCTCGGTTGCTTCTAATCTGGAGTTCGTCGTCGTGGACGCTCCGAGTCCGTACAACGCAATCCTCGGCCGAAATTGGCTCCATTCGATAAAAGCCGTCGCCTCAACCTACCACCAGCTGGTTAGATACATCGGCGCTCACGGCAGACAAGAAGATCTATTGGGAGATCAATTACAGGCCAGACAATGCTACATATCCGCCGTCGGAAAGACACTAAGCTCCAAACGAGTACATTGGGTTGAAGTCCCAAACAAACTAGTTCTCGAGGACGTCGGATCTTTTCCTGAAGAAAAATCCATTGAAGACCTTATCAAATTCCCACTCAATGAGGATGCATCACGGTATTTCATGCTCGGCGCCGGTTTGCCCGAAGCCGAGAGTGAAGAAACATTTCAGTTCCTAAAGAGCAATATTTAAGTCTTTGCTTAGACGCCGTACGATATGACAGGCATCGACCCGAAGCTCATCCAGCACTCACTCAACGTTTCAAAATCGGCAAAGCCAGTGATTCAAAAGCCTCGACGATCCGCAACTATTCATGCCGAAGCAGTAAACGAGAAGTGGACAAACTCCTCGAGGCGGGTGCCATCAAAGAAGTGCAATATCCCACTTGGCTTGCGAACCCTGTGGTGGTAAAGAAGAAGAACGGAAAATGGAGGGTCTGCGTGGACTACACCAACTTGAATGATGCTTGCCCAAAGGACTGCCTACCCCTTCCAAAGATAGATCAATTAGTAGATGCAACAGCGGGTCACGCTCGGCTCAGTTTTTTGGATGCCTACAGAGGTTACCACCAGATAGCCATGAACCCCGACGACATGGAAAAGACGGCATTTATCACCCCCAGGGGCCTTTTTTGCTACCTTGTTATGCCGTTCGGTCTAAAGAACGCGGGGGCCACATTTCAAAGAATGATATACCTATTGTTCGGAATGCTCATCGGAGAGATCATGGAAGCCTATATTGACGATATGGTCGTCAAGAGTCTCAAAGCCGAGAACCACCTCTCTCACCTTGCCGAAGTCTTTGCAATACTGAAGAAGTACAAGTTACGACTGAACGCCGACAAATGCGCCTTCGGAGTTAGTTCCTGGAAGTTCCTCGGTTATCTCGTCACTCGGCGTGGCATTGAACCAGATCTCCGCAATTCAGCAATTGAAACCACCATAGACTCCTCGGGAAATTCAGAAGCTGACAAGGATGGCGGCGGCCCTTAACAGGTTTATTAGCCGCTCATCAGATAAATGCCACATTTTCTTCCAAACCCTAAAGAAGCAAAGCCAACGAAGCTTCAAATGGACGGAAGATTGCAACACAACACTAACTGAGCTGAAATCTTATCTTTGTTCGGCCTCGCTTCTCGTCAAACCAAAGGCTTTTGAAACTCTCCATCTCTACCTAGCTGTCTTTCCACATGCTATTAGCTCGGCACTTATTCGACGGGAAGGCCTCGAAGACCAACCCATTTACTTTACTAGCCGAACCTTACTCCCAGCTCAAACCAGATATCTGCCACTAGAGAAGCTTCTTCTAGCATTGGTTACAGCCACTCGAAAATTACTCCCTTATTTTTAGGAGCACCCTATCGTAGTCCTCACTGAGTTTCCACTAAAAAACCTTCTAAGGAAGGCCGATCTATCAAGCCGAGTATCTCAGTGGGCGGTCGAATTAGCAAATTTTGATATTCATTTTGAGCCTCGAACAACAATCAAGGCCCAAGTATTGGCAGACTTCATTGCTGAATTCACCCCTGGAAGCCCAGACGAAAAAGCATTGGTTAAGCCTAATTATGGAATGCTGGAACAACAAGAGGCTCGGAAAACGTGAAACTTATTCAGTGGAGACGTTTGGAAGCTACACGTTGATGGGGCATCTAACAGCAACGGTGCGGGTGCAGGGGTTGTCCTTGTAAACCTTTGTGGCGTCCTTCATGAAACTGCTATCATAATCAACTTCCCAGCCACAAACAATGAAGCTAAATATGAAGCACTGCTAGCTGGGCTCCGAGCCGCAACAAGTTTACAGGTTGAAGACCTACACGTTTTCTGTGACTCTCAACTGATCGTTAACCAAGTAACAGAGGATTATGAAGCTCGGGACCCAAGGATGCTAACGTATCAGGCTACGGCTCTTGAGCTAATACGAGGGTTCAAGAGATTCCACATTGAGCAGATCAACAGAGAGAACAACGCTCATGCCGATGCTGTGGCAAGTTTAGCCTCGGCAAGCAAAGTATTTGAATATAGACACATTAGCCTCGGCGAGATCCACAAGCCAAGCTTTGAAGTCTCGAAGGAAGTTCTCAGCATTTCCATCGGTCCTAGCTGGATGGATGAGATAGTCTCGTTCCTCAAGAATGATACGCTCCCCTCCGACAAAAAGGAGGCCCATCGTGTACGCAGCAAAGCAGCCCACTATTGGATCTCTGAGAGCGGCCAACTCTACAGGAAAAGCTTCACAGGGCCATATCTTCGAGTCGTTCATCCAACCGAGGTCCCAACAATATTGACTGAACTTCACTCTGGAAGCTGCGGTTGTCACTCCGGCGGGCGATCCCTCTATCAAAGAGCTCTCAGTCAAGGATACTTTTGGAAAGGAATGAAGAAGGATTGTGAAGAAGTAGTCAAAAAATGCAAACCTTGCCAACTTTTTTCTCCTAACTGCCCCTGGAGGCTTCAAGTTTTTGATAACTGCAACAGATTATTTTTCAAAGTGGGTGGAAGCCGAGCCACTA
Source organism: Rhododendron vialii (assembly GCF_030253575.1). Classification (NCBI taxonomy): domain Eukaryota; kingdom Viridiplantae; phylum Streptophyta; class Magnoliopsida; order Ericales; family Ericaceae; genus Rhododendron; species Rhododendron vialii. The sequence continues at coordinate 22,806,074 of NC_080559.1, forward strand.
ATCACAACCACTGAAGCAGACGTTCGGCAATTCGTTTGGAAGAACATCGTGACAAGGTTCGGTGTGCCTTATGCAATTGTTTCGGATAATGGCTCACAATTCGTCGGCAAAGAATTAACATGACTTTGTGCTGAGTTCGGAATTAGGTTTTTTAATTCAACCCCATCTTACCCCCAGGGCAACGGTCAGGCCGAAGCAACAAACAAGACAGTGTGCGCTGGCATCAAGCGTCGGTTAGACTCCAAACGAGGAAAATGGGCCGAAGAACTGCCTCGGGTTCTCTGGGCCTACCACTCCACTCCAAGACGCTCCACTGGCCAAACTCCCTTTGCAATGGCCTTCGGCATGGAGGCTGTCATTCCACTTGAATCCAGGTTCCCAACCCTGCGCACTGAAACTTTTGATCCACAAACCAACAATGATGCAGTAGCTACCGAGCTTATTTTAGCTGAAGAAAAGCGAGACGATGCCCAGCTCAAACTAGCTAACTATTAGCAGGAAGTCGCACGGGGCTACAATCGGAGCGTAAGGCTCAAGAAGTTCAGAACCGACGACTGGGTCTGGAGGAAGGTTGTCCGAGCCAGCCAGAAGACTAAATTCAAACCTAATTGGGAAGGTCCCTATAGGGTGGTCAAGGAGGTCGGCAATGGCTCATATAAGTTGGAAGACAAAGAAGGAAGAGAAATTGAGAACCCCAGGAATGCTCTAAACCTCAGGAAGGCATACCTTTGAAGTTTCTCCTCAGTTTTGGTCTATCACTCCCTCTACCAGTTTATTACTTATTACTTACCAAAATGCTGTACTTGTTTTAGTCAACTTTTTACTTAATGAGAAGTCCCTCCTATTTCTGAAGCATTAATGTTCTCTATTATTCGATTACATTGTTCAAACTTCGATCACTTAAGTTCGGCCTTCTAGCTTTTACGACTGCGTTCGGATCAATCATCCGCAAAACATGTCGTGGCTCGGACAACTTGACGTCCAGACACAAAACAATCAACAAACTTACAAGTTTACTTTTGGCTTGGCTATGTTCATACTTTGACTTGAACTAAATAGCCACTTCAGACATTTACTTCATATATTACCTTGGCATAAGACTGGCATTTTTGAGCCAAGCCTTATACCAACGTAGGGGCTATTATAAGTAAATAACAAAACCTTGGAAACAAGCCAAGGTTGCTTGACCTTCGGCCAAACTCAGAAAATATTTCTAAGGCATAGAGGAATATTTAATAAAGCAACAAATTCGAGAATTTTTTCTAAGTCATTAAAAGATAAGCTGGGAATTCAGAAACTCCTAGCAAGAAGGCTTGGCTTGGTGAACCATTCAATGCCGTCCCTCTTCAAACTATTACATCTGGCATGGCAAATTCCTAATGTTCGGAGCCATCCAGTCCAAAAACAAAGTTCAAATTATTCAGAAAGAAAAAAGACTTAAGAAAAATTCCTCAAACATTCAAAAGATATTCATCAAACGGCACTCGATTAGAACGTGTCCATCTCAGTCAATTAGAACATCTCCACCTTCGGCATTCTTCTCTCGAAGTTCGGATGGCTGATCACCAAATTTCCCCTGATTTTCACCATCGGCCATCTCTTCATCATCATCCTCGGGAGGCAATGGTTGGCACTCCTCTTCGGTGTAGCGAAGCTCTAAATCAGGCACGACCGGCTCGGGAAGCTGCTTTAGAAATCCAGAGTCGGCCTGAATCGCCATAACCGCAGCCATTGCCTCGGCACCAGCAGTATACCCAAGCTTATAAAAATTAGGAAGTTGAGCCTCAAGCTCGTCATTCACCATCTTATGTGCTATTTGGGTATACTCCAGAGCGGCTTGGTTTATCCCAGCTTCATAGCCTTTAGCATCGGCAGCCTTGAGCTTCTCTTTCTCCTCTTCCCTCATCTTTTTGGCATTGGCCTCAGCTTTTTTAGCAGCAGTCCTAGCATCGGCAAGTTCCCTCCTCAGCCTATCCACCTCAGCCTCCGCATCTTTGGCTTGCTGATCTGAGATCCTCCATTTGGTTCGGTAGGAATCTCGGTCAGATCTGTATCGTTCACACTCGGCAGAGACTTTGGTGGCCTTATCATAGGCCTTCAAGGCAGTTTGCCCGGCCTAGCAAAAACATGAAAGTAAAAGATTACCACAAGGAAATTCTAAGGCTAGATCACAAGGAATAAAGCTGAAGTACAAAAGTACCTGCACCAAATGAGAGCACATTTCTCCGAGCCCAGGGAGAAGGTCGGTTGGCACTTGATCGTAGTCTCTCGGAAGGGCTAGCCCCCTTAAGAGTGTCACGGCAAGATTCGGTTCTTCCTTCACGAAATCACTCAATTGCAGGACTCTGCCGTCGGACATCGTGTAAGAAGGGCTAAATTGGCGTTGAATGGCTACCTCGGTTGCAGGGTCAGTAAAATCGATGTGTGGGTCGGTGAGATTTCGTTGCTCTTTGGGCTAAGAGGCTCGGGCAATATTTGAAGGAACTGATTGAGATACGTTCGGCGCTAAAACATCCTCAGATATTTTTTGCCTATTTTCTTTTTGCTGCTGCTGCTGGTCCGCAGAGCTTCGGCTACGTCCTGGGTTAGTCGTCTTTGTTGGAATGACAGGTCTGGGAATGTTTCTCCTCGACATGTCTTCGATAAAGGGTTCGGCTAAATCGTTGGATAAAAGCGGAGTGAGTCACTCCTCGGCTGTAAATTCGATCTTAGGCAACCGAACTCTTTGCTGCCTCTTCTGCCGAACACCTTCAACGTTTGAAGCCTCCTTCTTTTTAGAATCTCCGGTAGTCTTAGGGACGCTTGTCTTCTTCTTGCCCGGTTCAGCCTCTTTACCCCTCTCCTTCCTCCTCAGCACACCCTTGTATGAGGGTCTGTAGTCAAGTAAGGTTGGAGCGTGTCGGCAAGCTTGGGCGAGAAGCGTGTCACAGGCTTTCTCTCGGGAATTGGTGTTGAGTCCCTTCGATATTGGACCAAGCTCTGCAAGCGGAAGATAGCAAGAATGAAAGCATTAGCAACAAAAGAAAAGCCGGATGAATATTTCTCAAAATAGAAAATAACGGTTCGGTAGTACCTCTCGTGTCCCTAACTTTCAGAACTGTATACCGACGCAGACCGTCGCCAAACTCATAGTTCCCATGAACTTCAAGGTAGAAATCGGCCCATTTATTCGTGCCGGATAAGCCCTCGATCAAAGGACTCTTTTTGGGTCGAGTTGTAAGGTACCGACAGCCAGACTTACCGTGATGAGACATAGTATATGTGAAAAAGAGGTCCGTCGGCCTGAAATCAAGATCTTGGCTCTCGATCAAGGCGATTACCGACATGATGATTCGGTAACTGTTGATCGCGAGCTGATGGGGAGCCAAACTAAATCTCCAAAGTATTTCCCTAAGGAAGGGGTGGAGGGGGAACCGAAGCCCAGCCTCGCAAATGGCCATCAAGGGTACGGTTATATGCTCGGGATGATGCTCCCTTTGGTCTTTAATTTCAGTGCTCTTGACTCTATGAATCAACACGTCGTCAGGGATGCTATACTTTACGCGAAATGCTTCGTACTCCCCGGGATCACCACTAAAGTAATGGGCATAGGGGCATAGCAGACCCTTGTCAAAAAGATCGACGTCGCTCGGAGTCGATGTCAAAGCCTCGGTACCAGACAGAAACCTCGACTCGGCTTCATGACCCATCTGAGGATCGACTTCAGACTGCGTCTCTGCGGTAAAGCTGATCTCAGGGTCGGTCAAAAAGTCATCTGTGGCATACTCGTGAACACGCTCGGCATTCAAGTCATCGGATGCGGGAGAATTTGCAGACATCCTGGTGGAGATAGATTCGACCGGGCGGCCGCTCCTCCTTCTACGTTGCTCAAGCAATTCCCTAATAAATTGACGATCGGATTTTGTTTCCGAGCAATCCGAGTCTGAAGACACGTCGATGACCTCGTGAGCCAGACCTAGGAGAAGAACAAAGAGGTAATAAGCAGTTGAAATCTGCGTCGGCAAAAAAAAAAAAAAAAATCTAGAAGTTCGGCTCATCTTATCGGCTCACGAGTCATAGCTATCCTAGGATGGGCTCGGCACATCTAAAAACGTCTCTCTACACTTGGCCTAACAATCAAATAGGGATCTCATTCGGTTACCTACCCCCATCGGGAGAAGTCGTTCGGAGATCCTCGAACATCCTATTGGGGCTCGGAAGAACAAAATGAGTTTAGGGTTGAACATCACTATTCACTCCCAGGTTTCTGCTATTAACTCAGAACAGAAAACCCCCAAAATCACCCCAAAAACCCAAAAAAGGTGCGTAAAAAGCAAGGGAAAAGGTAAAGCGATAAAAATTAATGACATACCTGAAGATTTATGATGAAATGAGGCTTCAAAGTGAAGATCTGGATATGAATCGAGCTTTAGAACGAGATTGTAGAGAGAGAAGCTTCAAATGCTAGAGAGAGAAAGTGTAGAAGAACTTTCTCTCTCCTCCTTCGTCGTTATTTATAGATGGAGCGGGCGTTTCGAATTTCCCACCCATCATTTCACAGCCGAACCCCTCGCCAACCACTACATGACACGTGGCGACTGAAAGCCTTTCCCACGCCAGCCGTCTCCTCATCTGCCAAGGCGTCCTTTCGATTGACACACCTGTTCAAATGCTCGACAGCTGTCATCCTACGTGGGGCTCGGATGAATCCGTTGCAAGTTCGAAAGAAGATCCTCGGATAAAGCTCGGCCAAATCCGAAATCAACCCATACCAAGTAAAGAGCTTCGGCATGGGTTGAGGGGCTATTGTAGTAGGCCGAGCAAAATGGCTCGTGCCATTTCTGAACGTGATCCAGTATCCCGATCAACTCCGAGTCATCTTACTCTCAACGTTCGGAACGCCGAAGGCCTCCATAGCCGAGGGTCTCGTTAATTACAACTCCCTTAATCGCCTCAGTCTTCAGCACCCACGCGAGCGGGAAACGCGCTCGGTTGGACATCCTCCGATGGTCGCACAACACTCTCGGTGCCGAACGAGCGTAGCCATCGTTCCAGCTTGCCTGCATGGGAACAACAACCGTGGCAATGATGATGATTGTGACGTCATCCAAACGGTTATAAGGATAACGATGGGGGCACGTGAAGGTGCCAGCTCATCCTCTAAATAGTTACAAAATCCTAAACCTGACGTAAGAATGACGTCAACCGACGCGTGTCGAGTGTTGGTGCAATCTTGGGAATCAAGCTAAGAGATTCCTTATAAATATCCCATTATGCCTTCTTGTTAGAGGTACGCACAGAAAAAATCCTAACTCCTAATTCCTAATTTCTCTCTGCAAGTGAACTGACTCTTGCATCGGAGGACCATCCCGGAGAACCTCCGGTGTGGTCTTTAGTCGTGCTTCATTTTTTGCAAGGTGAAGAAAGAGATTAGGAGCAGATCTCGAACCCATAGTCAGAAAGTATAAACCATTCGGAATGGAGCCCCACACTTCCCTCAAAGGACGAAAGGATGAATTTTAAAAAGAATTGGAATGTTAACACTTGATCGGAAGCATTCGTATTTTGATCTTTAAAATGGTTAGGAACGTGCATACATGAATTGCTTGTATTACTTGTGGTATAATATTGAGTTGGATGATCTTGCTAGTTTAGTTTTAAGATTACAATGAATGATTTATGATTACGTATGTGAAAAGTCTTACCGTGGAGTCGATGCATGAAAATGAGACACGAAAATTGAGAAAATAGAAATATGACACCTAGGGTGTGGTTAAAGAAAATGCGTGTTTTGAAAAGGTGAAATATTTTTGGAAACTGCAATGTGGCTGGACTTGCCCATTGTGGGAATGTGTGTGTGTGTTCCAATGGAAATTCGGATCAGCGGAACCATTGTGAGGTTGTGTGCGTTCCCATGGAAATCCGGAGCGGCGGAACCATGGTGAGGAATGGCTTGGTTATCCGTAGAGAGGAGCCAATGCAAATTTTGTGTGCCAATGGGAACCTGGTGCGGCGGAACCATTGTGAGGATACTCGGGAGACCGGAACGGCGGAACTGAGGTTGGGTGTGTTAAAACGATTTTGAAAATGTTGATAAATGGAGACACGATCCACGACGAGTCGCGTAGGAGAAACTCAGAAAATCATGGACACCAACGTTAGTTTGAATAGTAAATGCGGATGTGACATTGTTAACTGTTAATGTTATGATTTAATTTAAGGGTTAGTGGGTATGGGTTTTCTATTAAGCCTTCGTAGCTCACGGTGTTACCTTTTGGTGACCCTAAAATATTATATTGGTGGCGACGCTGGTAATGTGTCAGATCTTATAAATGAACAGGGTGAACTCTACACCTTGGAGGCCTTTGGAGCTGAAAAGCTAACTAGGATGGAGGAGCAGGCGGAGCAGTAGTTAGGAACCCTAGTTCCCTCCTTTGTTGGATAAAAGTACTCTTGTAAGACTTTGTGATGTAATAATGAGCCAGACTCACTTTGTTTTTGTAATAAAATGTTTTATTAACGTTTTCAAAATTCAGGGCGTTACAGGATACATCGTAGGAAAGAAAAATGGTATACAACCATATATTTTGTCATTTTATTATTATTGATTTTTTTCCCTACCCAAAATCAATATTGTTAGTTATAGTTAATAAAGTTTAAACCCCTATGATCAAATGCATAGAGTGTATGGTGCTTACCACTGACTAACACTCCACTTGCTATTATTGATCTTTTCCATTTTGTTTTTTTCTTTTATCTTTTTACAAATTTATAATGCAAAATACTTCTTGAAGAAAGTTTTTTTTTTCCTTTTTGGTGAATGATTCAACCATTAATGCTCATTCACGCTTTAATTTTTGTTTAATCTCGAAAAAATCCTAAAGAGATTTTTTCTTAACAACAAACATCTCTGTTTTAACTTTTGCTAATTTTGTTTTATAATTTTTGCATTTTAATGTTTGGATGGGGTGCATTGTAAGGTGAATTTCTTCGAGAACACATAAGATGGTTGTATTTGTGGTTGAACCACGTAAAGTCAAAGGAGCAAATAGATAAACTCTCAATTTTCTATAATTTAATTGTGAGATATTTTTATGTTGTAATTTAAAAGCTTAAGTTTGAAAATTAAGTTTGTTTCATGTGACACTTCAGAAACATTGAAAGTCCCTCATTATGTATATTTAAGCACATGCGTATTGCCCACAAATATGTGTAATAATGTTTCTCTTTTTTCTCACAATATTAATAAAAGAACCACCTCCTTATATTTTGCACAATTTGTTTCAAAAGTATTAGTACTATAACAGTCTCGCAATTTTATTCTATGTACATTATGAATCTTGACAGTTGAAGGCAGAAGGTTAAAAGTTAAAGCTCATACAATCGGTTTGTATGATTCATATTGATGTAGAACACGTGGAGGCCTAATTCCATGATCAGCTGGACCGAGCCAAGCCCCGGAAGTCCAAACAGTGTTTAATTTCAGATTACCCAAATTGGCTAAATTCGGATGAGCTCGGAATAGGTCCAAACTTGGTGGGCTGACTCATTTTCGCGCTCCGATCAATAGTCATCAACCCTAGGTTGATGGTGAATAGTATTTTTTGGCCTAATTCTTCGTTTAGGCTTTCTATTGCATTATTTTGCCATTTTAGGAAATATTTATTTCGTTAATAACTCTTAGATCGTAATTCCTTTTAAGTTGATTCTTTTTGAGAAAGTCTTGTTTTTCTTTCCCATTTTCAGTTTTAGGAAAAACCCCAAATTTTGGGACTTTTTAATTTCCAAATTTATTTTTAGGGTTTCTAGGGTTTCGGCCTATATAAAGGTTTGTAACTTAGAGTTTATGCAGCTTTTTGATTAATAATATTGCAGAGATTTTTTCTTTCTTTCTTGTGCGCAAGAATTGCTCGTTGTAATGAGTTATTTATCTCGTTTGGACTAGTACGCTAACTAGTCTCTCGTGAATTCCGTTGCGTCACATATGTAGTGTTTTACGAAGTATTTTTGTGAGCAGAGACATGAGAGAGGTAGAGATCATTTTCATTTAGAAATTCAAAATGCACATGCATCTTTGGTGCTGAGATCCTTTTGTTGAACTCTCGTTCATAGCATGAATTTGTTGCTAGAAAAAACCCAAAAGAAACGAAAACAAAAGAAAAACATTGGAATATGGCAGTGGAGATGGGTGGGTGCATGAGTCATACTATTGCCGGTTCCAGGCTAGAAGGTAGCATCAAGCGGAACATGAGTTTTACTATTACTAGAGGCAGATGAGGATAGAGATTTGACGATGTAAAGTATTGGATAGGGATTCGACAAACATCTAATATGGGTTATAATCTTATGGAAAATCTTGATGTAGAATGGTATCGAATTTTCTTGCAAATCCTAATTAGTACCCGTAATGCAATATATGTATCTCTTAACAGGAGATACAAAGATACATACTTTTTTGTGTTCTTTTATATATCTACTCGAGACACGCATTTTCAGTGTTATGTATTATTTTTTGTTTGCATTGATGCTTGGATAGTATTTTTTATTTTATCAAAGTTTTATGCATTTGAGTTTGTGCATACAGAAGTTAAAAATTGAAAAATTATTTGCTCTTCACTTGCTGATTCAAGTTAAACAGGTCAATAAATTTTTTTGGGTTATTATTTTCCGCAAAGTTGAATTCATTGGGTATGGGTTGATATATTAGGTTGAATGTTCAGTATTTGTTTGCGTGTGCTGATCGTTCAAGTCGTGCCTTCAGGTACGGGCATGCACTAGTTCAATTATATCCTTGTAGCTAAGGGTGTTAAAAAAATTGAACAACCGAAAAACTCGATCGACCGATCAACTCGGTTTTCGGTAAGGCCAGGTTTTTTCCGTACTGAAATCCGTTTGATCTTGGTTTCCTAAAATTTTAGTTGGACCGAACTGAACCGGACCAACTATATAATATAATTATATATATACAGTCCGGATCCCATAAGGGGGATCCCGCACGGTGCTACCGTGCGGACCTCTCATTTTCCGAGCAAATTTCGATGATCCGGACCGCTCAAAGTGATCAGAACGTGATTTTAAGAATACTCGTTAGAAATCAGCAAAAAAAATGATCAGGAAAAGCTTGATCCGAACAGTTTTTTATTGAACGATTCAGTAAAAGACTACTCGGATCAAACCCTTCCTAATCATTTTTACCCTAAAAATCATGTTCTACACACTTTAAGCGGCTCGGATCATCAAAATTTGCTCGAAAAAAGGGAGTCCCGCACGGTAGCACCTTGCAAAATCTCTCATTGGATCCGTAGTGTGTGTGTGTGTGTGTGTGTATATATATATATATATATATATATGTTACATATATACACTTTAAATTAAATAGAAATTTTATATTTTGGGCGGACCGAAATCCCTAACTGGACCGATCCCACTCCAAATCAAATCGAACTCAACTCCGGTCGGGATCGGTCTTGGAAATATTTGAACCGAATTGAATTGGTCTTTGGAAAGCGACGCATAAACACGTCAACGATTGCTAAATTGTGGAAAATTAGAAAACTATACTCGAAAAGTGCTAGTCAAAGATGGGGAAGAAATAAGATGAACAGTGCACAAAAAAGATAATGGAAGAATTCGCGCCAGGTAGGGGTCGAACCTACGACTTTCTGCTTAGGAAACAGACGCTCTATCCACTGAGCTACAGGCGCCAGACAGGTTCAAGTATATTTATTTAATGAAATATAGTATTAATAAATCGGTTTTGTGTTTCACATGGGATGCAGGAGTTGTTAATTCCACAGTATTTTCTACTTTTATCTCAAGACTAGACAAAACCTGTGAATCATACCCTAGATTTTCCACATGCATGCACAACTAGCCGTCTTGCTTCCTGACAAAGTAATGAACGGTGTTTCTTTCCGCTCTTTGATAATGACGGCAGCACTATGGTTGGAAGGATTATATCACGTTCTTGGAGCATTGCTCTACAAGAGCTCAACACCACACACTTGTGCGGACTCCATACATATAAATGTGGACCTGTATAAGGATGCTAGGATAAATTTTCATTTTAGACTTTCTTTACGTACCCTTTTTGACAAGAAATTCAGTCGGCGTACTTCCATGAACCGACTGTAAACTTCATCTTTGTTACACCTGCACTATGGTTAGATATGATACGAGTGCAATCACTAAGAAAATACTTTCAATTACAAAGAAGGGAGAAGATCAAAAGACACACACAAGAGAATATTATTACACATAAATTTGAGTATATTGCTAGTAGCCTCTTCCTTTTATAGAGAGAGAAAGGAGAAGCATACCCTAGAATCTAGGAAGGTTCCTAGAAAGTATCTTACTTACATTATTACACATGGACACACCTTATATTATTACACATGGACATATTTTTTTTTCTACAACCCATTTAGCCAAAAGGAAATTTCTTGGCAACATCAAATGAATTCCTATATAAGGATCAAAAAATAAAAAAATGAATTCCTATATATACACATGTATGCAATGCAGCTTCATGTTTAAACCCCTGAAGTGATCAAGTTTTTTGCTACTGTATTATTTTTCACCCCTTGCAGTAAAAGCAAATGTATAGAAATGCAACACTCTTACAGAACTCAAAGAAACCTTATGTCTTGGATCCCTTGTACGTTTAACCATGTCAAGGTTGATTGTCTGGCGATCCTACGGTCGAATTTAGCAATTCTAGCTTCCTAGGGACTAGAAAAGGCAGCACAAGTTGAGCGCGCGAATTTCCAATGGTTTATGGGGGAAAACGGAAGAGAAAATTAAAAGCATTGTCCTATCTGAATGACGGTTTTCGATCAATTTTCATTGAAGCTATATAAAAACGACGTTGTTTTTAAGGCACAACATAGTGTTTTCACAGCAGCCAACCGTAGCCCCAAAACAAAGCAAGTACTAATTCCGTTTTCTAATGCCATTCTGTATGCAGAGCTGACCAGAAAGTGTTCATGCTCCCCACACACTTGACCAGGTTTCATTCTTGGGGTCAAGCTATAAGAAAGTAATTTCTTGTGAATTCTCTAGTTTTGACGTGAATGGTCTGCCTATGACCAGACCGGTGAGGTTAGTTGAGGTGAGCATAAACTAACCCGGACACCTCTAATCATCGAAACAAAAAACAAAAAGAAAGAGACAAGCAAGTGGTTGGTTACTGTTTTGTACTGCTTGATTACTTAATATACCACAAAGGAAAGCAGCCAAGGCTTTGCCTTGGAACACCTTTTTAAAAAGGAGGGAAGAAACAAATTACATGAACAGCAGGATAGTGGAACCTATCACAAGTGGACACCTTCACCACGTTTTTTCAGTAATTGGAATTCGTTTTTTTTTTTCTTTCTTCCCCTTTGTGTATTCTACTTTCTTTTGGATTCATTCACAGCCACAATAGAGAACAACACTCTTGTGCTCTTCCTACTGATGAATATTAAGTACTCTTCCCTGTTCTTTTGCCCCATCCTAGTCTAAGCATCTCTCTCTCTCTCTCTCTCTCTCTCTCTCTCTCTCTCTCTGTAGAGAAAATAACTGCTTGCCCATGTATTGTCATCCGTTTGAGAATCCATCACTTTTCTAAAATGGGTTTTGGCATCTTTCCATGATCGTTTCAGTTTTTTCTTGTATGTTGGATTGATGTTAGGCTTCGTTTCATTTCAGTATCTCCAATTTCAGTAAATCATCCCCTATGGTGCACTACTACTTTCTTGCTAATCTTAGATTAGTGGTTTAGTGACAGATGTGATTGGCAGGGTCAAGGGTTAATAAGCAAGGAGAAAGATCATTTTCTATCTGGTTTCTTTTTTGAGATTCTCTTGAATTTTCAAAAATTCGGGTATTTTCTGGATTCTGCAATTTATGCTATTCAAACAAGAAAGCTGTATTCTGATTCCATGTAAATGATTCCCATTTTGATGTCATCTTTTGAATTTCTTTTTCCTGCATACACTATATCACCTTCTTGAATCAATTCTATGGATATGAATTGCCTTGTCATAGATTGAGGATTTCAGTCCTGTGTGAAATGGAAACTCTCTTTCCGTCCTCGTGTTTTCCGACTTTGAATTTTCTGATGCAAGAGAGCAGGAGTACGCAATGGACTAAAGAAGAGAACAAGAAGTTCGAGAAAGCTCTGGCGTTATATGATGAGAACACCCCCGACCGGTGGGTAAAAGTGGCGGCCATGATCCCTGGGAAGTCTGTTTCTGATGTGAGGAGGCAGTACATAGAATTGGAATCAGATGTTAGCGATATAGAAGCCGGTCGGGTTCCTGATCCGGGGTACTTGACCTCTTCTTTCACATTAGAGCTGATGGAAAACGGTGAATTCGATGTGTATCGAAAAAGGCCCTTGCCATGTCGATCGCTGGATCAGGAGAGGAAGAAAGGGGTGCCGTGGACAGAGGAAGAGCACAGGTGAGAATTCACTTTCATGGTTCTAGCTTATAGCAAGCTCGGTTCTTGCTTTTATTTAGTGTAATGTTTAATTGGTTACCTGGGAAATTGCTCTATTGTGCTACAAGCCCCTTTCACCAATATATTTTATTGGCACTCTATGCCTAATTTATAATATTATGTAGGGGACTTGTAACTGACTGTAAATCCAAATAAATATTGATCATTAGGTAAGGCTGTTGAATGTAATTAGTCACACCTTAACGAATTTCATGTTTCGACCTTGCTCAATTCCTAAAACCTTTCAAGCTTGTGCCTTGGATTACGATTCTTTCGACATATACACTTTCTTGGTATTGCTAGTGACATGTTTGGGTTGGTTTAAATGTAGGCGGTTTCTGATGGGTCTTCAGAAACACGGTAAGGGGGATTGGAGAAACATCTCCAGGAATTTTGTCATCACTAAGACGCCAACTCAAGTGGCAAGCCATGCCCAGAAGTACTTCCTAAGGCTGAATTCAGGAGACAAAGATAAAAGGCGGCCTAGCATCCACGACATCACCACTGTCCATCTGACAGACACTCCTTCACCGGACCATAGTGAACCTCCTTCACTGAACAAGTCTACTCCGCTTACATCGTCACTCAAGGACCCTAGCACACCAAAAGTATTGCTCAACTGGAATCACTCGAATGATGGAGGACGGATGGTTTTTGGCTCAACTCATGGCAACTCATTCCTTCAGAGGGGTGCTTATTTTGGAGCTCAAATAGGATCCCTCAATCCTTTGTTTCAGATCCAATCCACAAGATATCGAATCCACGGATGAGGCAGTAAACTGTGTCGAGCAGATATCAAATCACTTCACAGTGCTCATTTCATACAGTAGTATCATGTAATTATATAGTGATGAATGAGTCGGTACGATCTTTTGAAGTATATAGAATGTGTCTTTCATTATCATGTCGCGCTTCAACTTCTAAATGAAAGACTCCCAAGTTTGTCTTTGGTTTTCCTTCTCTTTCAAGATTTATCTGCTTTTACTCTGAGGTCTATTTGGCAAAAATTACTTATCCGTACATTTAACCTCTGCGTGAAATTTTCCCATGCGTTCGTGTACTATCCTGTGCTCATCAAGCCTATGTTCGTTCGAGTTTCTTCACTATCTAGAGCACATCAAACCAACAAAGTCAATGATTTAACCCTTGCATTTCTCCAGTATTGTGCAAGTGCAAATAATGTGTCACTTTCTCATCACAAGCTTTCAAAGATCAGTTTCAGTAACTAAAACACGGTATGGACACGCTGATATTTTCGCAGCCGAAATAACTCTGCAGACTTTAAAGTGCCACCACCTCATTAAACTAAAACCCAATTAGCCTATTTAGCCAAAGCGGCCACGTCATTAGGTGCTATGGCCGAATTAGCTGACTCACTTAGCACTCAGTGGAATTCCACTTCAGATCTTTCCAGCCATCTTTAGGTTTATGCATCCAATTTGGCCAAGTTGACCAATTTCACCATCAATGTGTCAAGGATGAGTCTGCATTCCACTTATTTTAAGCATCTTATGCTTTAATCCTTCGCAAGAACACAGGCGTCCCACGTACACTTGCCAAGGTGGCTTGTTTTTTTCAAAACCCATTGTTTCTCTCTCTCTCTCTCTCTCTCTCTCTCTCTCTCTCTCTCTACACCCAATACACATTTGCCAGTGGTGGCAAGACTGTTGCATTAGAATTTTAGCTTCTTTATACAAGTCTTGGGAGATATCATTGCTTTTCATAAAGAATCGTTTCCTATGCGACCCTGTCATGACAATTGTTCTATTTACCTATCAAAATCGGTCGAAAGAAACCCCTTTAACTTACTTTTCAAAGCTCAATAGCCAAGAAGAAGAATGAATAAAAGTACAGAAAGCAAAAAAAGGAAGAGGAAATCAGTACCTGATATTAACCTCATGGTTATGATGTAATTAATATAACTTGGTCGACGACCAAGTAGTAATAATAGCCATTCTCATATCCTACAAGTGCCTTTCTAATGCTAATTATTGTGTGCAGAAACTGCTAATCAAGTGCTAATTAAAAGAAGTTAATTTATCTAAGCAAGATGGAGATAGCATCTTCATTCCGCGACACTACTTTTCTTCTGGTTTATGGCAATGTTTTCAAAGGTCATTCTGGTCCACAGTGAAAACACTTCTGGACGTCGATTTTTTGGACAGAGAACCACAAAGGTGTTCACCCACCCGTTGGAGGCATACGGAGTCATACACTTTTCACACCTTTTGTGCCTAGATGACGGAGGTGAACACTTTAGAAGAGTAGGTTCTTTTATTCTTTTGAAATTCTATCTACTCTTTTCTTGTTTGTTATTTTTTTGAGATACCTCCATACGGCGCAAACACTATCTCCCTCTTCTTATGGTATTTAACTTATCTTTTTCTTTTTATATATATATATATATATATATATATATATATATATATATATATATCGGGGTGGTTCCAGGAACCGCTTAAAAAACCTCTAAAAGAATAGCCCATCTCAACCCTCCGTTTCAAGAGCAAAGATTAAATCCCACCCCACTCCTAAACTTAAAATTACGTCTGCCCCCCTTCTCCTCCCCTCTCCCGTCTGCCGACCCACCCGGCCACACCCCCCACCTCTACCTCCCTCCACTCCAACCGACGAGTTCCCGCTGCCGCCGACCCACCACCACGCGCGGACGACCTACATACTTATATATAGAGCACACCCACCCATCCATCTGGTGTTGAGCCACGGAGATGGCCGCCGGTCGGACCCCGTAACCGGGAATGAGAAATCCAGTTATCATCTGGTGTTGTTTCGTGGGGAACTTTTGTCTGGTAAATAAAATCCACTAGCACAAGATGGATTTAAGTTCCATTTTGGATTTCGGGTTCTGAAAAAACAAAGGGACTTTTTTCGTTTCCTTGTTTTTTTTCATGGATCCTCTGGAGTTGCAATGCTGGGAGTTTTTTTTTTTTGACCCGAATGCTTGAAGCTGAATAGTGCTAATCCCATACGTGGCAATATCATTATTTTGATACAATACACCTGCTGCTTCAGTTCATATCAAAGCACTCCATTTCCTGCTTCAGTTCATATCCAAAAACAGAGGTCAAAAAGGAGTTAGCAATTAGTAGAAATTTTCCAACAAGGTTGAATAAATTGTAATTGAAACAGAGAGAGGTCGTCGGCGCGTGGTGGTGGGTTGGCGGCGGCGGCTCGGAGGTCGGAGTGGAGGAGCTGGGGGCTGGGGTGTGGCCGGGTGGGTCGGCAGATGGGAGAGGGGAGGAGAAGGGGGGCAGACGTAGTTTTAAGTTTAGGGGTGGGTGAGATTTAATCTTAGCCCTTGAAATGGAGGGCTAAGATGAGCTGTTTTTTTAGAGGTTTTTTAAGCGGTTTTCGGAACCGCCCCGTGTGTATATATATATATATATATATATATATATATATATATATATATATATATATATATATATATATATATATATATATATATAACAGAAAAAAGTAAAACTCGAAAGACTTATGCCTCAACGCCTTGAGGCTTAGGCCTTATTTCATGAGAGGTCATCAGCCTTGCGTTGTGCTTTCGCCACTGAAAACTTTGGTTTATGGGAATTGTAGATCAATATGTGAATGATTTTGTATCTTCTCAAACGAGAGATGAACTAAATATATCATGTCTATGAAAATGCATATACAGTGTTTGATCACTTTTTGTTGCTGTAATGGTTGCTAGAACCTCTATATTGGGAGCAACATCTATTGCTAAAAGCTTAGTGCTTACCCAAGTCACATTGCATGTATTGTCCTCTAAACCTCACACTAAACACTTAAAAAGTTCCATAGCAAAATGAGGATTACCCTAATTTCAACTTCATGGTAAATGACAAACCCACCAACTTTCGAATACTCCTTTTTTTAGAGTAGCTTTTCTGCAAGTTGCATGAGAAAGCAACATGTCCACTTTTTCCCCATTCTGTTCAGACCTTAGAGCAGATTAAAGCCAGACAGGCCTAAAGCTACTTTGTTTCCTCTTTGAACATTGGTAGAAGATAAAAGCAGGAGAAAAATAAAATCTTAAAGAACTGAAGTGGGAATGGTTTACACAATGTGAACAGCCAAAGTCAGAACTTGGTTTGCCAAGATTTATCTAGTATTGTTTTTCCAGTATTCTAGTGGGTATATGATAAGCACCCAATAATGCATATTCTTGGTGCTTAAATCCTCTAGTATGTTGTGTTTGTACATATATGTTGTCGTTTTTATGCGATATTGCACGTAAGGTGTGTTTTTGTGTATTTCAGGCAATTTGTATAAATAAGGCGCGTTTGAACGCCAAGGAATGCTCCAGGTGCACCCAAGTACTCAAGGCTATGTGCCACCCCATTATGGTGCTCGAAAGATGGTTTGGAGGTTGCTCGGGTCGCCCAAGAGTCAAGGGAATTGAAGAAAAAGTGAGGATTTTATCAAAGCTACTCATCTTCCGATGTGCTGAGGGTAGAATTGTCATAACTTTTGATGTACAAATTACTTTTGATCCAAACCACTTGGGTTAAAAAGTAGACTCGACGAGCTTTCCAACGGTTCAAAGAACGCCTAAATCCGAGTTCGGGAATGTCCGGAGCAAGTCCGCGAAGTTGCCCAAAAAATCTGTCAAGTATGAACCGGTACTGGCTAATTCCCAGTACCGATACATAGAGTCCAGAGTTCAATTTTTCCAGCCCGTTTGAAGGCCTTGTACCGGTATTGGGGGTTGCCCAGTACCGGTTCATACTGGAGAAATATCCACGTTTTGCTACCTTTTTCAATCTTCCACTTTTGGGTTATTTTCCACTTTTGGCTACTTTTAGGATATTTTTTGGGATATTTTGTAAGAGAGTAAGGCCACCTTGTATAAATAGGGTCTCCCTCTCTCATCTTTATCTAGCTAGTCATTTTTTACTTTAAAGTCTTTTTCATTTTCTAGAAACTCCATTAAAGTTTCAAGCTTTCTTAGTTATTTCCTTCAAAAATACCAGTAAGTCTTTCTCGTTTGTTAATTTCTCGTTTATTAAAGTTGCTTGTACGGACTAGATCTTTACTAATATCAAGTTTATTTCCGTTTTTATCGGTTAATCATGTTTCATTTCTTAAGAATGTTTTCTAGTCTTTTTATTATGTGTGAGTAGTTTTTCGGTTAAGTCTTGGACTAATCTTTCCCAATGATTTAGGTTGTTATTTGGTTCTCAAACATTCGTGCTTAAAATTATGATTTTCGAAATTAAGCTAACCTAGCCATTTCGGTCTAAGCGAGGGGTGTTAACTCCTTAATATGTCATTTAGTCAAGCGGTCTTGGCAAGCGACGAACCGAGGGCTCGCGGCCTCCTACGTGTTTTAGACACATTAGCAAAAACAGGTTTGTTTAGTTCCGTTTAATCATATCTTTTGATAAACGTAGTCATTAAAGTTAAATCTTCCGGGCGTGAGCACGCGGTCGTGACCCTCGCTTGAGTTATAATCGAGAACCGGTAGCGGCCTTTGTCAAGGGATGGACGATCCCTAAACTTGCCTCTTTTAAGTTAATTAAGCTCATTTCTAGTCTTTTCCTTAGTTTTCACTTTTAAAGCAAAATCAAGTTGGCCGTCTTGAACGCCGCACTCTACCATATAAACCTACAATCCAAACTAGCTATATTTCGATTCTCTGTGGGTACGATCCCGGACTTCCGGACATTATGCTATTGACGACCTAGCCCTACGCTTGGGGTGTTTCAACCTTATTGGAAGGCAAGGTTCGGAGGCTAAGCATTTTTGGCGCCGTTGCCGGGGATTCTTAATATAGCTTATTTGGAGGTTCGACAAACCACTGTAAGTACTCCGTTTATTTTTTCTTTGTGTAATTTGAACTCGATTTAGCGGATACCTCTAACTGAGCCACCAATTCGACTTGAGGTGTAACGAAGCTAGATTGAGCATCAATTGCCTTTTCTTTTATTGTCCATATAACGTGGCAGTGGCATAACCCCACAGAACTGTTTTGAGAAAAGAGGTGGCGGCATAGCCCCTCTAACCTATTTACTTTATGTCTTATTTATCTAATAGAATGGCGGCAACAAATTGGGAAACACCCCACAAGACTTTGCGGGAGTACCTTTGTCCCAATCAAATTACACCACCCCACAAGACTTTACGGGAGTACCTTTGTCCCAATCAAATTTTTACACCCCCTTACATAGCTACTCATGACACCAATGTTTTTAAAAGTCATATAACCATTACAAATTGGTTTGCTCTCAAGAAACAAATTCAAACTTTTGCTGAAAGAGAGAATGAGCCATTTTATGCATGTTGGGGAAGATACAAGGACTTGCTCATTGCGGTCCCAAATCACGGCTTTGAAAATTTTCAAATTGCCAACTATTTTTATGATAGACTTTCTCACAAGAGTCATGCTTTCATAGATGTGTTGTGCGATGGTAAATTGTTTGATAAAGAACTCATTGAAGCATTAGATTTCTTTGATCTATTGGCTCAAACTTTGCAATCTAGGGTTTTTGTTAAACATTTTCAAGAGTCCAATTCAAATGCCATGGAAGAGGAAATTGAGCTGCATACCTTTGCTGAAGATGTTAGTTTAGATTCTGACAACTTCTCAGAGTCTGATTGGGGTGGTGAGCCAAATATTGAGCCTGATATCCAGTGTTCTCCCCCTATGAATCCCCCTCTGTGTGACGATCCGGGGGAGAAACTTCTCATTGTTGAGGACACCAATGTGGAGGTAGACTTCTTGAATGCTCTGCTGAATGAGCAGGATGGGAAGAATGTGACTAGACCTGAAAGTTTGTCTCCTTCCTTTGAGGAGATACCATCTATAGAAATTTTGAACCATCCAAAAGTCTCGACTCTTGATGCTGTCACCCTTCATATTGAGTCTCCCCTATTGCAAGAGTTTTTAAAAATCGAATTGATTGATTTTGTTGGTGTTGATGAATTTGATTTAGTTTATCATCCTTGCATTCTGGATTTTGTCAACTCGTTGAAAATCAATCTAGTTTGGAATGCGCACTTAGTTGAACTTAAATGTCTTAAACGAATTCGGCAAATGTGCTACTCAAAATATCTATTTTTGTGGCATGGTCGAATTCAATTTTTGAAGCAGAGTGAAGAGTGGAGTGCTATGTTCATTTTATTAGCTCTTGTTGGCATACTAAATGTTCGGAGCCCGCGTTTGGTTGAACGTACATAAACTCTTTCTTTCTCTATCTCTTTTCTTTTCCTTTTTTTGATGGTCTAGTAGCCACCCGTGTCTTCTCTCTCCGGTGAGACTCGGGAATAAAAGTATGACTCGTGAGATTGCGTGAAAATCGAGAGGTATTCTTTGTTGTTTTTCTTTGTATATATGTTTGTTGATGCCCGGATAACACGAGCCGGGCGGTTCTAATGTCATTTGCTTCTTAGTAGGTAGTTGGTTCTTAAGTCTTTTGCAGGGTAAGCATGCTACCACACCAGCCTTGGTAGTTTAGGTCTAAAAGCTAAGGTGAGTGAGGCATTCAGGAGCCTTAAGCATGGGTGCGATTACGTGTCGCGGTTGTAAGACCAAGAAAGCCCCGGTGATGACCTTGTGTGACTAGCTGTGGTTCCGATGGAGGAGCCGAAAGAGTGAGCCTTGGAAGCAATTCCAATGACAAAGGAAAGCAATGACAAGAAAGCCTCAAACATGGTCGAGGTATAAGGGGGTTGACATTCCCCCTGGAGGTACAATTTTTGTTCTCCCCTCTCTAATACTTTTGTCTTCATGCTATGAGGACATAGCATCGTTTAAGTTGGGGGGAGGGTTATATATGTGCCATATATATGTTATGAGACTTGTCTTATTTTTCTGCTTTTGATAAATTTTCAAATTTTTTGTGCAATCTTCCCTTGTTGGAAGTGATTTCGTATGTTAGATAATTTAATTATGCTCAATTGTGTCAGTGGCAAGAGTCGTGTATCCCGTCGAATTTGCTTATGTGTTTGAATCCATGTCACATGCATATACATGAATATTGATGAACAAGTTGAGCCTAAAAGTAAAGTCAAGTTGTGTGCATCGTTAGAGTACAGATTCGTTTCTTTAGCATCCCATGCTTTTGTTCTCATTTCTGCACTTGCGTAAATAATATCTTTTGTTCATTCTTGAGTAGTATATATATCTTTTATGCATCTTATTGGAGTTGTTAGCTTACTTAGGAAATGATTCAAGGCATTTTTGTTTGATTAAACCACATAAGAGTAACATTGTCCTTGTTTTGAACCGTAGTCCGAGTCTCTTCCATTGTTTAAACCTAGGTAACCGGATGTTTGGAGGGTTATGTGTCAATAGTTTTCAAAGATTCAAGGAGGTTTGGGGGTGGTGCATGTGAACGTGATAGAAGTGGTTGGAATGTAAAAAGGCGAAGAATTGGTACATGATTCCCTATCTCTCCTTTCCCACTACAAAAGCTAAGACCCCAAATTTTCATCTCCCTTTCTAAAGTTCTCAAAATTGGCCCCTCAATCTCTCTTACTTCAAATTTCATTTCAAATGGCCATATTCCTCAAAGAAAAATCAAAGAAATGCTATGAAAGAGCAAATCATATTCAAAAGAGGGTTGAATACTTTGATGAGAGGATTGGTGTGACTACCGAGCTAGCTTACATTCCGGATGAGAAATAGTCCGATAAAAAGGGGGAGCTCAATGCTCAATACCGTGAGGAGCCGGATGAGGATGAAGATTATGTGTGGTGGAGTCGGTGGTAATAGTTTTTCTTTATTTCTTTTTTTTTTGTAACTTTGTTTGGTGTTTGGCCGATATGAGGCCATGCCTTAGTAGTTTAGGGTCGGTAGTGGCCAAGGGTAGATGAACCATGCAAGTATATGGCCACTACATTTTTGTAGTCCATTTCTCTTTGTATCCAAGGTCGTTATAAGCTAATAAAGTCCTCCGTTGATCTTTTGTACTGTAATTAACTCCGTTTGATGCATGATCGATATTTACTACTTTTTGAGTATGATTTGTTCCTTTGTCGTGCATACTTGTCAATAATTAGCTTTCCTTTTGTTCTAAGCGCCCTTTTGATAGCTTGCACAACTTTTTGTCTCTGGCTATTGCATTTACTCGCTAGCGCTTATCATGAGATGTATCTTGTATCTCACTGTGTGAAAAGTCGAATAAGAGCGTATCCTTGTGAGTTTTCGAGTCGAAACTCGTTGTGGTGCACACATGCTTGACTACTCTAATATGACATAATTTGTTCATCCTAGTTCATGGCATGTTTGTGCGTGGATTGCACGTGATCGGATTTGAAGGAATGTTTTTGGACCTTTGCCTAATTGAAATAGTTGAGCATAGTTTTTGTGTCTTGAATCTCAGGGAGATTGCTTAACTTAGTTTAATACATTTTGATTTAGTTTGCTAGGGACTAGCAAAGTTCAAGTTGGGGGTGTGATAAGCACCCAATAATGCATATTCTTGGTGCTTAAGTCCTCTAGTATGTTGTGTTTGTATATATATGTTGTTATTTTTATGCGATATTGACGTAAGGTGTGTTTTTGTGTATTTCAGGCAATTTGTATAAATAAGGCGCGTTTGAACGCCAAGGAATGCTCCAGGTGCACCCAAGTACTCAAGGCTATGTGCCACCCCATTATGGTGCTCGGAAGATGGTTTGGAGGTTGCTCGGGTCGCCCAAGAGTCAAGGGAATTGAAGAAGAAGTGAGGATTTTATCAAAGCTACTCATCTTCCGACGTGCTGAGGGTAGAATTGTCATAACTTTTGATGTACAAATTACTTTTGATCCAAACCACTTGGGTTAAAAAGTAGACTCGACGAGCTTTCCAACGGTTCAAAGAACGCCTAAATCCGAGTTCGGGAGTGTCCGGAGCAAGTCCGCGAAGTTGCCCAAAAAATCTGTCAAGTATGAACCGGTACTGGCCAATTCCCAGTACCGGTACATAGAGTCCATAGTTCAATTTTTCCAGCCCGTTTGAAGGCCTTGTACCGGTACTGGGGGTTGCCCAGTACCGGTTCATACTGGAGAAATATCCACGTTTTGCTACCTTTTTCAATCTTCTACTTTTGGGTTATTTTCCACTTTTGGCTACTTTTAGGATATTTTTTGGGATATTTTATGAGAGAGTAAGGCCACCTTGTATAAATAGGGTCTTCCTCTCTCATCTTTATCTAGCTAGTCATTTTTTACTTTAAGTCTTTTTCATTTCCTAGGAACTCCATTAAAGTTTCAAGCTTTCTTAGTTATTTCCTTCAAGAACACTAGTAAGTCTTTCTCGTTTGTTAATTTCTCGTTTATTAAAGTTGCTTGTACGGACTAGATCTTTACTAATATCAAGTTTATTTCCGTTTTTATCGGTTAATCATGTTTCCTTTCTTAAGCATGTTTTCTAGTCTTTTTATTATGTGTGAGTAGTTTTTCGGTTAAGTCTTGGGCTAATCTTTCCCAATGACTTAGGTTGTTATTTGGTTCTTAAACATTCGGGTTTAAAATTATGATTTTCGGAATTAAGCTAACCTAGCCATTTCGGTCTAAGCGAGGGGTGTTAACTCCTTAGTATGTCGTTTAGTCAAGCGGTCTTGGCAAGTGACGTACCGAGGGCTCGTGGCCTCCTACGTGTTTTAGATACATTAGCAAAAACAGGTTTGTTTAGTTCCGTTTAATCACATCTTTTGATAAACGTAGTCATTAAAGTTAAATCTTCTGGGCGTGAGCACGCGGTCGTGACCCTCGCTTGAGTTATAATCGAGAACCGGCAGCGGCCTTTGTCAAGGGATGGACGATCTCTAGACTTGCCTCTTTTAAGTTAATTAAGCTCATTTCTAATCTTTTCCTTAGTTTTCACTTTTAAAGCAAAATCAAGTTGGCCGTCTTGAACGCCGCACTCTACCATATAAACCTACAATCCAAACTAGCTATATTTCGATTCTCTGTGAGTACGATCCCGGACTTCCGGATATTATGCTATCGACGACCTAGCCCTACGCTTGGGGTGTTTCAACCTTATTGGAAGGCGAGGTTCGGAGGCTAAGCAGTATATACAAGTGAAACAAGAATTAAATCAAAAGAAGAGGAGTTCAATTTCATATACTAATTCTTGATCGGAACTACATTATCAAGTAACGAAAAGTAGTCTCATTATGAAACGAGCAGTTATGAAAGAAACTAGCAGATATCATGCTGTTGAAAACATCCAAGTATCAAATTACAAAAATGACCCTTCTAAGATATTGGGAAAATTTCATGAGTACTTTACCTCGCTATGATATGGCAAGCTAGATCAGATGCCTGACAGGGAAGGGCCAGAAGGCAAGAGTAGAAGATGAAAATTTGAGTACCAATAAGAACATTCTTAAGCAATGCCTAATCTCAGCGCTCAAAAGTCAAAAGCATGGCAAAGTAATTCTACAGAAAGACTAATGGCACGATCTGTGCGATCGAAACAAATTCTCTCTTACAGTGAGTTCTTTTCTCAAAGGACGGGCTGCGTGCACACTCATCTAGATCATTGAGTATACATCAGTTCCATTCTCATTTTGTCACAGCACCATCAGTCCATCCTTCCTACCTTAACGATTCTGATGCAGGGAAGCGTATAAGAAAACTGATGATCGAAGCGATAAGGACAATCACAAATACAATATTTTAGAGAAACTCTCTCTGACTCTTTTCTTTATCAATAATCAACTGTTTAGCCCTAAGGCATAAAAAAACTTAATATAAAGGTAGCAACGCGAACCCTAGAAAACATAAAGAAACAATACCGAAATTAATTCGGACCCACAAATTAGACTGGAAAACAAAACATCAGGAAAAAGAATGGACTGAATTGGACTTTCCTACGGAAAGTTATAAGAGCGCAAAAAATAGCCCAAAAACGGAACGAAGGCCCAATTGGAGGCCTAAACGGCCTCAGAAGGCTAAAAAACACACGGCACATGGCCAAAGGCATGTGTTTTAACTGTTGGGCCGTTTCAAATCGAACCCAGGCAGACCCGTCGCCTAAATCCACGATTAGTAATATTACGAAAATACCGGTTAGTAGAAATGGGTCTTGGCATGCTTAAAATGGAACTCCTCCTCTTTGGCTACTGCATCATCCCCCCTTCTGAAGAGAAATTCGCCCTCGAATTTGTCTCGTCATCAGACGAACTGTCACCCTTGAATGGTAGCAGGTGCTTCATGTTAAACACGTCAGCAGTACGTACATGACTTGGAAGCTTCAAACGGTAGGCATTGGGGTTGATCTTCTCAATGACTTCAACGGGACCAATTTTGCGAGTAGCAAGCTTGCTATAATCATGCGCAGAATAGCGGTCTTTTGTGAGGACGGCATACACGAAATCGCCAACGTCAAACTCCACAAACCGCCGCTTTTTGTCAGCCGCGAGCTTATACTTTGCAGTGGAGTCATGCAAGTGCTGCGCAGTCTCCTTATGAATGCTCTGCAACTGTTGAACAAAATCTTTAGCTTTACCATGAATTCGCTTTAAGTCCGGGACTGGAGCTAAATCAATGGGTGAACGGGGGTTGAACCCATAGACCACCTGGAAAGGGGAAAAACCGGTGCTACGGTTAACGGAGTGGTTAAATGCAAACTCGGCTTGGCTCAACTTTTGGTCCCAACTCCTGAGGTACTCACCCACCAAACTACGAAGAAGGTTGCCCAAAGATCGATTCACCACCTCAGTCTGCCCATCGGTCTGAGGGTGATGAGCCGTGCTGAAGTCAAGCTTAGTGTTGACCAACCTCCACAGGCAGCGCCAGAAGTGACTCAAGAACCGGGTATCCCGGTCAGAAACAATAGAATTCGGTAGCCCATGCAAACGATACACTCCAAAAAAATAAAGCTCAGCAACCTTTACCGCATCCGTGGTCTTTTTGCAAGGAATAAAGTGGGACATTTTGGAAAAACGGTCTACTACCACATAAATAGAATCGTTACCCCGTTGAGTACGAGGTAAGCCCAGCACAAAATCCATACTCACATCAGTCCATGGCTGCGACGGAACAGGTAATGGCATGTATAATCCAGCGTTGGTTGCGTTCCTTTAGACACTTGACAAATATGGCAACTCTCCACAAACCGATAAACATCCCGCCGCAATGTTGGCCAAAAATAAGCCGCTGACACCAAAGCAAAAGTCTTATCCCGTCCGACATGGCCCTCGTTGTGCAATTCCTTAATGATTTTTAACCGAAGGCTAAAATCCGGAACGCATAACCGGTTTCCTTTGAAAAGGTATCCATCCTGCAAATGAAAGTCTGACTCGACCCCGCTCGCAACAACTGCTAACACCTCAGAAAAAGAAGAATCTTCAGCCAATAATTCACGGAATGCATCAAAACCCATTACCTACGCACGCATCATTGTGAGGAAAACGGAGCGGCGACTGAGGGCGTCGGCCACACGGTTGAGCACACCCGACTTGTGTTTAATGACAAAAGAGAACTGCTGAATGTAACCTGCCCACTTTGCATGCTGGTCAGACAACTTATCTTGTGTATGAAGATGCTTCAACGCTTCGTGGTCACAATACAAGACAAAGTCGCTGTGAATAAGATAGTGGTACCAGTGTTTAAGTGCTTGTATCAAGCAATAGAATTCCATATCATAAGTATTGTACTTCATCTTTGCCCCATTCAACTTCTGGCTAAAAAATGCCACCGGTTTTGACTGTTGGCTGAGAACAGCCCCAATTCCCACCTTGGACGCATCACAATGTAACTCGAAGGGCTGAGAGAAGTCTGGCAGAATTAAGACCGCTGCAGATGTTAATTTCTGCTTCACCAACTGAAAAGCCTCGGTTGCCGCATCTGTCCACATAAAACGGACACCCTTCATACAATCTGTAATTGGTGCCATAATAGTGCTGAAGTGAGGAATAAAGCACCGATAGAAAGCTGCCAACCCATGAAAACTACGGACGTCAAAGAGGGTCTTTTGTTGAGGCCAGCTCTGAATAGCCTCAATTTTTGATTCATCAATGGAAATTCCATCCTTGGACACGACATAACCCAAGAATAACACAAAATCTGTCAAGAACACACACTTCTTGATCGCCCCGAATAACTTCTCTCTCCGAAGGATAGTGAGAACATCCCGTAAATGCTGTAAATGTAACTCAGGCGAGGCACTATATATCAAGATATCATCGAAATATACCACAACAGACTTACCGATAAAAGGACGCAACGCCTGATTCATCATCCGCATAAAGGTCCTTGGTGCATTTGATAATCCAAACGGCATGACCAGCCATTCATACAGACCTTCCCGCGTTTTGAAGGTTGTTTTCCATTCGTCACCAGGCCGAATACGAAGCTGGTGATAGCCACTTTTCAAGTCCAACTTTGTAAAAACCTGTGCTCCCACCAATTGATCCAACAAATCATCTAGGCGCGGAATTGGAAAACGATACTTTACTGTTATTTTGTTGATTGCCCTGCTATCAACACACATTCGCCACGTGCCATCCTTCTTGGGAATCAATAGCGCTGGTACTGCACAGGGACTAAGGCTCTCTCTAATAAACCCTTTGGACAGCAGCTCTTCCACTTGCCTCCGCAGCTCTTCATGCTCATCCGATAATGGGGCCGATTTGGCAAGCTTGAACTTGGCACTAAGTCAATCTGATATTGGATATCTCGCAGGGGTGGAAGCCCATCCGGTAACTCCATTGGAAACACATCCTGAAATTCTGACAGTAGGGGCTAGATAATAGCTGGAACATTCTGATCAAGCACTACCTGCGAGCTCGCTTTACTCACAAGTACAAATAACACTTCTGTTTCCAAAATCTCCTCCTCAAACTGCATCCTTGTCAGCAGATTGGTACCCTCCCCAACTGGTGGTTTGGATACAATCTCCTTTGAAGGCAGCAACACCACCTTTGTACCCCCAGACATGAGAGAATATGTATTAGCGCCCCCGTCATGCATATCCCTGCGGTCAAACTGCCATGGCCTCCCCAACAGGAGATGGCAAACATCCATCGCCACCACATCACACCAAACCTGATCCTTATATGTAGCGCCAACAGAAAACGATAATAAACATCTTTTAGAAACTTTGACTTCGTTACCTCTTTTTAACCATGCCAGCTTATAAGGATTAGGATGAGGCTCCGTCTTCAACCCAAGCTTCTGGACTGCCTCCTCTGAGACCACATTTTCACAACTCCCCGAATCAATCACAAATCGGCACACCTTTTCTCCAATGGTGCAGGTAGACTGGAATACATTGCTTCGCAGCCACAAATCACCATCTGCTTCACGAGGGGCATAACAGGCTCGCCGAACCACCAACATCGGTCCGACATCCCCCACAACCTCTTCCATGTTCTCTTCTGGAAGTTCTGTATCGAATATTGGGTCGTGCTCATACGAACCAACTAGATTATCCTTAGCTTCATCATATTCCAGGAACAAGGCCTTGCCTTCGTGATCACTTTTTCGACATTCGACAGCACGGTGGCCTGGCTCACCACATTTAAAACACTTGAACCTCGGACCACCCGTTGCTTGACTGACGGGTGGGGCAGCCGGTGGAGGGAGAGCCGCTGGTTTGGCGGGGGTAGGAGTTGTGGTCCTTCCCGCACCACTCCAAGTAGTCGGTGGTTTATGACTCGCCTGCTTTTCCAACTGTAATGCCCGTTGATGGGCAGTCGACACAGAATACAAATCGAGCATGTTCAAAGAGTATTGAAAAGATTGTCGCAAACCCCCAACATACCTCGATATCACCTGTTCATCTGTCTTGGCTATGTCGTTTCGTGCTACCAACTGATAGAATTCCGTGGTATAATCATCCACGGAACGAGTATTTTGCCGGAGATTCTGGACACGTTGGTACATCAATCGGCCGTAGTTGTGTGGGAGGAAAGCAACCCGCATTTTTTTCTTCATCTTTTCCCACGAAGTAAGCTTCTCCTTACCCTGCCTCGATCGGGTCAACTTTAACTGCTGCCACCAAGCCGCAGCCCTACCCCAGAACCTTGTGGCAATTAACGGAACCCGCCTATTGTCCGGAACCTCCTTAAAATCCATGGTTTCCTCAACAGCAGCCATCCAATCCAAGAACTCTTCGGGCGTCACTCCCCCGTGGAACTCAGGAAGTTCAACCTTCAATCCGGCCTCCCACCGGCGAGAATCATGGCGTTCAACCACAACCTCCCGATCCCTTGGACGGTAGCGACCAGGCCGGCCACTTTCAGCAAAGGGGTTAGCATAAGACTCACCATTCGAGAACCCATCCTCCTCCTGAAGATGGTGGTTCACAGGATGATGGCGAGGGGGATTACCCATCGTCATGGCAGCGATTTGTTCGGACAGGGCCCCGAACGCTTCTTCCACCCGCTGCTCAAGCCGATGGAATCTCTCCTCTGTTCGTGCTTCTCGCGCGACGTCATCACGCTCATAAACTTCTTCCACAAAAGCCGTACGGCCTCCTCCCCTTCGACCTCCAGCACGTCTTGCGGCCATAGTCGAGATCGGAACCTTATGCTTTAATACCAACTGATGTAGGGAAGAGTATAAGAAAACTGATGATCAAAGCGATAAGGACAATCACAAACACAATATTTTAGAGAAACTCTCTCTGACTCTTTTCTTTATCAATAATCAACTGTTTAGCCCTAAGGCATAAAACTGAATATAAAGGTAGCAACGCGAACCCTAGAAAACATAAAGAAACAATACCGAAATTAATTCGGACCCACAAATTAGACGGGAAAACAAAACATCAGAAAAAAGAATTGGCTGAATTGGACTTTCCTACGGAAAGTTATAAGAGTGCAAAGAATAGCCCAAAAACGGAACAAAAGCCCAATTGGAGGCCTAAACGGCCTCAGAAAGCTAAAAAACACACGGCACATGGCTAAAGGCATATGTTCTGACTGTTGGGCCGTTTCAAATCGAACCCAGGCAGGCCCGTCACCTAAATCCACGATCAGTAATATTACGAAAATACCGGTTAGTAGAAATGGGTCTTGGCATGCTTAAAATGGAACTCCTCCTCTTTGGCTACTGCATCAGATTCGAACCTCGTCGATCCAGAAGAATCACCCCCTTTTTAGGCACGTGTGGAAACAAAATCGACCAACAAAGAAGTTGTATAGATGGGACCGTCATATTTTGACAAAATTAAGATAACAAATTATAGTAGTCCGCTTGCCAGAAATATTAGAATTCAAAGAATCAGCAACAAGCCAACGGCTATGGTTAGGTCGAACCAAAAAACAGATAATCAGTTACGCATTTGGCAAAATTCAAATTAAACAGGACTATCCTACTTAAGTTGTCAAGCAGCTAGAAGACGACCATAAGTCTATCATACACACCTTTAGCTTGGAACACTCCAACAAAGTCACAAAAACAATCGTCTTCATGAAGTACATGAGTCACTTCATAGACAAATAAATTTCTGCTTGATAGTAGCCTAGATCAGACTGTCATAGCAGATAGATGTATTCTATTGGACAATCGTCCTGTCACGTTCTGGAAATTAAATCCCATTGCTAGTATTTGGACTATTGAAGTTTTGAGGTGGCAACATCATTTTAACCATATATCCTAACATGTATATACTATGTAGACAACATGCTAGATAAATCATGAGTTTTCTCAACAAAAAAAAAAAAAACGAGTTATTCCGGGAATTGTTGGAAACGCGTTATATCCAACAATGTATGAAATCCAACTTCCTGTTTTTAGGACTGATAGCAGCATGTATCGTCAAGCTAATGAACTTGTGTGCACATGACCACCCACAGGAAAACCATTGTGTTCTCGAGTATCATCAGAAGGTCAATTGACTACTTAGCTCCACATCCTTGAACTTCAAATGCTATATTCGTACAATGCTGCAATAGGCTTAAACGCTCAAGGATTTTTGAATTATATGAGGTAGCAGAAGTGATATCTAATTTGCTTCATATTGTGATGTGAACAACCAAGTGCTCACTAGGAGGAAAAAAAACAAACTAAGAGCTCACCAATGGTAACGGATTATGTAAGAAACATGGTAGTAACAGGCACATGAAGAATTCGTAGAGGGTCTGGAATCAGGATCCAGTGAACTATTACAGTTCACAGCTGCAAAGACCTATATTTCTCATTTGTACTTAAACTTTTCATATCCCAATTATGTCCAAGCGCAACGTAGATCCACAAAATCTGAATTCAAAAATCAATACGAGTTACAAGTTAACTAAAGCTAAAGTAATGATATCCAGAGCTGCAGGTCTAGAGGGCATGCAACCAAATTGCGAGTGCTTCAAAATTACAGAACAAAGCTTACTTTATTACAGGACAAAGTTTAGAAATAGGACCAAACTCAAATTCAATGGAGAGAAAAACAAAAACCCTTCTACCAAGAAGAAAAGACACGGGAACCTATAAACATGACATCTAGTTCTGGGGTTCTAAACACCGGCCAATACGTATCAGTCGTTACAAAACAGAATTATGGACTTTTAATACAGGTATTTACCAACGTGAAAACAGATGCTGTTGACTTTCAATACCGGTAGTTACAGTGTCAACAGACACTGCCCGATACTGACCTGACAGTATGCCAGATACTAATACGTATCCCGATACCTCCATTTAGAATCCTGCATTTAACAGAGACCAGGTAACCGAAGAAGCAGAACTCCCACATAAAAGGGCACGCATATACACATATGGATCTACCCATCAAGAAAGGCAGCAGCATCCAACGGTATAACAGTTTCAGGAGGAAAATCTGTTCTTTGTCCAGCAAGCGAGCAATATGCCAGTATATGTGCCGGATGATCAATGAAAACCCCTTCGCCAGGCTGCCCAGCAACAACGACCTGCCTCGCAGGAATCAGCTCAATATTCCAAAAAGGCCGGGCCATGGCCCAGAGCTCGTGGGCCGCATCACTCGGCTGATACCCTTGGACCCACAAGTACCTCAGCGAACGCAACTGCAACATGGCCCTAGCCAGCGCGTCTTCCCTGAAACGACAAGCGCGCAGCTCCAGCTTCTGTAAGCTGGGGCAGCCCCTAGAAAATTCCAGAAGCCCCTCGTTGGATTGCCCGACGCTGCCCAACAGCATCCACCTCACGTTTGGGCTGTACCGTCCGATGTAACTGAGCCCAACATCGGTCAGTCCACCAGGCCGAAGGTAGAGGGCAAAACGACGGAGTTTGTGGCAGCCTTGTAATAGGGCTCGGACACCGTTGTCGAGGGGTAAATCGGCAATTGTTTCTTCACGATCGAGGAGGACGAGGCGGAAGTCGGAGAGGTTTTTCAAGTAAGTGCCGATGTATTCGAAGCAGGTGTTGGTGATGTCGGAGACGTAAACGGCAACGTATTCGAGGTCGAGGCAGCCTTGGGCTAGAGCGATTAGACCTCGGTGGGAGACTAGGCCACCTTCGTCTTCCATTCCTTGTTCGTCAGCGCCTCGCTCGATACGAAGTCGCCTTAGTTTTTTGCAACAACGAGCTAGAAGTTCTAGTCCTCTGTCGCCGATTACATTCCTTGTCTGTTCACAAGATAAGAAAAGAAACAAAGTAAATTAATCAATTCAACGCACTCTTTCATTATAAGTTGGCAATGAAAAAAGGAATTAAGACTTTGGATCCATGATTTTGTAAGCTCTATTACAAGGAGAAAAAAAGATGTACTCAGATATGATTGGTCTATGTGAGAACCATGCGGTTTCTGTAAAGTTCTAGAAATCTCGATGTCTGGCTTGATCAATCAACTAATTAAGGATCAATTACGCCGTTCACTAGCAAGGTCCAATGGACTAGCCGAAGTATTACTGGTCAGGTGATTACCACTATGCCATTCCAGGTTGTTACTTGCTGCTCTAACTTAGTGTCCGCTGTCCACCATTACCTTGACCCCAGGTTGGCTCGCTACTTTATCTTAGTTCCACTGTCCACAATTCCCTTGACAACAGAGACGAGTTCGACTAAGTGTGTGGTTTTTCATCCCGAAATCCGAATACTGCCCCATGAATTGCTGAGAGGGAAAAGAGGTTATGAGTTTACTCAGCTGAGCATCTCAGGTCCCCTTGTCACCTAGTTGTGTTGGGGAAACTACGAAGTTCAGCTAGTCAATTGGACATCTTGGATTTGATCCCATGCGAAACTAAATCTTGAAAACAAGCCAAGATACACACATAAAAGCGATGCAAACAACCACAACCTGAATGTCTTCAATATAAGCAAATGAATTCTCCAGGATTCTATAAATATGATGTGAACACTAAAGCGCAGAACTATAAAATAAGCAAATGAATTCTCCAGGATTCTATAAATATGATGTGAACACTAAAGCGCAGAACTATAAAATAAGATGGAGATTCTACCTCAAGAACTTCTAAGTTGGGGCACTTTTGAATTAAGAGACAATGGTCTTCTGTATCCAGAAGTGCATAAAGGAGATCCAATCTTCTCAGTAAGGATGCGCAAGGAAATACAATGGGCATTTCATTCCTCCCCATGTACGTTAGACCCAAGCGGCTTATTTTTGGGGGAAATGTTACAGAAGAGTACCCCTTTGGTTGGTCACTGACAGAACCCCCTCCAAACTCTTCTAATGCAGTTGCAGCAGAAAAGAAACCAATGAGATCCAGTAGTTCACACTCACTGATTTTTACTGATGCTAGAGAGCGGCAATTTCTGGCTATGAGTTCAAGGTCTTGGAATCTGATTTGGCCAAGATCTGTCATGTAAAAATTCAGACTTTCTAGAACGGTGTTGTTCAAAGCGAGCTGATGTAGCCATTCGCCATCTCTCTCTTCAATAATGCTCTCTTCCAGAAACAAGGTCCTTAAACTTCTGAAGCATGACAGGATTAAATCAGAACAGGTAAGAAAAAATCCATGTTTTCACTTGAAGAAGTCAACATCAATTTGATCGCTTCACAGTGAACTTCTGCAACCATTTCTAGATTTCTTTCTCTCTTTTTCTTGTTGAACGTGTAAAGAAGCAGAAACTCAAGCCTATAACGGGTTTATTGAAAGAAATGTAAATAACAGCATGTTTGATTCATATACACCTGAAAAAACTACTCAACCAACAACGAAGTCTACATATGCTTCAAGCAGAAACATTCACAAACATGTAAAGTTCTATAGTAATGCTTAAGTGGTGAATATCTATGGAGAAGGGGACGGAAAATGAACAAAACATTACTTTCTCGGACGAGTTTCAAATTAGGGGTTGTCTCTTGCTCTTGCAGTCATTCTCCCCAACTTTATGGTATTTTTCGTTTCGAAATTTTTTGTTCGTCGTTTCTGAATTTTTGTTCAATTCGCTTTATGTTTTGTGGATTAATCATTTGTATCGATGAGAGGAGTATAAAAAGTAAGATTATCACCAAAATTAAAAAAAAAATATCACTAAAGACGAAAAAATACCAAACAAATGGTATTTTTTTGTTTAAAGTGTCATCTTATATGAACTTTTTTCATCTTCGGTCCACATTTTATACTTTTTTGATTCCCCTTGTCAAGACGAATGATGAATCCCTAAAATTACAACGAAAAGCTAAACAAAAGATATCAAAAAGTAAAAAATATCGGAAAAAAACACTAGGAAAAAAAGTTAGGAAGAATGGAAAGTCAAAGGAGCTATGGACTTATAGTTGCTAGCACCATATCGCAATTGTACTTCAGTTTTAATCACGTAAAATTCTGAGGAATAGTTTCCTCTGTACGACTAGAATATTCAGCTTCATACCAATGTTCTAGTGCCGGGCAGTGGCACCACCTAGTGCCTAGGCCAATTAATTGGCGCCTACAAATTCGTCAGTTTTTCCCTTTGTTCATTTTTTAAAAATATTCTCCACCCCTTCCCCCTGTTTTGAGCAAGTAGACACACATAAGAAAAACAACATAAGAAGAATAAAACATTAAATAATATCCAAACAGCCGAAATAAAACCTAAATACACATAATTTCACCACAAACAGAACCTAGATACACATAATTTATCTTTATTTCACACCAAACAGATGAAAAAAACTGACTAAATACAAATAGAGCCGACAGAGAGAAAGATACGAGAGAGAGAGAGAGAGAGAGAGAGAG
The DNA here is from genome assembly GCF_030253575.1 of Rhododendron vialii. Classification (NCBI taxonomy): domain Eukaryota; kingdom Viridiplantae; phylum Streptophyta; class Magnoliopsida; order Ericales; family Ericaceae; genus Rhododendron; species Rhododendron vialii. Next base: position 22,840,595 of record NC_080559.1, read on the forward strand.
AGAGAGAGAGAGAGAGAGAGAGAGAGAGAGAGAGAGGAACATTGATCCATTTGCAGTAGCAACGAGCAAAGAAGCCAAGGTTTAGATTTAAATCATTTATACTGAATGGAATAGTGTAGAAGTGTATTCTCCATTACATTAAAACTACACAATAAAACCCTAATAGTATATTACACAGCATTTAACCCCTTAGATTTGCAAAATTACTTATATAATCTCGTTCTACTTGCCTAATTCTCCGATTACTTCTGCCTAGCTGATTAGTCGCCGACCAATCCTGACCCCGCCTGACAACCAACTCATCATCCCGCCGCCTAATTAAGCCCCTAGGCGGCCACCTATGCCGATTTTTAGAACACTGCTTCATCATACTACAAAAACTGAAGAAATGAAAAAAGGACATGGATAGTAAATTAGAAAAATATCAATTGTGTTCAATATATGTTTGAGACCATGATACCAAGGATTTCCGAGCATCGCTCTTGAAAATATTGTCATGGCATCAAGTCATTCCATCATGAGATTGGCTTAATCTCATTCCGTCTAGGCATAAGACTTGGTGTTTTGTATGCAATATTCCATCTACTCCAACAACAAATTAACTCTCAAATTGCAATTATAATTTTCTTCCAGTAAAAGTCACAAGAATTTGCACTTACAATTCTTTCCGTTTCATGCCCAATCTGGTTGTCTACAGACTCTACACATTAAGACTTGGTGTTTTGGATGCTAGTTCAAAACCAATTCATCATTTCATTGGCCCAATCTGGTTGCCTGCACAATCAATATTCCAAAGCTTTGTCCAGGTTTGGTGGCTGGTTCAAACCGAATCGCCATTTCAGACTGATAATATCCAACAGCACATTGACTCTCAAAGGTTGGTCCCAGTGCTCCCGGATAGGTGGTAGTTCAAAACCAAATCATTATCTCAGATTGAAAATACATTAACTAGTTTGTAGGTTCAAATGTTGGTTCTATTTACCCAGTTATGATACTAACTAGTATTATTTTACGTTGAAATTCCAAGTAAAGAACGAAAGTGTGTTAAAAATCGTATATCGAAATGAAAGCTCACTGAAAACTTGAAGACTTCAATCAAAAGTCAAATTAAACCTTGAAGACTTCTAATATTAGCCTCTCACATCTGTCTAATTCCATTGCCTTACACTGAAGCTATGCTTTCCTCACAAATAACATAATCAGTCAAATTACCTGCTCTCTAATTTTCTGTTACTTGTTCACAAGGACAGCAACCAAAAAAACTACATACTTAATTGACAAACATGGAAGTAAGGTGCAAAATATACACAAAAGATACAACACTAAAAAATGTAGGTAGCATACAAATCTATTGCACCAAAAAGTTCCGTTGAACAATGTTTCAAAAGGAGGCTGCTCTCCACACTGTTACTTTGAAACCCAGAAGGTAGAGTTAAACCAAGCACACTTCAGCTCTACAAGGAACTTTAAGTTTCAATGTAAAACACCTATGTGGCCAACAAACTAATTCCAAAGCCACCTCACGTAGGAACGCAGTTTACGGCCATGCGGCAGCAACCTACTACATTTCCTCTAAACTCTGCATACAAATAATACCAAGCTGATCATACTTAAAAGCTGGGATCAATTTTCTCCCTAATCTATTTTCAAGCCAATTCGGATGATTAGCATGGTCTCTAAAGATGTTTTCTATGTCCGGTAATATCATCCAAGTGTTATGAAAGACTTCTTGTTTACTATGTGGTACTTTCATCTTGAGCATGGTTTGAGGATTTGAGCCAACCATTGTTCAAAGAAAGAAAATAATTATTGCCTTTCTACCAGCCTACAAGAGACTTTCTCTTACTGCAGAGATTGAAGTGCAACAGTTTCTTAGTAGTTAAATCATTGTTGATATGACATCAGCAATATCAGACCCCTTTGGATCAATGATGGTTCAGAGTTCCTTAATTTTTTTCCTGTCTAACCAAGAGGAAAGGAGAATGTGTCGATACCTACGGCAAAAGTAAACAGAAACAGCCCAGTCCAACTGCATGAGACAGGATGCAAGAGGGAAATATAAACATTATCTCCCAACATCTTATAAACCCTAAACAAAATCGAAAAGTACTCCAAAACTATATAAGACCTCAATTTTGAGAGACAAACCTAAATCCTATAATAAGCAATCAGACCTCTTTAATCAGTTTTTCATGTCCAACTAGATCGATGATAGGGATAGCAAAAGAGACCATCATCAAGTTGATAAAAGGCACTTTAATTCTTGTTACAAAGGAATTAGACCGTAATAGTTAGTAGAGAGTCTGGATTCTCACGTTACAAAGGAATTAGACCTTAGTAGTCAGTAGAAAGTCTGGATTCTCAATGACACTTGCTCAGTCCCAAGAGCGGTCCTACGGCATATATTTCCAGTTCATGAAAATTTTCTCATGCACAATAGAGATATTGAAGTGTCCCATGCATTGTCCATGTTAGAAGAGAAAATATTTAGAATCCTAGATATATAAGCAGTAGATACCAATGAATGCATAAATCAATCAACGCATCGCCAATATTCCAAAATAACATCCTGAAGCATGAAGGCAGTATCCTATCACCATTTTCATAACATATATCGACAAGAGTTGCTACATATAGCCCTCTTTCCTAAGTTCTCTCACAAAGAATTGAATGATTTCTATTTCTTCTTTTTCAATTACAAGTGGCAGGAGAATACAAGTATCAAAATTACTTCAAACTAGAAAGAAGTACACAATCACTATTTAGCCCAACCCAACTAATACTCTAATAGTCAACAATCCCAACAAATAGAAGGGAAATAACACTCACACATAAGTGTAAAGATTCAAAACCCTGACCTCCCAGTGAGATGCATAGTTGAATTAATCTGCTAGAATTTAATCAAATTCCCACCTCCAGGTCGATATTGTTTAACTCTAGCTCGTTTTATGCATTTTTCTAATCCAAATTGATTGAACAATAGAACCACCAGATCAATAGATCGATCAACCGAAAGTGATGGAATGAAATAAGCCACAAAGTACAGAACCGGATTTAACCGGGAAAAACAGGCAAGGAAAGGGGTCATAATCCCTTGAAAGAAACTTATGCCACAACGGACTTTTTGGAAACAAATTTTCAAAGGACTATAACATACAGCACCTCGAATCCACATTTCGCCACCACGACAAAACAATCGAAACAGCCAGGTAGCAATTAATTGGACCATGAAGCAGCGAAACAATAGGAGAACGTACCTGCAAGAGCGGCCAATATGCTGGAGTCCATCAGTGGAAAATCCGGAGCATTTATCAAGCTTGAGCGCCAGTAGAACCCGGCCCCGCGTCCGGGCGAGGAGCTCGAGATCCGAGTCACTCACGATCATCCGCCGGAAGTGGAGCGACTTCAAGCAGCTGAACGAGCTCGCGATCGCCTCGGCCCACGGCGTCACATACCCTCCCCAGTCGTCCGGTATCAGGTTGAACATGGCCGCCCTCGGCTTCCCCTTGAGTTTTAAGGACTCCAGGTGCTTAAACCTCCGCCACAGCTGCTGCGGCGTCGTCGTGTAGCAAAGGGCGATGGTCACGTGCTTCCGCGTGGACTTGTCGACCTCGTACCACCGCCGGCACACGAGAGAGACGGCGTCGCGGTCGCGCGGGTCGTGTATGTAGTTGATCACGCACTCGAACACCGTGTCCGGCATTCCGTCAGCCATCCTGTTGGCTCTTCCATCTTCCATGTGAGCTAAAAGATCTAACTGCGCATAATCGGAAAACAAATCTTTAATATCGGCACGAGTATCTCTACTGGCTGATTCACTGTCCGAGACTCAGGAACACAAATATCCAAGATTCGTGCAAATAAAAGAAGAACGGAAACGAAAAACGCGAGGGATTTGGAGGGACGGAGAGTGGTGAAGTTGGAAGTGGTGAGGCTAACCTGCGATGAATTTGGGTGGAGAATCGAACAGTGGAAGGCGGTGCGATCTAGGTCCGAGAATCCGGCAGGGAGCAGGACTGAATCGGGACGGGGAAGGGGAGACTCACTCACACATGGGTAATCAATCAAAAGCTGCGAGAAAACGTTAGATCGACCAATAGGAGACTGACGGAGCCTGGAATCTTTATTACAGTACTACAACGATAACTAGAGTACTCCTCTATCTGTAATAGAGAGAGAGAGAGAGAGAGAGAGAGAGAGGGGAGAGGGGTTATGAGCGAGTGGGATCCCAACACAGGGCTTATTGTGAGGAGCGCAGAGGATGAAGGGTGGAGATGAGGGGGAGTGAGGAGATCGGACGACGACAGTTGGAAGTGGTTTTGAAATGGGGATAAAAAGGCTGGTTAGATGAGATGAGGAGACCCCCTAGGACCAGGGAAGGGAGGGAAGGGAGGGTCTCTCTCTCTCTCTCTGTCTAGTTCTCCTATACAACTAATGCTGCGTGCGGCTCCGGGACAAGATTAATGTATAGAGAGAGAAAGAGAGAGAGAGACGACAAAAAATCAAAAACTATGCCAAGGCCATCCTTGGAAAAGGACAAACCTAGGTGAATTACCAAAAAAATTCCCCCTGGAAATTACTTGCCAAGGTTTTATTAATTGGAGACAATCACCGGAGCTGATTCTGTCTTAATTTTTTTTTCTAAATAAACAGATGTCCAGGCCAAAGTTTGAGATAGTTGGCCGCTATAGGATTCGAACAATAAAATACTTTTTTTGGTTATGTTAAAACTCTAACGAAGACTTCAATATTCTACGTTTAGTTTTGACAAGAATAGTTCAATTCTAGAATCGTTACTTAGAGCATACAGAGGAGGTAGCCAAATCAAAACTATATTTCAATATCTATTTCAACAAAAGCAATTCCAAGAGAATTCTTACATGCTATCCTATTTTGGTGTAGCGCGCGCTCTCTCTCTCTCTCACAGTTTGAAGAGTGATAAATGAGCTTAAAATTTTCATCTCAGCAAAATATTAAAATTATTTTTGATTGTTTAAATAATTAATATTTTTTTGGCAAAATGAGTCCCTTAAAGTAAAATTATAGTAATAAAAATTTTGAATTTTGAAAAGTTTCTTGAAATACACATGTTGCGAGTGTGTTTTCAACTTGCCGTGTGCGTTACCCAAAGCATACTGTTGTGGCTGAGGTTTTTATTTTTTAAATATTTATTTTTTTCTTTACAAGACAAGTTATACTTTTAAAAGTTTTGATAAAGCTACAACCGTTGCATATGCTCTTTAAGGCTTAGAATGGATCATTATTTACAGAGGAAATTGGTTACAATATCTCCAACCGTAACTAGTGGGAAAGGTTTAAACAGCCGATAGAATAATTTGGGATTTTCAAAATCCATCGTTTCTAAATCAAAGTAGTCAATTTTGTAATATATTATTTAACATCAAAAACTTATATAGAAAACTGCTCCGTTTTCTGAAACGAAATTAAAAAACAATCATGATCCTCTTGAGACCACATTAGAGATGCTCTGAATTATATACATATCCATCTTGATGCCATTTTTTGTCGTTTGAGTTTGAGCCTTCATGTTGGATTTGACAAATTAACCACGTCAGAGATGCTCTTAGCAGTCTTACCGTTCCAATCCACACAATGAATTTATGCTATTTTTAACAAGCTATTCGATTTTGAAATCTTTTCTTCTTAATTATCCCAAATTATTGACATTGCGGAAAAGGGTCTAGAAAAAAAGAAATTAGTGTACTAATATAATGTAGCCGTATAGGCTTCGAAGGAAAAATATCCTTGTGTCTGAATAAGTGACACAGCTTCCACTTTTCTAAATTTTTATCAAATATTGTGGCACCATTTAAACTTCGACACCTCTTATTGGTTAGGCTCAATGCATCATGTTTTTAAGAATCAGTGAAAACTAATCCAAATTATTATGGGATATATAAATAAGTTTTCAGTTTGTAATACGTACTCTTTTAATTCATGTTGTTTCCAGTGTCGATCGATCTTGAGGTTGAGTAGACTATGGGAGAATTATTTCAAGGTTATTTATCAACATATATTCAAAATTTCAAGTATTTTCAATGCTTGGTACGTTGCGAGCTAGTAAATGTGCAAAAGGGTTTCTCTTTGGTGGCTGGTACCCTTGGGCGCTCGAACATACCATAGGCGTTCACATTTGGCTAGTGAGCCTTCAGTTAATATACTACTATAACTAGGAGATGAACTTTCGAGAGCAATGGAGGCTAGTGAGCCTTCAATTAATTTTCAATTGAAGAATAAGGTGGTTCGGCTCCATGAGTTAGGATTATAATTCTCACCGGCCAACTAGCGTATAAAGTTGCAAAGGTGTGTTCCGTAATGAATAAATTTCCCTGATTGCACCATATACCTTGTCCTATCTTTCTTTCTTTTTTTCTCTACTTAAAAAAATTTATTGCAATTAAGTTATTAATTAGGTGTTTTTGGTAGTGAATAGATTGTTGGAAAATGTCAAGTTATTTCCGGTAGTAATATGTTGTAGATGGGTATGCGATTAAAAAAGCTGTTAAGAAAGAAGTTGTTGATAACAAGTTGTTAATTAGTGTGGACAACAAGTTAAAATACCAAAACTTTTTTTTTTTGGTCAAACAGAAAGTTAAACTTATTTATTAGTGTGAATGAGATACTCCACAGTAAAAATGTCTATGGTTTTTTCTCAAATTCTTAGTGGAAACACCCAGTTTGATATAAGTACATTTACAAACATAACGCTACCTAGAAGGATGTGATTCATCAATCAACATATATATTCTTAAAAAGGCCAAAAATGTGATATTCAACAATATAATCTCACAAATATTGCAAAGCGGTCAAGATACGATTTAGCAACGTAAAAGTAAACATAGTTCCCAAAAGAGTAACCATACTGTTATTTCTCTAAATACACTGGAGTACTTCTTGAGAATAAAGTATTGTTCCTCTGTAATACTCCAACTTTTCCAGAACTTGTTCATCTTTGAAATTTGACTTGCACTTTCATGTTACCGGATGCTACGTACATTTCTCCCCCCCCCCCCCCCCCCCAAGGTTAGCGGTGTTTGAGTCAGATTACGCGCACCTCAACTAATTTTCTCTTCGATTTTGTCAAAGGCAGGTCATCCATGCCAAGATTAGAGGATTCATAAGAAATTATTTTATTGCGACCTGACTCAAGAATCGAACCCTGATCAATTGTATGAAAAACAAACCCATTAACCAACCAGACTAACCGGGGGCTAAAATGAATTTCATGTTACTGGATGCTACATTGTATATGTCTAATTTTGATAGCAAAATCTTTCCCTCTACTTTCTCTCTTCATTATTTTCCATTCCTTTCTCTCTCCTCCATATTGTCAAATATGAATCTTATTTTGCTTTAAAATGAAACTAATTCAATCAATACATAATAAATATATACTTTAATTTTTTTTATTGTTGTAGAATTTTTCTAATTTTTTTTTACACGCCGACCTATTGATGCACAGGACAACTAGAAAAAAGTTATCACTGAAGTTTTTTTTCCATCCCCGTGCATTGAACGCGCAAGCCGTAATAGATAACAGTATTGGAGTACCACGTGGCGGTGCCTCAAGGCCACCAAATAATTTTTCAGGGAAAAAAAAAAACCTCCACTCCGTAAACGGAAGAAAAATTATGGCTGACGTGGCCGCACAAGATGCCATCAGTGGAGCTAGTAAAATCAGTGGTGGGGGCTTTTCTTCAACTCCAGCGAAAGCGAACGATGCCAGCTGTACCCAGTATTTCGCAATTGTTTTTTTTGAACAGTATTTCTCAATTGTTTACTTACTGTGTATTATATAATTGGAGAATGGTGAAATTACCATCTTGCCCTCTCTCAAAAAAAAGAAAAAGAGAAGGGTGATGTGCAGTAGTGTGCGTAGCACCGTGTTGTGCATATCCGAGCCATCAGATAGTGTATCCAAGTGTATTCAATGGCTTGGATCTCATCTCTGCAATGAACGGCTCTGGATCGTTAGTTGCTGAGACGAGATCCACGCCATCAGATGCACAATCCGACGACTTAAAAGTGTATACCTCACTGCACAGCATCAAGCTGCGTATGGGGCCGTAGCCTATAGGTTTAAAAATTGTATGAAAATATGTGAAAAGATCGTACATATATGTACCGCTAAAGGTTATTCACTTCTTCAGAAATGAGTATGTATTATACAATAATTTTCAAATTTAAAAGTAATGAACTTAAAAAACAATATATTGCTATCGAGGTTTATTAAACAAAATTCATATTGCACAAAAAATTATTTCAGTAAGTTTATTATTTTACGCTTAAAATTTACAAATAAGTACTTATTTTTTAAGAACCTTTTTGCGGAACAGGTATGTGACAGTATATTGAAATATATAAAAAAAATGCATTAAAGTATGTATTTTTTTGAGCTTATCGACTGGGCTGTCAATAGAATTACTACAACCACAAATAATTTTGCACAAACACTTGTATAAGTGTGTCGGCTTCACATATATAGCACCACTAGTGTGTATGAAGCCCACACATTTATGTGAGTGTATTATGTATTTGTTTGTGTAAAGATTTGTGGTTTTAGAATTTTCCGTTTCAAATAAGAAATCATCAAATAAAATTGGAAATTATTGTCGTTGGAATTTATGTAACTAGTTCTAGGCAATTGCGGACATTAGACACCCCAAACTCTAGTAACTAGTAGTTCTCGTTGAAATTTACTACAGTATGTACTAAAAACTAGTTCTAGGCCATAGTGGTGTGGTGTGGTGTGGTGTGGGGCGGGGCACGACACCCCAAACTCTAGTGTGACTTGTCGGATGTCATTCCTTTGATCAATCACACATATATGGACGTTATTTATTCTGGTCTTAGATAATTGATCTTTTTGAATGTATGAACCATCGGGAGTTTAATTAATTGGAGATATCTCAGTTGACAAGAACTCTTGCATTTCATTGGGGATGCTAGAAATTCAAAGCTCTCTACTACTATGATCTAGTTCTTTCCTTAAAGAGACTTTTCCTTTCTTTTTCTTGCTTCTATCCTATAATGGGCTCATTTCTTGTATTGGTTGAGTTGGTGGATTTAGTTATCTCGTGAACCCTCACAATTGATATAGTGTTCTGAATTTGTACTTTGTACTTCATATACGATTTAAATTATCTATTCTATTGATTGAAAAAAAAACAACTGTTGGGAGTACAATTTGTTGACACACTGTGTTATCAACTTGGTTCTATAGCTAGGTTCTATAGCTAGGGTTCTACCATGTTATGGATTATTTGGGAACTCCCAACTTTTGTTCAACAATCGAGCTAAGATCAGGGGCGGAGTTAGTAGGGGCCGGGGAGGTGGCATGTGTCACCCCCTTCCAAAAATACCAAAAAAAAAAAAAAAAACTCAAAAAGGCTTAAATAAAAAAATACGAAAGATGTAAACAATGCTCACTTTGGCTCGGTGATTTTTTTTTTTTTTTTGACATGGTGGCTTGGTGGTTCACTCGTGTGGTTTAATGCTTTGGTAAGAGAGTTCAAAATACGGTGGCTTTCATTTTGAATCTTCACTTTTCAAGACTCTACATCATATCAGCTCTCTCTCTTACACACACTCTCTCTTTTAAAGACCCTTTCATCTCTCTTTCTCTCTTATTTTAAATTCTTCATAAATTCCCACATGATTTGTATTTTTTTTCCCACTAGTTGGAGAGGAATTTAACACATTTGAACATTATTTTTTTCCCACAAGTTTAGTATTTTTATTACGTGTTTCTTTTTGCATAAATCTCACATGACTTGTATTTTTTTTCACTAATTTGAGAGGAATGTAACACATTTTGGCATTAATTTTCTCCCCCACAAGTTTAGTATTTCTATTAAAGATTTCCACATGGTTTGTATTTTTTTCCACTAATTGGAGAGGAACATAACTCATTTGGACATTAATATTTTTTCCAACAAGTTTAGTATTTTTATTGCGTGTTTCTTTACGGATTATAGTGGGTTGTATATTGATATAAAGTCGAATTCATAAACATGTCGATCAGAGCCGGCCCTCACTTTGTGAAGGCTTAAAGCAAAAATCAAAAGAAGGTCCTTTTTCGAAATCTTAATGAACAAAATGTAAGTAGGTAAATTACCCTTCCAAGAACAAATACTATCAATAAGAATAACCCTAAAACAATAATCAAACATTCAAGATTTCAAACTTGTCACTTACATATCACTAATCCTAAATAATACTCCCTCCGTCCCTTTTTAAGTGTCCCGCTTCGTAACTCTAACTTATTAAAAAAACATCGGTTGTATTTGGTTGGAAGTTTAGTTTTGGTAGTGGATGGAAAGAGAAATAGAGTAATGATTAAAGATATGATTAATGATTGGAGAGAGATAGAGAGAGATGAGAAAGTAATAATAAGAAAAATAGGATAATGATTGGAGAAAGAAATAGGGTAATGATTGAAAACAAAACAGTTAACCGAACAAAGCATCATTACACTTTTCACATCAATTTTTATCTCCATTTTTCCTACATACCCTTTATGGAGACATCATCATTACACTTTTACTTACTGACTTTTTAAAATGGAATTTACTTTTAGGGGCAAAATGGAAAATGCACCAATTTTTACCTACTAACTTTACAAAATGAACACTTATTAAGGAACAACCCAAAATGGAATACTGGACTTTAAAAAAGAGACGAAGAGAGTACTAAAGACCATTACAAGATTTTGAAAGCATCATCTAAACATCAGTTGCCTTTACAGTTTTAGCAACAAAAGTACTAATTATGTCCGAACAATCAATCTTATCCACCATCTCATATTCAATAGATAGAATTCAATAGATAGAATGGAGAGTCCATTCAATCTTTCTTGTGACATAGTTGAGCAGTAAGACTAATCAACTTCAACTTTGAAAAACTTCGTTCTCCCGTGGCAATTGTAACAGAAATAATCAATAATACTCTATAAGCAATCCATGTATTTGGAAAACTATTTTCCATCCATTTCAAATATTTGAGCAGAATTTTTCTTTTGAGTTTGAAATTGGACCTTTTATACGATGTACCGTACAATTTTATTTTTGTATTACAAAGGATACCTATGGGTACTAAAATATGAGGGCCCCTTAAAATTCTCACTTTTGGGGGCCTAAAGCAATCGCAACGCTTACTTTAGCTCAGGGGCCAGCTCTGATGTCGATTTATATATTTGTATGAATAAATTACGGTGTCACCCCGTATCCAAATTTCTGGCTCCGACCCTGGCTAAGACACAAGTTGACTCATTATATGATTTTGTCATATGGGAAAATTAATTCTTCAAATATTCTCTGCGGATGCATGCATCACGCATGCATACTTAAATAGTTTTTACTAGTTTTTACTAGTTTTACTAGATTTCAAATCTATTTCCCGACGATCAATGGCTTTGTTATATATTGTCCTTTTCTTACTAACCATTTAGGATGAATTGATGAATGGCTTAACAATATCGAATCAAATCGAATCGTACTTCTTCTTCTTCTTTTTTCAATTGGTAGAAGAGATCATTTACATCATATATGAAATACAAAATACAAATCACGAGACACTCCATCCATTGTGTGAGAGTCCACGAGATTATCAAGGCCAACAACTGAACCAACAGGATAAATAAACCCATCAAATGGACCACAATAAGTATAAACTCAACTCAACTACTAGGTCCATTAAGGGGAGAAATAATCCCAATAAATACAAAGGAGAGAACACTCATATGCAAGTAAGAAGACTTGAACTTCTGACCTCCTAATGAGATACAAGAATTCTGGCCAACTGAGCTAGCCCTAGTTGGTTAATCGAATCGAACTTTGCAATACGTATTTTTGATATCTATTGTAATTTGTAGTTATACGAGTATACTACAAAGTGGCGAGTACTTCCTTATCACAGGTTACATGTTACTAATGTTGATCAGATGGTTTAGATTCCATGAATTAATTATACACCGCCAAAGATCATGTGAGATTATACAAATGATTACCTGGCTATGTAATCATTTCTTAACTTGTCAAATTAAATAAGTAAGGTTCCGTTCCACTAAGAAAAATAAGTAATTATTTATTGTATTAAATATAATGTGTTATAAAAGAATAATCTGTCTTATAAAATAGAACACCACTAAAATAGTGATGAAGTCCTGGAATGAGAGCATCCCAGCCCAGCCCAGCCCCACCGTTAATATTAAAAAACACACACTAAAATATTCAACTGCAGAATACATTTAATTCTTGTCTGCCAATAATATCGCTGAGCATCATAAATATCGGTAGTACTCCCTCCGTCCCATGATGTTTGTCTGGCTAGAGGATATAAAAATAAAAATTGCAATTTTTTTCAACAATTCATTAGATATCGATGAGTTCTTTAAATTTATGAAAATATTTTGAATTTTTTCGTGAAAAAATTGCATTATTTTTTAATCTTTGTTTTGCGGACCAGATAAATATTTTGAGATGGAAGTAGTATATTTTAATACATTTGTCAAATGCCAATCCAACCACATCTTACTTTAGACTTCAGCCAAATCCACTTTTATAGCTTAATAATGCACATTAAAATAAAGCTATTCTTGCTAGCTAGGACGGACTCATAGTTGTGGTCGCTTCTTTCACTTTTAGTTGGAAGGTCCACCGTCGATCCAAAACCTAATTTCTTCACCAAAAATTGCAACAAATTAAGGCTTTTATTATTACTAGAGAAAAAAAATGTAAAAGAAATACGCTTGTACAAAAAGAAATTATTCAAAAATTTAGATTCATTCTTGAATGTTGATACGACCCACATTGCTGATAAAAAAAAAAAAAAAAAACCACACACATGAGGATTCGCAAATGATTGGGTTCAACCTTCACTAACAACAAGTTAGATCTTCCTACGTACCCTTCCAAAAGAAAAGAAAGATGATCCTTTAAGCAAAGGGTGCAATATGCCTTTCCTTTATTCCAACACCATAAGAACAAACCCTATTAGGTAAATAGCTGTCATTAATTGGCACTCCAAAATATATTAATAATGCTAGCTGTTAGTGCCAAATCAAGGCCCTGAACATGAAAATACAGGTAAAAAATTATTTATAAGGGTGATTAATATTCCACGACACAATTTGTGGATTCTCCGTGAAGAGAAAAGTATGCATATGGATTAAAAGATGCGAATGCAACTGTGATACTCCGTAAAATAGCAGAGAGGAAACGTCAGATGTGTTCAATAGTTTGAAAATCACACAACACTACTTGTTTTCATTTAGGCTCCGTTTGTTTCAAAGTACAATATTGTATTTTCCATGTAAAATTATTTTGTAAAAAATAAAATTTTCCTTTTTTTATTATCCTGTGTTTGGTTAATAGTTGAAAATATTAGCCGAGGAAAAAAAATTCCCTAAAAAACAGTAAGAAAACAAACAAAAAATGGAATATATAAAAACATACACATACAAATACGTTACAGTAATTAAGCTATATGTAAGTGTATATACTCAACTTTTAGAAATTCAATCAGGTTGCATGTGGGACTCCTAATTCCTCTTTCTAGCTCTCTCCCCAACATTATTTTTGCATAGCACGATGCGGGATTCCAAAACCGAACATCCTACAGTCCAATTCCGTCTAAGGATGGCACTCCTGGGGAAAACGACTTACGGGGAATTTGGGATGAAAACATTTGTGCCCCAAAGATGGAAAATGTTTTATTTCAAAGAATATTTTACTTTCTTTTGTCTAACCAAACAATTGAAAATGAGGAAAATATTTTCCAAGAAAGCATTTTAAAGAAATGGTGCCTTCTTTTTAGAGTAAAAATTGTTGAAAAAGAAATCATTGCAGTTTATTTAGCATTAAGCCAGAGAAAGGATCCGACGTACTGTTGTAAATTTTAATTTTAGTAAAAGGAGATCATAGAGATCATTGTTATTCTCTTTATTTTCTTGGCTATGATAATTACTTGTTTGCAGTCTAGTGCTAGCTTTGATTGTAATTAAACTGGAAAGGAAAAAAAGAAAAGAAAAAGAAAAACAGAAGGGTTGAATCTATTTATTACTATTAAGAGGGCACCACCTTTTACTTTAGATGCTATTTTTTAAATTATTAGTACGTTCACTTGTTGTGAATATACTAGGGATATATAGGGAGCTAAAAAGATTTATACTAGAATTTTGCATGTTGTGCATGAATACTAGGGATATATATATATATATATATATATATATATATATATATATATATATATATATATATATATATATATATATATATATATATATATATATATATAGGGAGCTAAAAATATTTAGAATTAAAAATTCAAAACCTACCACAACAAAACTACTTTGGCTGCAATTTACTTAATTACTTAATAATTAAATCTCTCTAGCTCTACCTCTCTGAATTAAGTCAAGTACTGCAGATAGTTGGTTGGTAATTGACCTTAAAAAATCAAAACCAATCAAAGTTTTCTTGACCTTCAAAGAAACAATTAGGAATTGATTAAACATTTTTACAAGGTAATGATCGAGAGCACCTAGCTAGTTACAGTACTAATCATGGCCAATGACTCATCTTTAACCTTTGACTTTTTGTTTTTCTTATTTTTTTTATTAACATTATTTCAACACTACTACTTGTGTTGAGTTGTTGATATGCACATCGATCGAAATGACGATGAAATCAAACATAGATTGTCCAGCCTGACCAATAATAGTGAAGAGACATCGATCTAATCGGCAGGCAAAGATGACTCAACCCACTTGACTCATATATATATAGTGAAAGAATTGTTAATACTACCTTATTTTACTCCAAATATTCGCTATCCCTCGTTAATTTTGCAGGATTGATATAAGAAGAATTAAGATTCCGTTTCAAATGGTAAAAGCTTTATTAAAATGTATAACATGTGATTCATGTGAAATTGGAGTCTAATCGGATGTTCTAATTAACTCAGATAGATATATTGATTCTCGTAACTACTTATTTTGATATAAATGTAGGGCAGATAGTACTTGTCTTCATGCGGAGTAAATCTACGTGTATATACATTAATTCTTATTAAGAGCATTAGCAGCTAGAGTTTCATTTTATTACAGTAAAAAAAAAAAACAAGTTACCAAAAGTTCTTACAAATGAGCACCACCTATAATATCTTTCAGTACTGTTGGAAGATGGGAGATGCAATCACACCAAGGAGTTGATTCAATGGGTAAGTTAAGTACTTGGAGTTTCTCCCTCAAAGGTGGTTCGGCTTAAGTCGATCTTTAAAGCCACACATACTTGGTGGACTAAAAAGTATATAAACTCTTTGTTACTTTAATTAGCTTCCACCCGATATAGGTGCAGACGTGCAGTGAGGTCTTTGACAGATGGCGCTATGGGGTGCTGAGGCCCAAAAACCTGGACAGTTAATTACTGGAACATATTATATTGGTGCTTAAATATCCAATGGTTCCAGCAGCTTCGATCTGCCCCTAAATAATACTGTAGTAGATCGAGTGCAAAAACTATTAGTATTATATTGGAGGAGAGACGTAGGTCCAAAAGAATTTATATTCCCCTGCATTGCATTTCATGTAACATTAATTAAGATCCACTGATTAATTTAATTAGGCACCAAAATGTTCCAGCAGCATTTGACTACTTCCCATTTACTACAAGAAGATATCAGCTAGCTAGGGTCCCTCTCCGTCCGTCCCTCATGTAGCTAGCTTTAAGTTTACTAAACCTTTGTTTTTTTATTTTTTTATTTATATATATATATATTTATAAAAGAAAAGAAAGAGATAAAGACATCCCAACCACTAGTTATATTACTTATTATAATTTAGCCCCTTTTTGTCAAGGTTATGTCACATAGTCATTGCTCCGATTCCCTTCTTAATTAATTTATTTATATACTTCTAGAAGAGAATGATCGAATTTGTTTGTTTGGAGTTGGACTTTCAAGAAACGTACGTACAGATCTATATAAGTAAGAGAAGAGTACTTCTCCAAACCTTTATATAGCTAGCAAAATGAATGATTTACCCCAATTTTGAAAGATTTAATTAGCTTGTATCACTAAAATCTAGTAGTAGTCTTTTTTGGATGTTCTTTTAACCAAAAAAAATGTAATTATAACTATGCTGGTGATGAAACTTTTACTCAAATCTATGCACATGCTTAAACTTGAGCTCGTTCATTAGCATGCTACATATGCGATAAAGTTTATACTCTAAGTTAAAGATGCAACACGTATCTGCAATCGCCTCCGAAGTTGGCAAATGTGGGCTGACTTGGGCTCATGGGTAATGTGAACCGTTTCATCTTGTAGTTTGTTGAAAAGATTCTGCATGAAAATTAAAAAAACAAACAAAAACAAAGAAAACAGCAGGGTTTATTGAACTATATATATATATTCAAAACAAACCTAATGAAAAATAATTGACCAGCTGGTTCAAAACAAATGCGATTAATTATCAATCTTATTTTCGACGTACGTACTTTTTATTTTTTACACAAATGATCTTCTCGACAAGCCTTTAAAGTTCACAATGCAAGTTGGTTTCAAAAATCTGGAGAAATTCTTGTGGGAAACAACCTTCCATGCTACAATTTGGTCCGTATGGCTGGTAAGAAACGATATTGTCTTCAACAATGCTTCTTGGCGAGTGGAGGACCTTGGGGAACTTATTAAAACCAGAGTTGCTATGTGGATCAAAGTGAAGTTCGATATTAAGGTGCACTCGGTGGAGGATTTTAAGGGTTACCTTGATGGTATGAGGAAGGTCAAAGTGTAAGCTCCTTTTTCGTGAGGATAGATGCGATCCAATCTTCTGTTGGATGGTCATTCCCATCTTTCTTTTGTTTTATGTTGTATCTGATGCTCATTAAGCGTTTTGTTGCTTATTGAGTACTCTCTCGATGTACCCTTTTCGAGCCAATAAAGTTTTCGTTTTGCCAAGCAAAAAAAAAAAAAAAAAGTTGAGAGTTGTGAGGAGCCCTGTAATCCAAAATTAATATTGCGAAGGAGCTCCATACTAAGGTTCTTTCTTTTTTTCTTCCATCCTAACTAATTCTTTTTTACAAAAAATGGAAGTACAATTATAGTACATGTCAACTCTGTTAGAGAATATTGCCCTATCACAACACACAACTATCTGTAGGGAAAGCTAGCGCACCTATGTCGGAATTGAGGCTAAAATTTCGGCACGTGCAGGAGGTGTTAGAAATACGTACGTTATGGTCCCAACAAAAGACCCACGTTAATTTTGGCATCTATGTGCCAAGTTTAGTTGAATTGGAGCCTTGCACATAATTGGATGGGGTCCATTTGAAGCTAATTATGTACTTTCTGTTTGGGTACTGTCCCCTTCTGGTTTTGAATCCCATAGCTAGCTTCTTTTTATTAGTACCATTTGTTTATGCTAGCTGTAAATTAAGATCTGGACCACAAGCTCTAATCCTTAATTAAAATCAGAACGGGTTTAGATTAGTTCGTGTAAATTTCTCAGTTGTCATTTTGCAGCAACACTGCATGCACATATGTATATAGGGAAAAAAATCTGTTTAACGGCGTAGCCGAGACCAATCGCAATCGTCTAAAAGTATTTTGGACGATCGCGATTGATTGCTGCTGTAAAGAACTACTTGTTCAACCAACCGTGAATAAGTTAGTTTCTATAAAATTTGATTGTTACACATGCATGAGTTTATTAGTATTATGGTATTCATATTTATATGTCATGGCATGGCATGGGATCAGTCTCCTATTAAGAATGGATGCCAACAATCTTAAAGATGCAAGATTAATTCGATATACATTAATATATAGGACAATATTGCTGAAAAGTTTGAAATACTAATAGAATACAAGTGTGGTTAGGATAGTATAGGTTAGATTGTACAACTTCTGGTATTTAGTAAGTAGTATAACTTTTTGGCATCATATATACCGCACATATATAATTACGAGAATGAGAAACGTTGTATATTTAAGTGTTTTGATATACTCCACTAATTATACTTCTTGTTTAATTGTCGAAATCTAACTTCCCTAGACATTCGTAAAAGTTGGATTTTTTCAAGAATAGTATTTGTGTAAAAGTCATAATTTTTTTACTTTTCCGATTTCTCTTGTCAAGACGAGTCATTATTACATAAAAATTTGGCGCAAAACTAACAAACGCGAAAAAAATTTGAATAAAGACAAAACAAAAAAACTGTGGTCCACAACTTGTTGGTTAATTAATAAAAACACCCCTAAGTAATGCATTAGACATTCAATTCTTTTCCGTACCCTTACAATTTTACTTTATAATGCTACAACCACGTACATACAAACACATACACTCACAAAGGAATGTGGAGCCCACCTCCTTAATTTGTGAGTGTGTGTAAGTGTTTGTGCGCGGTTATAAAATTATTGTTAACTATACTATATGTAAACAAGTGTCACAGTCTTAATTTTATAAAAGCTCAGTTATGTGATTTAGGATATCCGAAAAGTATCTGAAAATACTTCTTGAAAAAACATTAACTTATTCTCTTGTGAATACTTTTAAAATACATATCTATGGATATAGAAGAAAAATGATTTTTACACTCTATTTTCTCATAAATGCAGTCCAAAATTTATTTTTTAGTGCTTATGTTGAATGTAATTTTGGACACTACACTCAACATAAGCACTAATTAAATGAAAAATTTTGAAGTCCATTTATAAGAAAATGGAGTGCAAAAATTATTACCCATATCGAAGTATCAATATCCAAAATGACTACGATACGCATGCAGGGACGTCGGCTCTAAATTTTTAGGGGACCCGGTGCACACTTTTAAAATAATTCCCTTTGTAATTTACGAATTAAAAAGATAAATGAAACATAACTTTAAGGAAAATTTTGAATGCACGATAGTAAAAAAAAAATAATAATAATACTAAAACCGTTTTTGCAAATTGAGTACTTGGTCATAATGGGAAAAAACTCCTGGCTGGAGATCCAATTGTAAATATTACTGATTTTTTTTTTGGTAGTACTATTTTGTTTTATGTGGTGGTCCTGGTGGTAGCATCTTTGTAGACAAATTGAATGTTGGGCCCTACCTGAAGTCTGTGCTCAAGGACACATCCACCTTGGGAGGGGGAGAGAGAGAGAGCGCGAACCAAATATCTCCTGCTTTTTTTTTTTTTTTTTATGAAAATTGATATTCGAGTTCATTTTTTTTTATGCAGGTGCTCTATTTTGTTTATAAAGTTACTAGTAATTTCACGTTAAAAGTGGAGCGCTTGCATAAAAAAAAGGAAGCACGAGTATCAATCCCCCCCCCCCACTTGCTCATCTATTAAAGAGCACCTTGTTTCTTGCAATATTAGATTGCGTTATTGCAAGTGGAGTGGAGTGCAATTGATTTTCCTTACATATTTCTATGCATATTAGCGGGGTTTGATCCACGTAAATCCCCTCCCCCAATTCCCCTAAGATAGTTAAGATTAGGATTAACGAATGACAACTACTCCAATCTCTACACCCATACGTGCAAGACAACTACTCCGGTCTCTAACAAGAGTTCTCGACAATTACCGAAGATCTATTTTCCTTGTGAAAAAGTCTTACAAAACATTTGGGTAACTCACTTTTCGATTGTGGTCATTTGAAAAGAATAGCTTCCACAAAAAATCCAACAAACAACATCCACAATAGGTGGTGGGGATCCAGGAGTAGCGTTTGTTAGGCAGAAGTAGCACACACAGACAGAGCGGTCGTTGGTAGCTTTTACTATTTGTTTGAATTGTTGGGATTGTGTTAATAATAAGTTGAATTTCCGTTTGATTGAAAAAAATACATAATAATAATAATAAGTTGGAGATAATGGAGTGTGTGGTTGAGGGCTCAGCTGAAGAAGCTTTCACTTTGTGAATCCTCCCTGCCTCATCACTGGCTACCGGCTATCAGGCTATGGCTAGCCTAGTAGTGCTAAAAGGCTTTGGTTGGGCCTTTGATTGGAGACAGACAACTCATTAGTACTACTTTCCATTGTGGAGGTGGCTTTGCCCCCATTACCATGCCATTATGGATTGTGTCTATCAGAGCACCGCACTTGAAAAATAAAATCCAACTATGAGGAATTGCTTGTGATGTGATGTGATGTTATCACAGTGTCATCTGGGATTGAAAATAATAAGTCATGTCGGCTGGGGGGGAAAAACTGAACAATTAGTTATCCCGTGTTTCGCCTTGTTCCCTCAATCTCCGCCCGAGATCCGAGGATCGATATTTTTTTTTGGAAAATGCAGGTTATGACACTTTTAAATCTAGCCTGGAACAATTAGGAAATCATCCAGAATGAAGAAGAACGTTAGTCGGCCTTGTTATTTGAAAGATTTATCTCGTGGCTTGTGCCGCAGGGGTTCACTCTTAAGCAAATCCGACTCTTCTACAGTGCTCCTGGGTTTTGAAATACTAGTGATCATTAGGGGAACAACAGAAAAATCCAAATTTCGATTTTCAATCTGACAAAAACGGTCACTTACTGTTACATCCAATTTTTCAGGCCCTAAGAAAAAAGTAAAGAACTTTACATTGTACCTTACAGGAAGACTAGTTAAAAAAAAATTTTGAGTGCAGCTTTCTTCTGACCTCTGTATCGCTCCAGTTTTACGGATGTCCCCGAAGGACATTCTTCTTCTTACCTCCAGAAACATAGAAACAAAACAAAAACGACTCGATGGTACAATGCCTCCATCAACCCAAATGAAAGGGGTAATTTCGTAGTCATCATTCAACAAGAACCGTTCTTAACACCACTCGGACCAACGAGTCACAGCGACAGTACAATCTTACCTTCCACCAATTTATTTGGTGAAAAATTTTATGCCTTCCGTAAAACGAATGAATTACCAGACAAGCGTTGCATCACTTGAATACACTACCACCGACATTAAAAACTAATCTCAGTACAGCAAAAAAATAGTGCACATTTGAACCAAAAGATGCAAACATTCACATACTCTAGTCATGGAATCGAACAATCAAAAAACTGCCCATGAATGGCTGAATTACAAGGGTAATTACAACTTGGATCACAAACACTAAAGCCACATATCTACACTTTCAGGAACAACAAAAAGATCGGATTTACAAAGCATCTCCCCCCCAAAATTCCAAACAGGTTTCCATCAATCAGTCCTTTCGTCCCTAAATTTTGAAACTGAACCCTCACCGTCACCAGGACCGCCTGATTTCTCTAACTGATCCACCAACTTACCCTGGCTGGTGCATCTCTTCACTTCTCCCATTGATTTCTCCGGGAGAGAAACCAGCCCTATGGCAGAGATGCTGTTTGCAATAGCACCAATATCCCCTGCCCCAGTGTAGAAGCCTTGGCTCCCAGCAACAAGAATGCTCTGTTTCTCATCAGTACAGGTAAGAACAGATGGGAATACATTCATCAGCTGTTGGTTGGTCTGGCTTGAACTACTTAAGAGCAGACGCAGAGTCTCTCTTGCACCCTTTTCAACAACAGAATCAGTTTCTTGGCCCAAAGGGTTCACAAGTGTTGGGTGTAGCGGGGTAATGGTGGTTGAAATGGCAGGACCCGCACTCACAAGGTACCCTTGGCCAGAGGAGCAAACATCAATGAATGGGATGTGGACAATAGAGTCGCACATTAAAGGTGTGAACGTTGGGATCTGCTGTGAACTAGACCTGGGTAGCGGAAACCTGACAAGTGGGTCAGGCAGCAGCGGGGGGAAATCTATAGGCGGGAAATCAGTGACACTAAGCCCACTAGACGACCTAGCAGCTGGTAGAAAAGAAGAAAGCGGCGGTAAAGATAGTGATTCGGTTGATGATGGGATTGGTAGCGTGTATTGCATGGTTGATGCAACAGGAGGGCACCAGCAATAATAGGGTGAAAAAAGTGATGATAAACCTACTGAAGGTCCTTGAGATGTATTAGGGCTTAAAAAGGGTAGAGCAACAGATTTCCCAAGTGATTCCAACGAATTTGAAGATGGTAAGAAAATTCTGTTAGCCTCTTGTAGTTTGTCTGACGTCGACACATCTGTGGTAACTGGCAAAGTGACAGACAGGTCGTCAACCACTGAAAATTGGATGTCACGACGCCTTAGCTTTTCCCGGGCTGCACTTCTCAAGGATGAGAAACTTCTGGGCAGGCCTTCTTTAAAGGAACTTGACCGTGGACTGAGGCTGCCCTGGTAGATAGAATTACTCTTTCCTGATTGAATCCCGAGGTGTCGGGCACGTGAAGGCTTTGCAGATGCAGAACCAAGTTGAGCAGCTTGAAAATTTTCAGATGTATCTGATGAGGCATTCGAGGGAGGAGTCGTACTTGATCGGGTGACAGTAACAGTGGACCCCAGAAGGTAAGTTCGGAGATGAGTTGCGAAACAGTCCAGGCGCGACTCACTGATTCTAGTTAGTTCAGCAAGAGAGGGCTTCCTCTTAAGTAGATCCTTCATCTACACCAGCAATAAAGGAAAGAACTGTTAATAAGCAACTACTACATCATGTCCATAGTTCATACTACCTCAGTCCCCATCTGCTGTCTTTTTGTTTCTTAACAGTCGTCCCTGCTGGGTCAACAAATAAGGTATTTTTGTAGGACACAACAATTTGATCTTTAGACAATTTTGTATGTTGTACAAAATACTAGAAATGGACAAACAAATGGTGATGGAGTAAATAAACTGCATGCTAGTTGAAGTTCTCAGATATACCTTTGTAAACAACTCATTGCCTAGGAGTTTTGACTTCTCCGAGCACCAAAAATATAAAACCTCGCCATCTGGTATCTTTATTAGGAAAGACCGCCCAGACATGTCTGCTGGGATCTCTTCAACTACTACAGCAGAGCACTGAGAATTGCTAAGGGTTAGCAGTCTCTCCGTACGACCGTCATCCCCGATGAATGAGAAACGCAGATCAGATGTTGGCAAGAGCGTTAGATTCAGATTCCCCCTGTTACAATTTACAAAAGCCAAAGCAAAAGTTGAGAAGCAACAGAAAATGATATAAAGGCAAATCTACATCCAACAGAAGGAAATATTGAACGTAACACCAGGGCGCACATCTAAAACAAACAGCAATGATAGCATGAGCGAATCGCAAAGCATGAAGAATCAAATAATGCTTGTTAGACGATATTAACCAGCAGACATCTGTAGGTGGACCCAGTCCATTTAAAATAGTTCCACAAAATGAAGCTTAGACTACCTAATATTCATCTATTTTGATGCATTCTACTTTTTGCACCTTCAGAGAGTCCAGTGCAAGAAACATAAAACTAAATCTTCAGTTTTGTCCTTTGTTAACCACATACTTGCTGCAGCCACCATATTGCACCTTTGGAATTGAAGTTAGCTGTTAAAATTCTACTCTAATACAAATGCAAGATAAGATAAGTATCTTATCCCAACTACCCTGACAAGTTGAACTAACAATTATGGAAGTGAATTAGCATCGTGAGCAGTTTTCTAGTTCCCTCTGTCATACATATATTGAATTCCAAACTACTTTTCCTCAGAAAAAAAGCACATCCGGATGTAATGTAAATCAGAATTCTGCAGCATATCATGACAGCAAAGGACTTTTACACAGTATCATGATTCTCGCATGCCTTGCAAGATGATAAAGTTAATTGAGTCATAAAATAGTACAGTAAAGCCAACTAGGAGACCTGAACGTGCAAACTGAGGATACATTCACTAGTGATATAATCAAGAAAGAGATATCTTGCTAGAATTAGTTAATTCAATGGTTTTTTCCTACTTCTGGAAAGTGTTCACTTTACCACTCTAAAAGCTTAAGCTACACCACCATCAAACCACCTAATTGAATAGAAATTTAGACAGCAGAGGGCGTAACATCTCCTGTCTTTACAGACAGATTGAATCTCATAGACTTCACTTTAAAAGATAATGATCATAACAATACCCATAAAGAGATGAATAGATATCTGCAACACAGAAAGACGCGAACTCAAAACAGTGCTATGAAGTACCCTATGGGAAATTTATATTTGAAAAGACAACAACAGTAGCAGAAACAGCAAACAAGCAATAAGTAATCATTATGGTCAAACAATACGCTGAAGCTAAACTAAGATGGGACCTTGCACAATCCATTATAAAATGATGCCAATCAGCACAAGACAAATAGGCAATCCGAACAAAATGTTAACTCTGCAACATAGGACTATAGGAGCATGAAACTACCTTTACTTCTTCTTAATTCAGAGATCATAATAGAATACTCCCACTTTACCTACAAGTAAAAAGATGCATTTATTCGGAAGGATGAACATTGCCACCATCAATATATTAAAATTTAAAAACCTGCCATTTCTACTTTTCATCAAGTTTACAGAAAACAATTATTAACCACAATGCAAGAACCCAAGGAACAAACCAAACCACTTACTACGCAGAACACCAGGCAGAAATTAACCTTATCAGACAGTGTAAAATGTTCACATGATTCAGTACCCAAAAGAAAAATAAAAAAACAAAATACAAGAACTTTTAAATGAGTAAACAGATAACACGAATATGACCTGCACCAGAAAACCTCTGTTACATAACAATTCAGTAGGCTGATCAATTTCATAACCAATACGACAAGATTGTATTCATTACACCAACCTTCATGGTGTCTCCTGAAGATAAATGCACGTCCTAGCTATGACAGTCTCATATCAAGAGGTAGTAGTTAAGAACTGACCAAATAGAATCCAGCATGCAGAACCGGGCATGACATCGTTATGTCCAACAAATTAAGTCTGCAATTCATGTACAAGACACTCAAATATGCACCCTTAACAAAGTTAGGGACAAATGCGGATGGCTCCCTAGTGCTATGAAATCATTCCACACTGAAGGGATTATCCAAATAACAGTTGAATAATTCATGCCGAATCAAATTCTTTTGTGATGACAGTAATCCAGGAAGGAAGTTCTAAAAGGAAAAGGAAGCAAAGCATGAAGAATAAGCTTATAATATGCTGAAGATTGTGACGTGCAAATGCAACTACCCCACACAAACCCTAGAAGCAAATCCCCTGCGGACAAAACATACAGAACAGATACCATATCAACCTCCAAAGAACAGCTACGCCCTCAATCACAAGCACGCAAACTTAAGAGAAGAAAATAACAATGCACTACAAAACCAGAATAAGGAAATATACACTAACTAAATAAAGCTTTGATATGTAACCCTGCAAGGAGTTCAGCCCATAAGGTACCGTAAAACATTTGTGGTGATGATGAATCAATCAGACCAATCGTACAAATCCCAAAAGGCATATAAGTAACAGCCCCAATCAGGCAACTAGGGAGAAAATGACGAGAGGAAAAGAAAAAATAGTGGCATCCTTCCTTATTTGGAAATGTGGGAGACCCCTGATTTAGGAAACTTAAAGAGGATAAAAGAAGAGAAAAGAAAAACATAATGCCTGCTAGGGGAAAGAACGAAAACCATTTCTCAAAAGAGTAGGAACAAAATTAAGGGTGTACACGGTCCGGATTGGTCCGGTTCTCTAGAAAACCAGTAACCGAACCATTTCAAACGGTTCTAGAAAATTGAGAACCAGAACCTAACCAGTATATGCATGGAACCTAACCAGAACCAAACCGCAAGACCGGTCCGGTTTTGATCCGGTTTCGGTTCTATCCAATAAGCATCCAAACACTTATTCACAAAATATGAACTAATAAAATTAAAGAAATAACAAGATAATCTGTTGGAATAAGAAAGGAAGGAAGAAAATAAAAGTTTTCCTAATAAATGAAATTTCATCTCTAAATAAATTAAGTTTAGCAAGGAAAAGATTAACCTACCAAATTCAAATACTTATTTAATTACACACACATATGTATATCTATATTATTTTAGTTTTAAACGGTCCGGTTCGGTTCTAACCACGGTTCATTAATTGAGAACCAATAACCGAACCAAAATTAATGGTTCTTATTTTTTTGGAACCATAACCTGACCGTAGATCCGCAGAACCTGACCAAATAAGATGGTTCGGTCCGGATCGGATCGGTTCTACGGTTCGGGCGGTTTTCTTGAACACCCCTAAACAAAATTGTTAACTACTGACAAAAAAAATTTCCACTTCACACAGATTTAGGAAATAGATAACTCTTTTCTCCCCTAAATTATTTAACGATCCAGATTGCATAATATTTTATCCCATAGAAGAGCTTCAATCAAATTCCTACGTACTACATAACAGAATAAGATACCTGAATTGCGAGATACGTTCTGACTATATGAGAAATCCTTCATTAAAACGAAAATTTGTACAATACATAGGGACTACCTTGAAGAGAAGAAAACACATTTTAAGAAGGCAAGTCGAGAAAGAGATAATTTTTTTTTTTTTTGATAAGTAAGTCGAGAAAGAGATAATTGAATCAAACTACTCTCATTAAAGTTATATAAAGTAGTCAGAGCGCCATCCACACACTCCATCGCCTTCGATGAACACTCAAAGCTTAATACCAGATTTATGGAATCGAAGTAGGCCAACCTTTGGAAGAAACAATAAATAAATTTCCAACTCAGTGACCAAATTAATGACATTTTCTTTGACAGGTAAAGACAACTATACATTTAAAAGGGCCAAGGAGGGGAAAACTGTCTGCGAAAATGTATTATCCTATTACAAACCCCCCGATTGATAGCATGATGATATTGATTGGTATTGAACCTATGTTTCCTATTTTCCCCACACAGCAAAATTAGACGCAAAACTACTCCAGATAGACTTCTACAACTTTAAAAAAAAAGTACGTCCACTAGGGTACCCCATCAATGTAACAAAACGCCAATAAATAACAACATCAACACTAACACATCGAGATTGCAAGTGAAAAAAATACCCGATTGGAACTTAAATCGCAATATGCCACCAAATATTTGTACAAGCAGCACTCATGTATCCAATACATCGCAATTACCTTGAAGTTGTAGGGCACAACAGAGTTCCTCGCTTGTTGATCTTTCCTACGCGAATGGAAACAAGGGGAATGCACAAGCACCTCGCCAGCATACCTACTTCCGACGGCTCAAAGTGCTGCATCATAACAAAACACGAATAGTTGTATCTAACAGTTTGTACAGGTATAAGCATATTAAAATGCCTATCGATGCACTAATAACATCTTATCTCGATCGTTCGCATACGTACCTGACTCAGCTGCGCCAGCAAGCGATCTTCGGCAGCACCAGTCGCGTTATTCAGCTTGAACAAGGGCTTTAACCTCTCATCGGCCCGACACGCCCCCATGACCTGCAAATCAAGAGCCTGGAGAAACTGCATAACCCTATCAACCCCATCGCTATATCGAAGCGACAGATCTCCATCCCCTTCGTCTGCTCCACCGCCGCCGCCCGTCAAACGTCCCGAATTCGACGTCGTTCCACTCCCAGACGCCTCGACGGCACTCCAATCACCAAAACCATCGCCGTTTGTCCGATCAATCGTGCCCTCGGCATCGCGGTCATCGACCGATCGTTGTTCGTCAGGGTTAACCATATTTGAAATCGAAACAAACAAGATACGAAACCCTAAGTATTTCGTGCGTCTTAAAGGACGACGAATCGAATTTAAACAAACTACGAATGAAAGAATCGAAAGGAGACCTGAAATTGAAGATGAAATCGCTATGGAGAGATAGGGCGAAGGGAACGAGTGGACGCCAATGGAGATACTACTATCAAGCGCACAGCGAAAAGATCGGGGGGATTATATAGGGGGGGGCAGGGATATCATTGCGGACCTGAAATCGGTTGTGAGTCGCGGTTTTGAAGTCGGTTTGATGTCCGCTTGGGGTTACGTCATCGTCAGCTGGCGTCATTGTGGGTCCCGCGTGGGGCCAAGGGTGAGTGTTGATTGATTGGGCAGGGGGGGAGCAAGTCGGCGCAGTTGGTTGCTAGGGTTTAGAAATTTGCCCAGCTTATGCTTTCTTTGCTTCTCTTTTTTAAAAGCATTTTTCAAAAGATTCCCCACATTTTCAATCATTTCTCTCTCTATCTCTCTCTACTTATTACTCTTACTATTTTTTTAAAAAAAATTTTAAAAAGTGTTTCAAACAAAACATTAATTTCCACGATGATTATAATTATAGTCGAAAAAATATTACTCCTACAGGAATTCGGTTTTCTAGGGAGAAATTGTCGAAAATAATTGCACCGCGATTGTGAAACGATACAGACTAATTTGGACCTTCGGAATTTAACCAAGGGCTAGCACCTAAAGTTCAGCTAATTTTGAGATTTTTGGGCTTCTTTTTATTCTGTCTTTATTTTAAAAAAAAATCGCATTTGTTATTTTTGCGAATTATTTATTCGTCTCATCAAAATGAATTAAAAATGTAAAAAAATTATAATTTTTATCCAAATATTTTTTAAAATATACAAGATAAAATTCAAAAAATTTGAATAAAAACAAAACCAAAAAAATTTAAAAATCTTAGCAAACTTAGCCTGAAAATTTATTCAGCTCGTCGCATGTCACACCTCTCAATTACACATTCATGTCACGAGACTCATTATGTGCCTGAACAAAGTCTAGAATCAAACACAAAACAAGCATTGATCGTTAATCAAACTTGCTTGGATCTTTTATAGTTCTATAACCGGCAAAATGGTTGCTCTAATGCAAATAATCAAAACTTCTATATTATTTTGTGAGAAAAGTAAACTATTTTTTTTATAGCTTTTTAGAGCTATTTTCATCTATTCTAAAAGGAAAACTATTTTCAGTCCATAATTTTGTGCCAAACCAATTGACGTTATAGAAGGATTGCCACCTAGCTGAACACAAACATTCATCGAGCAAATTGTCCACACACACACGTATATATTGTGAATCCACGTGGCTACACAAGAATTCCATTCAGTTCCATTCGAATTGGCAATTGGATCTCTAAATCTTGAGCATTCTTTTCAGTTCCATTCCATGATATATTTTTGTTCTCCGCTAACAAAAGGATAGAGGAGGGGACAACTAACGTAGATACCTCCAAGGTGTGTGATCACAGGAGCCCCAAACCCGCAGCATATACAGGAGAGGATTAGACTAACATGTCTAACAATTCTAACTCAGTTCAAAAAGATTGCCCAGTTGCATAGAATTTTATAACATTCACGATACCCAAACTCCAAAGTTCCATTATCAAGAAGAGTTAAATATTATTGAGATGTAAATTCTCTTTGCAGATTAGTCGGCCAATGCCGATTCCACATCAAAAACATACCTAGTGTAGTGGGCCGAAATATCCGAAGGGTAGACGAGTCCGAATGGGTCGCGCTCGACTTAGCTCACCACATAGTTGTCTCAGTTCATCTATGGATTTGCATGTGAGTTCGTATGTTGGATGTGACCATTTCCCGAAGGATATGGAGGTCCTTGTAATCTTCGCCGAACGTAGAATTATCTGAGGATATGAAGATTTGGTCTCCTTCGGTAACTTGTTCAAACGTTCGGTGATCACTATGTTCGGATAGAGTTCCTGTTGTTCGGTAGATAATGAGTTCGATCGAATTGGTTTGATTCACTCGGAAGTAAGTTTGTTCGGATATCGCTTTGGTAGAATCTTCTAGAAGCTTCCACTGATATTTGGGTTGTCATCTCTGACAATTGAGATGACATCTCTGTATGATGTAACTTCTCTAACACTGACAAATGCGGCTTTGCAACCTGTAGAGAAGTGATGTCTAGTAAATACGCTGACATATGACGCCATCCGAACGTAGCACACCACGTGGGTTGCAAAGCCAGCCTGTGCAACACTCAACATCTTTGACTATGAATACAAGACCATCCCCTCATGGGAAGGGGTCTAAGAAAAAAGAAAGGAAAAACACTTCTCTCTTTCTCTCTCTCTCTCTAGCTCTATCTTTCTATAATCATCTTGCTAAACTTCTCCTTTTTCCACTTACTGACTAGTCCGTCAGAGCTTCTTCCTGGAGGAACACTCCCGCTTCGGTTCTGCAGGTACACAAAGACTTCAACATTCCCACGGATTACAGAAGAAGGACTCGAGAAGAAAAGGCACGGTGAAATCAGCCCCCCACAATTTAAAGAAAGGAAAAACTCCTCTCTCTCTAGCTTTATCTTTCTATAATCATCTTGCTGAACTTCTCCTTTCTCCACTTACTGACTAGTCCGTCGGAGCTTCTTCGCGGAGGAACACCCCCCCTCCGGTTCTGCAGGTACACAAAGACTTCAACATTTCTAAGGATTACAGAAGAAGGACTCGAGAAGGAAAGGCACGGTGAAATCAGCCCCCCACAATTGGCGACTCTGCTAGGGAACGGGTTTCAAGAGCGCATTCGTTTGCTCTTCTTAAGTAAACAGTGGAACTGATATCGCTCTAGATCGTGCTCTTTCACTTCTCTTCCTCAATATGGAACAAATGGCACAGCGACTTCCGCTGCTAGGCCCAGAGAACTTCACCCTTGGTTTGGCTGGATTTGGCTCTGTCAATCTTGAACCCAGTCAAACTATTAGGACAGTTCCTCCAGTTTCTCGCCAACTTTCTTTTCCTCAAACCGAATTGGACATCGCCTTGGTGGAGCAAAAACACTAGGCGGCGGTTATAGCCATGCTCCAACAACGACTAGAGGATCGGGATGATGGTGTGGTTGCAACGCCGAATCACATCCATCACGCCGAACCTAGTCAGCCGAAGAAGCCACGAAAAAGAAGCAGGATGTCCCGAGCAACAAAAACAACCGAGCTTATACCATCTGAACGGCGCAACGTGTTCGAGCGCCTCGAAACTGAATATCAAATCCCTATGGCTACGCACCCCAAGCTTGCGAGTGTCATCTATGCCAAAAGCTCAAGGTCGTCGGTTACGAGCTCTACGGCTGGCACCAATAGGGCGGCGTTATCAAGCCAAATGCGCCGCCTCCCACGGCAGGATGTGGAATCGACGAAAGGGAAGCAGCTCATGAACCTGAATCACCCACCGCGGTATACCCACACTAGGGAGTATCAAGGACGGTCCGAGCGCTCGAGATCAAATTCCGGACGCCATCATGAGGAACAGCGTTCGGTCCATTCTAAGGATCACCAAGGGGCAATTAGCAGGGAACGCCATGTAAGGCACGATAATACAATAGTCTTATATGATCAGTACACGGATTTGCCGACCGTATATCGACCCATCGACAAAGACGCCGTTCCGCTCAACGAACACCCACCGGGCTCTAGAGGAGAAGCCCTAAGACATTCGGAAGAACGACGTCATCAACACCAGGGGGAGAGCGAGCGTCCACGACATCGTCACAAAGGGCATAGAAGGATACCCGAGCCAGGTGTTTCCACAGTACCTTCTGTCGTTCGACCGAATCCCACTCCCGAAGATAATTCGAAGCTCGAAAAGGCAAAGGCTTCCCCGTTCATTGATTCAATTCAACAAGAAAGGCCGTCCGAGCGATTCACTATGCTGAAACTAAAGCGTTATGAAGCAAAGGAGGACGCAGTCGCGTTCATTTGCCGCTTTCGACAAACCATGAGCTTGCACGATTTCTCTGACGCGCTCATGTGTAAGATTTTTCCCCTTATGCTGAGTGAGCCAATCATGCTCTGGTACAATCAGTTGAAGCCCAAGTCAATCACGTGCTTCAACGAGTTAGAATTAGAATTCACGAAACGATTTGTAACAAGTAACGTCCAGCCGAAGACATTGTCCATGCTTGTGAACATGAAACGAGCGGCGGGAGAAACCCTTGGGCTTTACATGGAACGATATTGGGAGGT
Source organism: Rhododendron vialii (assembly GCF_030253575.1). Taxonomy (NCBI): domain Eukaryota; kingdom Viridiplantae; phylum Streptophyta; class Magnoliopsida; order Ericales; family Ericaceae; genus Rhododendron; species Rhododendron vialii. The sequence continues at coordinate 22,872,412 of NC_080559.1, forward strand.
GTACAACTTGATACCCGACTGTGATCAAGGTGTTGTGACCGAGTCATTCATGAATGGGTTGGATCCATCTTCGGCTATGTTTCGTGATCTCTCACGAAACCCACTGAAGACCATGGGAGAACTGATGACGATTATCGAAAAAGACTGCGTTCACGAGGAGGCATTTGCCGAGCGAAAAGTTCCAAAAATTTCAAACTCTTCTAAAATGTCTCTGGCTGCCAAGAAACAGGTCGCCAACATAAGGGAAAACCAAACTTCTAGAAGCATGCAAAGCAATAAGAACGAGCAGCAGTCGCTGCGGCAAGACAAGCGGGAGCCACGACCTGATGAATATGTGGCCGAACATACCGTATTCACGGTACCAATTTACAAACTCTTAAATGTTATTGGCAAATTACCATTTCTTGTTTGGCCCACGGGGTTCTTAGGAACCGTAGGGAGGGCCCCTGGGATGTGTACCTTTCATAAGGAACGAGGGCACTACACTACTCAATGTCGGCCATTCAAAAAATATCTGGAGGAACTTACCGCTGCTGGGCATCTCAATCCATGGATCGATACTAAGAGAAACCCGCTGCCTCCTCCACCACCGCGCATCGGAAACCTAGTGAGCGTTATTCAAGGCCTCGTATCCAAAGACAAAATTCCTGAGCTACAATCTGGATAGAGCTGTCACCCCTCTCTCGATTTGTAATATTGGTGCTTCGGCTAAACGCAAATGGGAGGATCCAAACTGTAATGGGCCTATAACCTTTACATCCAAAGATTTGAAAAGAGTCCAACTTCCTCACACGGACGCTCTCGTTGTTACCCTGGCAATAGACAAATCAACCGTCCAGCGAGTGTTGATTGATCAAGGAAGTTCGGCTGACGTAATGTTTTTCTCGACCTTCAAAAGCCTCGGTCTCCTTCCTACGCAGCTCCGAGTGGCATCGACTCCCCTAGTGAGCTTCACTGGTGCTCCTGTTTGGCCACTCGACTTGGTAACCTTAGCCGTGCGAGCAGGTTCCCAAGTTGTTGACGTGGAATTCGTGGTGGTAAATTCTCCGAGCCCCTATAACGTCATCCTCGGACGGGCTTGGCTTCACGAGATGCAGGCGGTCGCTTCCACTTTTCACCAAGCTATGAAATTCGTAAGGTGGAATGGAAGACAGGAAACCCTCCGAGGAGATCAGGTGCAATCAAAAAAATGCTACATCAGTACTGTTACCAACAAAGCTTATTTTGAGGTACAGTGTGTTGAGTCGGCTGACGTCCCAATGCTTGACGATGTGGGATTGCCCGCCGAGTAGAGGTCAACAGAGGAACTTATCAAAATGCCGATCACTGAAGACGAAGAGCGATACTTCCTAATCGGTAGCTCTTTGAGCGAGACCGAGCGGTGGGAACTGTTTGATTTTCTTATGAGGAATATCGAAGTATTTGCTTGGACTCCGCAGGAAATGCCAGGCGTGGATCCTTCGTTTGCAGCTCATTCGCTGAACGTTGACCCGAACAGAAAGCCAGTGGTGCAAAAGTTCGACGTTCGGCGGTGACACATGTGGAAGCAGTAATGACGGAGATAGATCAACTGTTAGCAGCTGGAGCAATTCGACAGGTTTTATATCCAACTTGGCTTGCCAATCCTGTCGTAGTGCCAAAGAAAAATGGGAAACTAAGGGTTTGCGTCGATTACACGAACCTCAACGATGCGTGCCCGACGGATCGTTTCCCGCTTCCTCGGATAGAACAGCTGGTGGATGCTACAGCGGGATGTGAGCGGCTCAGCTTCATGGATGCGTATCGGGGTTATCATCAGATTGCTCTGGCGGAGGAAGACCAAGAGAAGACCGCTTTCATATCTCCTCGGGGAACCTATTGTTATAAGGTTATTCCGTTCGGTTTGAAGAATGCTGGGGCTACTTTTTAGCGCACTATAACCAGGATGTTCCTCGGGATGCTCGGGCGAATATTGGAGGCCTACATCGATGACTTGGTATGTAAAAGTAAATTCGCTCGGGACCACCTTCGGGATTTGGGCGAAGTTTTTGCCGTTCTAAAACAACGAAAACTACACCTCAACGCGGAAAAATGTGCGTTCGGCGTCAGTTCCAGCAAGTTCCTTGGTTACATGGTGAGCCGTCGAGGAATCGAAGCCGACCCAATCCAGCTTACGGCCGTGCAAAACCTCCAAGCTCCAGCAACAATCAAGGAAGTACAACGTCTTACTGGAATGGTGGCCGCCTTGAATCGTTTTATTCGACGCTCGGGAGACCTTTGCCGTCCATTCTTCCAAGCCATCAAGACAAGTCGATGGTGGTTTATGTGGACTGAAAAGTGTGCAGAGGCTCTGTAGTCCCTAAAAGAATATCTTTCCCGCGCCCTGCTCCTTGTCAAACCATTGCCCGAGGAGGACCTATATTTGTATCTTGCGGTTTCAGAACAAGCCACAAGTTTTGTTCTCGTTCGGAAAGAAGGGATGGTCCATCAACCGATCTTTTATTCCAGCAAGACGATGACGGATTCTCAGACGAGGTACCTGCCTATGGAGAAGTTAGCATTAGCTCTTGTTTCTGCAAAAACGAGCCTTTTGTCTTACTTCCAATCCTATAGGATTGTGGTCCTCACTGAATTTCCTCTCAAAGCTGTCCTTCGAAAGACGGACTCTTCCAACCGCATACTGAAGTTTTCCCAGGATTTGGTGAATTTCGATATCCAGTTTGAGCCTCGGAAAGCAATTAAGGGACTGGCTTTGGCCGACTTCTTTGCCGAGCTAACACCTGGATTGCACGGCGAAGCCAATAAATTAGCCGTTGCTGCGGAAGAAGCTCGAATTTCCGAAGAAGATGTTATGGAAGATCGGCCCGCACCTAACGGCGGGCCCTTACGTGCTCGGTATACTATTGGTGTCAAAAAACCCAAAAGGGAATGGAAGCTCTTCTCGGGTGACGTATGGCGCATGACGGTCGACGGAGCCTCAAATATCAATGGAGCAGGGGCAGGCGTTGTGCTCGTTTCCCCTAGCGGAACGGTGCATGAAAATGTCATTTCCATTGGTTATCCGGCGACTAATAACGAAGCAGAATATAAAGCCCTCATCGCCGGTTTACAACTCACCCTTCGGCTCGACGCGGATTCAGTCGACATTTTTTGCGACTCTCAGCTAATTGTCGGCCATTTAAACGACAATTATCAGGCAAAAAACCAGCGCATGAATGCTTATGTTAGCCATGTGCTGGCCTTGTTCAAACGATTTGGCTGTGTTGAAGTGGAATGGATCTCCTAGGAGCACAATGCGCATGCTGACGCCCTCGCTGGATTAGCTTCGGTATACAAAACTTCGGGCCATCGCACCATCATGTTTAGTGAAGTAGACTCTCCTAGTTTCGAGTATACTTTTCGACCGATGGCAGCGATCACGTTCGGTCCAAGCCAGATGGACCCCATAGTTGCGTATTTAAAGGATCAAATCCTTCCGACCAATAGAAGAAAGGCCCACAAGATCCGTTGCCGAGCAGCAAATTACTTTTTGGATCCGATCAATAACCTCTACCGAAGAACCTTCACTGGGCCCGATCTGTGCATCGTTCACGAACATCAAGTGCAAAGCGTTTTGGACGAGTTTCATTCTGGAAGTTGTGAGGCACACTCGGGTGGACGCACTATGGCTCAACGGGTGGTGACGCAAGGTTACTGGTGGCCAAAGATGGTCAAGCAGTTGAAAGAATACGTGAAACGCTGTGTTCGGTGTCAGCAGCAAGCTACTCTCATCCATCAGCCTGCCTTTCCTCTCAAAATGATCACTTGTCCATGGCCGTTCGCGGTCTGGGCTTTTGATATTGTTGGCAAAATGCCATAGGCACCTGGAGGATTTGAGTACCTGCTCACAGCTACCGACTTGTTCACCAAATGGGTGGAAGCTTCCCCATTGGTCAAGACAACGGCAGGAGATGTCGAGCGTTTCATTTGGAAGCACATCATTTCTCAGTTCGGCGTGCCATATGCCATCCTTTCCGACAACGGCTCTCAATTTGTTACTGCTGCCATCAAGGTTTTCTATCAAAAACGCCACATCACTATTCACAATTCATCTGTGGCGTATCGTCGGGGGAATGGACAAGCCGAAGTCTCAAATAAGACTATCACTCGGGGGCTCAAGCGTCGTTTAGATCGCAAGCTCGACAGATGGGTGGAAGAACTCCCGCATGTTTTACGGGCTTACTGTACTACTCCTCGGCGATCCACTGGCCGCACCCCATTCTCCATGGCTTATGGCATGGAGGTCGTACTCCCCTTATCCACGCTGATTCCTACGGTCCACACGAAAAACTTTAATCCCGTGGATAATAATGCCCTCGTCGGAGCCGAGTTGGATTTTGCTGAAGAATTACGGGATAACGCAAACCTTCGGCATGCAGTGTATCAGCAGGAAGGTGCTCGGGGATATAACAAGTATGTCCGGGCTTGGCCTTTCAACGTCGGGGATTTGGTTCTCCACATGGTTACCGAGGCGGCAAAACTCACCAAGCTCAAGGATCCCTATGAAGGACCTTACCGGGTGGCAGCAAAAATTGGCCATGGCGTTTACAAACTTGCCGAGATGGATGGAACGCCAATTGCCAACCCCGTGGAATGCCCAAAAACTTAGGAAGTTCCACGGATAGCTTCCCTGTCATTCTTTCCTCTTTACTGCTGCATCTTTCTCGCTTTTTCATCGCTTTTGTCGGAATATAGCTTTTTGGGCATGTTGTGAATAACATAGATTTTTCTCTTATTCTTCTCGGCGTCACTTTAGTTGAGCATTCTACCTAGCCCACGATTATAAGTTTGTTCGGGCGAAATTCTCGTAGCCCATGATTCAGCTCACGATTATAAGTTTGTTCGAGCGAAATTCTCGTAGCCCACGATGGTTTGTTTGTTCGGAGGAAATTCTCATAGCCATTGATACAAAGTCTTCTCCCTCGGATGGACCACTCGCACTTTCGGTATTCATGACATATGATTTTATTGTGTACCCATTTGTTTGCCTTACTGGATTCTCATTTTTACACTATGACCATCCACTAAGACATGGGGCTTATACTTGGCTACACATACACATGAATTCAATCCGAACAAAAAGACTTGGCAGATTTTTCACAGTAAAGACATATACCGAGAGGAGTTAAAACTAGAAAAGAGATTTGCAAATTGTTTATATAAAAGTCATCAGTCACCAAGGCAGGGCGGTCGTAAACCGTTCGGCGCCATCCTCAAACCTGTTTTAATTACATCCCATGGTTCGGCAAGGCCCCAATTGTTCGGTGCCAACCATATTCAAAAAAAAAAAAAAAAACTCAAAAGAGGGGGAGGCCATTCAAGCTAAACTAGACTAAATTCAACTTGTGGCAGGAGCATCTGCAGGGGTTGGTACGGCGGTAGAGTCGGCAACGTCAACTGTTGTCTCTTCTGCTTCAACTTCGGCAGGGGCAAAGGGAGGTACTTCCACCAAAGCCCTCCTTTCGTCGTCAGGTTCAACTCCTACGTCGTCAAAACCCCTGTTATAGCCGAGCATGAAGCTTTCCTTGTGCTGACCCTCCTTTATTTCAGCCTAAACTTCAAGAATTGATCTGCTACGTCTTCCTCGGCTTGGGCGTACCCCTTGTCGTACCCCTTATCATACTGCTCCTGCAGCTTGTTCTCCGTCTCCTTTTTCATCTCCTCCCGCCCAAGGGCTCTTCCTTCATCATTTTTTCCTTCGGCCCTTGTACGCTCGGCCGAATCCTGGAGTCCCTTTATCAGGTCATTCAGATTTGAAATCTGAACTTCCTGGCCTTGACGCACAAGCTCGGACTGCTCCAAGCTCTTCTTGTAGTCCTCGGCAACGCTTTTGTTATGCTTAACCGATTGCTTCAACAGTTTGGACTTCTTGTCATGTTCGGTGTGATAACACTGGGCACTCATGATGGACTGGGTAGCCTGCAGTCAAACCAAAATGAAATTTATCCTAGGAAACTAAGGTGACCGTACAATAAATCATTGCAAGTACGAGAAATCTACTTACTCTTCCAACATGAAAGTAATACTCGCTTACGGCTGCTTTTAGAGACGGGGGGCTTTGTATATCCCTCGGTAAGGCCAGCCCAGAGAGAGAGAGAGAGAGGAGGCGATGAACAATGAACCAACGAAGAACTAGAGCTCCCGCCCGACCCGACGACAACGACGACGACGAACATTCCGAGGTATCTCTCTCACACTCTATCTCTATCTCTCGCTCTTTCTCTTTTTCTGTCATCTCTCAGATTATCTCCACAGATTAGGGCTTTTTTATTTTTTCTATTTCAAACCAAAAGTCTGGTTCACTCTCTATCTCTCTCTCAAATTTGGGATTATTCAAGTTCGAATCTAACTGAGCAATTTAGGGTTTTTCTTGCTTTTAACAGTTTAGGGTTTTTTTTTTGCTTCGATTTCCTGTGAAACTTGCGAGGGTTTTTCGATGGATGGGTGGTTGGTACGGAATAGAATTAAGATGGTACGAGGCTTTGGTTTTTTAGCAAAGATCTACGTACTCCTAAATTTAAGTGGACTTTCAGTTATTGAAGTATTGTGGCCAGTACCAATTGAGGGAGTTCATTTGAACCCACTAGGTAAGTCCCTGATTTCTATTCTCTTCAAGGAAAGCCCCAAATCAATTTGCCCTAATTTTTTTAGTACCCACAATCATTATGAATTGTTATTGCTGTAATTGTTCTATTCATGACACCTGTGAAAAGGGCGGAAAGAGAGTTTATTTGAGGATCCATCCCTTCATTGAATCATAGTGGTGTGATAGAATGCATATCATTTTGAATTTTTCATGTTTCGTGTGCTGTCTCTGTGATTTGTCATTTGGAGAATTTACTCAAGTCTTTCCAGTTCAGGGAAATATGAGTCTTGCAAGCATTACATTAAAAGCTTGGAGAATTCAGGATCCAAGAATGTATGGAGTACAAATAGAGTCATCATATTTTTTCCACGATGTGGGTAGGAATTGGGGTTATATATCTACCGCTGGTTGAGTGATTGTGGTTTTGATGTTTGTGTTAGATATTTATCCCTTTGAGGTGTTCTTGTTCAGTTTTGAGACACTTCACTTGGTTTTGGTTGGATGCCGATGTTCATGTTTATTGGATGTTTTGATTGTCGCTGTTGGATGGAGAATTCCTTCTTAATGGTTTTTGTTGATGCTTTCATGGCATTGTTTTGTGTAATAATATATAAAAGCATGATGACGATATTTGTTACTGGGAGACTGTTTCCTTGATTGATTTGGTAGCTTGTTTGTGCTTTTCGGTAGGGTGATTGTATCGCCAAATGGTAGTAGCAACTCATGGTCAAATCTCAATTCACCTAATAATTTTCAGAACTGTCACTGGTATAAGTGCCTAGACAGTGGTATTTTAGCCAAGATTCATACTAAAGCAAACCAGAACAACATATTCAATATATTCCATTTGACTAATTCATAGGTTCGTGGATAGAGTTTTCCACTTTTTTGTGCATATTTTTTCTACTGCATTGTTGCATATATATATATATATATATATATATATATATATATATATATATATATATATATATTCAACTTTTGTGCATATATATGTTCCATTTTTTTTCCAAGTTTAAATAGCCCCCAAAATTTTTTATAATTTAAAAAAGAAATTGCAGTTTGGCTTCCGAAATTTTTAGCTTCTTCTATGCTATAAGTTTGAAAAAGTAGTAAGTGGCAATCATAAAGCCAACTCAATCAAATCATCAGTTCAAAACTTAAAAGAGTATTACCCTATGATGCACGGACACGGGGACACATGAATTCTTACAAAATGGGGACACGGTCATTTTTTTTGTTGATTTCTTGCGGATTCTCTTAGATTCACGTTCTGATCACATTGAGCGGCTTGGATCATCAAAATTTGATCAGAAACTATGAGATATTTTTTTAAGTGTCTCTGGAACTTCCCCTATATATATATATATATATATATTCAATTTTTTTCCAAGTATAAATGGCCCCCAAAAATTTTTATAATTTAAAAAAGAAATTACAGTTTGGCTTCCGAATTTTTTTTAAAATTATAGTTTAACCACCAAATTTTTTAAAAAATTACAATTTTACCCCTGCCATGTCCCCATTGGTGTCCTCCCGTGTCTCCAACCATGTCCCCCTCAAAATTAAATTAGATTATTGGACACGCCACATGGCGTGTCGGACACATGTCTCACGCGTGTCCCATTGTTCAGACACTGCGATACGTCGACCTCTAGAGGCGTCGGTGCTTCATAGGTATTACCAAAAGAAAACCAGGCCTTTCACCCACAATGATAACACAACGGTTCAAGATTGTCAGTGGGAGCAACCCGACCGTGACCCCAAGGTCTTTTGTCCAACTTCTGATGGCACTGCCTTGCCTTAACCGATACACTTGGCTTGTGGGTCGTTGTAGCCTGCAAGACTTGGAGATTTACCTACAAGGTGGGTCCCTGCCTTGGAGGGGCTCCTATTATCGTACGGGAAAAAACCAATGAGCCTTTCTTCAACTTGCTATCAACGGTATCAAACATATTCTATGATGTTAAACAAGTGAGTTGTAACAATGAAGGAGTACAACGGTACGAGACTTTCATAGCTCATAGTCTCGTAGTCAACCTTTAGTCAGAATGTACAAGGGGGGAAGAATACTACTCTTAGCACTCCAAGAGGAGATTGTTTGGAAGTACCTGGCACTAACCAAACTTGCCTTCTATAGTGACTGACATTAAGGTACCTTTATAGACTAATGCGAGACATTAAATCTCTTATCAATTGCCTTAGTTAAACATAAGGCTGGTTGTAACGCTCCAGAATTTTGGTCAGTAAAAATTTCGTTAAATATTTGAATTTTATTTAAATTACTTATTTTCTCTTGAGTGGCTATATGATTTATTGTTAAATTTTCGTCGTAGTTATATTTTGGTCATTGATTAACTCTCGACTAGAAATCCTACTTGACCAATTTAGTTAGTTTCTAACCAACTACTTGGAGGAACCGAGCAACCAAACTCACCTAGTTACTAGATGAACCATTTGGACCTTTTGAACCTTTGCCTTTACCCATTAGTCCATAGTGGTTAGGGTAATTTTTGTCCATTGGACAATAAGCTTTTTCATTATTATATTTGACTAAAAGTACGTGTAGTCTTTCAAAATCTTATTTTAAAGATAAAAAGTACTTGTACTTCTTTTATCCATTGGTTATTAACCGCTAGGGAATCTATTATCCATTGGGTAATAACTCCAAATCTTCCTACCAAGTACAAGGTTTTATTTTAATAATCAAGATTTGGATTCCCATGTACTTTTATGCATTAAACTATTAGGGTATATCTAAACCCTAGATTTCCTAGTACTTTGTTGATTAATTTAATAGTAGTACTCTATTATAATCTAATGGGGAGAATCCTAACTTTTTTATTTAATTGGGGTACTTGGTACCCCACCTATATTTAAATATAGGACTTTTGTCACATGCTTTAAAGGACAACTTCGATTATTTTAATATAAAAGTTTCCTTTTAACTTTTGTCCATTGGGCAATAAAAGTTAGGAAATTTATTATCCATTGGGTAATAGAGTTATTCTTTCAACTAGTACTAGGGTTTATTAAACTAGTCTTTTTCCTAATTGCCCATGTGATGTTGTACCTTTACTTTATTAAGTATGTACTTTTGACTTAAGACCTAAGTTTTCCTAAGTACTCTTATATTATTTTATATTGGGATTTTGTACCCAATTGGATTAATTATTGGGGAGATGATCTCCCAAGATTGCTTAGTACCTAAGTATACATAGATGTAGGTACTTGGTTGAATATTTAATTGTCTTTAGTACACATGTGTCTAATTAGGATTTGTTTAATAGTTATTGGATTTGGGAAAATCTAGTACATTGTACTTATACATTATTATATATGTGTGTGTCTATATATATATATATATATATATATATATATATATATATAGTGTACTTGGGAGAGAGAGAGAGAGAGAGAGAGAGAGAGAGAAGAAAAGAGAGAGATTTTGTGGTACCTTGACTTGATCTTCCTCATCCTTTCAAATCCTTGGCCATGAATATCCTTCCTAGCCAAAATCTATCTCCCATTGTACTTTTATTGTTTAAAATCAAATCTTGTACCATTGTCTCCTTTCCTTCCAACAAATCTTCCAAAATCTCATCCTTGGTACAAATCTTAGCCATGCAAGCCTAGGTAGCCCCATGACCTAACCCATCAAGCTTTCAATCAAGCTTGACATTTGAAAGATTTAGGTATGGAGAGAGAGAGAGAGGGGGCCGGCCTTAGAGAGAGAGAGGGAGCTCAAGTTTTGGCTATAAATAGCACCCCATGTTCTCATTCAACTCACACCTTTCCAATGTTCAACTTCTCTCTCGAGAAATTCCTTTGTTCTTGCTTTATTCTTCATGTTCTTGAGTTCTTTTTGTGTTCTTCAAGAAACTCATCCAAAGCCGCCACTAAACCGCCACCTGACCACCCTTCGATCCATAAAGTAGAGTAGTGTTAGTCAATGAGAAGTTTCTAGAGAAACCATTCTCTTTCGAAGCTCCCGAAGGCATACCGTAGGAAGTTACTCCGTCCGACCACCGACGAACTTTCCATAGCCGCCCTACCGCCAAGAAGTAAGGTAGAACCCCTTGCCTCTAACTCTATGTATAGAACCGTATGTTAGAAAGTAGAATACCTCTACTCACTTATCCTAAATATAAGTAGATTATCCTTAATGGATTTCGAAAGATAGAACTTATCGTTTGTTTAGAAGTATTTGTATTTTGATCTTTAAGATGATTATGAGTATGCATATATGAATTGCTTGTATTACTTGCGGTGTGATAAAGCATAAGTGATTTCACTCCAAGGGCGTCCGTACATGTGGCGTTGTGCTTTGAATAAAGCATAAGTGATTTTACTCCAAGGACGTCCGTACATGTGGCGTTATGCTATAAGTGGTGATTAAGCGTGATAAGTAATATAGAATTGGATGATCTTGTTAGAATGATTCATGCTTATTTTTGTCCTACCGTGGAGTCTTTGCATGAAACGAGACACGAGAATCGAGAAAGTAGAAACATGGCACCTAGGGTGTGATTAATGAAAGGAAATGTTTTCCGAGGAAGGAAATATTTTGAAACTACATAATGACCGGTTTTTGGTGGCATTATGTGAGTTGTGTGCGTGTGTAAAAGTAAGATTTGTGAAAAACCCAATGAGAACCCGGAGCGGCGGAATCATTGTGGGGATACTCGGGAACCCGGAGCGGCAAAACCGAGGGTTTAGTTTTTCGAAAACCCCAAATGGGAACCCAGAGCGGCGGAACCATTGTGGGATACTTGGGAACCCGAAGCGGCGGAATCAAGGGTTTTAAATTGTGGCTTGGTTATCCGCGGTACGGAGCCAATGCTAATGTGTGCCAATGGGAACCCGGGACGACGGAACCATTGTGAGGATACTCGGGAACCCGGAACGGCGGAACCGAGGTTGTGTGTGTGTGTGCCAATGGGAACCCGGGACGGCGAAACCATTGTGAGGATACTCGGGAACCCGAAACGGCGAAACCGAGGTTAGGTGTGTGTGTGCCAATAGGAACCCGGGACGGCGGAACCATTGTGAGGATACTCGGGAACCCGGAACGGCGGAACCGAGGTTGGGTGTGTGTGCGCCAATGGGAACCCGGGACGGCGGAATCATTGTGAGGATACTCGGGAACCCGGAACGACGGAGCCGAGGTTGGGTGTGTTAAACAAATGATTTTGGAAAGGTTGAACGGTATGTGAAAATGATGACACGGTCTACGATGAGTCGCGTAGGAGAAACTCAAAAAATCTTGGACACCAACGATAGTTGATTAACGAATATGGATGTGTCATTGTTAGCTATGTATACATGTATCATGTGAAAATCGATGATTGTATAACCTGTTGTTTGTAAGTTGAGGGTTAGCGGGTATGGGTTAAATTTATTGAGCCTTTGTAGCTCACGGTGTTGCCTTTTTGGTGACCCTGACATATTATATCGGTGGCGACGCTAGTATAATGTGTCAGATTTTGTAGATGATCAAGGTAAGCAGATCACCGTGGAGGCTTATGGAGCTGAGGAGCTGGCAAGAATGGAGGAGCAGGTGGAGCTGTAGTTAGGAACCCTAGAACCCCCTCCATTTGTGTAAATATTGAACTATTGTGGGAGGTTTATTGTAATAACGAGCCAGACTCCATTTGGTTTTATCAATAAAATGTTTATTTAATGTACCCAAAATTCGGGGTTTACTAGTACTGTGAAATTTGTGCATCTTTTTTATCAGCCAAGCCCTTTCTCCTAATCCAAGTGCATCTTCACACATTCAACGAGATTGGGGTAGAATGGCATTGTTGTGTTAGCAGGTGAGTGGACTACTGCGGAAGTGGTAAGCATCGCATCTATCATATTCCATAATCCTACATAAACAAAACTACCACAACTTTGGACATTTATTATCACAACCCACTTTCAGGAAGTCTAGAGTACTTGAGATACTTTTTTCTCCACACTTACGAATGCAATATTCTGTCCGAATCTATCAAGAAAATTCACCAACAATTTGCAAGGACAGTGCATTTACCATCACTGATGTCATGGTAGCCAAGAATGGAAAGGAGAAAGTGATCCACAATGACGTGAAAACCGTAGGAAACATAAATGCAAATCATATCTAGACACAATGAAGGATAAGGATAAGACTTACCCATCTAGTTGGAGTAAAATTTTAAACAACCACTAAGTTCTCCGATGACTTTTTATGCCAATTTCCTAATGGCATTTGTTTAAGCAGCCAACTAAGTTGTCGCATGAGTTTTGATGCCAATTTCTAATGCAATTTGTTCAGCATACAGAGAAACTTAAAACATAATCTTTTCACAGGTGGTCTAAAGATATTCTCAACTGAAAGCCGAGTAAAACTTACAGGTGGAGGATAGGTGTTTCGGCTCCAAAGTAACTCAAGGACTGAGCGGGCGTGCCAGGACTTGTCGCGTCCAACGTAAAGGACTGAGTGCCCCTTTTCTGACTTCGAATCTGTGAGGGCAATAGTGCTGCAACCTAAGGGCTAGATTGCAGTGAAGGTCCGTGGTTTTGCCTCTACGAGCGAAGACTTAATAATTTTCTAACCGTGTGGGAAAAGAAGTAACAACGTAAGAATAACTTTATTATGTCGTAATAATAAAATTGGGGATACAAGGGAGATATGAATAATTTTGTTATGTCGTAATAACAAAATTGGGGGTATAAGAGAGATAGAAATGAGGGAGAAATGAGATAATTGCTTCGCTAGGAAGGCTTTGGTTTTAAGCGTTGAGCTTGATTGGTGTGGGAACCCTTTTTTCTTCTTGACTTCTAGTATTTATAGGCCACGGCTTTGCATGCAAGAGGAATTCTAGCTTTCTTCTCGTGATGACAAGTGTCCCATGTAACTCCTCCACTTGTACATTTCATGGGATAATGGGCAGTTGCTGGAAGTTAATAAAATTACCCACATGCCTTTTTCCCCATCATGGGAAGTTATTGGAGATAATGGGTATTTCCCCATTTTGTGGGCACCAGAGAATAATGGGTCAGTTAATCACATGGCTTTGGAACAATTATTCCATGCATCACGGCCCCCAGTCTTCTTTGTTCCCAACGGTTGGAGTCAATCCACAACCGTTTATCCACAAATCATGGGCCAAGTCTCACAAAATAAAACATGGGCCAAGCTTGAAGACTAAAATTAATTGGGTCTTACTCCAAATCACCAAATTAATGCGGCCCATTAATTTTTAGCCCGAGAAAGCAATAGATATTAGCCCAATTTAATCAATAATTAATTAAATGACCCTCCAGCGTTAGTCCAAGAATTGGTGCCAAAAACGGGTGTAAACAATGCCCCCAGGCCTTGACCTTGTTCAAGATCTAGGCCTGTCGATTAGGATAGAGTGTAGTTTTTGGCAAACCAAACGAGTCCTTATCAATGGATTTGAAAAAAAAGAAGAAGAGATAATTAGGCTTAGATTAGCCTAAAACCCCTTTCAAATTCTCAAATGCTCGAATTTTACAAAGATGATCAGGCTTTAATTAAGCCTAACCACTTTTTAAATCCCCAAATATGTCTTCTAATTGGGTTGGGACTCCCCCACGTTTTGAATTAAACAAATCCCAATAACTTTGGGATAGAAACCCCACCAAAGAGTCCTATCGGCTGAAATCATTACCACCTCTTTGGGCCTAGGGGACACGTGTCAAATCCCCAGGCCTTACATTGGTTTGCATGCAGCCTTTGAAGCCGCCAGAACCTCTTTGGGTCAATCAAGAGTCTTATCTCTTCAATTGCCATTTTAATTTTCGAACCCCAGGAGAGATAAGTGCAACGGTATCCCTTGAATCCTGTATCGTCATCTTCAAACACCATTCTTGCTTTCTTATGCTCTCTACATTTCTACTCACCCGAATTCAACAGAGCTCAAAGACCCTGATCCATCATTGTTCCTTGATCTTGCTTCCAAATCTTTGAAGCAATGGCGACCCACAAAGCCCATACGCCTCCTCCAAACCCTAATAGCTTAGCTGTACAGATCCGAAAGATCTTAGCGGAGGAACACATAGTAGTCACCAACGACGTTATGGTGATTGCTAACGCTGATCAGGTTGGCTTGGACCCGTTTTCCAATTAGGGTTCCCCTCTCAACTTGCCCCAATGTACCCATTGGCAGAAGAGGTCCTTCCCTTAGAGTCTCCAAGCCTCGATTGGAGTCGATTTACTACAGACATTCCCAACCGGCTTTGGCATAGGCATGATGCGAAATACGTGGAATGGCTCGACCGGATGTTGGAAGCCAAAGGGGATTTGTGGAGGCAAATAGGGATCTGAGACGTTATCTTGCTTAGTCGATCCTTAATCGACATGGACAAGAACTTATTCCTTGCTGCATCTTAGTTTTGGTCGGTGACAACGAACTCCTTTCACTTCAAGGTAGGCCTTATGAGTCCTACTCTTCAGGATATTGCTTTCTTGACAGGCCTCCGTCCCCACGGGATTGAGGCCAATTACTTTCTATCTCAGAAAACCCCCTACTTCGAGTACAAAAAGCCGCTGTCTTTCTCTCCCTTTATAAATCACTATGCCAAAAAAGGTCCTGTAGAATACAGTGAACACGTAGCTTTTCTCCTTTACTGGCTGAACAAGTTTATTTTCTGTGTTTCTACAAATAGAGTTACCAAAGACTTCATAGACCTGGCCTGTGCCCTAGCTTCAGGGCAAAAGGTAGCACTAGGCCTTTTAGTCTTGGCTCACCTCTACTGTGGGATGAAAGAATTGATAAGCAACAAGTTCATATTTGCCCCTAGTCCACTGTGGATCATTACTCTATGGCTCTGGTCCTACTTCCCTAAGTTTGCTCCGCCTATGACCAAAAATCCAGACCATACCTGCTATGGCCTTTATTATATTGATGCCCGTGGTCTAAAATATGCGTTTGGTACTTACTTCAAGTTTTTCTATCACGAACTCACGGGAATGGGAAAGAACTGGATGCCATTTACTAGGGATACAGTACCCTGGTGGTTGAAGCAAGGGGCATCAGATCCGGGTGATGATTATGATGATCACATGGAGATTTGGACTAGCTTCTTGATCTCACGAGATCTCATGTATGGGATGGCCTTTACTCCCATAAACTACAAATGTGGAGTTGAGTACTACAACGCAGCTCAATTCGCCAGGCAGTTTGGCCTTTGTCAGCTTACCCCAGTGCCTTCATATCAGTCCTTGAATGAGGACTTTACTGACAGGCCTGTGATCCAACCTAGAGACCTAGAATGAGTTAGGAACCTTCTCCTTGAGATGAGGAAGAACTTTGCCTTTCATACTTACGTTGAGCATACTGACAAGGGCGCCAAGTTTGATAGCTGGTGGTGAGGCTATACCAGAATGCACTTCTTCAATTCGTACCTGGAGGTCTTGACCACGCTTCTGCCCAATCCTGCTGGAGTACCCGAACTTGGCATTCATATGCCTCTACAACAAATCAGTCCTTCACCAACCTTAAGTACAAAAAGAAAAGGTAATTCAGAGGCTCCTTATTGTCTTATTCCTTTTTTAAGCCTCTGAAGTCCTTCCTCTGTACTGGTAGGTCTGGGAGATGCTCCTAAAGACGTTCCTGCGGCCCCCTCAGCCCCTCAAAGATCAAAGAGGTTGAAATCAACTGCCAAAAGGCAATGGCCGAAGGTATGAACGCTTTAGTCCTTTGCTTCATCCTCCAAAATAAGGTAATTATGCCTTCATCATTTTTGTAGGCCTCTGAGAAGGTAGTTGCTGGTAGGACCAGAAGCAGTGCTAAGACTAGCTCTCCTGAAATTGATCCTTTGGAAAAGGTCTGTGCCCTCTATGGCTCTGCCCCTATGCTCTATTTGAATGTTTTACTAATCTTTCTTCTCACAGGCCGACTCTAAAGCCAAAGAAGAGCAAGCTGAATCTGTTCCATCTAAGAAGAAAAGACTGAGAAAGATAGCCTCCACACCGGCTGATTCTGAAAATACCGTATCTGCTACGGAACATAATCCTATTGTAAGGATGTATTGTGACAGGAGTTTCCAAGCGTTTATGGCTCCCTATTATCATCAACTTCCCCTTGTTTTCAATCCTCAAAAACTCGACAACTACTTTTAAGAAGAGGCAGAAGTAGCATATGAGGAACTAAACGTGCCTGAACAGGAACCCAAGCATGAAGCTTCCTCGAGGACTCCAGAGAAAACCTAGGTCTCCGATTATTCAGTCCACTCCACCAACCGATCCTATCGTGGAGCCTGAATTCGTTAATGTGCAAGAAGAGGAGGAAGACGAGGACCTGGATTCCTTGTTCAAATCTACGCAAGACTTGTTGAAGGCAGCCACCTTCGGCACCTCTTGGCTCAACTTCTCAGTTTGAGTTCACCCCAGAAGAGGTCTCTGAGGCAAAAACAGCCCTCATAATGGCTCCCCTTCAAAATTTTAAGGCAGCCGTTCATCCCGTCAGAGCCTCAATCATCAAGAAAGCCATGGACGTGCTAGTGAAGGCTAAGGCCTTGGAAACAGAGTAGACCTCTCTCTAGTATTTTTAAAAGGAATTCCCCAACATGATCAAATCCCATGACTCTGCCACACATGAACTCAGCAAGATAAATGCTAAGTTGGCCGAACTAGACCTGGTTGATATGGAGCTAACTAGGTTCAGCACTGAATGGAACCAGCTGAAAGAAGACGTCAAGACCAATGAGGCTAACATCACTACAACTTCCAATGAAATCCAGGACCTCAAGACTAAACTGGTTGAAGCTGAAGGTCGACTGGACGGACTTCAGATTAAATCCAAGAAGCTGGCCAAGCATCACGATGAGCTGAAAGCTGGATCAAAAAGTCAGAAGATGAAGTTGAATCTCCTGGTCGAAGAAGTTCCAAGTCTCCGTGGGCAACGGGAAACACTTGAAGTCCAGCTTGCTAGCTTTGATACCTCCTGGGAAAAGCTCAAGAACAGCCTCGAAGGCCTCCTGTAGGTCTTGTCCTCAAAACTTACTCCTTCTTTCGATTTGGGCCTGTAATAACTTTAACTTTGTTCCTTTTGTGCCTGGCCTGGAACTTTCCTTTGACTGGCCTAGGGTACTGGTTTGATTTGATGATATGTGGCCTGAACTTGAGGCCTTTATGAATTTTGCATGACAGGTATTATGGCCTCCGTTCAGGCCTTGTTGGTAGATCCCTATATGGTTTATTAACAATATTTTTCCCAAAATCTTTCATTTTTCACATAGTAGGATAATGATGTTTTAGGTACTTTCCATTTGTTAAATGCTTAAATAGATCACCACTTAAGTCCATGAGAAGATAAACGTTACCTCTAAGGACTTGAGCAATCTGATAAGGTCCCTCCCAGGTTAGGGACCACTTGCCATATCTTGAATTTTTTTCCCCTAAAGGAAATACGGCTTTCCAAACCAAGTCACCTTCAGAAAAGCTCTTCTTTCTTACACGTTTGTCATAAGATCTAGCGACTCTTCTTTTCTGAACCAACATGTGGTCAAGGGCTACGAGCCTAACTTCATCTAAGTCTTTAAGTTCTACCAACATAGCTTGAGTATAATATGCAGGAGTGAGGCCATGTTGATACGCTATCCTTGCTGATTTCACCGCCACTTCCATTGGTAGGACTGGATCATGTTCATATACCAACATATAAGGGGTTATATTAGTAGCTTCCTTTTTTGAAGTTTTGTAGGCCCATAAGGCCTCAGAGAGTAACTCGTGCCAAGCCTTTGGATTATTTTCCATCATTTTCTCTATAATATTGACCAAAGTTCTATTGGTGGACTCGGCTTGGCCATTCCCTTATGCATAATAAGGAGTAGAGTTGGACATGATGATGTTTTGTTGGGCAGCAAAGTTGACTACTTGTTCTCCCATAAATATTGTACCCCTATCTGCAACAAAGTGTTCAGGCAGTCCAAACCTATGGATGATTCTTTCCTTGATCACCTTGATTACCTCTTATTGATCCACAGACTTTAATGGCACTACTTCTGCCCACTTAGTAAAATAGTTCGTGGCTACCAAGATGTAAGTATGATTTCCTGAAGAGGGCGGATAAATTTTTCCAATTACGTCAAGGGCCCAACCTCTAAAAGGCCAAGGTTTGACCACAACATGATAATCAGCTGCAGGAACACGCTGGATTGGGCCATGGGCTTGACAAGGTTGACATCCTTTTGAAAAACGAATACAATCCTCTAAGATGGTTGGCCAATAGTGTCCATACCTTCTGATTAGCCATCTCATCTTTATCCCTGATTGATGAGCTCCACAGATTCCTTCATGGACTTCAATCATGACCCTCATGGCCTCAGGGTGCCCTAAACACCTTAAAAGTAAGTTGTCCTCAAAGCTTTTCTTGTATAATTCGTCACCCACGAGGATATCGCTAATAGCCCTTCTCCTTACCTTCCTAGAGGCTCTATGATGGGGCCTTTTGAGGAAAGAAATAATAGGTGTACGCCAATCATTCTCGGGTTCATTGTCTGACTCTTCTCCCGTGAAATCAGAAGTAAATACCTCCAGTCCTAGACCTCTTCTCCTTACAGAAGGTAACAATCTATTTTGGATTATGATAATCTTGTGAATAGTTTCTGGAGCTAACCTCAGGCCTGTGGAGGCCTGAGCCAAGCTGTTGGCTTCAGTATTCATACTCCTTAAGACGTGTTTGACCATGACGTTATCAAAATCTTGGATTAATTGCATGGCTGCCATATAATAAGAGGCTAAGTCCTCACTATAGCATTTGAATGCCCCTGCCAAGTGATTGATAACAAGGTTTGAATCCCCAATAACTTGCACTTCTCTAGCCTCTAGATCCTTAAGAATTTCAAGGCCTATAACAACCGCTTCATATTCGGCTAGATTATTTGTACATGGGAAATCAAATTGGAAAGACAATTCGGTCCTCAGGCCTTGGGGAGAGATGATAATTACTCCACAGCCTGAGACCTCTTGAGTCCTTGATCCATCAAAAAGCAACGTCCAAGGAGTAAGTGATATTTCAAGAGCGTTCAGTCCTTGTTCAGGTCCATCATCGATATCTACGCGTGGATGATCAGCGAGAAAATCCGCTAAGGCCTGGCCCTTCACGACTTTTTGAGGGATATATTGAAAACTGAATTCCATTAAAGCTAAAGACCACTTGCCAATTCGGCCCCTCATAATTGGCCGAGAAAACAAGTACTTGACTAGTTCTATTTTACTCATAATGTACACCAAAACAGGGAGCATATAGTGCCTCAACTTTATTGCTGAAAAGTACAAGGCAAGACAAATCTTTTCAATAGGGGTGTATCTCCTCTCACAAGGAGTCAACAACCTACTTAAATAATAAACCGCCTGATCCTTTCCTTGAGCGTTGTCTTGAGCTAAAAGTCCTCCAATAGAGCCCTCAGCTGCTGAGATGTAGTGCTTTAACGGCTTGTTCTTGATGGGAGGCATATTAAATAGCCTTTGATTTCTTCAAAGGCCTTCTGATGGTTTGCCTCCCATACAAAGATGTTTTGGTCCTTCAGCTTCAAGAGTGGAGAGAAGACCTGAACCCTTCCTGCTAGGTTTGAGATAAACCGTCTCAAGAAGTTGAAAGAACCCAAAAACATCTGTAGCTCTTTCTTGGTGGTAAGAGGCTTTGCTTCCATGATTGCTTTAACCTTGTTCTTGTCAACCTCAATCCCTTTGTTGTGAACTAAAAATCCAAGGAATTTGCCTGCGGACACTCTGAAGGCACACTTTAAGGGGTTTACTTTCAAATCAAACTGTTGCATCCTAAAAAATGACTTCCTCAAATGTTCCAAGTGTTCATCATAGGACTGAGACTTGACCACAATATCATCGATATAGATTTCCATAAAACGGCCAATGAAATCATGAAATATGGCGCTCATTGCACGTTGAAACGAAGCACCTGCATTTTTCAGGTTGAAGGGCATTACGACCCACTCAAAGGTTCCTAGGGCTCCAGGACACCTAAAAGCAGTCTTAGCGGTATCGGTCTCGTCGATGAAGATTTGATTGTAACCAGAATGTCCATCCATGAAGGACAAGACCTTGTGACCAGAAGCCCCATCCACTAACTGATCTACCACTGGCATTGGGTACTCGTCCTTTGGAGATGCCAAATTCAAATTTCTGAAATCCACACATACTCTGACCTTGCCGTTCTTCTTAAGGACTGGCACGATATTAGAGAGCCAAGTAACATACCTAGCTGTGTGTATGAACCCAGCGTTGAAGAGTCGTTCGATCTCATCTTTGACTTGCAAATAGACCTCATTGGACATCCTCTTTGGCGGTTGCTTGAAAGGTCTGAATTCTGGTTGAATAGACAGCTTGTGTTCCATTAGATCTCTGGACATACCTGAAAGTTCCTCGTAAGTCCAGGCGAAACAGGACTTGAACTCCTTAAGAGCTGATGAACCTTTTCTTGACATCTTCTGGGAGAAGTTGGCTAATATATACAGGTTTGGAATTCTCCGCATCTCCCAAGTTAACTTCTTCCAAAGGATCTTGCACGTCGGCTTTTAGATCATCCAACTTGGCTGGGGCTGCTTCAAAGTCTTCCAGTCTGATCTCATCCAGATCTTCAACAGGTTTTCATCCTCATTGATTGCTTTGGCCGCACAAGCCGAATGATCTTCTTCTGATTCTTGAACACCCATCAGCCTCCTTTCAAGTAAGTAGGCTTCAAACTTTGACAGTGTGGCGTGAAGGGCCACACTCTTTTCTTCTTCTGAAGGGTTTACTGACATTGAGAATGACGTTTGAAGGAAGTTGTAATCGGCCTACTTGACTCCGTGATCATTGGACCGATTAACTCTTGAAAAAGTGCCTTTACTTGTTCCACTGACTTGTTGCCATGTATAGGAGCTATCTTGTGGTGGCCATACTTGTCAAGGCCTGCCACTTTCATTGGATCCACCCCTCATCGTATAAATGGGCATCAGCATGATTTGTAGAGGCCTGGAAAGGTCTCCGGTCAGCCCATATCACCTCCACGTTGTCTTGATTCCAGAAAATAAAGCATTGGTGAAGGGTTGAGGGAACTGTCAGGCAAGAGTGAATCCAATCTCTCCCCAACAGAACGTTGAAAGAAGAGTGTGAATTAACAACAAAGAAAGGTGTTGTTAAGGTCTTGGACCCTACTGTTAGGTTCATGATCCGAATACCTTGACAAGCTGTCTCCTTCCCAGTGAAATCAGTCAAGGTTGAAGTGCAGGAGACTAGGTCTTGATCAGTCTTCCCTAGCTTCTGCATCATAAACCTAGGAATGAGATTGGCTGCTGACCCATTGTCCACTAAGAGATGATTGACCGGCATTCCATCAAGACAACCCATGATGTACAAGGGCTTAATGTGTTTGTTCATCTTAATATTTGGTTTTTCAAAGATCACATTAGTTGCCCGATCGTCAGTCTTCCCTTTAGTCTCATCCTTTAGCACAATCACTGAAGGCCCATTCAGTCCTACAGAGAAAGACTCGTTTAGAATTTCAGCAGTCTGCCCTATCTCCACAACATCTCCTTCCATGGCTTTTGGAGTGTTGTCCTTGGCTTCCAGATCTACTGGTAGGATCACAACCATGTTGCATTGCATATTAGAACCCTGTCCAGGCTTGAACTCCTTGGCCTGTGGATTCAGATTCGACTTGCCCCCCGAGTCAGACCTTGTAGGTTCAAGGGCTGTCTTCTGGAGCAAAGTGACTTGTCTTGGTGGAGGCTGAATCCTAGCCTCCTTAAGAGTTCTTTCCAAGAGAGGTTGTTTCTTGGATACAGTTGCCTGCTTTGGAGGCGGTTTGGTAACGGCCTCCTTGTACGTCTTCTTGAACGGGACTTGCTTCTGGGGTAAAGTCCTTGGAAGAGGCTCAACAATAGCCTCTTCCATAGTCCTTTCCAAAGGCTTGTATACTCTTTTAGCCTTAGGTTTTTCGACCATAGGCTCTTCCACCGGGACCTCCATCTTTGTCTTCCCCCTGGGATCATCTTCATTCATGAGCTCGTCCTCATTCATGGGGTCGTCAAGTAGGTCTGTCTCTTCCTCAGCCTTTCTTGCTGCCTGCCTGAATCGTTGGCGGCGCCTCTTCTGAGATCTTGACAAAGGTGGAGGTTCAAAAGGAAACTTTGGATGTTCAACCCTATGCCACTCATCTGGAGGAGTGACTGGAGGTCTCACAACTCTTTGCTTTCCATTGGAAGGAGCAGAAATCCTTAAATTGCCCAGCTCTTCTTCAACTTCAACCAATCCTGGCTGAATTCGGTTGAACACAGATTCACGTACAACCCTTCTTCCTTTAGACCTGTGTGACTCCTCAGACCTTGGTTCAGTCCTTCCCACGATAATGCTCTTGAGAGCTGGTTTGCTAAGCCTGCTAGGACTGGCATGATGACCGCACTCCGTGCATATCATAGAACAAGTTGGCTTTTCTGGTTTCTTTACCCCTGTAGGTCTGGACCACCATGAATTCTTCTTTTCAAACCTTCTGACCCGTTCAGTCCTGAAATCCCTCTCGTCATAATAAGGATCCCAGTACCTGCCTGAATTGGACTTGTAAACTGCTCTGGAAGGTGCTCCCAAACTTACCTTCAGCCTAGGAACAGTCCTAGGCACTCCTCTCATGTCTACAGAGACCATATTTGTACTCAGCCCTGAGGGAAAAGGATTACCGTCGAACCCCATGAGCTGCTTGTCCTTTTCAGGAAACTTGAACTCCCCCCGGTCAATTTTGTCCTGGATATCATTTCTAAATACTATGCAGTTGTTAGTTGCATGACTCCAAGAATTGTGGTACTTACAATACTCTTTGCCCTTTAGTTCTTCCGGAGTTGGAATCTTGTGACCAAAGGGTAGTTTGAGCAGCTTGTCGGCTAGGAATTGATCAAAGATAGCTTCAGCCCTACCAACGTCAAAAGTATAAGCCATGGTTAGCCTATTAAAGGTGTTTTGGATTGGCTGCTTCGTGGGCTAAAGGTGTTTTGGATTGGCTGCTTCGTGGGCTCCATCTTGACAAAGGCCTTACAAACGTATGGCTTTTTGTTGATTATTTCAGCCACTGCCACGTCTGGGTCTACCTCTACTTCTACTGCAGCAATCTCGTAATTAGGGTCACGGTAATACGTTCCCTTGGATGCTGTCTTTCTGTCCTACTCATCTGCCAAGAACTTTTCATAATGAGAGGCCTTAGAGGATAACTCAAACAAATCTCTGAATTCTGTCCCATAGAACTTTTTCTTCATTTCAAAGCCCAGGCCGTTTAATATTATACGCACGTATTCGGCCTCTGGAAGGACTATCTTGCACTTGAATCGAGTAGTCTTGAAATGTAAGAGGTAGGACTCCATGGATTCTAGATGGGTTTGACAATAGCATGACAGGTCTGCCAGTGTCACTTCTGGTTCTACCCTGTAGAACTGCTGGGGGAACATCTCCTCCAACTGTGCCCAGGTCTGCACGGAGTTAGGCGGCAAGTTGATGTACCAAGTAAAGGTTGTCCCCGTAAGAGAATTGGGAAAGAACCGCAACTTTAGAGCATCAATGGTGCCAGCCTCTCCACATTGAACTTGAAACCTGGCAATGTGCTCCATTGTTGATTGCGCGCTCTCACCGTTGAAGGTCTGAAATTCTGGAACTCTATAGCCCTTTAGGAAAGGTGTATTGTCCACATCCTCGGTATGAGGTTTCCTATACATTGGCCTTCCCAAAGGTCTAAAACCAGGTCCTAACTGCTCCTGGAGCAAGTTTAGGACTTGATCCCTTCCCATGGCTAGGTCTGGCACAGGAGGCGGGTGCGGGTGTGCCTCTTGTGCTTGTTGGTTCTGGGCTGGACTTGCCCCCCGAGTATCAAAGCTTTGAGGAGTATGGGCAACTCCTTTGTCCTTTTCAGAGCCCTGGCCTCTTTGCGAATGCCTTTTGTCCGTCTTGTCAGGTTTGTTCAGATCTTCAACCAAAACAAACCTTTGATCGTCATTTACTGGAGGCAACTGGGCTCCTCTAATTACGATTCCTTTCTCCTTTTGCCCCCCGAGTGCAGGGCTGCTAGATGATGTAGCGTGATAGAATGTTTGAGGAGGGAGAGGTACCCCCAATAAGCCAGCTTGGTCTTGACCGTTGCCATAAACACCAAACTGTGGAAAGCCCTGCTGCTGAAGAGCGAGCGGTAGCCTTTCTGTAAGCGTAACAACCATTTTGTTGACTGCTATGGTCAAAGGTTCCAAGGACTGAGAGAAAGATTGTGAAATTGAGTGTGTTACGTCGCGGGAGATCTCACATCCTGCCAAAAACATATAATTTTTGACACTGTTGGTAGCGTCGCTAAGATCTTGGGCGCTGATCTGAGGACCAACCTCCTCGAGTAATGGCAAGTCGACTGCCACTCCCTCAGGACTCTGTGGTGGATCTGGGTTGGGTGGATCCGATTGTTGCTGTTGTTGCTTCCTTGTCATAATAAAACCCTTAGACGATTACGGTCCCACCGGGCGTGCCAAAAACTGTTTCGGCTCCAAAGTAACTCAAGGACTAAGCGGTCGTGCCAGGACTTGTCGCATCCAACGTAAAGGACTGAGTGCCCCTTTTCTGACTTCGAATCTGTGAGGGCAATAGTGCTGCAACCTAAGGGTTGGATTGCAGTGAAGGTCCGTGATTTTGCCTCTACGAGCGAGGACTTAATAATTTTCTAACCGTGTAGGAAAAGAAGTAACAACGTAATAATAATTTTATTATGTCGTAATAATAAAGTTGGGGATACAAGGGAGATATGAATAATTTTGTTATGTCGTAATAACAAAATTGGGGGTATAAGAGAGATAGAAATGAAGGAGAAATGAGATAATTGCTTCGCTAGGAAGGCTTTGGTTTTAAGTGTTGAGCTTGATTGGTGTGGGAACCCTTTTTTCTTCTTGATTTTTACTCCAGTATTTATAGGCCACGGCTTTGCATGCAAGAGGAATTCCAGCTTTCTTCTCGTGATGACAAGTGTCCCATGTAACTCCTCCACTTGTACATTTCATGAGATAATGGGCAGTTGCTGGAAGTTAATAAAATTACCCACATGCCTTTTTTCCCATCATGGGAAGTTACTGGAGATAATAGGGTACTCCATTTCCCCATTTCGTGGGCACTAGAGAATAATGGGGTAGTTAACCACATGGCTTTGAAACAATTATTCCATGCATCACGGCCCACAGTCTTCTTTGTTCCCAACGGTTGGAGTCAATCCATAACCGTTTATCCACAAATCATGGGCCAAGTCTCACAAAATAAAACATGGGCCAAGCTTCAAGACTAAAATTAATTGGTCTTACTCCAAATCACCAAATTAATGCGGCCCATTAATTTTTAGCCCGAGAAAGCAATAGATATCAGCCCAATTTAATCAATAATTAATTAAATGACCCTCCAGCGCTAGTCCAAGAATTGATGCCAAAAACGGGTGTAAACAATAGGTGAACAAAATCGCATTCTTTTCCATTGTGAATATGATCAGCTGCAATAGTCCATTGAATACAATATACTTGCCAGAGTCAAAGATCTAACACCTTGTGAAACACTACTATTATTTCGAAACAGAACATCACATGCAAAACCAATTAGGCTGCTCACACAATAAGTTCGAATGTTTCACTGTCCTAACCTTGGAAACTCAAAGACCCCTGCTCATTTGAGCTTACTAAGATTAATCTGATCAAAGATTTCTTTTCATTTGAGCTTAAGAGTCCGTTTGAATAATAGAGTAAAAGTGATAGAAAATGCAAGAAAGAGAAAATAATGACACTTTTCTAGTGTTTGATTAGCATAAAAATACCAGAAAGTGGATTTTCATGTAAAACTCATTAAAGCATGAGTACATAGCTTCCACTTTCTTGCTAAAAACACAAGAAAAATTTATTTTCTTGAGAAAGTTGTCACATTTTATGACACTTCTCATTATGTCCATAATATTTCCTTTTCTATCATGATCCCTAAAGTAGGTTGAGGGTAAGTTAGTGAATTTTTTTATCTTGCAATATTCTTTCAAAAAAATTCATTTTAACAAACACATGTAAGAAAACAAATTTTCTTCACACTTTCTTTTCTTTTTCTTTACTTTCTCTCATTTTCACTTTCCAACATAAATTTCTTTCTAATCAAACGGACCCTAACAGAAACATTTCTGTTACAGAAAGAATATATTGCTAAAAACTAAATTCAGAACTTACATTTTCTTTTTGTATAATTCAGGTGTCCGGGCCAACTTATATGCATCTGGACTAATCCTGGGGACCAATCCCACCGCCCACACTCGCGGAGGTCCCAATTAAAGCAAGAGCAAACTCTGCATGGACTGCCCTAGAAGAATTGACAGCACCTAAGAGGTTTCGAACCTGAAACTTGGGAAGGAGCAAAGCTCCAAGTCTCAGAACTTAATATTTCTACCCTACCCTAATCTCTGCATACAAACAGCAAAAGGATATAATATGACGCAGCCGATAAGAAAATTCCGGTTCTCAGGAAACTTCTTAGAGTAAAACTGAGCGACAAGAGCAATGATGATGATGATCGTTCCCAAAAACAACCTGATGTTACTAATCCTCACATCTTCGATGTATTCACAGCCTTTAACGATCTTAAAAAATCCAAAACACATGGATCATTATGAAAACCGCCCTACAAACTAACGAAGCACTGCGTAATCTGATTACAGAGCACATACGCGAATGTATGGAGTTTACCACAGGGACAGATTCGTCGAGGAGGTGCTTGATGGAGTGGTGATCCAACAGGTTCGCCTTCTTAGGGTTTTTGGTGGCCATGTCCGCTTATCCTTCTCTTGCATTTCGGAGTGATCTCTAGGGTTTGTCTGAAAACCTTTGCGAGATCCATTTCGATCGTATGGGGAGAATAGTGAAGCGTCGATTACCTGAATCTAACCGTCGAGCGTGTGCTGATAAAAAAAGAACCTGTCGAGCGTGTGGGCTTATTAGTTAGGGGGTGTAAATTGGGCTCGGCCCAAATTATCGCATATATTATTTCTACCCGATATATTGGCCTATTATTCTGGACAAAAATATTCCTCGGGTCACATATACAGTTCACATCATTCTCAATTCACATAGTTTACAAGGACAAAAGAGTCATTATGCAACAGAACAAAGTTTATTCAAGTTTGCAATAATAGTTAGGGTTGAGATAAAACCAAAAGTAAAAAATAGGACTGGCTTCTAATTTTCTATATTAGTTATTATTTATTACAATTACCATTAGGCCTCCGGCCAGCGGCATCAAATATCGTTGCAGCTATATGGGCTTAGGGTAGGCCCTTGAATGAGTACTAAATATTGGCCCGTGAGAAATTGGGTTGCCAAGGCTCCACACTCCACATTGCTGTGTTAGGCTGCGGTTATATACAGTCCTGCATCGGAGGAATGAGAAGTTGCCTCTCCTAACTCAGTTGGTAGGTAATGACAACATTTTTCCATTATTCACACACATGCATTTTCAGGGATGTCACTGCTCTATTATGGTCAAGTAACATTGTTATGAGGGAAGAACATAAATACAAGTAGATGAAGATATTCATTTGAGCTGCTAAGAAAAAATGTTATCAGAAAGGAATGGCCAACATAGAGACTTCCCTTGAACATGACCAAAAAGGTTTTCTCGATGTTGTGAAATTTTTGGTGAAAAGAAGACGAGGACTGACTTATTTCTAAGTTCTAACCTTCAGGCAAAATATCCATGGAGAAAAGACCGAGAAGGGATTAACTCTTACCACGGATAGAAGAACACACGACAACAAAAGACAAGACCGAAACTTATTCTCTCTTCATTTCACGGAACAGAAACGAAATCTTCAGTAGTCTCTGCTTTTATGGAAAAGACAAGTCCAAAAAGGGCTTAGGGCTCTCCAGAGTGAACTGTCAAGCTTTCAAACTCGCCATGGGTGAGGAATTGCTCTAATTCTTTGATACAAAAACGGTAGTCCATTAAAAGAAAACAAAATTGATGCTAGAGTTGGGGTGTGCACAAGCTTAGCAGTCGACCAAACAACACATGATAACAAGACTTGATAACTTCGAGCTTTACAGTGAACAACTCTTTCTTTTTTTTCCCTTTATAACACTCAGTTGTTTGATGTGCCACTTCAGATCCATTGTCAATAAGTGAAGCGATACACATCAAAAATAGCTACTGCATGGTTCCACCATGAAATATCCGGAGCATACCATTAAATAAAGCAGAAACATATTATACTGATTTGAAATGTATATTGAGAAGCAATCCATCATCAATTGGGCGCACACCATTTTAACAATGCTATACTAGCAATAATTGATCAATATTCAATCACTTTAACGGCCCACTTGGTTATAAGCCCAAGTTACCACGGTCGGCCAGAAATAGATTATCTTAGTAATACAACAGTTCGTCCCAACCCTCTTATTTTCCCCTAAAATCCAATAGCATCCCATTTACTACAACGTACAGATACTGCTTGTGTAGCCACTTCATCCTAAATGCTCTTCTGATTGAACAACATCCGGCTATGAATGCCAGACAAGAAAAACCAAAAGAGGAGAGTGTTTCAATTATGAAAGTTTAGATCTGGCGGAATTGCCAGAGTTATTAGTTAAAAACCACCGTGCCCCTCTGACAAGTTCTTCCTTGACCATGAACAAGACAGCGGCTGCAAGAACACTTTGTACGATTTTCGTACTCATCCCTTTGTAAAAGCCGTTGAACCCTTCGTAATGTATCATCTTCGTGATAGCATCTAAGGTGCCTGTAATGCAGGAATTCAGCTTACAGCATTGATAACATTTCACAAAATTAAGAAAACAATGAGGGGAAAGTTAAATGTTTTTTTAATTAGAAGACTCAGATTTAGTAAATTCAAATTAAAGTTCAGAAATAATAAGTTTCAAAAGCATGCTGCACACACACACACACACACACACACACACACACAGAGGTGAGAGGTTGCATTGCAAATAGTCCTATTTAACAGGATGCCTATGGACCACAGACCACCAAGTCCCACTGAAGGTATGGTTGAGACATCCGTTATGCCCTGCTATTGTGGGAGATAAAAGCAACACAAACCTTTATAATGATGTCTTTTGTCTCCACCCGTAACTTGCTTCGCTTGAAGTCGTGCCTGCAGACAAAGAATACAAATCAGCGGAAAAAATGAAGACAACAAAATAATAAATTCGACACAGACAAGGCTAGTGAAACAATTCTTTAGGTCGGGGTGTCTTTGGTCTCTCTCTCAAAAGTTGTTTTCATCCCTGTTAAATCCTCTTTCTGTTATCCTCCCAAGGTGAAATATTCTGTTATTCCACATGACACGTAATTTAGGAAAATATATTTTACCTCCCAGCTGATATTATTTTCTACCACACACATAAAAGTATCATGAAATAAAACTGTCAATAAATAAGAAATCAAATAGAATTCACTTTAATCCTTCAAGCTTCAAGTTTGTATAGCAGCTGATGCACCATTAGGAAAGCCCAATAACTGAACATCCTGAGCAGCTTCTAAGGTTGCATGCATTTGTTAAGCCAGTTTATCTTGGCTGATGCTCCTTTGGAAATCTAACGGTTGAACATGAATCTCATAGGTGGCGCTACTCCTGCTAGGAGTCAAAACAAGAAACCAGCTGCTGACAGTACTTGGTCTTGGTTTGTTTCAGGTAGAATTAGATATGTAGATAAGTAGATCCAAAGGCCATTCTCTATTATATCACCTATCATGTATATGCACCAAAAATAAAAACCAATATATCCAAACCACACACTCAAACAAATGATACAAAAAAGGTCAGGTCGCAGGTGAATAAAAAAAGCGGCAGCCGCCGCCTATAACTTATTTAAAACAGAAGACATGTCAATCAATTCTACTCCAAGAACATGGAATTCCCACAGAAATCAAGTTTCCTGAGATTTTTCATTTTTTTTTTATATAGGCTTCCTGAGATTTTTCTTGCTATGAAGAGAAGCAAAATCATCCGAAATACAAGCTTCCAAACCAGTTTTTCACACGCATGCGTCACTTATAACTTACCTTCACGACCAGAAGAGGATATGTTACAACGGTGGCTCCAAGTTTTGCCAAAGCTCCAAGCAGAAATATCTAGCAAAGTAATAAGCACACTGTTCAGGACCTATATCTCTAACAGAAAGTGGGTGAAGGAAGCAAGTGCCTAATGGTTGATGACATGTTAAAGAAGTAAAGGAATTTTCTAGGAACAGTATAATGATTCAACATTCAGAATCCAAAGCATGAACTTACCTCCAGAGCAGTTACACCATTGTTATCCTTCTTACTCAAAGCACGTCTTTGCTTCAGCTTCTTTAACAGGGTTTCATACAGCATGAACTGTATGGAGGGATTGCTCACCTGTAAAGGACAGTGAGAACAGGCAGTGAGCATCCAGTGGCTCATCTTAGAGTAACTTTGCAAGTTTTCAAATACCATGATCAGCGTGGGCAGAACACCTTTCCAAAATCCCAATACTCCAGCTTCACCATAAACTTCTTGAATCTGTAGATGGTAGATATTCCAAGTTAAAGACAAGGTATAATGGTTCATGACAATACACAAGAAAAACTGGCAAATATTCTATTGCACGCTAATCATAATTATGAAACTCCCTAACAAACATCTTGAACTAATATTGATTTAGACATTAGATGACCTGCTCTAGTGATTACTACTCCTTACTAATAATAGCTCACAGACTAGCAGTACATGGAGCGAGCACGAGGTGTGGTGGAAGGCATCAGTTTGAGCCTGATTATCCCTAACCCCAAATGTGAGTTTTTATCTTCCAGTTAAAACAAAATCAATTTTCCAAGCACAGGTAATACAGGGTATTCCTTAGAAGCTTCATCCAAATAGCCATGTTGTATCAGGAAGAATAACAAAACAGTACATACCACATGGATAGTTCCATAAGGAGGCAGCTCCAGTGCAGCAAGAACTGGTTCATCTGAGCCCATAGATTGAGTCTGACTAGATTGGGATTTCTTTGTATGAGTCTGAACGACAAAGACGAATTTTAAAGAGTTAGTGTGGTTGCATGGGTGAAAACTTTGAAGTTAGAACTCACAAAGATGAATTTTAAAGAGTTAGTGTGGTTGCATGGGTGAAAACTTGGAAGTTAGAACTCAGGGAAAGACATGCTAGATTAAAATTGTAAAGCAACACAACATCAAGGGTTTTAGAACCAGCAATGTAATGCTCTGCTACAAATTGGGTTTGAATTGTGATAAGTGATAACAATAGATCAATCGATCAATCCAATGAACACGGAAGTTAAGAAAATGCTACCTCATCTAATAACAGATAAAGAAACCCGTAAGTAAATTAACCTTTTTTTTTTATCAACCATACTCATTTCCCAATAACATTGCAATCATAGGACTTCATCAGAATCCAGGTATAAGGTCATGTACTGAGCCATCTGAGCAAACTCGTATTTATGGATGCTTCCTGAGAAATTATAAATATCTAACTCTTGAACAGGGTTTTATTTTTCTCCGATGAAAGGGTGAGAGATGGCCTAAATGAGACAGGATTCAAACTACAGTCTAGCTGAAGATGAATTCAAAGACCAAACAAACTACTATCTTTGTTGCTAACAAAATTGGACGATGAAAATAGAAAAGAATCTAAATCAGGGATTCAAATCGAAACACTGGGCCACGTTTCTCTACCATATATCGATGCCATTGAAATCGTAAAGTTTAACCAAACTAGAATAAGATTATGCTATGTGACACTTTCTTGTTTCATAGCATCAAAGACCCGTGGTGAAAGACAACCTGCTTTTTACCTGCATGCGGGTAACAACTAACCATATAGGATTCGTCAGCAGTACATTTATGCACCTACAGAAAGGAAAAAGGGTCAAACAATTAATGAAAATATATTCACAGGCATACCTACAAACAATAACAGTACCATGTAATTCCCAATCCATGAGAATGGGCGAAGGAGGACTGGAGACAGACCTAACCATTCACAACATATGCACAAAGAGGCTGCTCTCAGAAAGTTTTACTGCTGAAATAGTGGCCCTTCTATACGTCAAAAATTGAAGAACTCGAGGGACATTATGTTGTGGAATCATGCCCCCAAATCAAAGTTGGAAGGCATCAGAGTCGACAGGCCCACAGACTCGATTCAATTTCTATTTCGTTACCTTACTTCCTTCTACAAGCATAAAAATTAAATCAGGTTTCATGCAAGCTACAAAATTTAGTATTTTTCCTTGGTAGATTAAACCTTCATAGCCAGTTATTGCAAAGGTGCAGACGGAAGACATCAAAATACGAGATGAGAGGTGCTTCTGATTAGTAGTACCCCAGCCAAGAAGGATAAGGGAGTACAGAGTAAATTATGCCTATTCATTGATATTCACCATGCCCAGTTTTTCTTGGGGCGAAATGGAACAATAAATACTGTTAAGTGCAACATTTTTCAATCAAACAACATATCCTGCGAATCTCAGAAACAAATATATCATCACAAGTATACATGTAACAAATCATTGGAAATGAAATGCATTGTAATAAGCCAGATCAATGATTACCACTGAATGAAAACGTATGGGAATAAAAATCTAAAAGATACCTTGGTAATTGTGGGTATCTAGAGGTCCTCTGCCCCCGGATGCCACCAGAGGAACCTCCACCGCTTAATAACTGAGGCGGCCACCACGACCGCCACAAGGGATACCCTCCCTCTGAGGTAACACCTATCTCCTAAGCACCTATAGCTCCACGAGCTCATAGTAACTTATGGCGAATTCAACATCACCAAGGCCAGGAGCAAGACCTAGGTACTTTGCTTGGGACCTGAGGTATGTGGCTTAGAGGCTCTCAAGGGGATTGTCAAGGCTGGCCTCTACAAGGCGAGCTCCACCTTGACCAACCATAGAGAGAGAGGGCGTCGCCTAAATCACCCGACAACTGACACAACCACGCCTCTGCAACATCCAGCTCACCACCTAACATTTGGGACCTGTATCACACCTACCCCATGATACAGGCCTTCATATATCACCCAAACCATATTCTAAGAGTTCCATGATATAGAACACCACTGGGCTTAAAGAGAAACCACATCAAACAGTTGGCTTCCCTCTCCTCCAAGGCTCCTATATGAAGAGGAGTTGACGCCTCATTCAAGAAAAGCATTCAACACACACCTAACGCACTTATTCTTTGGTTGACCACTCTCCACTGCCATCCCTCCATCTCTCTCTATGTCTGCCTTGGCCCTTAAGCTCTCTCCTCCTCCACCTCCGGTGGTCTTGAGCCTTTGTAGCACTGCCATATTCCCGGATATTCTTCTCGCACCTCATATCCACAGTAACAACAAAAATGATGAAAAATATCTTGAATAATTGATCAGTACATACTTTGAACAGCAAAAACTCGATACACTTTTCCATAGATATAATGAACCAGAGAACCGCATTAATGCTGAAGCTGACCTGAGTTGAGCTAGTAGATTAACCTCAATCAAGAATTACAAAATATAGCTACCTGACTAAGAATAATAGACCCATTGATGTAAGTTGTAACCAAGTGAAGCAGAGAGAACTAAAACAAGCTGTGCCTAGTCTTAGAGGTTCAAAAATAGATAACAAACTCAAGATTCCACTAAAAACAAAGTTAACTACCCAGATAAAGCAGCCACCACAAGTGATGAGAACATCCCCACTGATCCATCACCGATCCCTTTCTTTCTATGCTCAAGTGCGGCAACTTCAGCTTTGTTCCTGAGTATTTGATAGAAATAATAGTAAACACCCTGTAACATAAAAAATAAGACAGTATAAGAAATCAAAATATAAGTGAGCAAATGACATTCACGCTGAATAGGAACAAGAAATCTGCTTCTGTAATCTGGAAAAATCTAGCCAATTCCTCAAGTTTTTAATCCATCTGGAATGCCAATTAAGTTGTGCTGATATTCCGAAGCACCAAAAAAAAAAAAAAAAATTGTGCAGATGATGTTTTGTTGTCCTCCTTATGTGGCACTTGTTGGCGAATCTCTACATATAATATTGTCCGCCTTATGTGGCACTTCTTGGTGAATCTATACATATAATAAGCATTTGCAGACTAAAAAGAAGTAAAATTTGATTAATGAAGTGGAACCTGTGGACCAGCAAAAATAATGTAATATACATCTTAAGTTGCAGACTTCAAAAAGGTTAAGTTTGGCAAACTGATAGTTGAATTCCATCTGAGAACATATAAAATAATATTAAAAAGCTTAATAGTACTAATGAAATGGGCCATGGGACCCACAACAATAGATAAATATTATATAAATCATCATTTGCGGACTTCAAAAAAGGTAAATTTGGTTAATTGTTATATAATCCTCACCGCGTAAATGCAAAATACTACCACAAAAGCCAAACAGCATTAATGAATGGGCCCGTTGGCACACAACAATGAATATGCAATTACATACTATAACACACATTGGGTACCGTAAGATATAATTACCACCTAAAGATTAGAGGACTATGCGACTGATGATATCAAACTTCAAAATTAAGATAATTGGTTTCACAAAACAATACAAGAACCCCACAATATATTTACTTTTTCATCATTGTAAATGAATCGAATGAACTTTAAGACATATAGTAATAAAACTCAAATGCCTCGTTGCTAATATAATTATTTACTTATAAAAAAAAAACTCAAATGCTGCAAATGGAGGTGACTGACACTAACAATTGAAGATATTAACTAAAATGTTTGACAGGTTTATACGGAAATGAGGTATGCTATATATATGTAATAAAGGCACCCGATAGATGAAATTAACAGCTCTACCTAACCAAAACAGCATAACTAACATATTTTGAGCTAATTTGAATGGAAAACTAAAATGGAGGTTCCCAATAATGGTAAGGGGGGAAATTATCTAGTGCGTGCATATCGTGTGACCGGGGCTAGCATATATGAACCTCTCAAGTTCTCGAACATATTAGTAGACAGCCTTCAATCAACTATTTGTACATCTAAACATTGCTCCTTTTTTGTTAGTTTTTAGTGTTGTTTGGACCTGTCTCAAAGAAAAACAACAGAAATTACCCATTTTATTTTTCTTCTGTGTTTCAAATTATATTTTGATCACTTTACAAAACTCTTCGATCCATTGCTTTTGCACATCGCCACATCCCATTATCTAAGACAACACCAACGCCCACCAACACTATGACTGTGAGCAATACTTGCCCAAAGCAAGCTCATAAAGAAAGCTGAAGCAAGAAGCTTACACAGAAGATAAAGAAACTTGAGCTAAGGAATTAAGTGAAAAGTATGAGATGGTTCCAACCCATCCAGTCTTAAATATTGAGCTCATAGTATCAAAAGACTCACTATGGTTTTGAAACGGAGAAGGTGATGCTACACTTTTACATTTCATAGGTCTAGTGAGAACCAAATTTGAGGGTATGTGGCATTATAGTCTCAAATGTGATTCCTACAGTCACCCTCTTGGTTAAAACCAAAAGTAAAACAAGATCATAACTAATAAATAATTAAACATACACTAGATAAAATCACTCACGCAATGACTGCAACAATAATGGCACACTTTCCACCGCCATGGAACCACATGCTACTCAAAAGTAGCTAGTAGCATGAGTTTAGTTTTTACTAGCTAGATGTGCTTGCATCCTCCACCTACCCATGCTACTCCGTAAAATTGGCAGAACCATTCTGGTCCAGGCAGTACCACCCCCATTTGAAAGTGTCGTGCTGAAAGTGTTGCATTATCTTTTGACTAATTCACTTTCATAGAATTCTTAAGGGTAACTAACTTCTTCTTCCTCCTCCTATTTTAATCACAATTCCCCTTTCCCATAATCCTCTCAACCCAGGTATCCAGTATCATACCAAAAGATTACACAAGATAAACTAACAATTTTTTGCCATTTGAAGCAAAATTCCTTTTTTTCCGCTGGGGTATTGGCAACAAGAGCAAATACTGTTCTAATCAGACCAAAACAGCACTTTCTTTTCGAGAGAAATGGAATCCCAAAGGGTGTTGTAAGCTAGAAACAGTTGCCACTACAAATAGTAGAAAAAGCACAAAAATGCAGGTTGCCCAGGGCGCACAATCGCAGAGATCGCAAAGGAGAGCTAAAATGAGCTCACCTGAGACGTGGCCGTACCGACCAGGGAGGGGGTTAAGCCTCCGTATAACCTAGTCCATCCTTCTTGCTTAGCAACCTGTCGATCATTACTCTAATCATTCACCAATACAGAATAAAATACTAAACGAAATTTTAGCATCAATTGTAAGCAGATAAAAAATACTCCAACCTGAAACATTTGTTCTACAGTCCCGAGTTTCCTCCTCTCTTTCTTCATATCTCTTTCCGTCTGTTGCCTCGTATTCACCTAGATCACCAAAATACATATACATAGGTACATACAAATTAGATCATAGACTCATATATACATGGAGAGAGAGAAAGGGAGAGACGGTACAGTTTGGAGGGGATAAGTGATGAGCTGAGCGATGATTCCTCCGCCGGCGCCGGCGAGTCCGTTGATCAAAGCGTCCGACATATTTTCCCCCCGTGAAAACGAGATCTAATTCCAGTTTGAGAGAGAGAGGAAGATACTTTTAGAGAGAGAGAGAGAGAAGGGAACAAACTATCTCCGACTTTGGCCGTATCGTATTCAATTAAACACCCTTTTTTGGGAGGGAGGGGGGCTGCTGTTCCCTTGGGGACAGCAGCATGCT
Organism: Rhododendron vialii; assembly: GCF_030253575.1. Taxonomy (NCBI): domain Eukaryota; kingdom Viridiplantae; phylum Streptophyta; class Magnoliopsida; order Ericales; family Ericaceae; genus Rhododendron; species Rhododendron vialii. The sequence goes on from NC_080559.1 coordinate 22,909,788, forward strand.
GCTGCACCCCATTTTGGGGCCCATCCTGGTCTCGCTCCGATAATTTGAATTATTCACTTTGTAGAGTTCGTCGAGTAGAACAATTATGCAAAAAATCAGCTTAATTGAATATCATTAAGTACCTGATCGGAACCTTTTTATCTTAAAAAGAATGAATCCGAAACATTGGATCAAATCCACTGTAACTCATGGACTGAGAGTTATATGGGTTCCGATTAGGTACTTAATGATATCCAATTAAACTAATTTTTTGCATAGTTGTTCTACTCGATGAGCTCTATAAAGTGAACGATTCAGATTATCAGAGCGAGACCGGGATGGGCCCCAAAATTGGGACAGCAGCCTCCCGTCCCCTTTTTTGTACTGCGAATGTTGATTTGCGTTCCGTTCGCTATCAGACCACGTTGGGTGTTTTGTTCGAGAAAACAAATGACGTTGGTGAGGTGGGCCGCTGCTAAATACCGCCCCAAATTTTCTCTCCACACCCGTAGGACCCAGCCAATTCTTGATGCGGTTGTGCTACAACCCAAAGAAAAAAAACACTTTCCCACACAAACAAATTCGGTTTGGGCTTTGGGATTTTTTTTTGGGGTAACGAGTAGAAACAGAGATAGAAATAATTTGTCAGGGATAGAGCACGCAAAGAGAAGAGTTGGGTTTCGAGACCCAAAACAAATATATTAAGTGTGGAGCCTAATAGCCTACACACTGCACGACCGGATTTGTATGTTTGTACGAAAGTGCTTTGTAGTTGTAGAGTACTGACTCTCGATGAGTGCATCAAGGCTTCGTTCAATTTGTCACAACTATTGTGCAAGAAAGTTAGTCTTGGAAGAAGTGAATTGAGGTGAAGTAAAGGAAAAAAATAATCTATTATTATGTGAGCGTGTAACAAGGAAACTCTGCATGAAAATTGAGATGTAGTTGTTTATTTTCCATAAAAAAAATAAAAAAAGAAACTTACAGAAAACTTCTTTTATCTTGATTCAATGACTATTTTGAATAGAAATAATTTTGGGAGCTAAATATTTGGCCTCCCCATATTTAGCAATTAGCATATACAAATTGGTACCTCTGGATCATCATGAAACTCTAAAATCTGCCATTAAAAAAGAGAAAAATACAAAGTATTGTGATCATTTACCATGTGATATTATGGAAGCTTAAAGAATAAGAGTCCTGCCATTGGTGCTGACCAATAGCGTAGGGAAAATGCACCGACGGCCGCGCTGTCTCCGGCCACCAAACGGCCGATCCAAGCCGTCCAAAAATTTTAAAAAAAAATAAAAAAAAAAAACCGAGTGGGCCTGCCCGAGAATCAACGGCATCCGACGTGTATAGGTGCTCGATCCAAACACCTCATTTTTTTTGTACATACATGTATATACGAAAAAATGAGGTATTTGGATTGATCACTTACGCACGTCGAATGCCGTTGATTTCCGCAAGGGCCCACTCGGTTTTTTTTTTTTAAAAATTTGGACGGCTCGAATCGGCCGTCCGGTGGCCGGAGACGACCCGGTGCAACCGTCAGTGCATTTTCCCTACGGTACTGCCGGTACCAATATCATTTCTGAAAGAATAAATAGATAAGACAATGATAAAATCAATGTGTACCGACAGTGATTAATTGGTCGGTACAATCAAAACTAAATACTGATAACAAAAAATACTTTCAAAAAACCAATATATTGACTATGCTGCCTACATTTGCAGCAAAAAAATAGAGAAAATTTGGAAATTTATACAAAATAAAAGAAATGAAGGAGAGGGAAAATGTTGGTGTCAAAAGTTTGAAAATGGCAAGAGAGGTAATGACCTTTTCCAGGAATAAACTCTATATTTTATACACTTCCTGTAATGCTTTGATTTTCCGGAAGCAATATAAAATAAAATTTTAAGAAAATTTACTAACTAAATATAATTTTTCAAAATAAAGTTTAGCTATTACAGTCACAAAATAAATTTACTGATTCAAAATATATTAACTTCAGAGTTGACTCTAGGCTTGATACAAATCCGAAGCATACTCGATCTTCGTTCCTAATATTCTTTCCGTCTCGAACTACACCATCTTTGAATCATCTCCATTGAATCATGCGCCCTCTAGTAAATTGATCGCCGAAGCAAACGATTTGCCAGGATATAGACGTATCCGTGAGTGATAAATCACCCAGTAGAATAATCCAACCCAACCACCCGTCCTACTATACAACTAGCAGGTAACAAGATAATATTGAATCGAAGAAGTCAAACATATATTTTTCAAATAAGCCAGTTCATTACTATCCATTAACCTATCGTGTGATCTAAGATCCCATCCGTGAGATCTTTCCTCCCCAACCGCTAGCCATGCTCGATCCGATGAGGTCACTTCCCTTTGCTATCGCAGATACACCTAAGTTATATACTGAGTGTGCACCCCAATAACTACAACACGGGAAAAGCTTATCATGCCTGAATCACAACTAGGGTTCACCTATCTTATACACCACTTCATAATCATCACTGGACTCCCGCCAGTCTATCAATTCATCACTGGACTCCCGCCAGTTTCAATCTCATCACAAATCTCATCGCATCTCAAAATCACGCCTACAGGCAATCTAAAAATAAAACTTTCCAATTCATCCATTACCTAGCATCGTCTAGGTGAATTCTATTCGCATACCACCCCATATCTCTAGGATCCAATCTAGCATTTTAAATCAAGTATCGGTGCAATATACAATTAAAACGAATAATAATTAAAACAAATTACAAGCAATGCAATGCAATCACACAACCTTTTATGAATGGGCCGTTGCCTTTAGTCTTGTATGGCCACGATGATAATAAGTAAGAACTTTTTTTAAAAATATTTAAAAAAATATTTTTCTAGGCTCTCATTAATTATTTCTAAGTAATTAGATTGATTAAAAATACTAATTAAATACATTAATTAGGTAAAAATATTAGAATAATTAACATAACCTTAATAAGAGTCCTAAAGGTCATATGCAACCAGTTGAGTGTCAAAAGTTGGGTTCAGAGGGTCGCAGAATTATTTCAAATAAAGATATTAACAAAAGTTGTCAAAAGTAAAATAAATGGATAATAAATTATTTACTAAATAAAATAGGTCGAGGTTAATATCGTTTCATCTTCGGAAGGTAAAGAGTCTAAATAAAATTACTCGGGCATTAATAATAAGGTTTACAAAATCGTAAGGTCATTTTAATTGGAAGCACTAATAAAATAATAATAAATAGTAAATTAAATAAAAAAAATTAAATTAACAAGATATCGTTTTTGAGATGCAAGGAGTCTAGAAAAAAATAATTTGGGTGTTAAAACGTTGTTTGGAAAGTCGCAAAGATTTTTCGTTTGTAAACTTTGAAAGATAACTAATACATAATTTAATAAATAGGTAATTAAATCAAAAAAATATGATCGAAACAAGTTATGATCTTTGAGGTGTGAAAAGTTTAGGAAAAATAGTTCGGGTGTCAAAAACGTTGTTCGAGATGTCGAAAAGTCTTTCTGATACATTTTTTATCAAAGCAGAACGGGGTTCGCGTCTGGAAGGTCTGGCCGCAAGGTTGGACCAGTCAACCTTGCGGTGGAGCATCTCGCCGCGAAGTCCGGCCTGGTTCTTGCGGCCCGCAAGGTACGTTCCAAATTTGATTTTTTTGTTTTTCTCACGGTTTTTGATGCATGGAACCATAAGGGCTATTGGATTACGCAAAAAAACACTTAATGAGCGTAGATGAGTGGTTGGAAGGGATTATAATACCTTTAATCTGGACAAAATGATTTGGTGGAGTCCGGTGGATTTTCGTTTGGCGGCAAAAGATCGGTATTCTAGCAGCAACTTTGGACTGGAATAACTTGACCAAACCTCTGCCGTTTTGAACGAATCTTGTGTCTAACGCGAAAATCTTGAAACGCTCTACAACTTTTATGAAGAAGTCGAAGCCCGAAAACCATTTGAACTAGGAGAAAAAAAGGGGTTTTCATAAGTCCCGTTTGCTGTCTGGAAACAGAAATTCGAAAATTTCACTGATCTTTGGACAGCGATAACTCTATCAATCCTTGACCTTTTTGGGTGATTCTTGGGTCGAAATCGAAGCTCTCGACGCCCTCTACAACATTCGTGAAGAAACTTAGGCCTAAAAACGACAGCAACTAGGAAGAAATAGGCCGTGAACAGAGGGACGTGATATGGACGAAAATTAAAAGGGTGTGATCCCTCTTTTCTTGTTTCTGTTTATGTAGTGGACTAGGAGTGTTGTATTGTGAGAGAGAAGTGGGGACTTGGGGATAAGTATGGAGGTGGTGGAATGCGGAAGAAGATAGAAATATAGTTTAAGGAGAGTTTGAAGGGGAGTGGAAGATTGGTTTTGATAGAATTTTGGTTAGATAGGATAAGGGACAAGTATGGATACTTGTATATCTAAAGTATAAATATATATCCTATATAAGCGTGAAAATAATATCAATTATACGCATAATAATGTATAATTAATAATTCAATCTAATTAGGTATTGAATTAAGAATTTAACAATATAAATTTGTATAAAAAAATAGAGCAAAAAAAAAAAATTCGGATCGTTACAACCTACCCCCCTTAACAATATTTCGTCCTCGAAATTAGGGTGTAAGTTCTAGTGGAACATACAAGGGTAGTTTGCGTGCATAGTATCTTGTCGTTCCCACGTTGATTCCTCAATTCTTCGATGTCGCCAAAAGATTTGGACGAGTTGAATGGTTTTGCCTCAGATGTACTTCTCACTATGATCCTAGATCTCCACTGGTTGTTCCTCGAAGGTAATGTCTTCGTTAAGTTTGACGAGTTTCCAATTATTGATGTAGGACATGTATTTTTGGAGCATGGACATGTGAAACACATTATGGGCTCGCTTCAATTGTGGCAGCAGTGCCAAACGATATGCTACTTTTCCAATCTTCTCCAAAATTTCAAAAGGTCCAATATAGCACAATGATAGTTTCCCTGTTTTTTTTTTTTCAAATCAAATAACTCGCCGTTGTGGCTGAATTTTTAAGAACACAAGCTCTCCAGTCTAAAAGGTTAGCGGTCTAGTCCTTCTATCGGCGGAGCTCTTTTGTCGACTTTGTGCGGCTAGGAGTCATTGGCTAATGGTCTTGACCTTTTCTGTTGTCTTTCGAACTAACTCTAGTTTTAATAGGCTTGTTTCTCCTAATTTAGTCCAATCAAATCGGCGATTCACAAGGTCGCTCCTACAAAGCTTCGTATGGTGTCATTTCTGTGCTGGATTGATATTTATTGTTGTAGGCAAACTTGACTAGAGACAGATGTTGTTCCCAGCTTCTTTTAAAGTCCAGGGCACAAGCGCGGAGCATGTCTTCTAAGATCTGGACCATCTTTTAGGATTGTTCATCTGTTTGCGGATGGAAGACAATACGGAGACAAAGATCGGTTCTCAATGCTTCTGCAGGCTTTTCTGAAAAGGTCAACGTGAATCATGAATCACAATCACATATATACAATACACCGTGTAATCGCATGATTTCTCAAATGTAGAGTCAGCTGAGAGTGTCCATTGAATCCATCATACGCTTTGGTATAAGTGTGTGTATCTAGTCAAACAGCTGACTATCACACAAAAGGAAGTGTTCAATTGTGGGGACCCAGGCAGTCTCGTCTCAAAATTCATGGTGATGTGGTCCTATTTCCATCCGAGTATAGGTAGGTTGTAGAGTCCCATCGGTTTCTGATATTCTACTTTTACTTGTTGGTATTTGAGACATGTCAGAATGTATTTGGCTACGTCCTTTGTTCTACCCCACCAGTATTGTCGGCGGAGATCTTGGTATGTCTTGGTGCTCTCTTGGTGGACGGTGAAATTCAAAGGATGGAACTCCTTAAGTACTGCTTTCCGAAGGGTACTAATGTCTAGTACAAAAATTCTTTTTTGGAGGCGAAGGCTTTTATCAACATAGATTGTCTATCCGGTGGCTGTTTTTTTCCAGTTAATAGTTGATATCTTCTGCGGTTAGCTACATCTTGAATCCGCTGATGGCTTTTCATCATCTCCCATTCTCTAGTAGCTAAACTAGCTATTTGTCCTCGATTCTTGTGACTCAGCGCACCAGCGACCTCTTTTACCTTTCCTCGAACTGCTCTCCGTATAGATAATGTTGTCAAGATCTTGGGGTGACTACTACTACCGCTAGCTCCAAATCGTGAGTTGGATAATTCTTTTCATGCGGTCTCAATTGTCGGAATCTGTAAGCAACGACCTTTCTATTTTGCATGAGTACAGCTCCCAATCCGTCTTTGAATGCGTCGCATTACACTATATACCCCATGTCCCGCTCGGAAATGGTTAATATAGGGGCACTGGTTAATCTGTTCTTAAGTTCTTGGAACGATTTTTCACATGACTCGCTCCACTCGAACGTAACCCCTTTTTGGGTCAGTCAAGTCAATGGCTTAACCAAAATAGAGAAATCTTGAGTGAACCTTCTGTGGTAGCCAGTTAATCCTAAGAAATCTCTAATCTCGAACACTATTGAGGGTCTTTTCCAGCTCATGACCGCTTCTACCTTACTGTCATCTGCTGAGATTCCTTTCTCTGACACTACGTGTCCTAGGAATTTGACTTCTTTCATTCAGAATTCGCACTTGCTGGCCTTTGCATGCAAATGATTGTCTCGAAGTACTTTGTAGGACAATTCTCAAGTCGCCTTCATGTTCTTTCTCCGTTGGAGAGTATACAAGAATATCGTCAATGAATACCACCACAAACTTGTCCGAGTACGGTGTTCATCAAACATATGGTAGGGGCTTTGGTTAGATCGAAAGGTATGACTACGAACTCTTAGTGTCTGTAACATGTGCGGAATGCTGTCTTAGACATATCACAATCTCTTATTTGCAATTGGTTGTATCTGGATCTTAGATCAATCTTCGAAAACACAAGTCAACCTTCTCAGTTGGTCGAACAAGTCGTCGATTCTCGGTAGAAGATATCGGTTCTTGATGGCGATTTTGTTGAGTTGGCGGTAGTCGATACATAGTCGGAGCGTTCCTTCTTTCTTTTTGACAAATAGCGCTGGAACTTCCCACAGTGAGGTACTAGGTCGAATAAAATCCTTCTCTAAAAGTTCCTGTAGCTGTGTCTTCAACTCTTGTAGTTCTGCTGGAGCCATCCGATACGGGGCCATGGAAATTGGGTCGTACCAGGCTGTAGCTCGACAATGAATTCCATTTCTCTTGGCGGCTGTAGTTTGAAAATTTCTCAGGAATACGTCCTCGTATTCGCAGACAATGTGAGGAAGGCTCAACTCCATTTGATCTGTTTCTTCCAACATAAGGCCCGCTAACCATCCAGAGAGCTTATTGTGCCACCTTGCCCTTGTGCGTGTTTGGTGCAGAAGGGTCTTGCCTACCCCCCTTAAACGAGTAAGACCTCTCTTGCGAAAAATGATTTTTCGCTTCCTTTATCACTTTCGATAATAGTGTGATGACTAATAGTCAACATTTGACGTCAAAGTCAATTCTTCTTGTGACCTAAGAATCACAAGCTAAACGTAGGCCTAAGACTCCTTCTACTATGATCTATCCATCGAGGGGCGTTCGGAGCTTGAGGTTGGAGTTTAGGTGTAGTCGGTAATCGCTCGTACAAGTTGTACAACCCAGTTGACACTCTATCTTGTGTTGGGATTTGAGTTGGTATTGATCTCGGGATTCACCTAATCATTGTTGTCGACATAGGCTATGTTGTTGTTGGCATTAGGGCTACGCGTATTGTCCTTACTGGTGGGTTGACAAAATGACGTAGAAAGTGACGTCGTTGACCTTTTTATCCCAATCTTGTAACGGCTTCTCCATGAAGTTAGGTTTAGGGTCTTGAGGGTTTCTAAGTATCTGGTTCTTAAAAGGAAGTGCATGCAATAACATTCTTACACTGATCCTATCCTATTTAATATCTGCCTAGAGAAAAGAAATTCTTCTTCGATAGGTACTCTATTTACTGAGTAACCTCCTTCGACCTTACCCTCCATTGTCGAGATTTGTCTCTTTGTTTTCTTTGCGCGCACTGGGATTCTTCGTCTCATTTGATCAGCCAACCAATTATAAAAGAAACGGTCCTTTTATCGTTTCCTTCTGATCGGAGTCTACATCAATTTCATCACTTCTCGAAGTTTGAATTGCGACAGGTAAATAAAATATTTATATGATATACATAGGAAAGATATCTCATAATTTAGAGAAGTACTAACTGCGGTAAACGTTTAACTACTCGAATTTACGCTATCAAAATGTGGTCTACCCAATCTACCCAAGGCCGAGTGTTGAACCTATGCTCTGATACCATTTGTAACGCTCCGATTTTTCGGAAGCAATATAAAATAAAATCTTAAGAAAATTTGCTAATTAAATATAATTTTTCAAAATAAAGTTTAGCTATTACAGTCACAAGATAAATTTACTGATTCAAAATACATTAACTTCAGAGCTGACTCTAGGCTTGATACAAATCCGAAGCATACTCGATCTTCGTTCCTGATATTTTTTCCGTTTCGAACTGCACCATCTTTGAATCCTCTCCATTGAATCCGGCGCCCTCTAGCAAATTGATCGCCAAAGCAAACGATTTGCCAGGATATAGACGTATCCGTGAGTGATAAATCACCCAGTAGAATAATCCAACCCAACCACCCGTCCTACTATACAACTAGCAGGTAACAAGATAATATTGAATCGAAGAAGTCAAACATATATTTTTCACATAAGCTAGTTCATTACTATCAATTAACCTATCGTGTGATCTAAGATCTCATCCACGAGATCTTTCCTCCCCAACTGCTAGCCATGCTCGATCCCATGAGGTCACTCCCCTTTGCTGTCGCAGATACACCTAAGTTATATACCGAGTGTGCACCCCAATAACTACAACAAGGAGAAAGCTTATCATGCCTGAATCACAACTAGAGTTCGCCTATCTTATACACCACTTCACAAATTACTTCACAATCATCACTGGACTCCCGCCAGTTTATCAATTCATCACTGGACTCCCGCTAGTTTCAATCTCATCACATCTCAAAATTACGCCTGCAGGCAATCTAAAAATAAAACTTTCCAATTCATCCATTACCTAGCATCGTCTAGGTAAATTCTATTCGCAAAGTATGCACCCCAATAACTACAACGAGGGGAAAGCTTATCATGCCTGAATCACAACTAGGGTTCGCCTATCTTATACACCACTTCACAAATTACTTCACAATCATCACTAGACTCCCGCCAGTCTATCAATTCATTACTGGACTCCCGCCAGTTTCAATCTCATCACAAATTTCATCACATCTCAAAATCACGCCTGCAGGCAATCTAAAAATAAAACTTTCCAATTCATCCATTACTTAGCATCGTCTAGGTGAATTCTATTCACATACCACCCCATGTCTCTAGGGTCCAATTTAGCATTTCAAATCAAGTATCGGTGCAATATACAATTAAAACGAATAATAATTAAAACAAATTACAAGTAATGCAATGCAATCACACAACCTTTTATGAATGGGGCCGTTGCCTTTAGTTTTGTATGGCCACGATGATAATAAGTAAGAACTTTTTAAAAAGAAATTAAAATTTTTTTTCTAGGCTCTCATTAATTATTTCTAAGTAATTAGATTGATTAAAAATACTAATTAAATACATTAATTAGGTAAAAATATTAGAATAATTAACATAACCTTAATAAGAGTCCTAAAGGTCCTATGCAACCAGTTGAGTGTCAAAAGTTGGGTTCGGATGGTCGCGAAATTATTTTAAATAAAGATATTAACAAAAGTTGTCGAAAGTAAAATAAATGGATAATAAATTATTTACTAAATAAAATAGGTCGAGGTTAATATTGTTTCATCTTCGGAAGGTAAAGAGTCTAAATAAAATTACTCGGACATTAATAATAAGGTTTATAAGGTCGTAAGGTAATTTTAATTGGAAACATTAATAAAATAATAATAAATAGTAAATTAAATAAAAAAAAATAAATTAACAAGATATCATTTTTGAGATGCAAGGAGTCTAGAAAAAAATAATTTGGGTGTTAAAACGTTGTTTGGAAGGTCGCAAAGATTTTTCGTTTGTAAACTTTAAAAGATAACTAATACATAATTTAATAAATAGGTAATTAAATCAAAAAAATACGATCTTAACAAATTATGATCTTTGAGGTGTGAAAGTCAAGGAAAAATAGTCCGGGTGTCAAAAACGTTGTTCGGGATGTCGAAAAGTCTTTTCGATCCATTTTTTATCAAAACCGAACGGGGTTCGCGTCTGGAAGGTCTGGCCGCAAGGTTGGACCAGTCAACCTTGCGGTGGAGCATCTCGCCGTGAAGTCCGGCTTGGTTCTTGCGGCCTGCACCTTGCGGCTGCAAGGTACGTTTCAGATTTGATTTTTTTTTTGTTTTTCTCATGGTTTTTGATGCATGGAACCATAAGGGCTATTGGGTTACGCATAAAAACACTTAATGAGCGTAGAGGAGTGGTTGGAAGGGATTATAATACCTTTAATCTGGACAAAATTATTCGGTGGAGTCCGGTGGGTTTTCGTTTGGCGGCAAAAGATCGGTATTCTAGCAGCAACTTTGGACTGGAATAACTTGACCAAACCTCTGCCGTTTTGGACGATTCTTATGTCTAACGCGAAGATCTTGAAACGCTCTACAACTTATGTGAAGAAGTCGAAGCCCGAAAACCATTTGAACTAGGAGAAAAGTGGGGGTTTTCATAAGTCCTGTTTGCTGTCTGGAAATAGAAATCCGAAAATTTTACTGATCTTTGGACAGCGATAACTCTATCAATCCTTGACCTTTTTGGGTGATTCTTGGGTCGAAATCAAAGCTCTCGACGCCCTCTACAACATTCGTGAAGCAACTTAGGCCTAAAAATGACAGCAACTAGGAAGAAACAGGCCGTGAACAGAGGGAAGTGATATGGACGAAAATTGAAAGGGTGTGATCCCTCTTTTCTTGTTTCTGTTTATGTAGTGGACTAGGAGTTTTGTATTGTGAGAGAGAAGTGAGGATTTGGGGATAAGTATGGAGGTGGTGGAATGCGGAAGGAGAGAGATATATAGTTTAAGGAGAGTTTGAAGGGGAGTGGAGATTGATTTTGATAGAATTTTGGTTAGATAGGATAAGGGATGAGTATGGATACTTGTATATCTAAAGTATAAATATATATCCTATATAAGCGTGAAAATAATATCCATTATACACATAATAATGTATAATTAATAATTCAATCTAATTAGTTATTGAATTAAGAATTTAACAATATAAATTTGAAAAAAAAAATAGAGCAAAAAAAAAAAAAATCCGGGTCGTTTCACTTCCATGCTCCATTCTCTCCACATACAAATTTACATCACTAAAATAAAACAGAAGCCTCCAAATAAATAATCCTTTAATGCTCCAAAAATTCGTCCAAAACTTTTCAAATAATCTTTAAATGCTCCGATTTAACCTTCACTAATCCGGCTCTACACCTAAAAAATAAATTATTCGGGAAGTATACGATACAACAGAATAACAATGTTCATATTTAAGTGGAATCAATAAACGATAATCGACTACCCAGTTGAAACAAACAATCACAAGGGACCTCATACCACGTCCTCCCCAGTACATGATTAGTGACCCTCCCCAATACCTTCCTCACCGAGTCCCGACGAACCATTCAGGATATTGGACAGGCTATTGGTAAGGTCACTCAACCTCTGTACTGAGCAGTTGTATAGGACTCAGTCATCAATATCATAATCAATAAAAATTATTCCACTTTTCAACAATATTCCATAGGATTAAACAAATATCACGAGATAATCAAGATGACTACAAAATGAGAATTCAGAAAGAATTCTAAAAGTGGGAAGCATATCGTATATTCCCCAAATTACCTCAAAATATGATCGCCACCACTGAATATATGCTTCTCAACACCATGAACAACCTCCTAAAATTCTATTATGACCTGATACGATTTCATCTTAAACTTCACAATCACATCTTGCTATCAGTCTACTATTACTTGGCCATAAGGCCACTATTTTCTTTGGCCGAAGTGATTTAAACCCAGTAGTCTTCTCATGCATATATAGACAACAAATAAATCTACCTCAATTCATTTTTCAACTTCTACCAATTACTACTCCACCAACCTCACTATTCTGTTGTGCGGAAGCCGAACAAATAGACAGTGATTATGAATATTGAATCGAAAAACAAAAATAGATGTGCGAAGCAAACCAAACGTGAGAGAATGAGAGAAAAACAAACAAAAGGAGAGAGAGACACACAGATATACGTGGTTCGGTCTTACTTTGGGATGTAAGCTTAGTTCACGGGCAGTCGATCGATGGCTTCACTAAACAAATACAAATGCTCGAAGAGCTACAAAAAAGAAGTTCCGCAGAAACCCTTCTACCAAAAGCCAAAACAAAGAGGCAACTCTTTCAAACCTTAATCTAATGCCTAATATTTGCTCTTACACCATAATAGGAGGCATAACAAGTGTATTTATACCCAAAGAAAAGATGTCTAACAAGTCCTAATCATATTGGGTTTTGGACCCTCCAAAAAATCCTAAAAAACAAAGTCAAAAGCGTTGTATGTTCGTCCGGACGAAGTGTTTGCTTGCCCGGACGAAAATATCAGAGAGCGCTGAGCAAAATTGGTACAATGGGCCAAAGTTCGTTCGGACACCCGAAGGTGGTCAGGTTCATCCGAACTAAGTCAAGGTTGGTCCGGACCCAAAAAACAATGTGCTCCAAAAACGTGTACCAAGTGCTGGTTCGGACCACCAAAGCCTTGGTCCGGACTAACCAAGCTGCAAACTCCAAATTTGAGCCGTAATTCAACATATTCATGCACTGACCACATTAACACCTCAACTTGCACAACCCATGTCTCTCTTCCCTCATCCGAATCTCTCTCTGCATCAAGATTCTGAATACCGTTTTGAACATGGTACCGGATTTATCATTGGAACGGTACGTACCAGTACCGGTATGTTACCGGGTACCATTTCGGATTTATCGTTAAAAATAAAAAATACTATGTACATATAGTTATAACCTTGTCTTTTCCGTTACTTTAAGTCGTTAAGTCCTAGTAGACTATTGGAATTTAAAAAAATTCACTTAAAACATTTACTTTTAATAATCACTATAGCTGGACCATGGCATAAATTGCACTTGTAGTGTATAATTTTTCCCGTCTCTTTTCTTTCCGTCAAAGTCAAAACCAACTGAAACCCCCGTAGTATCTCGATCCCAATCCCTGACCCCCGCCAACTGAAACCCCCTCCCCTCCCCGGGCAAAATCCTCCGCCTGGAGCTCGAGAACTTCAAGTCCTCCAAGGGCCTCCAGACCATCGGCCTCTTCTTTAACTTCACCGCCATCATCGGCCCCTTTCTTTAACTTCAATCTCCAGTTCCTCGGCGTCCGCACGGGCCAGCTCAAGGGATCCCAGTTGAAGGACTTGATCTACGCTTCGACGACAGGGAGAAGGAGCAGCGGGGGAGGCGGGCGTTCATCAGGCTCGTGTACCAGCTGGGCAGCAGGGCTTGGATCTTCTTCTGGGTTCTGTTTGCAAAATACCGGACGAAATCTCCGGTAAGCCCATCTCAGCCGAGATCGTCCGGATTAGCAGGTACCGACCGGCAAGGCCCGGTATTTAGATTGAAACGGTATTGAAGGCTTATGGTATCAGAATCTCATAAATCCAGGACGTACCGGCCGGTACGGAACATAATTCACAACCTTGCTCTGTGTAGGAGGAGGGTTCTGCTGGAATCGCGTACGTGTGAATATTCGTGAGCTGGAGATGTGTGATTGGTTGATGATTAGCGAAAGGAATGGGGAAGAAATCTTGTGGAATGAGGGAAAGAGCGGAAGGTACAGATGGAACAGAGGCAACGTGTCTCTTTCGTTCTCCGCGGGGTATCCAGCCTTTTCTGGTGTAGAGCAAGTGAGGTCACTCATTTTCTCTGAGGAAGAATGTTCTCCTTCCTCAAATTCAGTGCTCACGCGCTCTCTCCCAGAAAAAGATCATCTCTCATCATTGGGAATGTTAGGAGGTATTTTTAGGACACCTGGGCCTAGGTCAGGCCCAGGATGGCGCTCCTATTAAATCCTGATACGTGTCCCTTTCGTACCTCCTGGCCTTGGGGAAACTTGCCATTTCCGCGGGCACTTGTCCGCGGGACGGCTCGTAACCTCGTGGCGATACCTCAATCCCAAGCCACCAAACCACAAGAAATCCCCCTATTCCCGCTGGAGCGAGGTCGCGACCCGCGGTGATCGTATCTTCTCCGCGGAGTCCCTCCCGGACCCTGCCTATGGGTTAGGACGGGACTCCGGGAACTCTTTAATATCATCTTTTGTAGTCACATGGTCCCCCTCTAATAGGATTATTTCATGATGCATCTTATAATTCCGCGGTAACATCGGGGCTCCGCGGTAGCTTCCCGCGGACGACTTCCACGGGGACTAATATCCTTGTCGCGCATTCACGTGCCTTCTTCTCATTGGGTGGTCAACTATCCTTCGTTGGGTAAAGATCTGACCGAGGCCACTTTTCTCCGCGAGTCTCGCTACCACGTGTCTGTAAGCAATTGGAAGGTCAAATAGCCATCCTTGATAATAAGTTTGACGATTTTTGACCGTACCTGCACTCTGCATAATAAATCCACTCCAATAATAACTCCTCATCAATACACCATATTTGGCCTACCATATATACATTGTCGGTAACAAATAATACATGCACCAATATCTCGAAACCTTTTTCATATATTTTCCTTTTCAAATAATAAAATTACACAGGGTATTACAAGAGAAGAGAACTTTTCCTCGACACTAAATTTCGTAGTTGTTCATAGAATGGGGAATAGTCATGTTGTGCATTATTCAAGCCATCCGTTCGGCAATCCAATGGTTCAGATTGATATGGTTCAAATAGTATTGACACTCTTTTGAGAAAAAATAAACAATCTTTGCTTTTGACAAGAATTGACCCCCTTAATTAACTTACAACTGAGCTAACTTACTTCAATTAGTTCATTGTCATTTTTTTGATAATAAGAACTTTGTTTCCCACAGGTTAAAGAACAGTTCTCATTTTATTTTCTTCATTTTGTTAGAGTGAAGTTCTATTCAAAAAAAAAAAGAAAAAGAAAGAAAAGAAAAGAAAAGAAGAAGCTTTAGTGACTCAAATACTAGCTAGATTTTAACCGATCGAAACAAAAAGTCATGTCTACTGTGATTTCAAAACAAACACGATCGAACTTAATTCTTCTCGATCGGCCGGTCAAATCGTTTACTATACATTAGTATTAGACTGCAGGCGTCAAAGGTTCTTAAATTTTATTGTATTTACCGGATCACTGAAAAGAACGAAACCAAAAGCAAGTGCATGTTGCTGTATTTAGCATTACTCAGGTAGGGGCTTGTTTGTTTGTTTTGCATCCACAATGACCAACAACTACATACCGAGCCCATATTTTTTAAATCTTAATTAGATATCTGACTTCAAGAAAATGAGGAATTTTCCATGCCGCTTTCTTATAATGTGCTTTAAAATTTGTATAGTGTACTACTATAATTTTAAGCACTAAAAAATAGTAGATCTTAAAGTACATTTAAAAAAAAAATTGAATGAAAAAATCAATTCTGTTGGCTCAATCAACGAGCTAAAAGCTTTGCCGCCGGTTTCGACCATTGTATTAGGCTCACACACTTTTCCTTGCATTTATTTGACAAGTATCTATTGTGTGTTTGTGTTCATTATTTCGATAAAAATAAAAATGTATTGTATTGTATTGTATTCCTTATTGTTATAAATGACACTAAATTAAGTTCGTTTTTCGTATTCTTTATAAATGACTCTAAATTCATTTTTTTTGCAAATCAATTACTTGCACGCAAGTAGTGATCAAACTTGATTGGAAAAATATAAAAAAGCGAAGCAATTATATAGTAACAGTGAAACGTATATAATTAAAAACATTTTGCTAAAAATATGATTTGCTTTTTTATTCTGGACATATGTAGAAGAGACGGTAGAATTAAGTTTAAGTTCACATTCTCCACCCGATGAGGAGGACACATGGCCCTGTTGTGCCTTCTATACGGCCTCGTTCCGAGCTTTAAAATGTGATATAAATTGTTCACTTTGTAGACCTCAATGGGTACAACAGTGCCGGAAAAAATCAAGTCATTCGAACATCGACAATTTAGTAAGCAAATACATTGTTCTTCATTAAATGAAAAACAATACTACATACAATTTTGAAAATATAAAACAATTTTTTGATTCAATCCGTAAGCTACCAACTTGATTTCTAAATGATTATTTGCGTCTAGCTCTAAACGTTGGACGACATAGATTATATTTTCAGGTCAGGATGAGGCCCAAATTGAAGGCGCAAGTCTTGTATCCATAAGGAGGAAGGGATAGCAATCACACTTTTTTTTTTTTTTTTTATGCGAGGAATCCTGACTCATTCAATGGCATCAAATTTAGTCAACCCTAAAATTTGATTTATTCCAACAATCAAATTTGTTTGATAGTTACAAAATGTGATCCCCACAATATTAAAGAAGACAATAATAGGTGAAAACCCGAAAAGGGTGTTAAGTCGAACAGGTTTTCTGTAACAGAATATGCTATTTTCATAAAATATATAAGCTGAAGTAGATATTTTTAGCTAGAGGTGGAAAAGTAAATAATGAAGCGGTTTTGATCATGAAATGCTTCTTGGCAGCTTCAGTGTATTTTCTGTCATTGGAAATGAATTTTTCAGAATTTCTCTGATGGTCGGGGAAAATCATCTTCGGTGTCGAAGACTTCCTTAGCTCCTTAACCAGATCAAGCAGGACTCTCAAAAGAATATGATCATTTTTGATGCCTGGAATTTACCTAGCTAGTGGTGTGAATGTGATGGTCGCTAATTTGGAAGTGCTTTCTGTATTTTGTGGAGTGAGTAGTTATTTGGCCATTCTGAAAGGTGCAGCTGGTTTTGTCTCGGATCTCATCTTGGCAACCAACGATCAAGAGGCGCCGTTCCTTGCCGAGATGAGATTTGAGTCGTCGGATGCACGATCCGACGGCTCAGAGGCGCGCAGCACAGTGCTGCGCACATCACTGCACATCACCATCCCCCAATTCGTCCAGTTGGTTGACCTAAAGGTGCTGCTTGTTTTGGTTTTGATTTTTGTTTTCTGGTATAGGTTTGGAGATGAGATGTATAGCTGGTATTGGTATAGTAGGATTTCTGGACTGTAATCTTGGTTTTTGTCTGTTCTGGTGTATGCCCTGTGACTGTGTATTCTTGGTTTGGGCTTTAATAAATGAAGTAAATATAAAACAATAGAGATATTATGAGGGGAAAAAAGAAGAAGCAAATTAATAACTTTCAACAACCTTAGCTATTTGGTGGTTACCAAATTCCTTCTCCCACACACACACACACAAAAAAGGAAGAAGGCAGAAATGAAAAGTGAGAAATGTATTTGAATAGGATGACTGCATGCACAGCCTTGCTAAATTTTGTTAACAAAATTGTCAGGCAACAACTTTAATATAGAATAGAGATATTGTGAGAAAAAAATATGACCAATTTGGTATGCTATTAAGTTCATTATGAGGAATCTATATGTGTATAGTCGTCTAGATTTCGAATTAATGCGATATTATTATGCCCAAAAAATACAATCCACATAAAATGTTTACTTTGAGAAATAAATTGATATCAGTAAGCCCAAGAGCGTTCTGGTGGGGTACATTCTCTTTCCATGGTGTTTCACAATAAATAATAGTTGAAGGCTGAAGCATAGGTAAAATTTACCATTAAAAAAATAATAATTCAAAGGTACAAAATACATTTTACTTGGTGGTTAAAGCTTATCCACTAAAGTAATTCACAATAAGGTTACTATAAGGTCAATGGGTGTAATTCTATCTTTTCATCAGCCTTATTTTATTTTAACTTTTTTTGACGCCTTATTTGTTTATTTGTTTGGTAGTTACGTAGTAGTAACTTTCTTGGCCTACACTACCCAAAAGACAACACAATATATTAGTCTAAAGTCCAAATAAAACAATCTCATAGGAGTTTTAATTCAGCCTAAGTTTCTGTAATGTGTATAGTCTATTAATAAAAATACTTTAGAGTCTAGAGTCCGTGAAAAGACAAAATTGCCTTTAATGAGACAAGGGCTTTGTTTGGCTAACAAAAAAAAACAAAAATGATAGAGGTACAGAAATTTTGGGACCGAATCCGGACCGACGGCCGCCGGCGAGCCATCTCCGGCCACCGGACGGCCGATCCGAGCCGTCCAAAAATTCTAAAAAAAAAAACCGAGGGGCCCCACGCGGGAATCAACGTCATCCGAGGTGTGTAGGGTGCTTGATCGGAGCACCCCTTTTCGTATGTGTATATACATATACACATACGAAAAGGGGTGCTCCGATCAAGCACCCTACACACCTCGGATGACGTTGATTCCCGCGTGGGGCCCCTCGGTTTTTTTTTTTAGAATTTTTGGACGGCTCGGATCGGCCGTCCGGTGGCCGGAGATGGCTCGCCGGCGGCCGTCGGTCCGGATTCGGTCCCAAAATTTCTGTACCTGTAGTGTTACTCAAAAAAAAAATTTCATTTAAATTGTCTTAAATGAGACAAGAGCTTGTTTTGGCTAATACAAAATGTCTTTTTTTTGTGTTTTTCAATTTTATTGCACTTTCATAGGATACTCTAGGATTTTAGACACTTTCATAGGTTCTAGGGTGCATTTTCCTATTATAAAGTTTTAGCGTTTTAGACACTTTCATAGGGTACCCTAAAATTTTAGGCACTTTCATATACATGGTACCCTAAGGTTTTAGGCACTTTCAATGCCCGGTCAACTTTGGTCAATGCCGGTCAACCTCGGTCAACGCCGATCAACCTAGGGAGGGGTTTTTTTTGTAAATTTTGGGCAGAACATCCTTTGGACTTTACGGGAAAATATTTATGTCTTTATTATAGTAAAAACCCTTATAGTATACAGAAAGGCTACGTGCACAGCTGTTGTGTACAAGCTGCTGTGCACGTAGCACAGCTTTATAGTATATCCTCCTACTCAATGTTTACAAAATTTGTCATATACCATAATGCTTGTACAAATGCAATTGGCATGCAATATTAGGCCGCAATTATATTATCGTCCAAGCCTTCTAACCGCCCAATGTTTTCAGCCGTCACTTTTGAGAATTCCAATTTTTCTTCAAAGATTTTTGCCAAATCTATCATTCATAGCCGACCCAGCATCCACGGTTGGATTTGTTGGGCCACGGGCTTGTTATTGGCACAATCAATACGATATAAGGTCCCATTCCGTTAAAGGAAATAAGTATTTATTTTTTAAAATAAATACTTATTTTGCAATTAAAGATAATGTATTATAAGAGAATGACTTATCTCGTAAAATAAAAATAAGTACTTAAAAATAAAAAGCTTAGCAAAATAGGGCCTAATTCCATTTTGTAAGAAACTACTATAAAATTCAGAGTTTTAGGCACCTCACGTAATCCTCAAACACTAAATACAATCCCCCAAGATCTAAAAGCACGCAGTTCACCTCTTATTTTTCACAAAGAAAAAATTGCAACTTACTGTGAGATAATATATACACATGACAAATATCTTGTACGCATGTAACTTACCGTATTCAAACTTATGACCGAGCAAAGCCACGTAAGAAGCGAAGGAGAGAGACGGTAAATTACGCCGTGATAGTAAAACTGGACATATTACTTACCATATTCAATCATACAATCGAGCAGAGCCACGTCAGAAGTGAAACAAGACGGTCAATTACTCCGTTAAGCAACCCTCTTTCTTCAAATCCAACAACCCTAACACTATGGATTTCTAATATAAAAAGGACACCCTCAACCCCCAAATCAGAGATTACAATTCAGAAAGATATAACCCTACAAAGCTGAACCATCATATACCCTAGTCCTCGCAGGTCTGTACAAATGAGAACCAAGGGAAAGGGGTAACCTCTCTCTCTCTCTCTCTCCTCTGGTTAAGTTGATCTTCAAGAGAAAGTGAATTCTTTTCTTGTTATTCTTTAAGAGAATTTAATTTCAATTGCTTAAACGTTGATTGAATAATGCAGAGGTGGTTCAAAGCTGAAAATCTTTGCAGCTGTTCTTCATAGATTTTGTTCATAATTGATTTGCTTTGATTTAGTGTTGATTCATACGTAAGTGATAGGCACTGGAGTCTTGAATTTGGTGGAATCAAAGCAGATTTAATTTAGGCATAACTTCTTGGCAAATTTTTAGCACGGTCTTTTCAATTGTTTTCTTTTAATTTTTATTGAGAAAATCTAAAAACACAACTTGCACATTTATGTAAACATGCCAATGTGGCACTATTTCATTGGTGTTAGGTAGATTGATAATTCTCAATTCCGAATAAAGAAATGCCATGTTAAAATATTGTGCACAATGTTATGTTTGTAGCATGGCTCATTTTTATTAGATTGGGATATAACTTCTACATCACATCGTTTGGGTCAACGAAAGAAATCGAAAAAGTATTAAAATATAGACTAAAGTTGAAAAAAGTTCATATAACGCGATAAAAAGACAATCTATATTATTGGCGACCTTTTTTATACCTTTGCAATTCCTTTCATTGAGACAAAAGGTATGTTGTAAGGACTTGACCCGAATTTGGTAAAATTAAAAGAAAATAATAAAAAAAAGACCATCCAAAGCCAAAAAATAAATAAAAAACATTGATCTTTTCCTTGTCAGGCTTTGTGCGGTTTTTGTGTGTGTGTTTTTTGGGGGGTTTGTTAAGTATAAGCCCAACGCGACTTTCAGCGTTGTTTAGCAGTAATGGGTTGGGCTTGTGAGGCCCACAGAACAAACACTTGCGTTTGTTTTGGGTCTCTAAAACCAATTTTTCTCTGTGTACGGTCCACAATAATCTTTTCAAACGTTTTCCTTGAGAGGTACATTAAGTGCATCTTCTTTTTTCTTTTTTTAAATTATATTATAACTTTGCTTTAGACTCCTAATATGTTAAGGCAGACACCGCACACACTATAAATAAATTACTATTTCACACAATGCAACTGACATGAGTGAGAGTGGGGTTGGAACTTGGAAGCTTGTCACAGGGGGTAAGTTTTGGAGATGGGTCCCACCACATTTATTTATTAACCATAAGCCCCACGACTGGGAAAATGGAAAATCTATAGTATATATAACACAAAAATGCATACCCTTTCAGAAAAAAGAGAGAACAAAATGCATACACAAATAAACTAAAAATAAACGGAGGGCAAATCTTCTACTCTTGTATGACCAAAATAAAATCTTCCTATATAATTTTCCATATTTGGTTATTTTTACATTGGAAATATCTATTACCAAACCCAAGAAATCTATATCTATAAATACAATAGTATATACTAGAAGAACGTAGTTACCTAAAATAAAAGGAAGCTCTCTCATTAATTCTCTCTCCTGCATAAAATTCTCATTTTCTCATCTTTTTATACATTATTATTCTACACTTAATCTATACTTTCATGATTTCGAATATAGTTGCTTCAACATAAGCGTAAATGAAAAAAAAATAAACCCAGTCTTTATTTATTTGTGTTGGATAGAGACCTACATAAGGCTCGGTTTGGTTTGGATAGAGACCTACATAAACCCAAACGGCAAAGCATTTTCACTTACCCTCTTAAGAATTACTTTCCTCCTTAAATACATTCACTGCATACTTCCAAGAGCCCTAAACCTCTTACGTGTTCAGTAAACGCAATGTTTCGGTTCGTCCAGTTCTCTTCCTCTTCCTAACTAGCTTTCCTTAATCCATTCTTTTTATCTTTCGCTCTCTAACCCTAAATTCTTTGAACCAGATCCATGGCTCCTTCTTTCATTTCCAAAATGAAGCGGAAGAGGGTGGAGGACGGAGACAATAGCAAAGTCCTAGAGGATGTTATTCTGACCGTAGACATCAAGTATGCCGACAGCCTAGACCCCGACAACGTGGGTCCTACTGCCGAAAGGAGGACATACCAAGTCTACGGGTGGACGGGAACCGGTGCAGAGTTCACCACCCGAGAAGTTTTTGGCTGCCCCGACCCGCAATGGAGGAGGATATACAGCATGAGGCACATAAGGCCCGCAAGGTACCTGTATCTGGAGGTGGTCAGGACTGGGTCGACGTCCGACCCGGGAACATCCACCGGCCGTGCGTGTGTTGGGAGAACTCGAGTACCTCTTCCGACTGTACCAAATACAGTCACGGGTGGCCGTTTTGGGTTGGTGAGGCTCAAGGACCAGGGGGCCGTGCGGTGCGGGTGTTGTACACCATCCGAGCCATCCATTCAGCCAGAGTTGTGCCGGTGTTGTGTACCACCAGAGCTGTCCTCGGCAATAAAAGGACGGTGCACATGCAGTGCACCACTCGCACCCATTGCCGAAGGACACATACAGGTCTCTGTGGAAATCACTAAATGCTAGTAGTTTGATCGTTGTTTCTTTCCTTTCAGTAACAAATTAGGATATTGTTAGGTTGGTTAGTTCATCAACTAAAGGGCTTTGGGTAGTCAAGAGGTTTATTATGGATGCTAAGTTGCAGTTTATAATCGACATTATTTCTTGCTGTTTGATCCTAATTTCTGTCAAAAAAAAATTTCTTGTTGCTACTCGAAGAGGTTCTTTGCAGGCTATATAAACCAGTTCTTGTATGGGAAGTCAATAAAAAGAACCATTCATATAACACATTGAGAGACAAACATCAGTATCCAAACCAACATGAGATGAAGGGAAAACAAAAGGAGACGAGGAAAAGTCACGTGCTTGAATGGTGTTTTCAATGGGCCATGTAGTTTTTCTTTTTTGATCGGCAAACAGGCCATATAGTTGTAGAAATAGCATCAGTTAATCGTACCAAGTTGGAATGAAAAAGGTGCACTGGTGCTGATAATGATTCTCTCTATCATACAAACCTGATACTTGTGTGTTTGAGCTGAATAGACCATGTCTTGAGCTCGCTGCAAATGACCTGACCATAAAATGTCGAGATAATGTTAGGCCAGGTGGGCTACTTGGATTCGTGGAACAAACATATATTGTTTTGCAGTAATACATAATTCTAACTATGGCAGATAGGTTGATGGAGTATGTGTACCTTGGTGCAATGTACGCGTTTATATACATCTCCTCCATGCAATACATATAGCTTGAAACTAATGTTGTCCTATACAGGAATAACAAAGGAAATCGAGAAACTCATAAATTGTTAAGTAGGTTTCTTGCTCAGTTGCTCCCGTCTATTTGAATTAGTAGGGATATTTTTGTCTTTTGGATTGATCTCTTCTCTTGCACTCTCACCTACTCCCTTTGAAGTCCAATACATCTCAAACATCACAGCTGACCCAATATCAACCTCCAATATGCATCACCACTATGCAAAATACACAAAATCCAATTCCACACAACACGATTCTACTATAACTGACGAGCTTAGGTACCTGATATCTGATGACATGCATAGCATCAACCATTTGTTATCGAGAGGACAACTGAAGGCTTACAGCATGAAACATCGCATTTTCTTCTGAGACACTACCATACGAGGACCCGTGCCAAAAGCAGTGGGTCTGTGTTGTCAAAAGTCCAGAGTAAGAGAGGCAACAAGAACTTGATTGTCCTTTCCTCCAGTTAAATTGTGTAATATGGAATTAGGGTTTATTAGTTGAGGAGAGGCAGAGAAGAAGATTGAGAGGAAAGGAGAAAGAAGCGTGTACTGGCTTCTACACCTTCCGTAGTATTTATACTTATCAACCAAGAGAATTACAAGACCTTACTAAGAAATAAACAAAGACGCAATAGGGTTCCAACCTAAAACCAATTGGCAATAGGAGGAGTAGCCTCTAGACTTTATTAACCAAGCTCGGGTGGCTTAGATGAGCGATGTGGGACAAGTCTAACACTCCCCCTCACGTGCAGCCCGGATGCACGCACGTGGAGGTACAAATTGAGGAAACCAGGAGATTTGACTCGGGCGACCCCTCACGTGCAGCCAGGATGCATGTGGAGGTATGAATTGATGAGTTGACTCGGGCGACGGAGACTTGACCACACGATGTGAGGCCACCCAAGACCTGATACCATGTAATGAACCACAATATGAGGGCAAGCTCCAAAAACAGTCTGTGTGTGTCTTGATCATAATAAGGCTATAGCAAGAGAGGCAACCTACAAACCACTGACACCAACACTAATATGAATGCATATCATATCAAACCTTACCCAATGGGAACACATACATAACAGGAGACTAGAAAAATAAATTATGCAATCACTTTTATACATTTTTAATCCTTTTTTTTTTTGCTCAGCTACATTCTTAATCTTGTTACTGTGAGTATTTTATGCACAAACACACAAAACAAATTGAAACTAACACTAACTTGGCAACAATATAAAAACTAGCACATACTATACAACATTGATAGGCCAAGCACAAGTGACAAGTTTGTTCTAATTTAACCCCCAATATAAATGTGACAATAAGAAGTGACCTCACAACGTGTCCCCAAACATGTCCCATACTTGTCATGCTTGAAACGCATCCCTAGCGTGTCCTAGACGTGTACCATGCTTAAATTGAAAAAGAAATTAACCAACACACCTCCCATACATGTCCTGCTGTGTCCCACACTGATAAGGTGACCATTTAGGGGTGTCGGTACTTCATAGGAGGCACGAACACACTTGTTTATTTGGCAGAGAATGTGGATCTTGATGTCTAGATTCTAGAAACTGTAAAATGGGCCGAGGGTTCAAGGTTGCACTTTCAAGCAAGTTTTCAACACTCCTCTTGGACTCTTAGCCAATCCAACAAAAGAGAGACTTCTCCATATCCTTCTATAAGCTTGAATCCCTTGGGCTGCGAGGCATGTTTTCCACCAATGGAACAGTTGGATCCAACTAACCAAATCAAACCAAACCAAGCCTCAAGTCCCAATCAATTAGGGTCAGCTACATGAAAATGAATCCAACTAATTCCCTATATTTACAGAAAAGGCTACCACCTGGCATTCCCTCACATCTGACTTACATATGAGAGGCCTCAGCTCCTTATCATTGCAAATACTTTAGGAGGTCCACCCGTCTTGCGCTATCTTTTTTCTTACTAGGATTGCATTATCTCTGATTCAGTCCTCTCTAAAATTTCACGTACCAACTAATGTGTTTTACAACTTTCAGTCTTCATTCTTATTCAATCCCTCGCACTTTCTCTGAACCACAACATAAAAACCAATCTGATGGTCCAACTACTCCTGCCCAGCACCTCTACAAACCTAACTAACTCATAGAATTCAGTAGTTCACTGGCCTAAGCAAACACAAGCAAAAGGCAAATAGAGAACTACACCAGTCTTGGTTTTCAAACGGCACCATCCAACAGTCTTGAGATGTTGGCCAACACTCCCTTGACCAGAAGCACTACCATTCACACCCTGAAACGCACCAATGTCCCCACATTAATCCTACTTGATTGAGGACTGTGAGAAGAGGAAGGAGGAAGACATGTGCTGATGCTTCCCCATATCTCTTCATGGTGTGTTAATTGCAAAATTTCAAACCCCACAGCAGAAAATTCTACATTTTTGTTTTGATCGAAGTTCAGCTATGGTGCCTTAGGGAATTGCAACCACGGATTTCGTGATATGGAATGATGGATCTATAATGGGAATTCGATTCAGTGGTGGTCACAAAAGATCGGCAGACTGGAGGTGTACTGATAAACAAGATGGACTGAAAATCATTGGCACGAGTCACGACCTATCCCCATAAGGTGGGTTTACAACTAAACCAAAAAGAAAAGGTGTGCATAGCAAAATTTCAAACATGCTCCAATTCGATCCGTATTCTATGAAGGTCCTTTGAAAGGAAAAAAGTGAACAAAAAAAGAAAATAAAGACCAAGACAATTGAGCCAGCTATTTGAATGGCCATGGGTTCAGAAACAAGATCTTTAAAGTTCCTGTAAGTTTTGATTTCAAAAAATAAAAAGTTCTCATGAAGTTTCTTGATCTGGATATCCACAATCACTGCACATCAACATAATAAGATTAGACTTGTCTGATCTCATGCTATCGCCATTGATCTTATCACCTCAATTCAGAAAATACAAAAGCTCAACGGAAGTTGCAACCTAAAGGGAGTCTTGCGAAGTCCAGGTGCAAAATTGTAACACAGGCTATTGAAAGCTACAAGACTCTTTGATCCACTACTGGTTTCTCAATTCATAAAAAAACAATTTATGCGTACGTACGTATTTACCAAAAAAAAATATGCGTACATACAAAATGTCTTATCATGGATTTGTCCAAGAATTTGCAGAGAGGCACTCCCAAAACAATTGGTAGAATACGCAAGGCAACGCACATACAGATGACAACACTAAAATAGTGAACAGAACAAAGATTTCTTTCTTCTTCATTCAATGGAGAATGGGGTATTTCACGAAATAAACATTGGACTGGCTGTTAACAATAAATAACCTACTACTCCAGGTGCATAATGATAGTAGCCTTCAGCATGCATCCTTTGAAGGCAATAGGGAACCATTTGATTGGTGCATAACAACTGGTCCTCGCCAAAATATTTAGGGTTATTTACCTAGACACCCCTCCAAGTATACCCATTTTTCATGGTCACCCCCTCTACGAATTTTGCCTATGGCCAGACCCCCTCATTAAAGTTTTCATTTGGAGGACCTAACTCCATTGGACAGAATGAATGAAAAGACCATTTTGCCCTTACATATATATACCCACAGCCACACTTCTCCCTCTGCAATTTTTGCCCCCAATCTCTCTCTCTCTCTCTCTCTCTCTCTCTCTCTCTCTCTCTCTCTCTCAACAATGGAGCTCCGGCTCACGACCTCGCCGACGATTTACAGAGCATGAGCTCCAACTCATCAACCACCACAACTAGCACCACTGACATCCATCGCTACACCTCCGATGATTCCGAGACCACCTGGACCGCCTCCTCCGCAATTTGCCACGCCAGATCTGAATCCCCCTCCTCCATTGGGGACGGCAGACGTCACTGAAGTTGAAGTCGGTGTCAGAGGTTTTACAGAATATTGCACCTCCGATTTTGACTGTATTTATATATTCCATTCTGGCGATTTTGATTTTATTTACATATGATTTTGATTGAATTTACACTGGTTTAGGTGGGGAGGGATTTGGGTTTGCTAACCAGGGATTTAGGTTTGCTGCTAACAATGATTTTGAGGGTTTCAAGCTGTTTGTGGAGCAAGATGATGATAATTTGATTGGAGCTGTTTGTGGATTTACACTGGTCTATGCGCCAAGTTCGACAACGAGCTGACTCGCCACCGCTTTGATTATTCTTCAGGCAGCAAGGCCGGGGCTCCAGGAGGTTTGGTCGACGGGTCTGTAACTCCGAGCACGTCCATGGTTGGGACATAAAGCCGGACTTTTTAGGAGGAGAGGGGTTATTTTAGGGAGTATATTCAAGTAGGGAGCAATATTACAATATTTTATCACTTTTAACAAAGTCTAACAGAAAAAATTAACGGTTCTTGACGGAAGGCTGACAGAAGTGGTTTAGGGGAAAAGTAAATTTTAATGATGGGGTCTGGCCGTAGGCAAAATTTGTAGAGGGGGTGACCGTGAAAAAAGGGTATACTTGGAGGGGTGTCTAGGTAAATAACCCAAATATTTATGGTAAGCGTTATAAATTTTTACCCCTTTTTTACAGCCAAAAAAGGTAAATGAACTAAATAAAACCACATTTTAACTGGTGCATCAATTTGGAAGGTAAGAAACTGGTAACAAGTATTTTAGGAGATCAAGTAAGATGATGTAGGACTTTCAGAGATGCATGGATGTACTTGGCATCACGATCCATGACCTATTAAAATGGAAGAATTGGCCTACTACGTAATAAGGAAGGGTATTTTGCAGAAAAGGAATTCACCACTCTATCTACCACCAAACAAGTAGAACAAGTAGATCGACAACTGGTCTACAAGAAAGGTAATTAAGTCCATTACCAGTCAGCTCTGAATCAAAGGACCTTCCGTAGACCTGATAATCGGTGGGAATTGATGTGGGGATCTCCAAAATGGAATAAACAAATGATTTCTTAGGGCAATGGCTGATTCCGCGGAATGCTATGAAACCGAGGAATTAAGGATGTTTTCAAAATGATAAATAGCTCCCACGAAGCAATTGTACTAGCTCTGACACCCAGTGGACCTTTTGTACTCTCAAGCTGAGAATTCTCGTCAAGCTTTTCATTATCTACTTCATGTAATAGATTCCTCGTCAATACCCCTAGCTCCTTCTCTTGAGCATCTCAGTTGAAATTCAAAACTTTAGTTCAACCAGTAACACTTGTCTGAGTTCAATGCAAATAGTTTTCACAACTAGGGAAAACCACAACCACCTCCTGGAATGGACATTTTTAGTCAGTTAAGATTCTTACGACTGACAAAATGTTTAAGATATGACAGATTCAATCGCATCAGGAGACGCTACCAGGCAACCAACCTATGGACACAAGGAAGGCTAACATCCAAATATCCAATATACAGATACAGATATACGTCCATAACATTGTTGCATGTATACTTGTCTACAACAAAAGAAGAGTGAAAATTTGACAAAATCATACCACAAAAGTTCCAACTAAGATTGTTCTGTAAACTTAGTATCTACTTATGTGATACTAAGGCAACAAATTTGGAATTAGTTCTAAGAAATCAATGCATAAGCATGTAAATGAATGGTAGGAAAGGTACCCAGTTGCAACATCAAAGAAAAAATGGAATCAAGCTCAAATCTCTTATCATGTCATTCGATAAAAAAATTGGTAAACCAAAAGAACAATAACCAGACCTTTAGAAAGAAGAGGAAAGACTAGAAAAAAAGAGAGACAAAAATTGTAAAGAGGCACTGATACACAATTTACTATTCCCCTGAAGCATTAGAACTTAGAAATCATTTCTGTTCAATGTAGCTTAAGTTTTACAAAAAAAAATAAAAAATAGTGTAAAACTTCTACAACCACAGACAATGATGAAAAGTCATGCCAAAGAGATTTGAGTTTTGAGCATTCCCCGAATCCTTTGTTTTTTCCCTGAGATGGTATCTCTTATACTTAGGTTCCTTATCTTTTATGTAGCTATTCTTAAGTCTAGAGAAAGAACCATTGTGGGTAGATAGTGTAAAACTTGTTACCATACCTTAACAACAAGGTCCTGGAATATCCCAGTCGAGGCATTCTCTACATATAACATGCTGCTTTTGACAGAGCCAGCTCTACAACTTGTTTCATGTGGCTGACTTCAAGTGATTGAGACTAAAGCTTGATAAGCTGATTTGAGAAGAGTGTTTTATTCCTATTCAATTGGAAAAGGCCAGCAACCTATAATAATGAATGAAATGTTTCAGGTACTAGACATGACATATACTACACAAAGGTGAAAACATGACCGTCAACTAGATTTGGAATATCTTTTCTTTCTTCCCAATGCCACCCTTATAAATGGTATACCATCTTATCGTGAAATTATGACTTAAATTTGTCCTCATGGGAATTGATAACTTGATACCAAAAAAACATGAATCTGAGCATCTAAGAACCCTTCTTGGAAACTGATATACAGCAAACAATCAGAATACTTGAATATCCAACTCCAATTTAACTAGATGAATTGTATTGATGGAGCATCACTTGTTGCTTTCAAGTAAGTAATGCGCAAACCAGATGCGAACTACGTCATAAAGTAGAAATGGTCATTGCTGTGGAAACATCAAGTTCCAATTTGGCACTAGGAATATCTCTTAAGTCGGATCACCCAATATAATGCCAATTTAAACAATGAAAGCTAAGTGGTGACTGTGTCCCTTAGTCCAGACGATAGAAATCACCTGTAATCCAAGTCCAACAAACAACAACAAATGCATAAGGTCAAAAAGATTCTCAAAATGCTGATCGAGATTACATTCCGACCATTGAGTACTTCTCTAAATCTGTTTTTGACACTTAAATTGCTTCTTCAGTACTACATACCTCCAGTTGTCTCAAACTAGGGTTTTCTTCTCATGACACCATTACCAAAATAAGATGCAGCTACTCTCTCTCTCTCTGATTAATAACGTGATATACCGCTTATCGGAAATTAATTTCTATCACGTTCTTAATTTCTATCATGAGCTTTGTGCAGGTGTAGGAATTAAAGCAAGGCACGTCCATGCTTTCCGCTATCTAGTAAATTAACCTTTATTTAAAGGAAACAAACAAGGTGTGAAGAATAGTCACTTCACCACGTGTTATCATCCAAATAGTGGACATCATAGCAGGAAAAGGTTTCTAATGCATTGTCCCCTAACCCCCGCTCCCCTTCTTAAACCATATGCCTGTTTGTAATCCTTTGTTGCTTAGTATAGCACTATTCCTAAACACAAAATATACCTAAAAAAAACTACCCCACAATTGCAAGGATGGAAAATAGAAAAAGAAAGCGGGAAACATAAATTGCGAAACGTGTTCTACAAGTAGTTTTGAAAAACCTGAGACGCTAATTGATATGGTATCGAATAGTACATCCATCACCAATTATAAAATTCTAAGACTACGCAATATTTGTAGAAACTGATCTGAGTAATCACCTTACATACGATAGCATGATAAAATAAATGTTTCTAGACGTTGGTCTGGGGTCAAGGCTTGAGACTTAGGAAATTGCTCCCTCCGGGCCTCCATCAACTCCTTCGGGCCAATCCATACGAGGCTTTGCTCTGGCTTTAATTGGGTCCCGCCAGTGGAAGGTGGAATTGGTCCCCATGAGTAGTCGAGGTGCGGGTAAGCAGGCCCGGATACTTGAGTTACCAGGGGAAAAAAAAGAAAGAGAAAGAGGTTGCCACAACATTTTGGATGAGTTTCTAACAGGTACTTGAAAATTGTACTAGAATATTTGAAACATCTCGGAGATAACTTCTAACAAATTTGGTGACACCAGTCTCCATTTCCAGAAGAGTGTGCTCATAGACTTTGTCTTTCCAATAGATAAACTATTTTAACTTCCTTAACGGCATTACAAAAAATTCAGTCTCGTAAAGTACACTCCATAACCAAAAGGATGAGATGTTCAAAGGTGGTATCTGTACAGAGATACGAACAACGTAATTCGTGAACACTAACCTCAGAATCGGGTGGTCTTTCCCCCAAATGATTTACTTAATTTGTAGCCCCTGGGCATGTTTCTCTAGAAAAAAAAACTGAAAAACACTAATTAGTCGAATTTCCAACAAAACCTGCTGCATCTCCATTACACTTTGCCAGATTCATTGCTTTCTCCAAAGCATTGATCTGGACTCAATTTGCTCAAAAGCGACAGCAAAACATCATACAGTATAAATTGTGATAACAGTGTCGTGAAGTTCAAGAAGCGAGCCCTAGAATTATCTACATGCTCACCGTCTGCTGTGGAGATTTGGTGAGCTGACCACAAGATCAATCGGCAGCAAATCGCCTCGCTAAGGAAAGGCGTGTAGAAGTGTCCAGGTATGAGAGAGAGAGAGAGAGAGAGAGAGAGAGAGAGAGGTGATGAATATATGAGAATAACAGAAACGGGGTCGGGAAATGGAGGCAGTGGATTTTGTTGCAGGCGGTGGGAACGTGGGAAGCCCGGTCGCGATTCTTACGACCTGGTTGGATATTTGGATGTGAGAAATGATCAGAGGAGCTCGTGTCCACGGAGATGCCAGTAGGTACCAAATAGAATGCAAATTAAATAAATAGGAGTAGTAGGACCAGAATAGATATCGTCGAAACAAAATTTTGTTCCACTACAGCAACTTTCATACCCAAGCCCTCTCCCGCCGACTAAAATGGATATTTATTTTGTGAGTTAGAAGATAATACTACGATACCCTAAGAGAATAACTTGTCTTGTAAAATAAAAAATAAATATTTAAAAAATAAAAATTTCAGTGGAACGGAACCATAGTTCATCGCCAACATTTTTTTCCTACTTAACTATTGCATCAATTATTACAATAAAGAACGATTAACAGATTAAGACTTTTACTGTTATTTTAGCTTTTTAAATAAGCTTTTAAATTCACAGGTCTATCTCCATTAATCCAGAATTGGTAAATTATGAATATTTTAAATTTTTTTGCCAATACACCATGAAAAACAAGAATATTAAAATTCGCTCGACACTAACCTAACTTTCTTAAACCCGCCAACCCCAATTAACAATTTTTTCCTATTTCATCTTTAGTCAGTGGTTATTCCACTTTACTTTTTCTAAAAGTTAATGTTTTTGTTCTTATTCAATTTTTTTTTTGCGTTTGTTAGTTTTGCGCAAATTTTTTGTTGATTGTTGATTCGTGTCGAGATGAATCAGAAAAGTAATTTTTTTTACTTTTATCCAGATTTTTGGAAAATAACCACTTCTAAGCAAAAAAAATAAACTTTTATTTGCTTAAAAGTGGTTATTTTTAAAAATTTTTTTGGGTAAGATTAATTTTTTTTACTTTTCCGATTCGTCTTGTCAAAATGAAGCAATAATTCACAAAAAATTGGCGCAAAACTAACAAATAAGAATTTTTTTTAAATAAGAACAAAATATTTTTTAGAAAAAATTAAGTGGAACAAGGTCTCAGTACATCTATTTTCTCCACATATTTTTGAAGGATTGCTTTGCACTCGTCCTTCCCATACCTAACTTGCAACCCTTCCCTCTCTTGCCACCAACAAACCTCTCTTGCCCATTACAAACCTCATCCGCTCGTCTCCTCAATTGATTGTAAACCTAACAATCTTCTATTGTCTAGTTTTACGTTGAAATTCTTTCTCTCAAAATCCTCTCCCTCAGTTTTCTTATCCCTATCAAGATCCAAAACGTATATCTTTATTGACATTTTTCATTTTCACCCTCTTTCCAATTTTTCTTATTTACAACTCATTTTTTAGATTTCAAGGTATAAATTATTTGTAAACACAATTAAACCTAAAAAAGCATACAATTATCTTAAATAGTTCCTTTTATTTTGAGAAAGATACAGTCGAATTTTATATAACTACTCGTACTACTACAACAAAAAATGACTTTCAAGATGAATAAACTTACGTGCATCCCATCAATCTTGTTTTTCAAAAAAATTCAGTAATATTTTGAACAAATTAAGAATCTCTAAACAATGAAGGGAAAATGATGCCCCATGACATATTTTGATAATTAATACCCGCCAAAGACATGCAGAGAATATTTATTAATGCTCAAAATATTCTTGAAAGTATTAATTACCAAAACACGTCATTGGCCGTCATTTTCCCAAAAATGAACCACCAAAATACATGAAAAATACGATATGGGTGGACCCTTTTACAGGAGACAAGAGACTCTCCAGTAGGGCTGTAAATGAACTGAGCCATTCACAAACTGTTCGAGACTCGGTTCGACAAGAGCTCATTCGAGTTCGATTCGTCTGCTAAACAAACTGAACATGAACCTCAATTTTAGACTTGTTATGTAAATGAGCCGAATCTGAGCCTAACGGTATTCAACTCAGTTAAGCTCGCAAAACCTGTACTTAAATTTTATTAATAATTCAATAGGGGTCTATTTGTAAATATAAATTTTTTAAGGTTGTATATATAATTCAATACTTATTTTTCTTCAAATTTTATACGATCAATAAGAGAGTTTGGGTTCGCTTGAGTTTAATGAACCGAGCCAAACCAAACCCGAGTCTTGACGAGTTCAATTCGAGCTTAGATTCAGCTCGGCTTGATTCGTTTGAGTTTAACGAGCCAAACTTGAGCCAAGATGTTTAGATTCGAATCGAACTCGAGCCAGACTAATACCTTAACGAACCCAACCGAGCCGAACCGGAGCCTTGAAAATTTTTAATGAGTTGAACTCGAGCCAAGTTGTTCAGGCTCGAATCGAACTCGAGCCAGACTAGTACCTTAACGAATCCTAACAGAACTTAACAAGGTTCGGCTCGATTCGGTTCGTTTACGGCCCTACTCTCAAGTGATTTTCTGCCGCAGAGGATCCAAGCCCATATAATAGTAGACCATTTCCTTGTCTCTAAAAAAACCTTTCCCCAACTCCCCCGTCTCACTCTTCCTTCTACAGAGCCATTCGATCCTCTCCCCCCTCTCTGTCAAACCGCCACGACCACCGCCACCGATGACGACCTCTCGCCCGCCGTCGAAGCCTCTCGACCTCGACATCACGATCGTCTCCGCCAAGCACCTGAAGAACGTCAACTGGCGCCACGGCGACCTCAAGCCCTACGCCATCTTCTGGGTCGACCCGGACCGCCGCCTCGCCACCAAGTCCGACGACTCCGGCTCCACCAGGCCCGTCTGGAACGAGCGCTTCCTCCTCCCCCTCCCCCCTCTCCACGACCCCTCCTCCTCCCTTAACCTCGAGATCTTCCACTCCAAACCCTCCGACACCCCCAAACCCTTAGTCGCCACCCTCCGCGTCCCCCTCTCGGACCTCCCCGACCCGGACGACTCCGCCCGCATCCGGACCTTCGAGCTCCGACGCCCCTCCGGCAGACCCCACGGCAAGATCCGGATAAAGCTCGCCCTCCGCGAACGACCTGTTCCAGATTACCATATTACCCCTCCCCCGAACTATTACTACTCCACTGCTCCTCCCCCTCCTCCACGCGACTACAGGGGATACTCTACTGCGCCGCCGGCACCGTCTCCGCCGCCGCCGACGTACCCTTACGGCGGCGGCTACGCCGATCCGTACTCGAGTTATTACTCGGGAGGATACTACTCCTCTCCGCAGCTGCCACCGCCGCCTCCGCGGCCGTTCTTCGATCGGCAGTCGACTAGTTACGGTGGGCCCAGTGCGCCGGTGGATTACGCTCCGTACGATCAGAAGCAGAAGGGCGCGAAGATGGGCGGGTTCGGAACGGGGCTGGCGGTCGGAGCCTTGGCAGGGGGTGTGGGAGGACTGGTTTTGGATGAAGGGTTGAAGCACGAGGAGGATAAGGTTGCGGAGAGGGTGGAGAGCGATTTGGCTTCGCGCGATGAGTACAGCGATTACCGGGTGGATTATGGGTATAATTGAAAGTCCAGTGGTTATGGTAAGGTCTGTTGGCTTATGGTTTTAAGTTAGTTTTGGAGTTGCTGGTGGATACGTCGTATGTATATATAGTCTCTACCTTGATTTGGGTTTTCTATTATGTGCTTGGCTGTTTGATGAGGCAAGCAGAGAAAGGATTTATCGATGGACGATTGACTTAATATATAAGTGTGAAT
This sequence comes from Rhododendron vialii, assembly GCF_030253575.1. NCBI lineage: Eukaryota > Viridiplantae > Streptophyta > Magnoliopsida > Ericales > Ericaceae > Rhododendron > Rhododendron vialii. The sequence continues at coordinate 22,945,206 of NC_080559.1, forward strand.
CTTCTGCTTAAGGAATAAATTCGTTGTATCCATTTTCTTCCTTTCATTCATTTAAGAAGATGTTGAGATGTGAATCAATATTCAATACTATGGGAATATGGTAATAGGAAAGAGCTTAAAGTCTTTAAACCCGTTACCATAATGACTTCAGCTGGTGCATACATCCTCTTGCGGTTTTCATTTGGGGTTGTTAAAGAGCAATTGGAATATGATCAAGAGATTTTTATCTTGATTTTGCCAATGTAATTCAGTACCAATATTTTCACAGGCTAAGATGAGGCTTGCATCAAGGCTGGGGTACTGAGAAATGCCTCGATGCCTTTGGATTTGTGCTTTACGTCCACAAGCCTATGCCTTGCCTATGAAGCATTCGCAATATGTGTGCCTTTTGTTCATCTTTCTGCATTTCATGTGAGGCATACTTAGGGAACAAGATGGCCTAGATATCTTCACACTCTCAGTTGCTTGACTGATAAGTGAGAAGTTTTATCACAGCACCTTCCGTGGGCTTTCCTAACTGCTTTACTGAACTTACCTACTTGGTTTTAAAAGTTGGTGTACGCTCATATTAACACATCAGGGCTTGCCATCGAGTTCCTCTTCTGCGAAAGCACAGTATGCAGGCTCCTCTCTTCTAGAGTTAGAGGAGCTTTTATAATTTTATTACCTATCATTCTTGTCACACAATCTCTCATTTATCATTTTTAAACATAAGATTCATAAATACTTACGCATCAAGGCCTACTCCTCACCTTGTGATAAATAAAAAGCCTCACATTGCGGATTCTTCTTTAAAAACATTGTTCAGTGCTGGAGTATCCATCTCAAAATAGGCCTTTGCTAAAGTACTGTGGAGTATTAATGTAAAGTGCCGTCTTTAAGAGCATGTCACAAGGCAAATAACCCTTCGGATGCCACAAGGTCAGAGGTGGAGCTAGGATTCTTCACCGGTGGGGTCAAAATTTTAACCAGACAGGTCTATGATATATTTTGTCTTTGATAAACGAGAAGTTATATTTTTAGACAGTGAATATATGAACGAAATGTTGCACTTATGAGTTATGACATGAATTGCGTTTCACACAAAAAAAAAAAAAAAAAGAAGCAAAAAATTACCTATTTTATTTTTATAAAGTATGCCCAAGCAATTTATCATTCATTGACCGAATCATCGTTCACAGTGAAGTCAATTCTTCATAATTTTCATATCAAAACCATCCTGTGTATCATTTTGGGCGACTAATGCTAACTTAAATTGTGAATTGTGATGCATCATGCTGAGCAAAGCTATTTTTCAGTGGGATAGAGCAATTTCATGACTTTGGTGGAAGTTTTAGGAGCAATTTATATCTTTGATAGGGTGTTTGGGGCAAGTTTATAATTTTAGTGGGTTCAAAATTCTGCATAAATTGTATGCCTAAAATGATAATTAAGATTTTTAAAAAGTGAGGGGGGTCAATTGACCCCACTTGCCCTACTGTCCCTCCCCCCATGCACAAGGTTATCTTAGTTCATTTGGTAGGGGTTTGGAGCCTGGAGTGCTTTTGCCAAGCTCAGCATGGGCTCACAAGTCTTTTTTGCTCTCCTATCCAGTTTCATTAGACTAAAAATTTGGCTTGCAAGGGACTCACCAGCTACTTACGTCCACTCGAGCATCAATACATAGATCTGTCCTGTCTCAATAACTGGCTGATTATACTAATTGTTTTGTTTGTACTAGACCTAAGCGTTTCATTAGCTCAGATATATTACGTGTCAAGATGTTATGGTTATGTTCTGGCCTCTTCAAGTGTCATTCTTTTCAGTTTGCCAAATGTGGCAGTATTTAAAATTTGCATTCATTAACTAAGCAATTGGTGATCTTTGATACAATGATACTGGTTCATTTGGTTGCACTTGAAGAGTGATATTATGAACGGCATTGATATGCTTGGGGTTTATAGAAAATGTATAGATTGTTGGTTTGGGGGTGATATTTTTGGTGGCATTGAAGCTAGAACATGGTTGATGGCATATTATGCATGAGTAAGTCTTGCTTTGTGTTAGTTTCTTATATTGCTTTGCTGTTTAGTTGTGTTTCTTCTGTTGAAAAGCAATTGTTCTACTCTACTCAATCTCTTATTTTCTATGTACCTTTGGATTTTCGAGAATGGTTGTCCATTTCAAAGTATTATTCTTTCTTGATGAGCATGAATGCTTCTAATTGTGTCCAACAAAGGGATTACATAGTCTCTAGCTCTCTTATTTGGAGTGCCAACACACAAAAAAACTCATCCCCTTAAGATGTTGAAAATCCATTGGCGGACGAAGGATGTAGACATGAGACATCCGTAAAAGCATTCTTAGATCTTCCTATGGCAAAGGGGAAAGCCACTTATGGCCAAGGATTGATATGAAAGGCTGTTGACTGCATCAGGATGTTGCGATCATACGACTTGCGAATGTAAAATTTCAAATTTTAAATTGATGGCGTTCACGGACATGTAATGGAGTCATTATGTCACATATTCTCTTTATTCATAACAGGTTGGGGGTAATTGGGAATTTTGTTGATTACTGTTTGGAAGCAAGCTGTGCAGTAGCACCTCTCCATCATTTTTTAACTTCAAAGTATCATATCCATTAATTATGTATGGCGTATCACCTTAATCTTGTCTTAGTCTTATAAAGCCTCATTCATGTGCTAGTTTCCTACCAGAATTACTGACGTGTATTGTAAATATTTATTATGTTTACATTCATAATGTTATGGGCAGTTGGTAGGTTACTTGGTGCCAGGTCCTTGGATTTCAAAAGTTTCCTTTGTATTGATGTTTATGTCATTCTCATAATTTGCATTGTTGTGTCTTATAGGCATCAGGCACCTCACGGGATGTAAGTGTTTGATGGAGGACATTTCATCTATTTGTATGTGTGTTTTGGGTGGGGGGCATATTTGAGAATGTATTAGTCAGTTAGATATGCTGCTGTATCCTTTGCATATGCGATAGTAGTTCTGAGTAACTGAGTTTTTAACTGTATGCCTGAACGGCTTGAAGTCTTCCGTTGAGTTCCTGATTTACACACAGAAAATTCATTTCTGCGCCCCTGCTGGATTTTCGGAGTACTTGTGTTTCCAGCTTTCTGGCTTTTCATAGCTCTGCCATTTGAAGGCTTAAGCTTTATCCTGCATCGTTCGGCATCTTATGACTTTTGGCTCAAGGTCATGTATGTAGGTGTATATGTGTAGCTTAAGGGCACAGCTAGAACTGGAACTGGATCTTGGCTTTTCATAGTGACCAGAATTTTATTCTTCTAGTTTTTGGGACTATTGAAATCATTGTATGATAGTTTGATGCTGAACTGTGGTTTTGGGAAAAACAAATTCTCAATAGTGAGAACTTTGAAGCTGGATGATGGTTTCACCTTCATATGATGAGATGTCGTTCCGATTCTTCAGTAAGTAATGCATGTAGTGCTGGATTCCTTGGCATTCTAACAGTGTGGCCAGAATCACCCGGGGAATAGGGGCAAGTGATGGCATAACTTCTGAACATATGGAAATGGACCGTGGAGGAGGGGAGGGCTTAAGCAATTTTAGCGAAGCTTGGAACCAAAATGTAGAAGATTAGGCAAGATATCCCCCGAGCATAGGTTTCTTGGGTTTCATTTAGATTCGTCACTTGTTGCTAATTTCTTCAAGGGCATTTGCTTTTGATATTTAGGAAAAGAACAAGTTTCTTTGGACCTTTGGATTGGTTGGAAGATCCTGGATATAAATGTTTGAGGAACAATTCCATTTTTCTTGAGGCTTAACTGGAACTGCATGTATCTGTTGTCTGATCCATTTCTAGCAGCTAAAGCTTTTGAGGCAATTGATCTATCGGAGGAGGCTACTCGGCGCCCGGCAGTCCATTTTAGTGATTGAATTGTTTATTCTGGGCGCAAGCAGGGTCCATTTTAGTGATTGGAATTGTTTATTTTGTACGACAGCAACGTACAGTCAGAGTTTTTGGGGCACAAGTAGGGTTCATTTTAGTGATTGGAATTGTTTATTTTGTAGAGCTCATCATGAGCATTCCATGCACACAGGTCGTTGGATCTCTACATGCAAGACGGGATAGCGTGACAGACATAGCTGGGGGACCTCCCTCACGAACTTGCAGTTCATTGGTGTGCAATATCCTTGGTACAACAGATGGCACATTTTTCTTTGGGCTCATGTTCATACGCTTCAACCTTTTGGGGCGTCTTGTGACTTACCAGCCTTAAAACCAAAGCTCCTTTCCCCAAGTGTGGCATCCTATTATCATCCTTGCTTGGGGTTTTCAGTCAGTTTTGTTAGCAGGACTTTATGGTGTATCGTCCCTCTGTCTGTATATTGTTTGTCAACCTTTTATCCTCTTAATCTTCTTCCATGAGGAATGGGACAAATGGACAATAGCGCAGTGCTATTCTGTTCACGTACCCGGTCTAGAGTCCGGACCCCCTAGTGAGCATCTCCCCGACCGGCGACCGCTACTATCAAAAAAGAATTAAAATTGTTCTTTGGGGGTAGGTGAAGCCTACCAAAGCCTGAATTTGATCACTTCTTGAGAGAAAATTGCTGATGATAATCTCTCGTTATTCCATGTAGCTCTAGCTTTATGAATCTGAGAAGCTATCTTTACTACCTCTTCTCAACCTATATTTATGTTGGCTTTTTGGGACAAAATGGGAGGGGCGACATCCTAGGAAAGGTCTAGCCTTTTGAAACCCGTAGCTTGGGCCTTGGCATGTTTGAAGCTGACTTGGGCTTGGGTTCAGTTGATCTATAGCGGCATAGCCTAGCCTAGCCTAGCCATTGCAAGTGTTTATCGGGTTATCACCATTTTCGTTGTAGTCCTTGCCAATAATCACCATTGCCCTACATTGCCTGTATGTACAAGGAGAGGCAACAATTACTATCCATGGGTTGGGTTTGTCTAGTTTCATGAAGCTTTCTTCTAAGGAAACTGCGCAAATTATCTTGAGCACAATCTAAGCTTGTGCATAGTGATGACAATCTTGCCAAGAACAATGGATGCCCGAATTGATCCGTACCTGAATTCATCTCCATCCTTGAGCCGAAAATAAGCGATCAGTTGTATCAATTATACTTGGCCCTCTTCGGCTTAACTTTTTAGGTTGTAAAATTCGCAACGTGCACCACCCCTCCCCTTTGGTTTGTGAAAAGGGAAAAGGCTTGAGATCTGCGGTACGGGCCTCGCAAACCCTGGCCCTTCCTTGAGCCGAAAATAAGAGGTCAGTTGCAACACTTATATATACTTAGCCCCTCTTTGGCCCAACTTTTCGGTACTTTTGGACATTGTCTTCTTTATTGTTTTCTCAAAATTCTTACTGGATTTGGACCAAAATTTTACGTTACTTGTTTTGATGAGAGGAATCGAAAAAGCAAAATTATAAACTAAAGTTAAAGATAGTCCATATAAGACGGAGAAAAAGACCTAAAAAGACGGTCTTTCTCACCGAGACAAATGAAGTGATGTAAAAATTTGACTCAAATCTAGTACTCCCTCCGTCCCTTTTTTTGTGTCCAGTATTTCATTTTGGGCTGTCCCTTAATAAGTGTCTATTTTGTAAAGTTGGGGGGGGGGGGTTGTTGTAAAAGTTGGTATATTGTCTATTTTGTCCCTAAAAGTAGATTTTATTTTGAAAAGTTAGTGAGTAAAAGTATAATGATGATGGGTAAATAGAAAAAGTGGAGGAAAAAGTTGATGTGAAAGGTGTAATGATGATGTCTTTTTAATAAGTTGGAGTTACGAAGCAGAACACTTAAAAAAGGGACGGAGGGAGTAAGAATTAAGAGAAATCAACTAAAAAGACCGTGCCGAAAAGTCACAAAAAGTTAGGGCAAAAGGGCGTAATAGATGGGTGGAATTTGTAACCCAAGGCTTAGCCCAAGGAGTTAGGGCGAGTTTTTCGAAGACTCATTTTAGCACAACAATTAGGTAATTGATTTTCAGATGCCCCGGTTTTATAACCACTCTTTTTGTGTGTGTATGTGTGTGTCTCGTAATGTGTATTTATAAATTAACCTTTCATTCGTAAACTAGTTGCCCCGGTTTTATAATCACTCTTTTTGTGTGTGTATGTGTGTGTCTCGTAATGTGTATTTATAAATTAACCTTTCATTCGTAAACTAGTTAGCTACTCCAGAGTCTTAGTTTTTTTTGGCAATTCAGGTGTTTGAGTCAGTTTTCGCGCACCTCAATCAATATTGAGTGACCAATTTTATCACCTATTTGCCGGCAGTGGTGGATCCAGGAATTTCCTATAGAGGGGTCACCCCTTTAGGACCGGTCCTATACGTTTGAAAGTCGAAGACAAACACAGATCAACTTTTATTATTTAACTTGAAAATGAGTGTGTGTGTGTGTATCATATATTTTGCTTGTTAGTGTTAGTTAATTTTGCTTGTAGAGAAAATAAACAAAATGTAAACTACTCCTATTACAGTAAATAAGTATTTTTTAAACTTTACGTGAAACTTATTGATTTGCGAAACAAATGACACTATTATAAATGGTTTTGTGGTACCACTGCTGGATAAGGTGCAAGGGTTGGAGTCTCTCAGCACACTCAAAATTCACGGAGAAGGTTTTTATTTTTATTTTTAAACCATTGACATTTGAAACACAAAAAGGTGGAAAATGTTGGAACCAAGATTCAAACCTTGGCCAAACATGAGGAGGCGGGACGCCCTACAATTGTAACTATTGAGCAGGTTTAGTAGATTTTGGGATATGTTATATATATATATTACTTACTTAAACTTGGGGGCCCTCCTTTGGGACCCAATTTTCAGAGGGGTCACGTGGCCCCTCTGTGCCTACATTGGATCCGCCCCTGCTTGCGGGGGTCTCAATCAAAATCAAAGCAAAATTTGAATAGACTAACCCCAACTGAATTGATACCTAAGAGGTTTCAAATCTCCTTAAAATAGAGATAACCCCTAAGTTTCAAGCCTTGACCACTAGACTAACTCCTCCGGACCAAAGAGTCTCTAAGTTGATAAATGGTGGGCTCAAGCTCTTAGACTAATTATAGCCAACTTCACTATTAATATCTTGATCAAATAAGAATATAGAAGGTAGTACTTGGGATCGAACATAATTATGTGCTGAATATTTAACAGGCATATATATATATATATATATATATATATATATATGTTCTGGGCTTTTTACACCTGTCCTCCATCTTTGTTGTCGAAGCAACGGTCTTATGACAAATGGCGCCCACCATGAAGATGTTTTTAAACCAATGCAATCTAGCTAGCTGAAGCTGTGTCTATAAAAAACATACATGTACTTACATGAAAAAAAAGTAAAAAAATCAGCAGACCCATTTGTTTTGGTCTTTGACGTCAAAGCATCATTATGCTATGTTTTCTTCCTTTTTACTCATTTTTCATTTGATAAAAAATTGAAAGTTGTGGAAGCACAAATGATGGTGTCGTATAGTCTTCCCTAGAATGTGGCATTGTTGGAAAGATAACACTTGATAAGGTTTCCACATATAATACCATCCACTTGTAATTTAGGGGACTTATCTCTCTCTTTCTTTTTGGGGTTGAGTTGCTGGATGTTTATCCTGCTAAAATTCAAACAAAATTAAATATTCTAGTACAATATTAATCGTAGACGATGCATTGCCTTCAATGAATCTATATTATCCAATGAAGAATAAAATGATGAAATGCTCTATCCCAAATTCAGTGTATTGTCTTACTAGCTAGCTAGTATTAGGTGATCAGGCTGTGTGAAAATAATGGAGATTCCAATTTGATGATTACTGTAAGGGTATGGTTGGTTGGATGGAATCAAGGTTGGAATGGAATAGTCATTCTAATAATTTACTTATTCTAATGTTTGGTTCAACGTTGAATAATGAAATGATGATTCCAAATGGAATCACTATTTACCTTAGTAAAGGAATTGTCATTCCATCCAAAAAACTAAGAAATTGTTATTCCATTTCTTTGTCACACCAAAATTACTAGTGTCACTCAAACATTCACTATTGTCACACAAAAATTACTATTGGCACTCCAAAAAATGCTATTGCCACTCCAAAAATTACTATTATTACTCCAAAAATTGCTATTGTCATACTATTCTATTGGAGATGAGAATGACTATTCCTAAGCACAACCAAACATGAGAATGGGAATGATTATTCCATTCTCAATTCCTTCAATTCTATTTCATTCTTAATTCCATTCCTATTTACATTTCATTCCATCCAACTAAACGCACCCTAAAAGAGTTAGAAGTAATGCCAGCATTCCAATTAACGCATAATGATGTTCAACTTATAATTAGTACGTTTTGAAGCTCTTGATGATGAGGATTCGCATCCTAGCTCCTAGTAGCTAGATTAGAATTATTTTTTTTAACTTACTATAGATCAAGAAAGTACTGATTAGACTAACAAGTTGAAATTGGGTTGAATTTAGTGCTACTAATCAATAGTTCATCAATTAAGTTGTAGATACGTGTACGGTTGCTCTCTCTCTCTCTCTCTCTCTCTCTCTCTCTCTGCTATCATTGTGAAGATTTATCCGCGTAATAAGCAACAATTTTTGTATGTGCATACAGTATTTGTCGTGTGATACCCATCTTGAATTTTATTAACTTATAGAGATTGGGACATTACTTTGGCATTCCATCTTACATCAGGGCATGACAATTAGTGAGTTGTGTTGGATATCACTCGGCAGTATTGCCATGTAAGCCCTATGAGCACACAAAACAAAATGAAAAAAGAAATAAGAACTTTTTTCTTGATCGGCAAAAGAAAGAAATAAAAACTTGCGATCATGCTAACTCACGATGCTAATCACAATCTTTCCTAAAATTAATAAGGTATGGTAGTTCCACTATACTAATAGAAAGACTTAATTAGAAACACAATTATGACTCATTTGCTATGCGTATTTAGAGGATTAATTTCGCAACGAATATTTGATTTTGGTAATAAATAGTACTCCATCCAAAAGGCAGAAACCAGGAAGTGCAGCATTACTGCATCTCTGTTTAGCCAATTGTGCCTTGTGCCATAACAGGATCCGCCCACTATGCTTAGGGTACTATTGTATGACAATCATGATGGTGCTGGTTGACCCGATCTCTTGAGGATCTTTATCAGTGTACTTGTGTGTCCGTTTATGAGAGAGAGAGAGAGAGAGAGAGAGAGAGAGAGAGAGAGAGAATATGGGTGTGGGACTAGTCTGCATGTATATGTGGATGTATAAATGCATTAATTCCTGTTTCGAATTGATTCGTAGTGAGAATAAGATGCATCCTAATGCCACTCTGGCACAATGCAAAAGTGGTTCACTGAACTCTCCAAAACAATCACCTTCCGAGTGAACAATATTACTTTTTCATGAGAATTACAAAAATGGACAAGGGAATATTGTGAGTATATAACGTACAAAACATGATATACGTACATAATACATGACCCCCTATATATCATGACACTGTGCGTGAGTCCGTGACCCCAGTCACATCTTGATGCGCTCCCATACAATTCATGTATGTGAGCGATAAACCCACGTGGCTTTTTGACTTTTTTGGTTTTCAAAAATTTTCGTCGTGTTATTTTGGTCTCCAATATTTCAATTGCTAACATTGCATTATCAAAGTATCAATTTTGTCTTTAAATGGTCCCTGCGGCTGACGTCATTCCTTCCCTCTGTCAAAACCAAGGGCAAGTTTGATATTTCACCCCCTCTCTCCGTCAAAACGGTGTTGTTTGGTTGGAATTTGGAAATATTGATTTTTTTCTTCTATGGTTCTCTTAGGGTTCTCATTGAAAGTTTAAAAATCAAAAAAATAATTATGACTCTTTAGAATAAAATGATCAAAAAATTAAAATCTTCGCATAGGTTCAAACAAATTAAAAATTTGAACACTTAATTTTTTTACCATATTTTTTTAATATATAAATAGCCTAAAAAAATCAAGTGTTTCAATTTTTAACCCGTTTGAACTAGTGCGAAGATCTTAATTTTCTGATCATTTTATTCTAAAGTGTCAGTTAATTTTTTGACTTTAAGGCTTTCAATAAGAACCCTAAAAGAACCATGGAAGAGAAAAATCAATCATACATATTTTTAGGCTGTTTATATATCAAAAAATTAATTAAGGCCCCGTTCCAGAACACCTTCTTAAAAAATAAGTACTTATTTCATATTTTCAAACTTAAAAATAATGTAAATGAAAAATAAATTTTTAATTTTTTTTGCATCGTATTAAAGATCTCAATGAGATCTATTAAATAAGATCCATATTGATAAAAAAATTATTTGCATATAAGTACATGATTTTTGAGCTTGAAATTGCCTTTTAAAAAAATAAATACTTATTTTCGTTTCCGGAACGCAACCTAAGACCCTTTAGGATAAAATGAAACACTTGATCACCATCGTTGTCAGTCGGTCACTCCCATGGTAAGTTGATAACATAGATACATGCACCTAGCTAGAACATGTTTAGAGCAAGTTTATCAGGTGAGTTAAAAAAGAGAAAAAACTATTTTGACTAACGAAAGGACAAAAGTCTTCCTCCAGCAGATGAGGTAAACCTGTTGCTATTGTGCCTTCACCTACAGTTCTTCGGCATAACAAGTGAAGAACTGTTCAAAAGCCACTCAATTTTTTATTATTTCCTCTCACTCTCTCACTCTCTCTCTCCGAAAAAAGAAAAAAGGAAATAAAAGTAATAATATTTTAATAGAGAATAGGTTAAATAGATAGTATTGGTACAGTGTTAAAAGAGATATGAGTAGGTAAAATGAAAAAAATGTACTGTTTACTAGCAATTTTACCTCACAATTGGTAAACTTGCTCTTAGAGTACTTTTGCAAATTCAGGCAGTATGTACGTATAAATAAGCTGTATGTATATATAATGCGGCGCCACAACAAACACCCCAACTCAATTCAGCTGCCACCGTATTTGATCATTGTAATCAATTAAATTGCCGTTGTCATATGGTGAAAAAATTAAATGTTCAAATTTTCAATTTGTTTGAACATGTGCGAAGATCTTAATTTTTTGATCATTTTATTATAAAGGATTATACTTAATTTTTTGATATATAAACAGCCTAAAAATATATAAGATTGATTTTTCTCTTCCATGGTTCTTTTAGGGTTCTCATTGAAAGCCTTAAAGTCAAAAAATTAACTATGACCCTTTAGGATAAAATGATCAGAAAATTAAGATCTTCGCATCGATTTAAACAGGTTAAAAATTGAAACACTTGATTTTTTAGGCTATTTATATATTGAAAATATGATAAAAAAATTAAGTGTTCAAAATTTTAATTTGTTTGAACTTGTGTGAAGATCTTAATTTTTTGATCATTTTATTCTAAAGAGTCATAATTATTTTTTTGATTTTAAGGCTTTCAATGAGAACCTTAAGAGAACCATGGAAGAAAAAAAATTAATATTTCTAAATTCCAACCAAACGACACCGTTTTGAGGGAGAGAAGAGGTGAAATACCAAGCTTGCCCTTGATTTTGATGGAGGGAAAGAACGACGTCAGTCGTAGGGACCATTTAAAGACAAAATTGATAGTTTGGGGATGCAATGTTAGCAATTGAAATATTGGGGACCAAAATGGTACGGCGAAAATACTTTGGGGACCAAAAAAGTCAAAAAGCCATATATACACACACGTACACACTCCAAATCAAGTCAGGATTCCCTATATAAGCTTAGGTCCGGACTTTTGATCTCAGCCGTTGGATTGTGTTTTAATGGTCTGGATCTGCGGAAGATTTATGACCGGTCGTAATTAACTTTTTTCCGAAAAACTTTCATTAAAATCTGGACCATTGAAAACACGATTCAACGATTGAGTGGTGGTACGAACCTAAGCTACGGTTAGGTCGCCCTGATAGGAATATATATATACGGGGCGGTTCCGGGAACAACAAATTAGAAATCTAAAAAAACACCTCATAGTTTCTGATCAAATTTTGATGATCCGAGCCGCTCAATATGATCAGAACATAATTTTAAGAGTACTTATGTGAAATTAGCAACAAAAAAAAAGATTATGAAAGGCTTGATCTGAACAGTTTTTAGCTTAGATTTAATGAACGGTTCAATTAAAAACTGCTCAAAATAATCACTTCTCGGTCATATGTTTTGCTAATTTCTGGCGGGCACCTTTAAAATCACATTCTGAACATATTGAACGGTTTGGATGATAAAATTTTGATCGGGAACTATGAGATTAAAATTTGGGATATTTTTTTTAGGTGTTTAATTGGTTATCCGCGGAACTGCTTCGTTATATATTACTCTTATTAAGTGCCATTTACTAACCCCAAGGGTTGGCCAGCGGGATGATGAAATACTGAGACTCAATTAATATTGGAATCCCACTAATGAGCATTACTGAAATTAGTCTCTAAAAAATTAATCGTAGTAAGGCGTAAGCTAGCCCGGACTTAATGAGTTGGTAAAAAAGTGTGATGGAGGATACATGGTGGGAAATGATCTTTGCGCCCGCCACATCATCAAATTAACCATATATCACCATCGTTGTCAGTCAGTCACTCCCATGGTAAGTTGATAACATAGATACATGCACCTAGCTAGAATATGTTTAGAGTACTTTTGCAAATTCAGGCAATATGTACGTATAAACAAGCTGTATTTATATATAATGCGGCGCCACAACGAACACCCCAACTCAGCTCAGCTGCCACCGTATTTGATCATTGTAATCAATTAAATTGCCGTTGTCATATGGTAAAAAAATTAAGTGTTCAAAATTTCAATTTGTTTGAACATGTACGAAGATCTTAATTTTTTGATCATTTTATTCTAAAGGGTCATACTTAATTTTTTGATATATAAACAGCCTAAAAATATATAAGATTATTTTTTCTCTTCCATGGTTCTTTTAGGGTTCTCATTGAAAGCCTTAAAGTCAAAAAATTAACTATGACTTTTTAGGATAAAATGATCAGAAAATTAATATCTTCGCACCGATTTAAACGGGTTAAAAATTGAAAAACTTGATTTTTTAAGGCTATTTATATATTAAAAATATGATAAAAAAATTAATTGTTCAAATTTTTAATCTATTTGAACCTGTGTGAAGATCTTAATTTTTTGATCATTTTATCTTAAAGACTCATAATTATTTTTTTGACTTTAAGGTTTTCAATGAGAACCCTAATAGAACCATGGAAGAAAAAAAATCAATATTTCTAAATTCCAACCAAACGACACCGTTTTGAGGGAGAGAGTGTGTGAAATACTAAGCTTGCTGCTTCGTTTGCTCCGATGTAATGGAATAAAGCCCCAAGCGTAGGGCCTAAAACGTCTGTTGAAGCATAATAAACCGGAAATTCGGGATCGTACCCAAGGGAATAATTATATTGCTTGCTCGGATTTGTAGATGCAAGTAGGGGCTTTCGGCCTTTAGACGGCCAATTTTGTTTTACTTTAAACAGTGGAAATAAAAGGCTAAATTAAAACGAATTAACTAGATAAAAGATAGGCTAGGTCTAGGAATTATTAACACCCAAGACCCGAGCTAAATCACACTCCTCACCCAATTACACAATTTAAGAAACTTGGTTAAAGTTCTCAAATCGGAAGATAAAATAATTTGGGAATCAAGCTAGCTCTAGAATTCATTTGGCAAATACCTCGTGCGAAAGAGCTCTAAGCATCATGTGTGGTGGGTAGGCGAAGCTCCCACCTACACATGATCAAAGAGGTTAACACCTCGGTGATTTGACAAACAAACCCGAACCCCACATCAATTTTCAAATCAAAGTTTAAAGCTTTATTGGGTGCAAAATGCAATTTTCGCCCGAGTCATGAGATGCTAATCATCCCATGACCTAACCCTTGAAACTAGTCACTCATATCTAGAGAGATAAAAGCAAGCAAAAATTTACTCAACATAATTGAAATAACAAGACTAGAAGAAAATTAGAGATTAAGATAGATCGGAAGAAGATAAACAACTTTAATTAAAGCAACAATATCAAAAACTAACAACTAAAGGCAGGAATTGAAATATTCAAAACTGAAAAATGAAGAACAACAAGAACACTCAAGAACAATTTGAATCTAGATCTAGATCTAAAATTAGGTAAACAAATCTAAGTCTACATTTCTCTCTACTCTACTTTTTTGTACAAAACAATGAAATAAGCTTTTATACTTCTAAGCTCCGCGCCTGAAATATTCCCTAGATGCTCTGAAAATTCGCCCTTAAACCCTTCGGCATCGATGGCAACGGCCTTAGGGTGCTCTGCTAACATGCTCGGCATCGATGGACCTTGAAACCTTGCATCGATGCCGAGGTCCATAGCTCAGATTTTCTTAAGTGCTTCGGCATCGATGGATTTCCATTCTTCCCATCGATGCCGAACCCCATAGCTCGGCGTTCTGGCCTGCTGCTGCCTTGGCCATCTGCTTCTTGCTCGGGCAAATCTGGTTCTGCTCGGGCAACTCTGGTTCTGCTCGGGCAAATCTCCACAACATCTTATTTTCATTCTCTAAACTTAAGTAAAGATTGCATTTTAAACCTTTCTTTTACCTTTTCTTTTCTTTAATTTATTTAATGAAAATAAGGAAGTACCCCTCATTTGGAAACAATGGCATTACCAGAATTTTGAGATTTCAATCCAATCAAAATGTTGACCACCAGCTTTTAGTGTAAAACAGAAAACAGCACACTTTTCTATCGAATAAATGGCTCAAAACATGATCTTAATCTTTGAATAAAACCTTGCAATTTTGAAGTTGCTCTTAGAAAAATTCAAGAATCAATTACTGCCATTTTTTATCTCGAAAATCGATATTTTTTCGAAAAATGATTTTTTCATACTTAGACAGATTTTCAGGGGCCGACGGGGTCTTCATTGATTCCTCGAGTACTTGGACGCACTCGGGCCATGAATGATGTCAAAATATGCCTTATTCACACGGTTTACCTGAAAGCACTAAAAACATACCTTACGAGTAAACGTAATTAAGAAGCAACTAATTAAGCGATGAAATTAACTAAAACTAGATACTAGCGCACCTTGCATTGCATTAACGGGTGCTTATCACTTGCCCTTGGTTTTGATGGAGGAAAGGAATGATGTCAGTCGTAGGGACTATTTAAAGACAAAGTTGATAGTTTGGGGATGCAATGTTAGCATTTGAAATATTGGGGACCAAAATGGCACGGCGAAAATACTTTGGGGACCAAAAAAGTCAAAAAGCCATACACACACACACACACACACACACATACACACTTCGGATCAAGTCAGGACTCCCTGATATAAGCTTAGGTCCGGACTTTTGATCTCAGCCGTTGGATTGTATTTTTAATGGTCTGGATCTGCGGAAGGTTTATGACCGATCATAATTAACTTTTCCCCGAAAAAGTTTCATTAAAATTTGGACCATTAAAAACACGATTCAACGGCTGAGTGGTGGTCCGGACCTAAGCTCCTGTCAGGTCGCCCTGATAGGAATATATATACGGGCCAGTTCCGGAGACAACTAATTAGACACCTAAAAAAACACCTCATAGTTTTTTGATCAAATTTTGATGATCTGAGCTGCTCAATGTGATCAGAACATGATTTTAAGAATACTCGCGAATTAGCAAAAAAAAAAAAGACTAGGAAAGACTTGATCTGAATAGTTTTTAGCTTAGATTTAATGAACGGTTCAATTAAAAACTGCTCAAAATATGCACTTCCCGGTCATATGTTTTGCTAATTTCTTGCGGGCACCTTTAAAATCACATTCTGCATACATTGAACGGTTTGGATAATAAAAATTTGATCGGAAACTATGAGATTGGAATTTAGAATTTTTTTTAGGTGTTTAATTAGTTATCCACGGAACTGCTCCGTTATATATTACTCCTATTAAGTGCCATTTACTAACCCCAAGGGTTAGCCGGCGGGATGGTGAAAGACTGGGACTCAATTAATATTCGAATCCCATTAATGAGCATTACTGAAATTAGTCTTTAAAAAATTAATCGAAGTAAGGCGTAAGCTAGCTCGGACTTAATGAGTTGGTAAAAAAGTGTGATGAAGGATACATGGTAGGAAATGATCTTTGCACCCGCCGCATCATCAAATTAACCATATATCACCATTGTTGTCAGTCACTCACTCCCATGGTAAGTTGATAACATAGATACATACACCTAGCTAGAACAAGTTTAGAGTACTTTTGCAAATTCAAACAGTATGTACGTATAAACAAGTTGTATGTATATATAATGCGGTGTCACAACGAACACCCCAACTCAGCTCAGCTGCCATCGTATTTGATCATTGTTATCAATTAAATTGCCGTTGTCATATGGTGAAAAAATTAAGTGTTCAAATTTTCAATGTGCTTGAACATATGTGAAGATCTTAATTTTTTGATCATTTTATTCTAAAGGGCCATACTTAATTTTTTGATATATAAACAGCCTAAAAATATATAAGATTGATTTTTCTCTTCCATGATTCTTTTAGGGTTCTCATTGAAAGCCTTAAAGTCAAAAAATTAACTGTGACCCTTTAGGATAAAATGATCAGAAAATTAAGATCTTTGCACCGATTCAAACGGGTTAAAAATTGAAACACTTGATTTTTTAGGCTATTTATATATTAAAAAATATGTTAAAAAAATTAATTATTCAAATTTTCAATCTGTTTGAACCTGTGTGAAGATTTTAATTTTTTTTATTATTTTATCTTAAAGAGTCGTAATTATTTTTTTGACTTTAAGGATTTCAATGAGAACTCTAAGAGAATCATGGAAGAAAAAAAATCAATATTTCTAAATTCCAACCAAACGACACCGTTTTGAGGGAGAAAGGGGGTGAAATACTAAGCTTGCCATTGGTTTTGATGGAGGGAAGGAACGGCGTCAGTCGTAGGGACCATTTAAAGACAAAATTGATAGTTTGGGGATGCAATGTTAGCAATTGGAGTATTGGGGACCAAAATGGCACGGCGGAAATACTTTGGAGATCAAAAAAGTCAAAAAGCCATATATATACAGAAATGATATTGGTACCGACCTCCCGGTACCGAAATCGTACCGCCGGCCGCCGGTGGGCCGTATCCGGCCACCGGACGGCCGATCCGAGCCGTCCAAAAATTTTAAAAAAAAAAAACGAGGGGGCCAACGCGGGAATCAACGGCATCCGAGGTGTGTAAGGTGCTTGATCCGAGCACCCTTTTTTCGTGTATATATGTATATTCCCGCGAATATACATATATACACGAAAAAAGGGTGTTCGGATCAAGAACCTTACACACCTCGGATGCCGTTGATTCCCGCGTAGGCCCCCTCGTTTTTTTTTTTTAAAATTTTTGGACGGCTCGGATCGGCCGTCCGGTGGCCGGAGACGGCCCACCGGCGGCCGGCGGTACGATTTCGGTACCGGGGAGGTCGGTACATGTAGCACTACTGATATATATATATATATATATATATATATATATATATATATATATATATATATATACACACACACACACTCACACACACATACACACTCCGGATCAAGTCAGTACTCCCTGATATAAGCTTAGGTCCGGACTTTTGATCTTAGCCGTTGGATTGTGTTTTTAATGGTCTGGATCTGCGGAAGGTTAATGACTGGTCATAATTAACTTTTCCCGAAAAAGTTTCATTAAAATCTGGACCATTGAAAACACGATTCAAAGGCTGAGTGGTGGTTCGGACCTGAGCTCCGGTCAGGTCGCCCTGATAGGAATATATATATTCGGGGAGGTTTCGGGAACAACTAATTAGACACCTAAAAAAATACCTCATAGTTTTCGATCAAATTTTGATGATCCGAGCCGCTCAATGTAATCAGAATGTGATTTTAAGGGTATTCATGTGAAATTAGCAACAAAAAAAAAGACTATGAAAGGCTTGATCTGAACAGTTTTTTGCTTAGATTTAATGAACGGTTCAATTAAAAACTGCTCAAAATAAGCACTTCCCGATCATATGTTTTGCTAATTTCTTGTTGGCACCCTTAAAATCACATTCTACACATATTGAACGGTTTGGATGATAAAAATTTGATTGGAAACTATGAGATTGAAATTTGGAATATTTTTTTGAGGTATTTAATTGGTTATCCGCGAAACTGCTCCGTTATATATTACTCTTATTAAGTGCCATTTACTAACCCCAAGGGTTGGCCGGCGGGATGATGAAAGAATGGGACTCAATTAATATTGGAATCCTACTAATGAGCACTACTGAAATTAGTCTCTAAAAAATTAATCGAAGTAAGGCATAAGCTAGCCCGGATTTAATGAGTCGGTAAAAAAGTGTGATGGAGGATACATGGTAGGAAATGATCTTTCTGACCGCCACATCATCAAATTAATCATATATCACCATCGTTGTGAGTCACTCACTCCCATAATAAGTTGATAACATAGATACATGCACCTAGCTAGAACATGTTTAGAGTACTTTTGCAAATTCAGGCAGTATATACGTATACGTATAAACAAGCTGTATGTATATATAATGCGGTGCTCCAACGAACACCCCAACTCAGCTCAGCTGCCACCTTACCTACGTACGTGCATACCTATAGGCCGTAGCTAATTAACAATTGGACAAATTTGATGATGTTTTCTTCCTGATGGTGACGGCAGTATATATCGATCGTGGTGTCAATTTTTTGAATACTAATGCTTGGGTCTTATGATTTTTCCGAACTTCATCATAGAATTTTGAACAGAAAGTAACGATTCAATCATTCAATCAAATATACAGTATATAATAGAAAAAGGCAATTCAATAACCAATTAACTACTGCTGTGCTGTATATCGTATTAATTACGAGTCGAGAAAATGGAAGATGGTTTTCCCGGAGATTACAGTGGCAGTGTACGTTGATGAGATTGGTGCATCATCCGATGTATCAAAATAGGAGATGCTGGAAATTAATTAAGCATTTTATCTAGACATTAATCAGTCCCACCAACTCATCATATATATAAGCAAGAAGATGAGATTGAACAGTACTTACAAACTATTTAGTCGCGTTCCGCGAAAATTAGTAGGAGTATTTATTTTTTAAATAAATACTTACTTTTTGAATTAAATGTGATGCATTGTGAAAAAATGGTCTGTCTCGGAAAGGGAGAAATAAGTACTTAAAAAATAAGAATCTTAGTAGAACGAGGCTAAAATCATTTCATTCCGCAATTTTCGAAAACAATTATTAGCCTATAGAGCTAGAACCATTAATTATATAGTATATGACAAAAATAGCCTATAGAGGTATAAACTATGCATTATTAGACGTTGATTATTTTTCTCTCCTCTAAAATTTGGACTTTTTCCCTTCATTATTGTAGTCTCTAACATACACCCAGCTCAGCTAGGGGATCAATGAAACGGTTTGTGGTTTATTAAAGTTAGTTTCGTTGGTGATGACTGAATCGGACCAAGTTCAGGTCACCATTTTCTTTTATTAGGTTAACAGTCACTTCTTGACATCAAATATTATTGGAATCTGGAATATTTCAATTGGAAGTTGATGCAGGGTCTTATGAGAAACAAAATTATTTGCAGGAAGCAAACACGAACGATTCTAAATTGGAGATACTCCTTCTTCGAACAAAAAATATTGAGATAGATTCCGTTTTTCTTTAATTCAATAACAACCTAATTGCCTTAACGCTTATAACTCAATTTATAGACGAAAAAAATCCTACGCACTAGGAAATAATGAAAAAAAGGAACCAATCAAGCAAAACTTAAAAGGAAACTAAATCAACTAGATAATTGGAAAACTAATCATTCTAGAATATAATATACTTACTTTCCTAACTCGAAGATGCCTAGCAAAATATTAAAATCAAATATACTAATTTACTAATAAAATGATATTTTAAAATAATAAACTAAAATTCTTATATTTCTAGACTAAAAATATTGGCTTGCATAAAAAGTTTAATTGCAAGGCCATCCGTAAATCCATGTCTCTCCTCGATGATCATCATCCAAACTACCAAACTACCTTTTGGTATGTCAGAATATGCCCCCCAACTGCCCTTTACTACTTCAGCCCAACCAAATCATTCTAGTTGTTAGCAACATTATAAACATGATAACTATAGCTAGGTCAAAATTTATTATCATAAATACCCTTGATAGATTGGACCATTATCGAAAAACCCTTGATAGATTGGACCAGTAACGTTGAAAAGAGCGATATTTGTATGTGGGGACTTATTGGGTATTGCTAGAGTGGCATTGCCATGAGATACGCACTATTGACAAATATACATTGTATAGATCTCGGATTGGGCTACCCTCAACTGACACTCTGAAGCATTCTGGGTGTTTTTCTGATTGATTTGTTGAGTCCCACAAATAGGCTAGAAGTAGAGGAGGGATGGGTGATGAAAGTAGGGAGCTTGTTATTAGTCTAACCAAACTAAGGTTTGTTCGTACTCAACCGCCAATGGAAGAACTTTTATTTTGAGGCTATGGCCAAATCAATCCTAAGGGACGTATATGATATTTTAAAGATAATTGATATTCGCGCTTCACTTTTTACTGTTGGCGTTCCACTTTGTTTATGACGTTAATAGTAATTTCACGATAGCATTGAAGCGCCATTAGGAAAAAGTGGAGCGCGAAAATCAGTTTCCTAGTTTAAAAGCTAGAAAACGAGGTAAATTATAATTTTTTAAATAAATTAATAACCAAATCTTAATTACAAAAAATCTCAATAGGAGGTACACCCCTTTTTAAGGGGGTGTGCCATAGGTTTTCCCCATAGATACATACTTATTTACAAGTGTCCTACCTGTGTATAGCACAAAAGCAAGAGACAAAATTCCATTATGTTTAACCATATATATTTATATATAGCTACGGGTAAAGTCTTGTTTATTTTACTTACCACTCATTATTTGTGATTTAATGTTAAATGAAAAAGTTTTAATGATAGAATGTTTGAGCATGAAAAAAAGTTTGAAAGTTTCTAACCTTTTATATTTAACTTTTGGCATATTGAAAAGTGTAGGGAAAAAAAAAAGGAAGTGAAATTTCTGAGGAGAACGCCACATATAAATGAGAGAATTAAGGAGATAGCTTGATTTTTTTTTTTTTTTTTACAAACTACATTTGGTTAGTATAGAATAATATAGATAGATAGGGTTACAACTTATAATACCTAAATATAGTCATCATAATTCTGATGCCAAGAGGGTCTTAATTTGTTGGGTTGAGCTTGAGCTACGTATATATTGATGCCCCAAGAGCTAGCAAAAGGCCGGTGCAGGCCTAGTTCAAAGAACATCTAATGGAAATCCTTAAGAGTGAATGCATGCTAGTATAAAATAATCACAGATACTCTTAATCTTTGACCTATGTAGTCTACGAGAGAGAGAGAGAGAGAGAGAGAGAGAGAGAGAGAGAGAGAGAATTGAAAAAATTCTTTCAAGTTGCTGGCGTCAAATCCGTATTGGGTAAATGCATGAATCTGCTAGCATTGTTTTTTTCAGAAGGTGGTTGATCCTAATGAATTTGACATCTTGGTGAAGGGAAGAGTCATGAAAACTTACCTCAAATAATTTCAGTTAATTAATTGATCAACATTATGAAAACTTTTGTCAAACAATAGAAATTCTACCAACTAGCAAGTATAATTGTGCATCACGTACACAATTAAACTACTCGAATAAGGTGTGTTCTACTAACAAGAAAAAGTTAATACTTATTTTTTGAATTAAAGATAATACATATATTGTGAAAAAATAATCAATCTCGTAAAACTAAAAATAAATATTTAAAAAATAAAAATCTTAACAGAAAGAGACCTAAATATAAATACTTTTCCGATCTGAGAAGTGACGGTGCATAGCCCTGCCAACCCCTACCCACCTCCGCCCATGTCTATGAAGAAAGTCTAACAACACAGAACCACAGCTCTACAAATAATGGGGGCCGGCCAAATAATTGAAAGCATGTGTATAATGGGAAATATGTGGAGATTGACGGATGTATGCTTGCACTTTAAGACTTATCACCCTAAATAAACTGTGCATGCATCAAGCCTCACACGCGCACTGGAATATTTGCTTCATTAATATCGAGGTTAATTACGTACTCATGAACACTACTTCAACCAGCTGAAGGTAATTAACAGTTGATTCATGATCTTGTCAAACGCAAACCTCGATCGATCAACAACTTTCCACGGCTACTACCGTTCTTAATTAGCTAGATTAAGGTCCCGTTCCGGAACGATAAATAAGTACTTATTTTTTAAGAAGGTAATTTAAAGCTCAAAAATCATGTGCTTACGCAAATAATTTTTCTATCACTATGGATCTTGTTTGATAGATCTCATTGAGATCTTTAATACGGTGCAAAAAAAATTGAAAAATTATTTTTCATTTACGTTATTTTTGAGTTTGAAAATGTGAAATAAGTACTTATTTTTTAAGAAGGTGTTCTGGAATGGGGCCTAATACTAATATTTTATCAATAAATAAACTTTTGGTGAAAATCTTTAATTTCCTTCTTATTTTAAAGTACTCCCTCCGTCCCTTTTTAAATGTCCTGCTTCGTAACTCCAACTTATTAAAAAGACATCATCATTACACCTTTCACATCAACTTTTTCCTCCACTTTCCCTACTTACCCATCATCATTACACTTTTACTCACTAACTTTTCAAAATAAAATCTACTTTTAGGGACAAAATAGACAATACACCAACTTTTACCCCACTAACTTTACAAAATGGACACTTATTAAGGGACAGCCCAAAATGGAATACTGGACACAAAAAAAAAGGACGGAGGGAGTACAATTTAAAATTGTGTGCCTCAAAATATTATTGGGTCAGCCTTACGAATGCATCCAGAGTGTCAAGATACATTCATGTACACATCTAAAGAAAGACTTAATACACTTCGGTGATCACATTTGGCCGGGTACTCTTACAACCGCGCGTTTAGAATAACAGTAGTAAAAAACATGTAAGAGGGAGTTGAGTAATCAAAAGTTGTTGAGGCATGCAGTTGTTTTTGAACTGTCACACGTGCACGTTGCAAGCTTGAAGGTGCAGTACCGCCGTTCAAAATCGGCCGGTCCCAAGTACTTAGACACACCGCCGTTCAATTAAAACAAAAGGAGGTACTACTTGCTTAATTAAGACACACACATATATTTAATCACTTGTCGTGAGGGTATAATAAATTAGTAGTGGGTTAATTAAGGACTAGAGGAACAATGTACCTACCGAGTCAAACAATAAATTAATCAATGGCGCATGAATTACAAACTTGTGTGTGAGGGTATATTCATGGATTTTGGCAATTAAATAGTGGCAAGTTGGTAGCTGCCACACGCCGACGAATCTGAAAAAATGGCGGTTTCGATAATTAAATTAATTAAGTGAATTAACCGACATTTTTCAGCTTCTAATCCTTCTGTAGTAGATACATGGAACTAAGTGAAATAACAAATGGATAATCCTCTCCTGGGTAAAAGATTCCAGACCGACCTTTCTCGGGATTTGCAGAATGACAGCCAACCTACAGTCGGCGCAACTTTACTACGGAGTACTACTATAGTAATCCCGGCGGCAATGTGGATGTACCTTCCATTTGAGGGGGTTCTTGGAGCCTTTCTTCTTCCTTGTTTTTTTTTTTTTAAATTTGAATTCACAAATGATTTTGGCACTCTACTTTTTTATGATGACACTTTAAAATTTATCTTTTATTGTAAAAATTATACATAACAAGACACACTAAAAAATAAACTTTGGAATGCCATCATAAAAAAGTAGAGTGTCTAAATTATTTTCCTTTGAATTTTCAGATTATGATAATTTTAAAAAAGTGAATTCACGAGGACTTTGTTTTTATTGATATGTATAATTGTATCCCTAGCACACCTTTATATTAGTCTGTATACATTTGTAACCAAGAAGCCCAAACTAATTAAGGAAGTACACAGATCAAGGAAACATAAATATTAACCTAGCCTAAACAGGAAACATAATATTGCAACCTAAAAAACATGGTAACATAATAGATAAGTCTAGCAACTTGAGTTTGAAAAAATCAAGAGAAACAAAGAGCAGCCGAGCCAAGCCGAGAGAAACCAGGAGCAGTCAGGCCAAGCCAAGAGAAACTCTCAAACTCAAGTATGTCTACTAGCTTAAGTTCGTAAAAGTTAAGTGAAACCAGGAGCAGCCAAGCAAGAGAAATTAGGAGCAGGACCAAGCCAAGAGAAAGTAGGAGGAGGGCCAAGTGTAACAACCCTAATTTAGGCCCTATTTTTTTAAATAAAAATATATATTGTTATCCCAAATTTTGTTAATTGACTATTATTATGCCATAACTTGAATAACATTAGGATAACTTTATAACGTTACGAAGTTTCAATAATAAAAAATTTAAAATTATTAACGTTGAAATAAAATAATAATAATAATAATAATAATAATATTAAAAAAACCATAATTGGGAATTAATATACAATATGCATGCATATCTCTCTCTCTCTCCCTCTCCTCTCCATGGCCATCTTTCTTTCCTGCCAAGAAAACAACCACCTCTCCCTCCTCCAATCACCTCCTATCACCACACCAACCCTATCCCACCCCAAGAGTCACCTTCCTCTCTCCCAAAATCTCTCTCTCTCTCTCTCTCTCTCTCTCTCTCTCTCTCTCTCTCTCTCTCCCTCCCTCCTCACCTCCATAGTCGTTTTCTTTCTCTCCAAGGAACCCCCACCTCTCTTCCCTCCAATCAACTCTGGCCTCCACCTGCTTGCTCCTGCAACTCTACCTCGACCCCTAAGCCCCTATCCCGTCCTTATGAAGCCCTAAAAACTTCACATCCATAAATGCACCCTTATTGCTTCTTCACAAAATTCCTTATAAATACCCACCCCCACTACAATTCGAACACACACCCCTCCTCTTTACCTCCCACCACTGCTGAAACTTGAAGGAATTAGAAAAATAGAGCTTCAATTCCATGGAGTTCTAGAGAGAAAAAGAAGGAGAGAGAAAAGTGGGTTTCGTATTTGCGCCCAACCGAAACCCAATTCAACAACACCAAAAATCTCCTACAACCCAGACTATCCCCAAACAAGCTCCAATTTAATCCCAGGGTCCCTTCATCAACAAACCCAAAGTCATCTTCTTCACTTATCAAAGTTTTGATTTCAATCCAATTCGATCAATTTAAGGTTTTATAATCCTATCCATCTCTTCTCTAAGTATATTTAAGTTTTTTTAGTCCTAATTATAGCTCCCATAAGATTCCATGCATCAAACTTGTGAAGAGACAAAAAATTTGCAAAATTGAGTTCAACCTTGCGGCCGCAATGTTTGGGCCGCAAAGACCAGAGAAAAGATGGCGGAGGTGTGCATTCTGTGAGGTTGAACCTTGCAACCCCATGTTCTAACTTTTCGATTTGAGCTGTACCGTTCTGAACTTGATTTTCGACCTTCTGAACCATGTTTTTGAACCCTGAACGCGTTCAATTAGGTTTTTAGACCCTAGATAATACTAACCTAATACTTAAAGTAAAATTTTCAATTAGTTAACTATTTTTTTTAAATGAATTTTAATTTAAGTTTAAACTTACAATTAGCAATATTACTAGTGAAATTAGTTGCTTTATCACCATTAACCATTTTTCTTTTTCTTATTTGCTTGGAAGGTTCGTTTTTATAAATTAAACTTAAAAATCATAAATTCTATATCCAATTATT
This sequence comes from Rhododendron vialii, assembly GCF_030253575.1. NCBI lineage: Eukaryota > Viridiplantae > Streptophyta > Magnoliopsida > Ericales > Ericaceae > Rhododendron > Rhododendron vialii. Next base: position 22,971,014 of record NC_080559.1, read on the forward strand.
AATAGTTTAACTTGAGAACTTCATAACTAATATTTTTTAAGGATCACTTTAAACTAGTAATTTAAATAACTTGTTATCCTCAAATACTCTCATAATAGATTCCTCACTTAAAGATTCTTTTTGTCTAATCTAAACTTTAAACGATTGAATTAAATTTTATTTGTAAAGCTTGATTTACTATAAAACACTAAAACCAAAAATGTTAAATAATAAATTCTTAAAAGAAGATAACAACTATCAAACCCGCTAATACTTGTGTCATACAAGATTAATTAAGGGCAACGGTCCACACATAAAACGTGATATGATTTTATCATATTCTTGTTGTTTCTATGAATTGTATCTTATTGATTGTTGTTTCGATTCATGAATATACGTGCTAGACCGGACCTAGAGACATGGGTTGGGATACACGAGAATTCACCTAGATGTTGCTAGGTAAAGGAAAAATTGAAAAAAAATTGTTGGGCTATGATTTGGATTGCTTGCAGAAGGATTTCAAGTTGTGATTTGAGATGAGTGCTAACAGAGGCCCAGTCTCCAAGCTGGCGGGAGTCCAGTGGTGATTTCCGAATTGTGATTTAAGATGGGTGCTAACAGGGGCCCAATGTTGATTTTCGTGGCGAACCCTAGCTATGTTATGTGACATGATAAACTACCCCCTTGTAGTTGGGGATGCACGGTAGGTAAATAACTTACGTGTAATCCTGACAAGAGGAAGTGACCTCATGGGACAAGGCCTGGCTAGTGGTTTAGGAGGAAAAGATCTTAGAATACGCAAACTCTAGTTACGTTATGGCATGATAAGCTACGTACCCCCTTGTTTGTAGTTGGAGATGCACACTCGGTAAATAACTTTGATGTAATCGCGACAACAAGAGGGAGTGATCCCATGGGACAGGGCTTGACTAGCAGTTGGGGAGAAAATGATCTTATGGAGAAGATCTTAGATTACACATCAGGTTAAAGAATAGTAAGAAAAAGAGTATGTGTTATCCATCTGCATGCTTTCGCATCCATATTATATTATCTTCTTGCTACCTGTAAAGAAAGGAAATAGATGGGTAGGATTATTATACTGGGTGAATCTCGTCACTCATGGTATAAAGTACCTAAGCGTCGGCCAGATTTCTTTTGCAGATAAATTAGTGGGCCCGTAGCAGATCAACATCTTCCAAGAGAGACCCCACAGATGGAGACCAAGCTAGAGTTTTCTTGGAACCCATGTCAAAACTAGAAGTCGGCTCTATGCTTTGTCAGATAGATTATTATTTTTGACAAAAACTTGTATTTTCAATTTTGGGTTGTAATATTTAAATTCCTATATATGTTGGAACATCCGGGAAATATTTGGTTGAATAAAGAAATCTTTTTCTAAAAATAATAACTAAGGCATCCAAAATTTCTTGGAAAATTGGGGCATTACACCAACTAAATTTTGCTCAATTTGCCCTTTAAAGAATTCATTGGAGGTACAAAAGCCTATGTGGCTCCTCAAATTAGTTAAAAATTAAGTTTGAAGTAGGGGTGCACATTTATCGGGCCGGATATATATGAGCCAGGTTTATACTAGATAATAACGAGACTTAATGATGCACATATATCGGGCCGGGTATGAGTTGGGCTTATACTAAATAATAACGAGACTTATGCATGCTCAAGCTTGGTCCATTATTAATCGAGCTTCATTTACTATTCCCAAATCCGGCTCTCTTAAAACTTCTTTTTCCAACCCTGTCCAACTAGCCCATTAATTTTTCTAAAGTATAGTGTCCAAGTATAAATTTGTCATCCCAACTGTTTATAAACTAGAGTTTATAACCGTAATCATTATAAGTATACGTAAACCAATGATATATACATATGTTTGTATTAAAATAAAGGGTATTATGTGTGTGTATATATAGTCTGTTCTATTAAATGATTCCTCATTTTGTTAAACTACGAATTTCTCATTTTTGGGTCATATTATGATGATGCAAACTGTTCAACTCGTTTAGAACATGTTTTTAATGATACTTGTGAGAAATCAGCTCAAAATATGACCGAAAAGTGCTTAATCAAAATAGTTTTTCTTATAAAACTTGACAGGAATTGTTCTATGTAAGAAATGTTTGCATCAAACACTTCTAGGTTATATTTTTAGCCAATTTCTCATAGATACCCTTAAAAATATGTTTTAAACAAGTTGAACAGTTTGGATCATCAAAATATGACCCGAAAGGCTCCAAACATGAGATTTACATTTAAGGTCCTTATTTTAAGATCCTTATTAAAAGCTCACACTGTGTGTGTACACACACACACATAATATATACATATATAGGTATGGTAGTAGCTTCTTTTTTCCTTCTTGATATTTTTTGATACTATATATATAATTCGCGTCATTGTCATTATTTTATCGAGTCAGGCTTTAAGAGCTATTTCCAAGCCCATCACATTAACTAAATGAGTTTAAAAACTCAACTCATTCCAACTCAATAGGTCTAATACATATCCCAAATCTTAAAGAAACGGGCTGGATTGGACGGGCTAGTAGACAAGTGTAAACCCCTAATTTGAAGAGTGGGTTGGAGATGCTTTTGTGAGACGATAAGTAAAAAATAATAATTTGTTCAATCTTTACTTAATACGAAAACTGTCTTGACATTCACTATATATAAATGAAGAAGCACGGACAACGGAGTTAACCCAATTGGTTTACAAGATTTCTTCTTGCATCACCGCCATTTGTGTTGTGTAAAATATATGTTCTAACCGCAGTCAGGGGCGGAGCTAAGTGGGGGTGGGGTTGGTGCCACCTCACCCCCAATTTCAAGCAATTATTTTTAATTTTATACTAAGGGAAATTTTTAGGCATCTATCGGTATTCAGACAATTTCATATTTTATACACATGCATAATATATATGAGAAATCTCTTAATACAAAATGAATGGTTTGGATTGTAACAATATATTTCAATAGGTTTTATTTGAAGACTACAATAGAGTTGGTCTAAACATCTATTGTTTTCAATTAAAAACATGCCCACGACAAAATTTAACTATATGAATGTGCAAAAAACCTTCATTTTCATGCTTTTGCTGACAATCAATAACAAAAAAATTAGACTTCTTTTTGTTGGAAGTTTCTCCCTTCCCCTCTTTCTGTTGGAAGTTTCTCCCTTCCCCTCTTTCTCTTCCCTTTGTATCTCTACCCAATATCAATTTTCTTTAATAAATTTTTTGCCTTTTCAAAAAAATAAAAAAATAAAAAAATTAGACTTCTATAAAACAGTATCACTCCGGAAATTCAATTGTGGTTGCAAAGATTTTCTAGGCAGGGGTAAGGAGTGGATAGAGCTGCTGCACGTTTACACTTGTTTAATTAAACCAACCGTCAATTTTTTAAACCAGAGGAAGAAGAGGGAATTACGGTATCTCGTTAGAATAAAAGTATGGAAGAGGACTTAATTTGAAAACTCCGACGACCAAACTCCATGATCGCCGCCGTCAAATCAAAATGGCTCGATTTCACGACTCACAGCTAGCACGCAGTAGTACAATTAAGGAAGTTAATTAACAGCGGCGTTCCTTGTACGCCACGTTGCCATCTTCTCCTCAAATTTCCCCCATTAAAAGACCAAGCGTGGTCCTCGTGGCCTTGAAATCACGCACAAACTCCACCAATAACCCCAGAATTCAGGTCGCCATGCATATGTTTAGGAGGGGATTGAGCAGCTCAAGCCTCAAGGTGGAGAATTTTTAACGGTTATTAAACCTTTGCAGCAAGATTTGCATGCAAGATTGATGTCACATGATCATTTCTTAATCTCCCCGACGAGGAATTTTTAATGAATGTTGGAACATCACCTCGTATTAATACTCTAAGTACAGCCTTTCTCTCTATCATACATTGATGTGGGAATTACACACTTAGTTGTGACTCCCATAAAAATATATGCTGAAAAAGGGCCCTTCAAACAACGGCAAATAACACTGAATAATCACTTCTACCCAGGGTACTTTGAAATGGGAACTCGACCACGCCCATGGATCTTTTTTTGCATGGATTGTACACATATCGTTTTGTGAGGCCTATTTTGTGATCTCATACAAATTATCCGAGCCGTTCCACAAATTTAAAATATTTATTCGAGTGACTTTGCAAAAAATCAACGCAATCAGATAAATGTAAATGCTTCGTCCTATCTTGCAACTTTTCATTTAGAGTTCATTCCTACATTTTGAATGAAAAATTAACAGATTCGATCGGGCACTTTCAGTTATCTAATTGAGATGGTTTTGCTTTAATCTCACTTGAAAAATTATTCTAAATTAAATGAACAATTTGGATTTGTATAGAATCTCAAAGTGGGTCCCACAAGTTTACTATGCATTACATAAATATGTGCGCATCGCTTTTCCGTTCTAACAATTTCAAGTACCACAAACAATTATCCCGAAAATGTCTTAAAATGATAAATCAATTGTTTAAATCTAGTGATATGAACTATTGATTTATCTTTTCGAAATAATTTGTTGGAATACGTAGCATTGTTGTTCCGAAGGGAATGAGTATTTGCCCTTTTCACCAGAAATAGTTATGTGACGTGTGGCAGCCCTAAATCACTCCACCTGTCTTCACCGGCAACATTTCCAGCAACTCAACATTCAATGCCGCGGCGGATCAAAAAAAAAAAAAAAAAACATTCAATGCCGCGCGAGTTCTCATGATCTACAATCCAGTACCCAACGCGTGTGACGTGTCCTTATGGGCACAAATTTACCGGCATGTTTTACTTTGGTTCCCAAAACCAATGCTTCTTTCTTAAGGATTTTCAATAAATTTTGGCTGCTGATTTTGTCACTTTATCTTTTTTGTTAACGCCATTTCTTTACAAGTATATTTTTGATGCAAAAATATATGTGCGGGGGAGTAACGTTAACAAAAAAGAAAATAGCAAAATCATTTTTCTAAATTTTTCTTTTCACTTATTACTCAAATCTCTCTCTCTCCAATTATTACTCTTAAAACCTTCATCAAATCTTTGCCAACAAACCCGTCATTTTTGGATGTGTCCTGCTAAATACAACGGTGTAAATGGTGGCGAATCCAAAATTTTGGAACCATGTAGTCATTCATAAGTATACATTCTCTTACCAATTATAAATCAAAAAATCAAAATAGTAAAGATAATTAATAATCTAGTTTCAACAAAAAAATACATCAAAGGCTCAATACGTATTTCAACAACAAAACAAAAGATATGAAAATGTATGTACTAATAATATAATCTTCTTTTAGTTTCACCAAAAGAAAAACTAAAAAATTTCAACAATAGTATTGGACGAGGTTTCGTATTTTGGAATCGTTGCATGATAGTCTTTTTGTCGATAATATCAAATACTTCTTTTATCCTTGCATTTTATTTTGTCCGTGGTCTTTTAATTAATTTTAACAAAAGGTTACAAAGAGGTAATTATTAGTGGTCTTAGGACACCGCCACGTGATGCCCAAACATCTCTCAATAGTCAAAATCATGCATTTTCGTGTGGTCCATACACTTAACGGTGGACTCCCAGAAAATGTGTGGTGTTTAGGGGTATTGGAACAGTTCTCCAAGACCACCATATAATTTTTTAGTGGGTTTGAAGTAAGGAAATAATCTAGCGCCGTGTGATCATTAAATTATAATGGTGTGGTGTTTCAAGTTTTAACTTTTACAAAGAGCAAAGTGGGTTTTAAGTGAGAAAGTAATCAAGTGTGGTGTCATCATCGAATAGTAATAGGGTCTTTTATTAATTTAAGAAAAAAATTCGGTATACTAATATTTTTTTCCTCATTGTCTTCCTTTGGGTTTGGTTTTCAGGTGGCGTTTTTTGCCGGTATGCCCTTATTCCATTAAATCTTTGTAATCTTTTTCAAAAATTAATTTATTAAAAAAAAATTTGCTGATAAAAAAAAAACCTAGCTACTTTTTTTTGATCGGCAAAAGATGAAATTTTATTAAAAACAGGAAAAAAAGAAGGGAATCCAACAAAGAGTTGGAAGATACATTACGTGGACAAAGCCCAAAACACCCAAAAGTCTACAAGAGTCCAAAACAAATAAACAATGAAGCTCAACCCAAAACCTCGCTACTTACAGGCTTAAGTCCACAATATTTTAACAATCCGAGTTTTAACAATTCGAAAAGTTCATTTTCTAAGTCTTGATATGTAAATTATTCACGTTGACCCAATATCAGTAATTGCTTGATTCAATCCAATTGATGAACCGTGAAAATTGTAACCCGTTTCGCTAAGAAAAATAAGAACTTATTTTTCAAGCAAGTACTAATTTTTTTTTTATTAAAGGTGATGTCATGTGAGGGAATAACCTGTGTCATAAAATGAAAAATAAATACTTAAAAAATAAGAACCTTAATTAGCGGAACGGGGTCTAACTGTAAAGTTTTCTCAAGAGAAATTTAAATTTCTCTTATTTTCGCAAATGCCTTAACAATTTAATCTTTTGGATGAGTAATTTATATGTTGAGAGTTGCAAAATAAATGATTTGGATCGTGAAGATAAATTTTGAAACTCACATTGGTGGTGTGTTTGAGGGCTGTGTGACTAGATTACCATCTTGGATTAAATATTGAATGCAATAACTCTATGTATTATGGTTAGTGAGAAATGTCTATGTATTCAATAACGCTACAACAGGAGTGGAGGAAGTTGGGGAGCTTATCAAAACCAGAATTGCGATGTGGATGAAGTCAAAATTTGACATTAAGGTTTATACGGTGTAGGATTTTAAGGGATATCTCGATGGAATCCGAAAGGTGAAATTTTAATTTAGGTTTAGGTGTGTTTACATCCAACTATCTGTTGGATGTTTGTTTTATTTTCTTTTTCATTCACTCCATCGATGTATCCCTTTTGAGTTTATAAAAGTTTCATTTGCGGAAAAAAAAAAAAAAAAAGCCCACGTAATATATTTCTTATCAATCAACGAACCCGATAGTACAATTATGATCATCCTCAATACACTCTTAAAATGACTCCTAGGTGAGTCTCCTAATATTTAGCAAACCATTTGCTTAATTGTGGCTTCCGACGCACTCCCCAAATAAGCTCCCAAGGATGGCTCCTAAGCATGGCTCCTAACACATGCATTGTAGCTAGCTCTACGTCGAACCCAAAGTCTTTAAATATTTTTTTATTATGAAATTTTCAAGAGATACGGGTCTTCTGCACAAAATAGAGAATGCTCTTGCTAGTCCATTGAATACACACACTCCCTAAATTAACAAGTTCTTAGGACTAAAATTTGGATCCCAGTTATTTTTTTTTTTGGGTACTTTTTGGACCCCAGTTATACTTATGTGTACACTTAAGATTCAATTTAGGAGCCATTTGTTGAGACGCATTGAGGATGCTCAAGACAATAATAAAATAGGGTACGGTGATTTGCATTAAAAATATCTAGGAAGAAATTGCAATTATTACTCAAATATCTATTCACTTATTGCTCAAATATATCTCTAAGGCCATCACAGTGGTATAATCAAAAGCCAATTGTTTTTAAAGTTAACAATATTTGTGTAAAAGATGGTTCACAATGTTATAATCAAACTTAGCAACGTTCTTAGAAATAATCAAATTTTGGGCTTTGAATAACCAAAATTAGCAATATTTTTCAATAATCAAAATTTGTGGATCCCACACAACTTAAGTTAACTACTTCCAAAATTTGTATACACGATGTTTCAACTGATATTTTCTTCTTTTCTTCTTCGCCTCTATACCTTTTTCACTTCACCCACAAATTGTTTCTCTTTCTTTTCCCTCTAAAAGTGAAACTCATATTTTTCGATCATCTACAATTCAACCAATCGTCGTCGGATTAAGGTATTTCACTCTTTTTTCTCGTTTCTATTTTATTCTTTTTTCCCCCAAAATTAAGGGAGGGAATCGATATATTTCTGCCAAAAAAAAAAAAAAAAACCTTAATAGAGGGAAGTGAATGGCGGGAAACTGAGAGAGAGAGAGAAAGAAATTATAGTGTATCCCTTATTTTGGTTATGGACTTAGAGTGACTACTGTGGACCTCAATATTGTTAAGCTTAGCAACCTCTTAAATGAATAATCAAAAGTTGATGTGTTAACTTTTGGTTATTCATTTTTGATTATACTATTGTGGATGGCCTAAGAAGAAATTGCAATTATTGATCAACATACAAAAAAGAGAGTATATTTTCAACCATTCTCTTGATAAGAACACAAAGAGTCCCGAAACACAATTAGCCATGAGAGATTATTCTATGTTCTTAGGATAGCGTCATGTGATGCTTTAGACCCTTCCACTATACGGCTATGTCTCATGCATTTTGGTTCCATACACTCGAGTCTTGGTCTTACATTAACTATTGTGGTGGAGAAACATGGGACATCACGTCATGGTGTTATGGGGATAGGGAATAACTTGTCATTGTACGCACAATCAGATTCTCTCGAGGGAGAAAAGAAGAGAGAGATGTTTGGATTTTTAGCTATCATTGAGAAGAAGGAAACTGGAATTGTATAAAAAAAGGTAAATGGTAGTGTATGAAAGGGGATGGGCTTTGAAGTCTGAGTTTTCTTTCACACTAAGAAAGAATAGCTGGAAGAAAATCAGAAATTTATGTCAAGAATAATAGATTGAGAAATTCACGTCGAATTCAAAATCCCCAAAAAAAAGAAAATAAAATAAAAAGGAGCCGGGCAATACGTTGGACTTGTAACAGCTAAAAAATCACATTCTTTTCGATTTTGTTTTCTAATTAAAAATAAACATGATTCTATTTTAAGTCTTTTACAAACAAACAACGGAAAACTTAAATTACCGAACGTCCCCCTTAAAAAATCACATTTTGTTTAAGATTGCTGATAGCAATTCTCTTTTGTACGTTATTTTGCTAGATGAGGAAGGGAGAAGCACTTCATGTTCTAGGGACAATACATTTGACAACACTTTTGACAACACATTTTTCAAAATTCCACGTGGGACCTTCATACAATTGATCGGAGCCATTCAATATATTTAAAACATGTTTTTAAGGGGTCCCATAAAAAATCAACTCATTTGGATATCGGTAAGGGCTTGATCGGCTCATTTAATTGATTTTTATCAAATTTGACAGGATAAAATTGAATAAGCCGATCAAGCCCTTGTCGATATCTAAATGAGTTGATTTTTTATGAGAACCTTTAAAAACATGTTTTAAACAAATTGAACGGCTCCGATTATTCACGTGGGGCTCTGAAAAATGTGTTGTCAAAAGTGTTGTCAAATGTATTGTCCCTAGAACCGGCCCCATATATATATATATATATATCTATCTATCTATATTATAAAATAGAGTGGTCTTTTGTCTACTCATACAAACATGAGCACCCTTCCAGCCATCGGATCATACTTTCTATTAACTTTGTAGCCATCGGATCGAATGAATATAAAATGTCTATCTATACAAATAGAGCACCCTCTACAACCGTTCGATCATACTTGCTATTAACTTTGTAGCCGTCGGATCGAATGACTATTTCCTAATATAAAATTAGTGACTAATTATGGTAATATATCTATAACTAATGATATTTCGAAAAGGCATGATTGTATAATCCTAATGCTAATTGTATAATCAACCAATTTTCAGGAAATGCATGATTGTTTAATCAGCCAAAATTGTATAATCATAATCCTAATGCTATATTCCGGAAATTAAATCAATCATTTCTTTCTTTTATTGACTAATCCTAATCCTAATCTCCCTCTTTCTTTTATTGACTAATAATATTCTAAAAATTAGTGACTAATCCTAATGCTATAATCAGCCAAAATTTGAAATAAAAATCTAAATTATAAAACAGAGCGGTCTTCCACCAAAAAGGAGCTCATTTGAATTGTAATCTAATATTACCGAAATTTGAATCCTATTAGGAATTATCCTAATCAATCATGGTAATTTGTGACTAATATTCTGGGAATTTGAATCTTATTAGGAGTTATCCTAAGCAATCATAGTAGTCATGGAAAATTTAGAACTATTTATGGTAATCTATATACCTAATGCCATAATCAGCACACACACAACACCACCCCCCACCACCACCACCACTCTCGCTCCCTCTCCTAATGCCATAATCTGCCTCTCTCTCTCTCTCTCTCTCTCTCTCTCTCTCTCTCTCTCTCTCTCTTCAGGACATGTTATTCGATAGCTAATTTTTTTTGAAGTAGCAAAAAATCCTATGTTCTCTACCTCTAAAATTCTACGTTCTTCACATTACGTTTCCTACCTCTGCTCTGAAACTAAAGTTTGAGGGGAGTTTATTTTTCTTTACAATACCGTGCTTTGAACGGAAATTTTTTTTCTCCATTTTCTAGCCTATACCATTCTTTTTTTGTCTCAATTTCTATTCATGGCTTTCTGAATGTGTTTTACTGAAAGTTCAAATGGTCAATGGATCTCCCAAAAATAGGCATTTGGGTTTGTGATAGTTTGATTAAGTAAATCGAAAAATACTGTGCCGAACGGTTAGAAAAATATGGATGATGTATATTATTATGGAGTAGATTTTTCCTGCACTATACCGTTCTTTTCTTTACAATACCGTGCTTTGAACGGACATAATTTTTTCTCCCTTTTGTAGCCTATACCGTTCTTTTTCTTTGTGACGATTTCCGTTCATGACTTTTTGAATACTGTGCCGAACGGTTAGAATAATATTGTGCCGAACGGTATGTGCCTTTGGGCACGAGCAGTTTGTTCACACATAACTAAAGTCACTTGAATATGTATGGAATTTTAGTTTTTGCATAATTTCATTCGTTGGGTAGTGGATGATATATTGCACGTGAATTTAGTGCTTATTTGCGTGTGTCGATCGTTCGACCCGTGCCTTCAGGCACGGGCATGCACTAGTGTGTGTGTGTGTGTATATATATATATATATATATATATATATATATATATATATATATATATGCATGCAATTAAATCCCTGCAAATAATGAGATCAAATAAGTAGTAAAATTGTTTTTACAAAATATTACTCCCTCCATCTTAATTTGTTTGTCTAATTTAGAGATTCCGACTTAATAATCATTACATTTTGAAAAGTCAAACTTTCAAAAAATTTACTTCAATTCAAACTCTACTTGTTACTTCACATTAAGTATATTTTCATAAAACTTCATTCTTGGGAATTTCATGAGGGGAGTGATTTAGCCACTCATTTTTTTTTTAATGTCATTCCTCTTTGTGTATTGATTAAATGATTTATTTTGTAAAAAAAAAAAAGTGACAAAATCAATTCCCTTTCATAATGGACAAACATTTGAAACACAAAGCCAAAAAGTATACAAACAATGAAGGCGTGAGGGAGTACTTAACTACAAAAAAAATTAATTTGTAAGAATGGAAGACAATCGATATTTTTTAAAATATTTATTAAATTAGATTATTATCATGTATGACTCTCATGATAACTCTTCCCATGAAAATGCCTTGAGTTACTATATATAAGTATCGATGGATGTGACACAATACAACTTTAAAATGAATAGTACGTACAATAGATTTTAAATGAATTTCATTTTGTTCGACCGTTGACAATATATACCCCATAAAACAATAAACAAAACATGATATTTCACCCCTCCTAATTTTGTTTTTTTATTATAACGACTCGCTCCATCTTTGTACGATATTGTCCGCTTTGGACGCCCAAAGCTCATAGACTTTCTAGTAGGTCACCCATCCCTAAACTACCTCAGAATGAGCATGCTTAACTGTGAAGTTCCTATGCTTTTTGACCCACCTTCACAGCTTTAAAAAATATTGTATAAGTAGGAGAGATCTTTTCTTATAAATTAACCATGACTTGCCCCCTCCCGTCCAGACGGAGCCTGCTATCCTGCAGTACCGTCGGCCACCGAAAAGTGGAGTGTCACATTTATATTTGATGAGTGAATGGTTGACCCAGCCATCCGAGCTCACCACGCGTGTTCATACGACAATTAATTGGCCAATACTGAAAAATCTCTCTTAACGCCTATGCAAATAATGAGATCAAATAAGTAGTAAGATTGTTTTTACAAAATATTACTCCGCCATCTTATTTGTCTAATTACACTTTTGAACAACCATCACTCTTCGAAAGCACCAATATGCTCAAATGGCTAAATTGTTCCCGACTAACTTCATCGTTGGATGATCCACGACAACCAACATTACTAGTCTATGGATTTGTTTGTAAGAGCCACTTCAGATCTCTCGGAACACCCATTCAATTGGTTGAAATGACGTGAATTCCACAACAAAATAAAATTGTGCTTACAAAAAAGTGTATTGCATTGTAAACATGACATCATTTTGTGGTGGGATTCATACCATTTGAACCAATAGAAAGGAGGGTAATGTTCACCATCTTTTAAAAAAGGTGAACAAAATTGCACTCTACAATTTTCGACATCATTAATATCGTTGGAAAATAATATAAGTTCTCTAATTTATTTCAATTTAGGCAATCTTAAAACATTTTCATAAGAACTCAACAGTACTCTCTCCGTTCCTTTTTTAAAGTTCAGTATTTTATTTTGGGCTGTTTCTTAATAAGTGTTCATTTTGTAAAGTTAATGGGTAAAAGTTTGCACATTTTTCATTGTGTCTCTAAAATTAGATTCAATTTTGAAAATTTAGTAAGTAAAAGTGTAATGATGATATTTTCATAAAAAGTAAGTAGAAAAATTGGAAGTAAAAATTGATGTAAAAAATATAATAATAATATTTTTTTAATAAATTAAAATTACGAAATATGACACTTAAAATAAAAAGGAGGGAATATTTCTTTTTTGAAAATCTTGCAACAAATTTACAGAGCAAGATTACTAAAGTAGGGCAAACGAATTAAGACGGTAGTAGTACAAATTATGATCATGTTATTTACTAGTACAAAAATGACTGACATAGTACTCCATTCATAGTCAACTCGGTATAGAGAGAGAGAAGAGAGAGTCAGTGAAGGCAGAAGCCATCCCAATTCCCCAGCTCTCAAGTGCATGAACCAAACTTCGAGACACATCCCAAATCACCCTATATAAAGCCATCCCAATTCCACAGCTTTCGACTCACTCCTCACTCTCACACCCAGAAAACCTCGTTCAAATCGAAGTGAGAGAGAGAGAGAGAGAGAGAGAGAGAGAGAGAGAGAGAGGAGGGAAAAATGAAAATGCCTTCGCAATCTCTTTCTCTAATCGGTGATCAAAAGAACACTGTCTCTCTAATCTCCAAATGCACCGTCTTCCCAGACCAGAAATCCACAACGGAACCCTTAAAACTCTCCGTCTCCGACCTCCCCATGCTCTCCTGCCACTACATCCAAAAGGGCTGCCTCTTCACCCGCCCGCTTGACCACCTCCCCACCGACTCCCTCCTCTCTCTCCTCAAAACCGGCCTCTCCCGCACCCTCTCTCTCTTCCCCCCTCTCGCCGGACGTCTCACCACCGACTCCGCCGGCTACGTCTACGTCACCTCCAACGACGCCGGCGCCGACTTCCTCCACGCCAATGCCACCCACATTCACGTTCGCGACGTCCTCTCCCCGGCCCACGTCCCCGATTCCGTCAAGGACTTCTTCGCGTTCAACGGAGCCGTCAGTTACGACGGCCACTTCAGGCCGGTCCTGGCCGTCCAGGTGACGGAGCTCGCCGACGGCGTCTTCGTTGGCTGCTCAGTCAACCACGCCATCACCGACGGCACGTCGTTCTGGAACTTCTTCAACGCGTTCGCCGAGTCGTGTCGGGGAGGAGTCAGGAGGGTTTCCCCGCGGCCGGACTTCCGCCGGGATTCCGTCTTGATTTCTCAGGCGGTGCTCCGGTTCCCCGACGGCTCGCCGAGAGTCACGTTCGCTCTCGACGCTCCGTTGCGGGAGAGGATTTTTAGCTTCAGCCGAGAATCGATCCAGAAGCTGAAATCCAGAGTGAACATTAAGTCAATCGATTCGTCAATTGAAAACGAATCCATTGACTTAATCGAGTTAATGGGGAAAAGAAGCAACGACTCGTTGAAGGGCAATTTCGGAATCCTAACCAAGACGACGGAGATTTCGTCGTTCCAGTCGCTCTGCGCGCTGCTCTGGCGAGCGGTGACGAGAGCGAGGAAGTTCCCGGCGCACAAGACGACGACGTTCCGGATGGCGGTGAACTGCCGCCACCGGTTGGAGCCGGAGCTGGACCCGTACTACTTCGGGAACGCGATACAGAGCGTCCCGACCTACGCCGCCGCGGGGGAGGTGACGTGTCGGGACCTGCGGTGGTGCGCGGAGCAGCTGAACAAGAACGTGGTGGCCCACGATGATAAAACGGTGCGGCGGGTCGTGGAGGATTGGGAGCGGGACCCGCGGTGCTTCCCGCTGGGTAATTTCGACGGGGCGATGATTACGATGGGTAGTTCGCCCCGGTTCCCGATGTACGATAATAATTTCGGGTGGGGGAGGCCAGTGGCGGTTCGGAGCGGGCAGGCGAATAAGTTCGACGGGAAGATATCGGCTTTTCCGGGTCGGGAGGGGGGAGGGAGTGTGGATCTGGAGGTGGTTTTGGCGCCCGAGACAATGGTGGGTTTGGAGTTGGATTCGGAGTTCATGCAGTATGTTTCGGGTTTTGTAAGGTGAACTCGTGTTGGGTTGTTAGTGAGGGTTAGTGGAGATTTGGGCGGGTACGGGTTTGGAATATGTGGGTTTGATCTTTGGAGGAGGATGAGCAAAGACTTTGTCTAGTTGTGTTGCATTTGTTGTCGTTTCGTATAATTTGTTAGTTGAAAATCATGAATGGAAGGAAAACTTAGACCATGTTTTTTTCCACTAAAAATTTTGGGCAACAAGTGATTTCTAAATTATTGACAACCGACAACAACTTTTAAGTTTAGAGGGAGTTATGTCATCGATGAACTACTGAGGTCACGAAATAGATCTATCTAAAATAAAAAAAACAGATTGGCCGGACTGCAAACATGTCGATGTGATGCCACACAGCCAGGGCGGAGCCAGAAATTTTAGTTAGTGGGATCAAAAATTAGATTCATATGCAATATATTTTTTCTACGCACAGGTCTAAAAATAACTAAATTAAAAGATTAATTATAATATCGATATGCACTAATAATTCATTTTTGTCTCATAATTGGCCCAAAAGACTTGTTATATTTGAAAAATAATACATGATAGCCACATTTCTAGCACTATCAACTCTCGAAAAGAAGAAAACGTTGAGGATTTCTATGCATTTAAAACAAGTTGGGGCAATTTAGAGATTTTTGTGGGGTCAAAATAGCTAAATTATACTTATTCCTATGAAAATTTGGGATCAAATTAGTAAAAATAAGATAAAAATTATACCCATCCCAAAGGAAATTTGGCAGCCAATGGGGTCGGCCGCTCTCCCTTGTATCCATGCGCCTCCGCCCCTGCAAACAGCACAGTTGTCTGAATTAAACGCTACATTGCGGCTTGTGTGAAAAGGTTGCGCAATAAAGAAGTAACGTTTTGGTTTGTTTTCCGTTAATATTTGCAAGGGGATGACGGGAATCTAGGGGAACCCAATACTAGAGTTAGTGAAATCCTTTCCTAAGCGGGTTAGATGTTTATTTTATTCTACTCTATTAGCTGGAACACAAAAGATAAACTCCTTTCGTCCCAATTTAATTATCATTATGATAGTTTTCGCTATTTTTTAATTGATTATATGATTTTTATCTTATAATTTATAATATTTTATGTGATATTCTATTATAGAACTAATCGAGATTTATCAAATAATGCAAGATCCATATTGAGTATAAAATTCATTACCAATTTAAATATATAGTAATTAATTTTTTATCCGGTTAGAATAAAAAGATGAACAATTAAATTAAATTGGGACGAAGGGAGTAAATAAAATTCCTCCCTATTTAGTGAGACTCACAAGAACATTGCTTTGAATTTGTATTTAAGCAGTTTGAAAATTAGGCCCCATTTTCACTAACAAAAAATACTACTTACAAACTTAATGCATTTTACCATATCGTTTTTACTATAAAAAAAAAAGTTTCAGCATTTTATCATATCATTTTCACTAACAAAAAAAGTATCAACAAAAAACTGTATTTATTATAGTAACTCTACTTACAAACTCATCAACAACTTAGGGCTCATTCGGCGAACTATGCCATTTGGCTTATTTTTTTTGTCCTCATTCAATTTTTTTGTCTTTGTTAGTTTTCGTCGATTTTTTTAAGGGTTATTGCTTTGTCATGACGAGATGAATCTAAAAAGTAAAAAATTACGATCAAAATATAATTTTTTTGAAAAAAGACGAAATAAGCCAATTTTTTCATCTTTATTAAAAAAAAAGTGGATTTTGATCATAATTTTTTACTTTTAGATTTTTCTTGCCATGACAAAGCAATAATCCTTAAAAAATTGACAAAAAACTAACAAATGGGAAAAAAGTTTGAATATGGACAAAAAATAAGCCAAATGACTTATTTAGCCGAATGAGACCTTATTTACTATTGGAAACAATTTGACATTTCTCAACAATTTATTCACTATCGAAAACACCTAACAACTATTTAACCACAAATAAAAATTTACAAAATTTTCACTACCGGAAACACCCCCTTAGTGTGCAAAACAGAGTCAATAATTACTTTCTTTAATTCTTAAAAAGACTCGACATTCAAAGACACTAGGCAAAAGAATGATAAAAATGAATTCTTGTCAATGGGCAAGAGGGTAAATTCATCTACCAACTCACTTAGGCAATTGCTGACTAGAGAGAGGATCAGTGGACCCTTCATACACAAGATAAAAATGAATTCAAGGACTCGACATTGCGATTTTTAAAATTGCCTAATTAATTTGTAGGCAAGGATGAGTTAATTTGTTCCACCACAAAATTGATGTCTCGCTGAATTATACTTGTGGGAAGGGGGTGAGTGAAAGCCACCTAGATCATCAATGGACAACGGTGAAGACTATTTGCAGGATAAAAGTGAAGGAAATGCAATTGCTCAACTCATGCACTGTCCTGCAAGGGAAACCTAAATAACTTAGGATGACAACAAAAATTATATTTGGGGTGGAGACTTATGATGTCGCCAAATTGCTTAATGGTCCGGGTTCTTAAAAGCAAGTATTTCAAAGATAGATCTTTTATGGAAGCGGAGCTGGGTTCTAACCCATCTTGGGTGTGGAGGAGCATTTGGGAGAGCAAAAAGGTTTTAGCTAGAGGAGTTCGGTGGTCAATTGGGAATGGTGAGAAGGTTCATATCGATGAGGATCCTTGGATGCCAATGGATGGTGTCTTTAAACCAAAACGGATTGTGGAGCATGGGAATTTCTTGAGGGTCAATCAGCTTATTAATTCTGACACGGGTACTTGGAAGGAAGATGTTATTGCTCGACTTTTCGATTCAGATCATGCGAGGTGTATACTCTACATTCCGTAGTAGACAAACAAGGTTGATAGAGTTGTGTGGCATCATTCTAATTCGGGTATTTACAATGTCAGTTCAGGCTATTTATCGGCTTTGGAATGGAAAAGCCAAAGGTTAGTGAGGGATGAAGATGAGGGAGGGATTAGATCATTGGAGGTGAAGGTGGAGGCGTGGAAGATTATTTGGCGACTCAATATTCCTAAGAAAATTCAACATTTTTTGTGGAAATGTTGCCATGAGATCTTACCAATGCGGAAAGCGTTACAGTGGAGGAAGGTGGTGGCGGATTATAGTTGTCTGGTTTGTGGCGGCGACCAAGAATCCATTGTTCATCTTCTTTGTGCTTGTCCCCTAGCCAGGCAGGTGTGGAGTTTGTCCCCTTTGAGAATAGGTATGAGGGCTGTTCATGTCATTACTTTTTAAAGACTTGTGGGATGTTATGGATTTATGGTGGCAGGGGTATGCAAATAAGGAATGGTGTCTATCATTGGTGGCAATGCTTATGTGGTACATTTGGAAGTGTAGAAATGGGGTTCTTTTTGAACATAAGCTCTCCCTTCCTTGGTTGGTCTGCAAACAGGCGGTTGAGTACTTTCATGAGTATTTCTCTGCAAATTCTTTGGATACTACAGCTGTGATTTTGAATGGGGAAGGAAGCTCTAATTCATGGAGGAAGCCTCCGGATGGGATGTTTAAGATTAATATGGACGGGTCATGGAAGAAAGGTGTGTCGAAAGGGGGTTATGGCATTATGATTCAGGATTCCAGAGGCTTGTTTGTTGCTGCCTCGATCGGGGTTTCTTCGTGGTGCGCAAGTTCTTTAGTTGCAGACGCTGTGGTATTTCGGCGTGGCATTTTGTTGGGATTACATCTTGGGTTAGGGTTAGTGATTATAGAAAGTGATGCTCAGTTGATGGTGAATATGCTTCATGGCAAAACAACTATCAGTCAAGAGGTGGAGGTCATTATTCATGATATTCAGGTTTTGAGCAGAAATTTCCACCGCTGTAGTTACTCTTTTGTACGTAGGGCTAGTAACAAGGTTGCGATCATGTTTTGGCTGGAAAATGTGTGAATGGTTCAGGGTCTTGTTTTTGAACTGAATCCCCGCCGTTGTGGTTACTCGATCCTCTCTGTTGGGACGGGTCTTCCGCTTGATGTTCGTTATTGGTTTTAATAATACTATCTGTTATCGTTGTGGCCAAAAAAAAAAAAAAAATCTCTTTTCAACATCTATGGTTTTCCAATTTGGCAATCTCTATTGCCTACTAGAAGAACAACAAAAGAAAAGAAATGAAAAGACTTCTCCTGTCTCGTGTACTTGTTTAGCATTTGGTGTTACATTGCAGAATTTAAATCACCAAAAATTGTTGGGAAAATGGTTTCGAACCATTAGTACTGTGTGAATGAGAAATTCTCCTATTTCCAATATAATGTTTGGAGTAAATGTGGTCCAAGATTTTTGGGAGCAAATGTGGTCACTATTTCCAATATAATGGTTGTAGTAATTAACTAACTAGCTAGTGTTGGTTTATTTTCTTGAAATTAACCCAGTAGCCACTAGGTGTGTATTGCTCTCCTTGTATTGTTTTCCAAAAGTCAGTGGACGTTTGTCTTTGGTTCCAAAAGGTTTTGGAGGTTACGGCATTTGAATTGTGAACGTTGGTGTCATTTGTGTACTACCCGCGTATGGGGGTGCTTGCTTAGTATTCCAACGGACCTTGCCTTTAAATAAGGTCGAATATCCCAAGTGTTGGAACTTTGGTGTGTATTTATAAAACATTGTGTTTTTCTCTAGTCCCACATTGCCTAGTCACAAAACTTCTAACTACCTTAAATGACTTTGCACGCAAATGGGTTTGTGAATGAGGACCCAAGAAGAAGTCTCACGTGTAACGATCCGGATTTTTAATCCAATTTTTTTAATACAAATTTATATTGTTAAATTTCTAATTCAATAATTAATTAGATTGAATAATTAAAATATATTATTATGTGTACAATTGATATTATTTACACTATTGTATAAGATATATATTTATACTTTAGATATACAGGGAATCAGGGATTCATATTCAACTCTTATCTTTCATATCTAAACCCTAACTAGAACTCTATTCAAACTAACTCTCCACTTCCCTCTTACACTCTACCACCCCCATCTTTATCCTTCAAACTACACCCCATATTTAAGGGATTTTGTTCCCCTATTTCTCTCTCTCTCTAATCCTATACATGCATGCATCAACATACATTCTCACCCTATACATACACGCATCCACATACATTAGAATTAAAAAAAACCCCACCAAATGTGGCACTTGTCCCCTATCCCTCTTATCATTATCAGTATCACTCTCCTTCACTTTCCTTCCCCATTCCACCACTTCCACATTTATCCTCTTACCTTCTCACTACCTTATTCTCTTTCATTATACATACCCACATAAATTCAAAAATTGAACACTAATATATTATTTCACTCCCAATTCTATGTTGAGTCTAGAGAGAGAGAGAGAGAGAGAGAGAGAGAGAGAGAGAGAAACGAATTTCTATATAAAATCCCTCCGTACATCATATTCAGGTTCCTAATCAACCATTACATCACCAAGCATCCACAAACTACCTTCCAATCATTTCGAGTCAGCCCCGAGTCCCCCGCTGCCGCCACCTTCTTTTTCATTTTACCGAAATCGTCCGCAAACTAGTACTCGCTTTTTCGGCCGGATTTAAGGTAGATTAATCTCTATCCTACCGTCTCTTAAGTATATTTAGTTCCTAGATGTTAGATTTAATGGATTATAGTGCTAGAAATCGAGCCCATGCATCAAAACCCATGAACCGAGATTTTCCTCTGTTTTTCCGAAAGCTACTGTAGCTTGAATGTTGAGTTTTAAAAATGTTGTGCTAGAATTACACTTAGGTCCCTATACTTACTTCCGCATTAGATTCGGCCCTAAACTTGTTTTTGACTTTAAAGTATGAAATGACAAATGCATGTTTATCCATGATTAATGTTAATGTGATTATTATGTATATAAGTATACATTAACTAAACTGTAGGTAAAATAGTGAACATGCTAAAATAAATAATATTCTATAAGGAACTTATAAATGGATTTGATGAAAAGAGAAATTAGTAGTAATAATGAAAAAAAAAAACAAAAACAAAAAATAGTTAAATAACTAAACTTACTGTTAACTTAAAAGATTTGTATTAACTGTTATATTAACGTCTTACTAAGTGAAAGTGTGATGTGGATTGATAAAAATTAGGTATGTCCAAGTATCCTAAAATTTACGAGCTACTACAAGATTAATAATCTCAAGTATAATAAAGATGGAACGAAACTTATTCAATAAAAACATAATAATCCGAAAGGCAATCCAAAACACTTATGTGTTTAATTACTTGCACGTATCAATTGTTATATTTTGTTATGTCATTGAAATGTATCATTTGTATGCGTTATCTTGTTATTGATAAATCATGTTGTACGTGTTAGATTGGACTTAGGTTCACTGGGTGGTTACGAGTAGTGAATCATGTAGACGATGATAAGTAAATGGAAAATGGTAAAGTGTTGAAAGTGTGAGTATTGTGTGGATTGTGAATTGAGCCATATCGATGGCAAGGGTAACCTATGGGGCTCGGTGTTGAAATTGGTTACCTGCGGGCCCAGTGATGAGATATGTTGTGATACTAACTTATGATACGCCATGAGAAGTTTCTCTTCAAGGAACATAATGGGTCCCATGAGACGGTTATAGTTAGTGAGACGTTAATGTAAGATACGTCATGGGAAGTTTCTCTTTGGGGAAGAGAATGGGTCCCATGAGACGGTTATAGTTAGCGTGGGGTAGTGGATGTCCGATCCTAATGTACAATACGTCATGGGATGACTCGATCCTCCTGTTATGGTCTTAAGTGAGAACAGCTCGGTACATAACTTAGGTGCGCTCACCTAGGACCCTGGTACAAGATAAGCAAGAGGAATGGTGGACTCATGAGACGGTTGTAGTCAGTGGATGTGGGAGGAAAGGATCTTGTGGAAATGATCCTTAGATTTCATGTAAGATGATGGATAGTAAAGAAAAAGACGATGTGCTATAATTCTGTACCTCTCGTGTATTATCAATTGCGATATTATTGTTATTTTTGAATGCTAATTGTAGAGTAAGGGGTTGGTAGGATTGAGATTATTCTATTGGGTGAATTATCACTCACAGATAGATTTGTATCCTGATAAATTGGTTGCTTTGGTGATCAATTTGCCAGAGGGTGTAGGGTTCAATGATGGAGCAGTTTGACACAGGAGGAATACCAAGGGTGAAGACTGAGGATGTTTGAGATATGTATCAACACTAGAGTCGCTCTGAAGATGTTTAAATAAAATATTAGTTTTTTTTTAAAATTTTTTAAATGTAAATGTAAATTTTGTATAACGACAAATAGGGGCCTAGTAGTTTATAAAATTCAGTGTATTTTAGGGTAAATGCTTTCGAAATTTTGTGGAAAATCGGGGCATTACATCGGCGCGCAGGAAAATCGGCGGCAATTTGGAAAACTGATTCGGAAACCAGTTAACCGGGTGCGCGTCACGAGTTATTCGCGCGCATGGGGGGTGCAAATTCGGGATTTGAGCCTCGCGCACGTACCATGGTAAAGCTTCAATCAAATCTTTTAAGCTTCAATCAAATCTTTTTCAAATGGAAAATTCTTGCTGATTAAGAATGTGTAAAAAAAAGAAACGTGTGCTAAATCAAAGCAATGTGATTTGATTTGATTTTTGCTGATTAAGAAAGACGTGTAAAAAACATGTGCTAAATCAAGGCAATTTGATTTTTGTTTCCAAAAATCAAGCCCAGCCTGCACCTATAAATTCTGAGTTTCAGAATTGGTTTCAACCCAGAAAAAAACAACTCCCTCTTCCCCTCTCAAAATGTTTTTTGAGTTCGAGCAATAGGTCGATTGTGTGTTTTATTTTCGGTTTTCTTCTGTGCAGAAAAGGCCGAGCAGAGATGGTGAATTTTGGGCTGATTTATCCTGGGGACAGCGGGGCATTGACGAACTACTTGTACAATCTGGGCAGAGCCGCGAAACGTCTTAAAGAAAGCGACCTAGTCCTCAACTCAACCCATACGTCATTCTACGATTTGGTATTCTGTATTTCAATTGCAGAATTTCGAGGTAATCTGTTCTTGTTTTATAGTAGTTAATCCAACAATTTTAGGACGATTCAATCTGCCATGGATTCAGAAAATAAGATCTTTGTTACCATCACTGATATTAACAAACTTTTTAGCTTTGAGGGGCTGCATTTCAAACGTTAGAAGCAAAATATGTTTTTCTTTCTGATTACTCAAAAACTTGCTGCATACTGTGATTCGACTAAACCTGTTGCTGCAAATCCCCCTTCTACTGAAAATACTAAAGAGATTTCGAAATGGACCAATGATGATTTTTTGTGCAAGAACTACATTCTGAATGCTTTGACTGATGAGCTTTACGATTACTATTCCACCTTTGACACTGCTAAAGAACTTTGGGATGCCCTCCAGAAAAAAATATGATACCGAAGAGGCTAGGACTAAGAAATATGTTGTTAGTCGTTACTTGAAGTTTTCTATGATTGATGAAAAATTCGTGGTTTCCTAGGCACATGATTTACAGAAAATTGCACATGAAATTCTTACTGAGGGCATGTCGATTTGTGAACAATTTCAGGTTGCTGTTCTTATTGATAAACTGCCTCCTAGTTGGAAAGACTTTAAAAAGGATCTCCGTCACAAGTCAAAAGATTTTTTGATGGAAAGCTTGATTGTTTGGCTCCGTATTGAGGAGGAGGCTCGGAAATAGGATCAGAAGGATGAGGTTTTCTTTGTTACAAACAAAAAGAACCATAGTTCGGCTGTGCTCAAGCCGAAAGGAGGAATCACGAAACCAAATCAAAACCAGAACCAGAACAGAAAACTGAATCAAAACAAGAAGTTACCCCCTTTTGGAGGCTAGGCTCGAAACACGGACTCTGTACAATTTGCGTGTTACAATTGTAACAAGACTGGCCATATGGCAAGAAATTGCAAGAACCTCAGGCGTCGCGCTCCACAGGCGAAACTGGTGGATGGAAAACCACTAGTGGCTATGATATCAGAGGTTAATATGATAAGTGGTTCAGAAGGGTGGTGGATAGACACTGGCACTTCTCGCCATGTCTGTTATGATTGCTCCTTGTTCAAAAAGTATTCCGAGGCTGATGATAAGAAAGTGTTGTTGGGAGACTCCCACACCACTAAGGTTTTTGGTACTGGTGAGGTTGATCTCAAGTTCACTTCTGGAAGGACTGTCACTCTGAAGGAAGTCCTGCACACTCTAGAAATAAGGAAGAATCTTGTATCCGACTACCTCCTCAATAAGGCCGGATTTACCCAAACTATAGGAGCAAATCAGTGTACTCTTACTAAAAATGGCATGTTTGTTGGAAAGGGTTATGCATCTAATGGCATGTTTAAGCTTACTATCGATATGAATAAAAGTGCATCTTCTTCTTACATTGTTTGTTCTGTTAATATGTGGCATGCTAGACTTTGTCATATTAACAAGAAACTGATTAAGAATATGAGCAACTTAGGTTTTATTCCTAATATCTCCTTAAATAATTTGAAAAATGTGAATCATGTAGCAAGGCTAAGATCACAAAGAAGCCTCATAAATCAACTTTTAAGGAGACCGAATTGTTAGATTTGATCCATTCTGATATGTGTGAATTAGATGGTGTTCTCACTAGAAATGGACATCGATACTTTATCACGTTTATTGATGATCATTCGAATTACGCCTCTGTTTATTTGATGAAGCATAAGTGTGAAGCATTTGATATATTTAAAATCTTTCTTAATGAGGTTGAGAACCAATTTAGTAAAAAGATTAAGAGACTTTGTAGTGATAGAGGCATGGAGTATGATTCAAATGAGTTCATTGCATTTTACAACTCTACTGGTATAATACATGAGAAAACTGTTCTATACTCACTCGAAATGAATGGAAAGACAGAATGCAAGAATCAAACTTTATGTGAACTTGTAGTTGCGATTATGCTTAGTTCGGGTGCAGCTTCACATTGGTGGGGTGAAATTTTATTGACTGTATGTTATGTGCTGAATAAAATTCCTAATTCTAAGTCTTTGATTTCACCTTATGAATTGTGGAAAAACAAGAAGCCCAATGTGTCATATTTTAAAGTTTGGGGCTGTTTAGCATATGTGGTCAAAACTTGCGAGTAGAGCTTATGAATGCGTTTTTATTGGTTATGCTATGAATAGTAAAGCATATAAATTCTTCGATATTAACAATAAGGTGACCGTATAATCTATAGATACTGATTTTTACGAAGAAAAGTTCACTTTTAAATCCAGAAATAGTGGGGGCACTGAATCTAGTAGTAGTGTGCCTAGATTAGAAGAACCTAGAAACAAGAACTCTAGGGACACTGAGATTGAACTGAGGAGAAGCAAGACAGCTCGAATCGCTGAGGACTTTGGTCCTGACTTTGCATTCTCTTTAGAAGAGGACCCCACTACTGTTAAAGAGGCCTTGACTTCCCCAGACGCTAATTTTTGGCAAGAAGCCATAAATGATGAAATGGACTCGTTGGAGTCCAATAGAACTTGGGAATTAGTAGACCTACCATAGGGCGGCAAAGCAATAGGTTGCAAATGGGTACTTAAAAAGAAATTGAAACCTGATGGTTCTGTGGATAAATATAATGCTAGACTTGTAGCTGAGGGATATAGGCAAAGGGAGAACATAGATTTTTTCGATACCTGCTCTCCTGTGACAAGGATTACTTCTATCCGAGTCTTGATTGCCATAGCTGCTGTTCATAACTTAGTTGTACATCAAATGGATGTTAAAACTGCGTTTTTAAATGGAGACCTAGAAGAAGAGATTTACATGGATCAACCCGAGGGAATTGTTGTCCATGGTCAAGAACACAAGGTGTGTAGATTAGTTAAATCTCTTTATTGCCTTAAGCAAGCTCCAAAGCAGTGGCATGAAAAGTTTGATAGTCTAGTTGTTTCAAATGGTTTCAAAGTCAATGAGAGTGATAAATGCATATATTACAAGTTTGATAATCATGCATGCACTATTATTTGTTTGTATGTGGATGACCTTTTGATATTTAGTTCAAGCATATCTGTCGTGAATGAAACCAAATTATTGCTTAGCCAAAATTTTGACATGAAAGATTTGGGTGAGGCTAGTGTAATCCTCGGAGTTAAAGTTACTAAATCTGCAAATGAAATTTCTCTTGATCAGTCACGTTATATTGAAAAGATCTTGAAGAAATACAATTACTTTGACTGTAAACCTGCTTGCACTCCTTTTGATCCTAGTATTAAATTGTTAAGAACACTGGAGAGAGTGTTAGACAATCTGAGTATGCTAGCATTATTGGTAGTCTTCGTTATGCTTGTGATTGCACGAGACCAGATATTGCTTATGCAGTGGGGGTATTATGCAGGTTTACTAGCAGGCCAGGAATGAAGCATTGGTTTGCTATTGAGAGGCTTATGCAATATCTGAAAAGAACCATGAACCTTGGATTACACTATCAGAAGTTTCTCGCTGTTCTAGAGGGATACAGTGATGTCGATTGGAACACCCTTTCGGATGACTCCAAAGCAACTAGTGGGTATGTGTTCAACATAGTAGGAGGTGCAGTCTCTTGGAAGTTCAAGAAACAAACAATTTTGGCACAATCCACTATGGAGTCTGAGATGATAGCGCTAGCTGTGGCTAGTGAGAAAACAGCTTGGTTGAGAAACCTCCTCTTAGAGATTCCCTTATGGGAAAAATCGATACCGGCCGTACTAATCCATTGCGATAGTACCGCGGCTATTGCAAAAGTTCAGAACCGTTTTTTCAATGGTAAGAAACGACAAATACGTCGTAAACATAGCACAGTTAGAAATTTGCTTTCCAATGGCGCTGTTAGAGTGGATTATGTATGGTTAGCAGAGAACCTAGCTGATCCTTTGACAAAAGAATTAGCTCGAGAGAAGGTGTGGAACACCTCGAAAGGGATGGGGCTAAAGCCCATTGAGAAATGAGTCACTTGTGATGGATACCCAACCTATAGACTGGAGATCTCAAGAAATAGGTTCAAAGGGAAAAACGAGTCACATAGTGATATGGTAAGAATCATGTTGTAAGGAGTTACACTCCAAGTCCATGATAAGCCTTGAATAGTGTAAATTGATAGGTTTATCTCCCTCTATTTTGTCACACTTGCATGCATATTCTCTCGTTTTTGTTTGATATTGTGCGCAAGGTGTGTTTTTGTTGAGCGATAGGTTATTGGAGTAAATTTGGGTGTTTTCCAAGAATCCTCGGAGGAGTCCGGATGTGCCTGGTGTTCGTGAGGAGCCTCGAGAGGTCATACCGAGACCTAAGCGAAGTGTCTAAAGTAATCGAGGAAGACTCGGAGCAGCCGAAGGTCGACGGCAGCAGCAAAACTGGGCAACACAATCCAGTGGCCAGCAGGATCGATCCCCTCATCCCCAGGGATCGATCCCCCAACTCAGCAGCACAATCCAGTGGCATTAGGGATCGATCCCTCACTCCTGCGTGGACAGTTTAAGGGCATTCTTGTAAATATTTTGTAAAGGGGGTATATACCAACCCTTGACTGAAATGTAGGTCACTTTTACTTTTGCACTTTCTCTCTCTACCTTCATTAATAGAGCTCCCACATCTCTCTTCATTTATGCTTTGAGGAGGGTTTTTAATCACGATCCATTTACTTCTGAAGCATTTCACCATCATTAAAGTTGTAAGGAATCTCATTCTCTTCAAGGATCTTGTGTTTATTTCAAATTTACTCAATGTTTGGTATTTTCCTTATGTTTACTCTTGCTCATTTCGTTGCCCCTTTCAATATGAGTGAGTAGTGTAGTAAGGTTAGGTTGTGGGATGACTAACATCCCGTAACCAAGGATGTGGTTTGTTATTCTCTTGTAAAATCCCGTTTTCTAGCTTAAACATGGCTTAGGACTAATCTTATGTACCAAAACTTAGAGGTGTTAATCTCTTTGATCAAATGTAGGCAAGGGCTAAACTATTTGCCACATTTGATGCTTGGAGCAATGTCCCTCTTTGTGTTTGTCAAAATGAACCAAAAGAGCCCTAGTCATGTTTAACACCTTTGTGAAGAAGAGAAGAATTGAGTTTATCCTTATGTTATGGGTGTTAATTATCCCTAAACCTAATCTTTAGTTTAATCTCCAGTTAAAAAGCCGTAGTTAGGTTAAGTAGCCAATTAACTAAATCCTTTAGTTGGCCGTCTCAACGCCAAAGTTTGGTTGGCGGTCCTAACGCTAAATCTTTACGCAAGCTAATCTCTGAAACAAGTTATGGATGCGTTCCCTGTGGATTCAACCCCGGACTTCCGGGTATTATTATGCTTTCAATCGACCTAGCCCTACGCTTGGGGCATTCTTATTGCAACACACTTTAAGGTCGCAAGCAGTCCATCCCTAAGAAGCATGACATCTTGTAGCGAAAGAGGTTGTGTTATTTTAACACTTAATGAGTTCTATAGCTCCATGTGGAGTGGAGTACCTAGACTACAAGAGTACTCTTGATAGACTCACTTGTATGAATGTTGAAGTGTGGCTGGTTATTGAAAGAATTTGGGCAAATTCTCTAGGTCATTCATGAAACTGAGATATAAGCACATGGCTGTAAAGTGCTGGCTTTAAACATTACACATTAGTAGAGTTGTGTATGTAGTGCTCTCAAACTTAGAGTTGAAGATCACAAGTCACTCTAGTTACTATTTGAAGCATTATCACTATGTAATGGTTCAAGTCAATAGACACCTTTACTTATGCAGAGCTTTATACCTTTGCTCGAATATTTTGTTTTAAAAATACAAGTGGGGGATTGTTGGAACTTTGGTGTGTATTTGTAAAACATTGTGTTTTTCTCAAGTCCTACATTGCCTAGTCACAAAACTTCTATCTACCTTAAATGACTTTGCACTCAAGTGGGTTTGTGAATGAGGACCCAAGGAGAGGTCTTGCGCGCTTAGGAAAATGGGCGGCAATTTGAAAAACTGATTCGAAAACTAGTTAACCGGATGCGCGTCACGAGTTATTCGCGCGCAGGGGGGGTGCAAATCCAGGATTTGAGCCTCGCACACGTACCATGGTAAAGCCCATGTTTTGCTAAAATTCTGAAACGGTTTTTTTGGGTTTTCAGTCAATCAAATCTTTTTCAAATGGAAAATTCTTGTTGATTAAGAATGTGTAAAAAAAATAAAGTGTGCTAAATCAAAGCAATGTGATTTGATTTGATTTTTGTTGATTAAGAAAGACATGTAAAAAACGTGTGCTAAATCAAAGCAATTTGATTTGATTTGATTTGGTTTTTGTTTCCAAAAATCAAGCCCAGCCCGCACCTATAAATTCTGAGTTTCAGAATTGGTTTCAACACAGAAAAAAAGAACTCCCTCTTCCCCTCTTAAAATGTTTTCTGAGTTCGAGCAATAGGCCGATTGTGTATTTTGTTTTCGGTTTTCTTCCGTGCAGAGAAGGCTGAGCATAGGTGGTGAATTCTGGGCTGATTTATCCTGGGGACGACGGGGCATTGACGAACTGCTTGCATAATCTAGGCAGAGCTGTGAAATGTCTTAAAGAAAGCAACCTAGTCCACGACTCAACCCTAACGTCATTCTACGATTTGGTATTCTGTATTTCAATTGCAAAATTTCAAGGTAATCCGTTCTTGTTTTACAACAGTTAATCCAACACCAAGCATAAGGCTAGATCGTTGATAACATGATATCCAGTAAGACCGGGATCGTACTCGTGGGGAAATTCCAATAGAAGCTTGCTCCGATTGTAGGAGTAAGGATTTTTGGCATTTAGACGGCCAACTTTATTTTGCTTTGAAAGGTGGAACTAAAAATGAGTTTTAAACTAATAATGACGAGCGGCAAGGTCTCGGGGATCAACCAACCCGAGACTTAGCCGGCAAATGGTTCTCTTTGATAACTCAAGTGAGAGTCACAACTGTGTGCTCTCACTTGGAGGATTCAACTTGAAAATCAAATGTAAAAATGGGTCCGAAAATGAATCAAAATTCAATTAGGCATTTAATCACACACTCAAAGTGCTAGGGTTTCAAGTATCGTGCGTAGCACGTCGAGTTTGCCTACACACGATCAAAGAAGTTATCAACTACATGTTTTGAACGAAAATAAGAGATTTGATCCATTTTACAAACCATTTTAACACTTTAAGGCAAAATAAACCATTTTTTCAACCAAGTCTCAGGGTAGGAATCACCCATTGACCAAGTCTGAAAGACTACTCACTCATACTTGAAAGATTAAGAACAAAGCAAGAGATGAAAAACATATTTAACCAACAAAAACAAAAATAAACTTAATAGTAAATAGAATCTAATCCGTAACCACAACTTTAATGGACGAGAAAATAATAAACGACAATTAACTAAGGGTGCTCTTGAAGAAATTACACCAAGAAAGCTTGAAGAACAACAATGGAGTAAACTTAGGGAAGAAGAAACTATAAACTAAGATAAGATTTAGGATAGGTGTTGGATCATGTGCTAACCAACTCACCAAAAAAATTGCTGTTAGAGAAATGTGCAACTTAATCTTTAAAGTTTCGTTTGCCGAGCAAAAAGAAAAAAAAAACTTAATCTTTAAAAAGCAGAACCCTAAACTTAGTGGCAGGTGGATATGAGAGGCTTCGCAATGCTGCCTATACAGCACCGACAGGTGAAGGCAGCTAGTCCTCCCAATACGTTTGTCTCGCGCTAGTAGGGGGCGTCTTAAGTACAGGGTGGATGCTGGCCCCCATAAAGCCAACAATCTTCCCCCCAGCACCAGCTTGGGACTCGAATTCGTGACCTCGCTCTGATACCCATTGTTGGTCCAAATAGCAAACCCAGGAGGGGGGGTGAATTGGGTATCTCAAATATAACACAAAATTTAAAAATAACCTCCCGCAATTTTGAGTAAATTTTTGCATCTACTTTTTACCAATTTTTCCGTCCTAATTTAAGTGTCTATGTTTCTATTTTGGGATGTCCCAAAATAAGTGTCCACTTTCTAAAAATAACCATCAAAATATGCCAAACTTTCAATTTTACCCCTGAAAATTAACATTTCCTTCCTAATTGATTTGACAGCTTTTTATATTTGATTCATTTTTAGATTGACAATATCTTTCAATTTATAATATTTTTCATGATTATTTTGCTTACTTGTGTAGAATATGAGTTGTAGGGCTTTACATATACTCCATTGTAAATTAGAAGAACCCTGATTAGTGTGTAACATGATTTAGATAATTTTTCTCCTGTGTTGTCGAGGGGGGTGGTGAAACTTCAAATCAGTAAAAGGGTAATGCACTGGTGTGATAAATGTAAAATTCATTCAGTCGCTCTTCATGATTTAAGCTTGAGTAGATTAATCAATGTTGTTTTGCCAAAGAAGCTTTAAACCCAATGCATGATTCTTTAAACTGTTCAGTATAACCTTCCTCGATAAAGCATTTTGTATTGCCTGTACAAAAAGGTCATTAGTGGGCTGATTAGTTAAGTAGTTAGTTTGTTATCCAGTTGTTTAGTAAAATGCTGAGTTGGCTTTGTGTTGTATCGACTATAAAAGTGGTCATGGACCAACATTGTAATCAGTTGAGCAAAAACAGATTTCAAAAATGATATTTCACTTCTCTCTCTACTTTTCTCTCTGACTAGGGTTTCAGAATTTCTTCATGGTATCAGAGCTTTTCTGACGAAAGTCGTGATCGATCCTGAGAATCTGCTGAAGTTTGGTGATATTCTCTCGTGAATTCAGTTCGTCGTCTTCAAAATCTTCCTATTCTTTTCTTCAATCGTGATGACGTCAACATAAATGGTAATGATTCCTCCTACCCTCATGTTTCTCATGACGAATTTTCATAATTTCGTCACAATTAAACTCGACAGTACGAATTATTTGCTGTGGCGAATTCAAGTTGAATATTGTGCATGCTAATGGCTTTTATGCGTGTCTTGATGGATCGGCTGTGTGTCCATCTTCTCAAATTCGAAATGATGAGGGAAATCTAGTTCCTAATTCTGCGTATGCTTTGTGGACTCTCATAGACACTCAGTTGCTTTCCTGTTTAACTACATCTCTTTCACCTACAACTTTACCCTACATTCTAGGGCTACATCATACACATGCCGTATGGGACTCTTTGTCCCATCGATACAATACATTGTCTAAAAGTAATGTTCAAGATCTCAAGAACAAGTTGTACAATCTCACAAAGACTTCAACTATTGAGCGTTATGTTGATACTATAAAGGAGTATGCCCAAAAGCTTGCTGCTGCAGGGAGTTCTATTGATGATGATGACCTAATTTTCCATACTATTAGAGATTTACCTCCTGTTTTTAATGGTTTGAAGACTACTGTACGTGCTTTACAAACCAGTGGTCAAAATATTATTTTCAATGATGTGGTTAATATACTTAAGGTGAAGATATTTAGCTTCTTCAAGATCCACATACAACAGGGGTGGACACTAGTTCTGTGCTTGTTGCTCATACTCATCAACCAGGACATGGCAAGATGCCTATTAAAACCACATCTATTTCTGGTACCTCTATGCCATCATCTAGTTTGAATCCAACTGGTGGACAGCTTGGTTTCCTTCAATAGTTTGGCTCTTCTCAGCAGTATGGTTCTTCTCAAACTATTTTTGAACCTGAACCTAGTTCATTTTCACTTGGACCTCATTAATATGGATCTCCTCAACAATACAGTCAATTTTCCCCTTCTATTCTGATAGCACAGAATATGCCACAGCAGCATTTCCCAATTTATCCAAATTAGGTTAGAGGTTTTTATAGAGGCAAAGGAAAAGGTCCAAGAATGCCTTGTGACATTTGTGGACGTACCAATCATTCTACTAACTACTGTCACTACAGGCCTCAGTATCCTTTTTCCTTTAATCCTCCTTATCAGTGGAGGTCACCTGGTTTTTCTGCACCTACAAACACTTGGATGCCATCAAATTCATGGACACCTAACTATGCACCATGGATGACCAGTTATCCCAATGGAATTCCTATGTTCCAACCTTCTCTGCATCTCTCATAGCCTCATGGACACAGTGCTACAACTTCTTCTCCAAATGCTGCCACACCTCACTCATTTGCTTGTTTTATTGAGACATTTTCTTGTCCCAATGTTACTACTCCTCCTGGCTACTACACAGGACCAACTCTTCATGGACCTCAGTTTTCTGCTGCTGGACCTTCCTTATCACATGCTTTAGTTGCTAGTTCTTCTACTTCTGGGGGTCAACCTTGGTACTTTGACAGTGGGGCTACAAATCACATTACCAACAATATTTAGAATTTATCTCATCCTCAACTTGCCAATCCTCAAGAAGGCGTCATGGTGGGTAGTGGTTCACAACTTTAGGTTCTTCACATTGGCAAAGGATTGCTTCCAACACCTTCAGGTCCTCTTCATTTGTCTCATGTCCTTCATTCACCCAATATTACACATAACTTGATTTCTGTCTATCACTTTGCTCAGGATAATAACTGTTCTCTAACTTTTGATTCCTCTAGTCTTGAAATTCAGGACAAGACTTCTCACAGAACTTTGTACAAGGGACTTTGTCACAAGAGTCAGTACCCACTTTTGACCTTCTATGAGTCTTTTTCTACTCGTCCTCCCACAGCTTTTGTAAGCATTTCTTCTCCTTCTGCTATGCTTTGGCACCAGAAACTTGGTCACCCTAGTCTTCTTTTGTTTCAAGCCTTAATAAAACAACATAGTTTGCCAGTTTCAAAACCTCAATTGGTGAATTGCAGATGTTGTAATATGGCTAAAAGTCAAAAACTTCAGTTTTCAGTTTCAGTTTCTGCTACTAGTTCACCTTTTCAATTGATTCATATGGATGTGTGGGGACCATCCCCCATTCCTTCACATAAGGGCTTTCGATATTATTTGTTGCTTGTTGATGATTTCACTAGATTTACTTGGCTATTTCCTTTTCACTATAAATCAGAAGTCAAAAAAGTTATTGCTCAGTTTCAAGCTTATGTTTCTACACAATTTCATACTACAGTTCAAACTTTTAGGAGTGATAATGGGGGTGAATTCATAAATCACTTTCCTCTCGTGCTTTTTCTTACTAAAGGCATCATTCATCAGACTTCATGTCCCCATACTTCAGAACAGAATGGTCTAGCTGAAAGAAAGCACAGACATCTCATTGAGACTACCATCACTCTTCTTTTGCAATCTCATTTACCCACCTCTTTTTGGCTTGAAGCTTTGACTACAACAGTGTATCTGATAAACAGGATGCCTCATACTAGTCTCAAATTTCAAGTTCCATATACCATGCTTTTTCATAGTTCTCCAGATTATCTGTTTCTTAAACCATTTAGGTAATGTTGCTACCCTTGGTTAAAGCCTTATGTGTCTAATAAAATTATTCCTAAATCTACTCCTTGCATTTTTCTGGGTTATTGTCCTTATACTAAGGGTTACAAGTGTTATGACCCAAAGGCAAATAAAGTCTGTCTCTTGCCCTGCACCACCTATCTCTAATACTACTAATCTGTCTTCTGATTCTTCTGCTGCTGCTTCTTCCTTTTCTGATTCTCCCCTTCCTCTCTCTTCCTCTAGATCTTACCAACCTCCCATTGAATCCTTTTCACCTATTACTTTTGACTCTTCTTCCTCTCATATTCCTCCTGTTTCCAGCAATCCTGTCTAGTTACCTCCTCTCTTGGAAATCAACATCCTATGACCACCAGATCTAAACATGGTATTGTAAAACCTAAAATTTCTTTAACCTGAATACTGTTGGAACTGATTTTTCCTTGCCAACTAAAGAACCAAATCATTTTTCTGAAGCAATCAAACATCCTGCCTGGCAACAAGTCATGAATGAGGAATATAAAGCCTTAGTTCAACAAGGTACCTGGACTTTGGTTCCACCTCATTTAGAGGCTAATATCATAGGTTGTCAATGGATCTACAAGATCAAACATCATTCTGATGGTAGTGTGGCTAGATACAAAGCTTGTTTAGTAGCCAATGGCAACCAACAAACTAAAAGCCTTGATTTTACAGAAACCTTTAGACCTGTGATCAAACAACCCACTGTTAGAGTAGTGCTAAGCCTTGCTGTTAATAATGCATGGTCAATCAAACAATTAGATGTGTCCAATGCATTCTTACATGGTGTTATTGATGAAGAAGTTTACATGAAACAACCTCTTGGTTATAAGGATCCTGATCATCCCAACTTTGTTTGCAAATTAACCAAGGCCCTTTATGGATTAAGACAAGCTCCTAGGGCTTAGTTTGCTGTTTTCTCTGGCTTTCTTCTCCAACAAGGATTTCTTCAAAGTAAGGCTGACTCTTCCTTGTTTATTAAGAAGACAGATTCTGTCATTACTCTGGTGCTAGTATATGTGGATGATATTTTGATTTATGGGGGCAATTTTGACTATATTTTTGAGCTCATCTCTGTGTTGGGTTCAAAATTTGTAATGAAAGATCTTGGTTGTCTGAGTTACTTTCTTGGTATTGAGGTATTATATCAACGTTCCCCTATTATTTTATCTTAAACCAAGTATGCCCATGATCTTCTGACCAAAGCAAGAATGCTTGAGTGTAAACCCAGTCCATCTCCTATATCTACTAAGCTTGCCGTCTTTGATCCGGATCCTGAATTTTCTGATCCTCATTGGTTCAGAACAGTGGTGGGTTCTCTTCAATATCTCACCCTCACCAAACCTGAGATTGCTATTGCTATAAACCTTGCTTGTCAGCATATGCATAGTCCAAAACATAGTCATTTTGTGGCTATAAAAAGAATTCTCAGGTACATACGTGGTACTCTACATCAAGGACTGACTTTCACTCCCAGTACATTACATTTAACTGCATACTCAGATGCTGATTGGGCTGGGGATCCTATAGACCGGAGATCAACATCTGGTTTTTGCTTATTTCATGGTTCTAACTTGGTGTCTTGGTGTGCCAAGAAGTTGGTTACTAGATCTTCTACAGAGGCTGAGTATAGCATTAGCTCAAACAGTTGCAGATGTTACCTGGATTCATCAACTGCTCTTCGAACTTGCTGTTTCTTTTGCTTTGCCCTCCATTGTCTGGTGTGACAATCTTTGAGCAATAGTTTTGGCTTCTAATCCTGTTTTTCATGCCCGCACAAAACATGTAGAGATTGACTATCATTTTATCAGAGAGAAGGTTCTGTCCAAATAGATTGTGGTTCATCATGTTGGTTCCATGGATCGAGTTACTGACATCTTTACTAAACCTTTGTCTGCAGCTCGTTTTCTTTTTCTAAAAGTCAAACTCATGGTTGTTGACACACCCATGAGTTTGCAGGGGCTATACAGAAAGGTCATTAGTGGGCTGATTAGTTAAGTAGTTAGTTTGTTATCCAGTTGTTTAGTAAAATGCTGAGCTGGCTTTGTGTTGTATCGACTTGATATAAAAGTGGTCGTGGACCAGCGTTGTAATCAGTTGAGCAAAAACAGATTTCAGAAATGATATTTCACTTCTCTCTCTACTTTTCTCTCTTTTCTCTTCTCTCGATATCTGACTAGAGTTTCAGAATTTCTTCATTGCCGATCCAGGAAAAAAGAGAAAAGCTTGTTGTATTCTCTCAAATTGACTACTGCTACTATAATGGCAAAATAAAAGGCTAGTGACAAAGTCGAAACATAGTTTAACAAGAATATGACATCTATGAAGCAGTTCAGAGGGAGAACGATTCTGAAGCCAGAAGTCGTTCTATGTATTATGTAAGATATGTTTGATAGAGGATGATGCTTGAAAAGGTGCTTTTGCAGATGTTATCTATATGAATTTCTTGGATTAGCAAGACAATGTAGGATGGCGAATCGTCACGCGTTGAATTCATTTTTGTTTTTTTGGGTGTTATCCTCGTGCTGTATGTGTAGGTAAGAGAGGCGAGTCATTCTATTTGAGTTTTGATTCTCGTTAAATGCTCTTTTGATATGGATTCGTTACATGAAGAAATTAATGTGGAACATGTTTTCTACTCGAATCATTAACTTTTGATGTGTAAAACAATTCAAATTACTCGAGATCGACGCCTGGCGATCAGCTACATTGAAGTTCTCTGAGTTCGGCTTACTAGTAAACAAGCAGCTTGAAGCTCGTTAAATTTGCTATTTATTGAGAAGGTGTGATAAATAAACCAATTACTTTGAGTTTGAAATCATGTTTGACTCGTTAAATGCTCGTTTGATATTGATTTTTTAAAAATTACTAGATTAAACATATATATTTTTTAAAATTAGTGAATCCTTTGAAAAAAATTGAACAAATTTGCTAGTCTAGTTTATGACATAAGCTACTCGAAATCGACTCGTGATCAGCTCGATTAACTTTTTAACTCTCTTGATAACTAAAGTTTAAACTTCAACAAAGTTTTGAAATTGGTTAAATTTTTAAATTAAACTTTAGCAATTTGAATGGTTCCGTTCTTATCTCCATCCCTGATCCCTAAATCCATATCCCCACCCAATCATATAATGGCGACGAAATTTTGTCACTGTAAGATTTAGTGATAAAAAAATATTGTCACATTGTCATCATTTAAAGTGTGTAGATGACAATATATAATGACCATATTTGGAATGTTGTCACAAAACCAATCACCTTAGTGATGTTGCATGTCATTGGTTAGTTGTATACTTGTATATCTTTTGTGACAATCTTGCATGTCACTAAACAGATAAAAAGACGTCAATGAAATGAAGAAGTCACTAAACTAAATTTCTGAAATTATGAAATTACTTTTCTGTGACAATGAAATATACTTTTCATGAAACTTAGAAACAATAATGACAACTTTTCTCATCTCTACTCTTAAAATAGTCTTGGGTAAAAATGATGATAAATTTCTTTTTGTGACTTGTTGCAACTAAATAACAAGGCAAATAGTAGCACAGTCGGTGACAAAATTTTACAATTGTTACAGTAATTATTTCCTTTCCCCCCCAATATATGTTGCCTATATTTTGTAGTCATAAATTACTCCATCAAAGAGTTCATGTCTAGTTAGTAGCAGTGGCAAACGGGCGGGTCTGAGTGGGTTGAAACGGGTCGCGGATTAAATATGGGTTAAAAATAAACGGGTTGAAATGGGTCGGGTCGAATACGGGTCAAGCCAAACCCAAACACGCCCGGCCCGACCTGTTTTTTTTAAAATACTTATAATTTAAATTTTTTAATTTTATAAATATAAAAAAAACTAATTCCCCTGCATCGAAACTCGGATTTGCTAAACAAAAATATCACATCTACGAACCTTTCATAATCAATAAGAAAAAAAACTCCAAGTCATGCCTTAAAAAAAAACACGAAATCATCTCTGGTTTTACTATTAAAATCAATGATGCAGACTATGGTTAGTTTATGTATGCAGAGAAAGACTTACGTAGAGCCGAAGCCACCGCTTAGGTTTGGATTAAAAAGTCTCAAGTGACTTTTTTTTTTTTTGTCTCTATTCAATTTTTTATTTTTTTTGTATGTTTGGCGAGAAACTTTTTACCTCTATTAGTTCATCTTGACGAGAGAATCGAAGAAGTAATTTGGGTGAAAGTCATAATTTTTTACTTTTCCGATTAGAGCGAATCAAAAATCGTAAAATACTTGTCGCAAAACAAGTAGCACAAAAAAAAGTTGAATAAGAACAAAACGAAAAAAAGCCCAAGAGAGAGAGAGGAGCTCAAGGGACTGGTGTGTGTATGAGAGAGAGAGAGAGAGAGAGAGAGAGAGAGAGAATTAATTTATGTGGATAAATTTGACGGCCAGAATGTGCCGAGCGAGTACTGCGTGAGATACACCGACCTGGCACCAAAAAACTCCTTGTTCTAAGCGGAACGAGCCTTGTAAGAGTGATCGATTTTGGAGATTCTTTGAAATGGAGAGAGAGAGAGAGAGAGTATTTGTGTGGATGTACTTATCTCACTGGATCTTTTTTCTAGCAAAAATAGTTCATTCTTGTTTTGTACATGAGGCGTACAGCTGGAGCGAGAGGATGAGCGAGAGATTAGTAGATCACCTGTAGTTCATTGTTTTGCAGGGTGGGTCTTTTGATTCTAACCCATATTGAACCCATTTTTAACCCATTTAAATTCACGTAAATGTGGATTTATATAGGTTGAACCTATATAAACTTATTATAAAATATAGGCGGGTTGAATTGGGTTATAAGTGGACGGATTTGAGCGGATTAAAAAATATGGATTTGAATTGCCACCTCTACTAGTTAGATCTTAACCCAATGAATTTCACGCGCCTCACTTTCTCTCTTTACACATGCGCATTAGTTTAATCTTATTTAGTAGATCTCTATATAATTTGTATTCAACATTAATCTTATTTCATACATCTCTACGACTAGAACTTTCAAACGAGGACTCCCCTTTTTCGATCGAATTTCGACGATTTGAACAGCTCAATGTGTTCAGAACGTAATTTTAAGGGTAACCGCTAAAAATTGGCAAAAAAAAAAAGAAGACCAGGAAGGGCTTGATTTAAATAGTTTTTTTATTGAACTGTTCAACAAAAAATTGTTCGGATGAAGTCTTTTTCATTCATTTTTTTTCGATTTCTCGTGAGTACCCTTAAAATCAGGTTCTGATCACATTTAGCGGCTCGAATCATCAAAATTCAATCGAAAGAGGTGAGGTGTGGACGGTACCTACCGTAAGAGGTCCGGACTTAAACCGAACTCTGTGTGTGTGTGTATATATATATATATATATATATATATATATATATATATATATATATATATATATATATAAGTCTTAGTTTTCCATTAAGCTCTGTCAAAAGCTACCAGTTTACTTAGATTTAGTAAGCTTAAGTCCTTCCATATCACATCATCCGAAGTTAGTTTAGGTTTTCCTCATCCCCTAACCCGACTATCCGCTATTATCATGTCATTCTTCTTGACTACTGTGTCTGCAAGTCTATAGTAAATATATCCAAACAACCTTAAATCTATTTTCTCTCCACTTATTATGTATAGGTACAACTCCTACTATCTCACGAATAGATTCGTTTCTAATTCTATCTCTCCTAGTTATACCATACATCCATCTCAATATCCTCATTTCAGCTCCACTCATTTTATTCAATTGTTACTTCTTGATAGGTCAACACTCCGTCCTGTATAGTATCGCCGATCGTATACATGTCTAAGATTTATCACACTACTTTCCATCCTTTCCTGTTGCTCAAACCAACCATACTTTGGGAGCAGACTCATTGCTTTAATCCAAACTTTACCATTCCAATACATCCACAGGCAAACTATGGTGCAAGTCGAGAAAATTGGGTCCGGAAATTAAAACACTACTACAAAATTAAGGTCTCTACAGAAAAAGATTCAAAGCTAATTAAATACTCTGTCTCACCATTGTACCCCAAAATTTCCATGCCAAATTTACAAGTTCACCATATCGGTGAACACCACATATTCAATGATTGCAAATTTATAGAAGGCAACGTTCACAAATCAAGATGGCATGATCATTTCTTCCTTCCCATAGATGAGCTGGAGTTCGCGGGTTGCAACTTGAAATGATGCTGAGAAGAACCAAACATTGAAAACATGTGTAAGAGAAGAAAAAGGGCGGAAAGGAAACAGAAGTATTTAAACGATCTACATTGAGAAGGTACGGTTATTCAAACAGAACAGATAAAATCACCTTTCCAAATACAGAAGTTGGTCTGATTTAAGGGGTATCCAGTCACATTTTGAATAACTTCGAACAGCATCTCCTGAGGGGTACTCTTCAGCTCTTGGGCCACCGCATAGACGTCTTTCCATTCTCGAAGTAAATGTGATTATTCGGGTGCTTGGTCTTACAACCAGCATGACGCTCCAGTTCATAAGCATTAAGAGCCTGCTTCATATAACAATTTGAATAACCAGTTGAGACGGCAATTAAATTCCTCAACCTCAGAACATAGTTTACCACTTTTACCTTGGAGAACTTGTAATCGTTGCAGCCACACAGATGACAATTCCCTTTTATGATTCCTTTGAAATTTTTCTGGAAGCATACAAATTAAACACGTGTCATGATAATTGAAAATAACCTCCTGTAATGAGTCCCGAATGAAACAAAAAACTCACCTCCCGTGATCAGGACACATACTTCACTGGAACTCCATCAAACATACCATTCGATAACAAGCTTTTGACATTTGAAGGAAAGTTGTTAGGAGGAACATTCTTGGTGGTAGCTTTGGCTCCTTAATCTTCGGGGTGGCATTACTTTTAGAAGCCACTGCAGGAGCACCACTTGCAACAAAACCAGTATTATGCTCAACTGAATCATCCATTCCTAGCGGGTTCAAAGTTAGAGACGAGGCTTGACTAGTCAACAAGCCATAGCCACTAATGATTCCACCATAGGGATTTGTTCCGGCTTCATCCTCAAACCTCCAAAAGATATAGTACTGCTCCCACCCTTGTTGTAGTTCTGTCCCATTGATAGAATGCTAGAATTTCCTTTGTTATAGGTGGTGGCACTCCTCAATACAACGCTTGTACCTGCCTTGTCAGAAATTGGACCCATATGTCATCATCCCCCTTCCCATAAGAGGGACCAATTGAAATGAAACCTTAATTGGTTTTGTCAAAAGGCAGAACAGATCGGAATGTAATTCTCAGGCTCCTTGTTGTAAAAAGGACCCTCCCATTTCCCTTCTCATATTGATCACCCATTTGTATGAAACCTCCATTCCTCTTGTCAAAAGGCTGACTCATCGCTACAACATTAGCATCTCCATTGTCATAATCCTGACCCAGATGCATGAAACTGCTATCTCCTTTGTCGAACGTTTGACCCATTAAAATAAAATTGTCATCTGCCTTGTTATAGGTAGGGCCCATCGAAATGGTATTCTCATTTCCACCATTATATGTCGAGGGCATCGTAATATTGTTATCGATCTTATTATATCCAGCCCTGATTGAAATACTACTGCTATCTCCCCTACTATAGCAGGATCCCATTGATATTGGCTTATCATTGTCAGAGTCTCTGACTTCATTGACTTTTACTTATCTAATCCCATCATAACTGAGACACGACGAGGGATGTTCGATTGTATGCCACATAGATAAACCAACCGAGGAATCGCTTCCAAATTGATCCTCAAAACCCTTTATTTCCAGATTTAAATTTCCCGTACCAACAGCTGGAATGCTTCTATCAACCAGGTTGAAGGCCCTTGCAGTTTCAGATCCAAAGAGGTGATCCGTAAACTGCTCCGAGACTGATTGGAAACTTGAATTGTTTTGCCGCATAGAAATGTTTGCATTTGAAGTCCCTGACATTGGTCTGCTGCCATCTACTTCTACTGCTTGCTTCTTGTTGCAGAACTGCTCAGGTTCAAACGCATCCATAAACCATTGGTGAGAACGCTTTGGTTTAACTCTTGACGAAGCATCATAATTTACGTCTCCGTCAGTTAGACACTCTGCATCCCTTGGCATCCAAAAGCTCTTATTCTGAAAAGACTTCCAAAAGGATGTAGTATTAAAAGTTAGTAAATGGAATAACAGTGGAACAGAATGGAGTTGACTTGCTGATTTAAAAAAATAAAGTTGACTGCCCTAGGTATTGGTGTTCAAGACGAGCAACATATCCAAATGGTGCGAGTTGGCATCCGAAAGATAACTAATGGCAACAAGGCAATCCTCGAACCTCTTTCAACGGGGAAAAGAAGTACAACATACATACCAACTTTTTGGTGAAGATCGATTTGGAATGCACCTTCTAACATGTGAATGTTTTACCAGCATTCACATTTCACAGATATGTGTTAGAAATATGTAAACCCAATTCGGGTATTTCCTTGTTTTACTTTTTGGGGGCTTTCATGTAATACCTTTATATTTTTGTCCTTAGTATGTAATAAGTGAAGTGTGTGTGTGTCTAGAATCTTGTACATAAATATGTAGTGAGTGTATATGTGTCTTTGTTCTTTTGTAAGAAAAAAAGAAGAAAAAACGTGGACAGAGAGACAGAGAAAAGAGAAGAGAAAAAGAGAAAAGAACAAGGGTTTTTGTGTGCTCGTGTGTGCTGTGTTTTGAAGGTGAAGGAAAAGCTTTGTAAAGTTTGAATCAAGTGAATGAAATCTGCATTTCTAGTGCCCAGATAAGTTTATTCACTGCTGTATTTCCTACTCTATTTTGTGGTTGAAAAGTGCATGTTTGTAGCTTGATAGTGTGCTGAAAATTTGATCTGTTACTGCTGCGTTTCTGCTGCGTATTAGCTCAGTTAGTGACTGTTTTTTTGGAGATATTTTTGTGTGCATTTGGCCCCTTATTCCCCCCCAACAAATATGGTATCAGAGCTTAGGGCTTGTTGCTTGAAATTAGGGCTTTTATTGGTCTATTTGTGCTTGATCTGTGATGGCTGCCATGAACAATTTTCTCCAGCCCCAAATTCCTAGATTGGGGAAAGATAATTATGAGAATTGGAGTATACAAATGAAAGTGTTATTGGGTTATCAAGATTTGTGGGATCTTGTTGAAAATGGGTTTGAACAACCCGCTTCGAAGGAGGATGAAGAGAGATTGATGAAAGGTCAAAAGGTTTTACTCAAGCAAATGAGAAACAAAGATAAGAAAGCCTTGTTTCAAATCTATCAAGCCATTGATGAGTCTAGCTTTGAGAAAATCTCCTCCGCCACCACGTCCAAAGAAGCTTGGGATATCCTCCGAAATGCAAATAGAGGCATTGACAAAACCATAAGGATGAGACTTCAAGTTTTAAGGGGTGAATTTGAATCTTTGGAAATGAAGGATAATGAGACCATTGCGGAGTATTTTACTAGAACCATGGTGATTGTGAATCAAATTAGAAGGTATGGTGGCAACCTTGATAATGTATGTATGGTGGAGAAAATCTTACGATCTTCAAATAGTAAATTTGAGTATGTGGTTCCTGCCGTTGAAGAGTCAGTCACACCAAATTTTTAGCCATTTAAGCAAGAAAAAGTGCAATTTCTCTCATTTAGCTAGTCATTCAATACATGTGTATCCAATAGCCTAACCAAACCCAAACGCCATTTTGTACCAAATCAATCCTCTCTCCGAAACTTGCAGCAACAGCAACACAAACTAGCAACACAACACCACGGCTATTTCCACGAACCCAAAATCTCTGTTTCAGTTGACAACCTCAAACCCACAAATACAAAATCAATCCTCAAAAAAGTTACAAATCAAACCTCAAGATCAAACTCACAAATCAATTCCAGTCAAAAGACATAAATTGAAACCCACAAATTAAAATACAGCCGACATATACACATATATAAGCCTATATATACACACACACACAAACACACACACACCATTAAAAATTCCAGGACCTTCCGGAAAACTCGCCGGAGGGTTGAAGCAAAGCGATAGAGGAGTCGGAATCCGATCCACGGGCAACGGCAGTCAATGACGGTGGGCAAGGCACTGTAGCGTAGGTTTTGATTCCGGAATCCGCCGTCGTCGATTTCACCAGATCCACATCTGGGTCTGCTTCGAGGGAGAGAGAGAGAGAGAGAGAGAGAGAGAGAGAGAGAGAGGGGCAAGCGAGGATCTAAAATCTCGCCACAGCAGGCGAATGGTTTTGGCGGCGGGCTAACTGGCGAGGCCGGAGCGAGGCTGTTGTGTCTGGGTTTTGGAGCATTTTGTCGCCAATTAGCCAAAAATCTTCAGCAGCTGAGGTTGCTGGAGATGCTCTAAGCTCTCTTGAGCAAGCACTCCAATTCAAACTTTCTTTCAAGGATGCAAAGGAGGATCATGTGGTGACCTCTTATAGTGCAAGAGGAAGAGGAAGAGGCTATGATGGTCGTGGTAGAGGCTATGGAAATTGTGGAAGAGGCTTTGAAAGCCATGGAAGAGGTTATGTGAATAGAGGTAGAGGTGGAAGGAACACGAGTGGAAGTGGAAGAGGCCAAAACTCATATGCTCCAAGAGGTAGAGGAAGAGCTAGAGGAGGTGGCAACTACAACTGTTCTTATAATCGGAGTGGTTATGACAAAAGGAATGTTGAATGCTATAATTGTCACAAATTTGGGCACTATAGTAATGAGTGTAGAGCAACGTCAAGCAATGAAGTTGGTGAGCAAGCTAACTATGTGGAGAAAGAGTACAAAGAAGTTGGGTCTACTTTGTTGCTAGCTTACAATGGGTCCAATGGAGATCAAAGCGATGTATGGTTTCTTGATACCGGGGCAAGCAATCATATGTGTGGCAAAA
The DNA here is from genome assembly GCF_030253575.1 of Rhododendron vialii. Classification (NCBI taxonomy): domain Eukaryota; kingdom Viridiplantae; phylum Streptophyta; class Magnoliopsida; order Ericales; family Ericaceae; genus Rhododendron; species Rhododendron vialii. The sequence continues at coordinate 23,015,910 of NC_080559.1, forward strand.
AAAGCATGTTTATTGAACTTGATGAGGCGGTGCAAGGTCATGTGACATTTGGCGACCACTCCAAAGTTTCGGTGAAAGGCAAAGGTAAGATTCTAATCAAACTCAAGAATGGTAATCGTGATTTTATTTTCGATGTTTATTATGTTCTGGATATGAAAAATAATATCTTGAGTTTGGGCCAACTTTTGGAGAAGGGATATGATATTTGCATGAAGAATCTTTATCTTACTATTAAAGATGCTTGTGGAACTTTGATTGCTCATGTGAAAATGTCAAAGAATATAATGTTTTCTTTAAATATTCAACATGATGCTATGAAATGCTTTAATGCTATTGTTAAGGATAAGGCTTGGTTGTGGCATTTGAGGTTTGGGCATCTTAATTTTGGTGGTTTGAAGCTTTTATCAACTAAAGATATGGTGAGAGGCTTGCCTTTTATCGATCATCCCAATGAAATTTGTGAAGGGTGTATTCTTGGAAAACACCATTGATTGAGCTTTCCTAAAGAAGCAAGATGGCAAGCATCAAAGCCTTTGGAGCTTGTGTACACCGATGTATGTGGTCCTTTGAAGCTTATGACAAATGGCAAGAATAGGAACTTCCTCACTTTCATTGATGACTATAGCCGGAAGACTTGGGTGTATTTTCTAAAGAGAAAGTTGGAGGTGTTTGATAAATTTAAAGAGTTCAAGACTCTTGTTGAGAAGCAAAGTGGCCACTACATCAAGATTTTGAGATCCGATCATGGTGGTGAATATACTTTCGATGCTTTTGAAGATTTTTGCAAAGAGCGTGGTATTGTGCACCAAGTGACTCCATCCTAAACGCCACAATAGAATGGAGTTGCCAAAAGGAAGAATAGAACAATCTTGGATATGGCTAGAAGCATGTTGAAAGGAAAGCGCTTGCCTAGAGAATTTTGGGCCGAAACCGTTGCATGTGCCATTTATCTCTTGAACCGTTGTCCAACTAAAAATGTTCGCTTCAAGACACCAGAAGAGGCATGGAGCTCTTTCAAGTCAAGTGTTTCTCATCTTAGAGTGTTTGGATGCATTGCTTATGCAAAGATTCCGGAAGCTAGTAGAACAAAGCTTGATGAAAAAGGTGAGAAATGTATTTTTCTTGGCTATGGTGATAGAACAATGGGTTATAAATTATACAACCCTTTTACCAATAAGGTGATCATGAGTAGAGATGTGATATTCGAAGAAGAAGAAATGTGGGATTGGAAAGAAAAAAAAGTCACCAATGATGTTGAGCTTGTTCTTGAAGAAGAAGAGATGGAAGTGTCAAATGAAGTTGAAAGAGAGCCACAATCTCCTCCACATGGATCCCCCTCATCTTATAGAAGTGATTCTTCTTCACCACCACCATCATCATCGGAGGCTAGTTCAAGTGAAAGGCCAAGGAAAACAAGAAACTTGCAAGAAATTTATGAAGAAATCGATATGGAGGAAGAGAACTTGAATTTATTTTGTTTCTTTATGGATATGGATTGTGATCCTATTGGTTATGAAGAAGCAATTCAAGAGAAGAAATGGAAGAAAGCCATGGATGAAGAAATTAATGTAATTGAGAAGAATGGTACATGGGTGCTCACTAGTCTACCACAAGGCCACAAAGCAATTGGAGTGAAATGAGTGTATAAGACAGAGAGAAATGCAAGTAGTGAAGTTCAAAGATACAAGGCAAGATTGGTTGCTAAAGGCTACAAGCAAAGAGCCGGAATTGACTATGGTGAAGTGTTTACTCCCGTTGCCCGAATGGAGAATATTAGATTAATGATTTCTTTGGCCACCCAACATAAATGGAAGATTTATCAACTTGATCTGAAATCAGCATTTTTAAATGGCTTTCTTGAAGAAGAGATTTATGTGGAACAACCCTTGGGGTATGTTAAAGTTGGGCAAGAAGATAAAGTGTATAAGTTGAAAAAAACTCTTTATGGGTTAAAACAAGCACCACGTGCTTGGAATGCTAGAATTGATAAATACTTTGTGGAGAATGGCTTTGAAAAATGTCCTTATGAGCATGCATTGTACACTAAGGTGGATGCCAATGGAAATTTTTTGCTTGTGTGCCTATATGTTGATGATTTGATCTTTACCAGGAATGCTCCTAACATGTTCAAGGAGTTCAAGAAGAGTATGATTCGAGAGTTTGAGATGACCAATATTGGTTTAATGTCTCACTTTCTTGGCTTTGAAGTTGAGCAAAAGGAAGATGGAATTTTTATTTCGCAAAGTGGCTATGCAAAGGAAGTGCTAAAAAGATTTGGAATGGAATCTTGTAATCCGGTGAACACTCCCGTTGAACGTGGAGTAGAGCTTCGAAAGAGCACTAATGGTGGCAATGTTGATCCAACTTACTTTAAAAGTTTAGTTGGTAGTCTCCGGTATCTCACTTGCACAAGGCCAGACATACTTTATGGTGTTGGGTCGATTAGTAGATACATGGAAGCACCAGACCAATCACATCTCAATGCGGCAAAGAGGATTCTTCGTTATATGAAAGGTACGCTCAATGACGGCTTGTTTTATTCTTGTGTTGATGATTTTAAGCTTGTTGGATATTCCGATAGTAATTGGGGAAGAGATTTAGATGAATGGAAAAATACTTCGGGCTTTGCTTTCTTTATGGCAAATGCGGCTTTTACTTGGTCTTCTAAGAAGCAACCTGATCTACTTGTGAAGCGGAGTATGTGGCCGCCAACTCCGTCGTTTGTCATGCTATTTGGTTGAGAAATTTGTTGGAGAACTTGGGATTTCCACAAGAAAGTCCCACGGAGGTACATGTTGATAACCGATCGGCAATCGCGTTGGCAAAGAATCCGGTATTCCATGAAAGGAGCAAGCATATTGATACTCGTTTTCACTTCATCTGGGAGCATGTGAAGCAAAAGGAAGTGGAGCTAGTTTATTGCAAGTCCTATGATCAAGTTGCCGATATTTTCACGAAGCCTTCGAAGCATGACGTGTTTGGAAGATTGAAGTTGATGCTTGGCATGAAGACTTTTGGAAATTGGGTTTAAGGGGGATGTTAGAAATATGTAAACCCAATTTGGGTATTTCCTTGTTTTACTTTTTGGGGGCTTTCATGTAATACCTTTATATTTTTGTCCTTAGTATGTAATAAGTGAAGTGTGTGTGTCTAGAATCTTGTACATAAATATGTAGTGAGTGTATATGTGTCTTTGTTCTTTTGTAAGAAAAAAAGAAGAAAAAACGTGGACAGAGAGACAAAGAAAAGAGAAGAGAAAAAGAGAAAAGAACAAGGGTTTTTGTGTGCTCGTGTGTGCTGTGTTTTGAAGGTGAAGGAAACGTTTTGTAAAACTTGAATCAAGTGAATGAAATCTGCATTTCTAGTGCCCAGATAAGTTTATTCACTGCTGTATTTTCTGCTCTATTTTGTGGTTGAAAAGTGCATGTTTGTAGCTTGATAGTGTCCTAAAAATTTGATCTGTTACTGCTGCGTATTAGCTCAGTTAGTGACTGTTTTTTTTGGAGATATTTGTGTGTGCATTTGGCCCCTTATTCCCCCCAACAATATGATCCCAAATAAACTATAAAAAAGGAGGTGAAAATGAATTCAATTCCAACCTCGATCACATGTCTATATAGAGCACTATATGGTACTAGGTGCTATTAGGAAATTAATGATTCGCCCAAATGCACAACAGAGATTTATCGGAACAACTCAATTTATTTGGACTCATGATTGAGATGCTTTTCTATACTAAACATATCCATGTGTTGTGCTTTAAGAAAACATCTATGATTTCCTACAAGTTTCTGAAAATACCTTGACAAAATAAAGATGATTTCCTAGAAGTTTCAGAAAATTAATATCTTCCGGATGAAGATATTGGCAAGAGTTTGCGATGACAGGGTAAGCTTTTTGCCTTAGTCTGAAAGTTATGGTGTCGTAAATGTTTTCCCCGAAGCCTAGAGCTTGGCATAAATCAGCTTAGTCTAGGATTGTGATGCATCTTTTTTGCATAACAACCTGGGCACGATTCCCCAGTCCTCTTCTGTTCATAGGTGTAAACTTTTTCCCTTGTATATTAAGGCGCAACTCATCTCGTACAACTTTCTGTATCCTGTTCTCTCTTATCTTTAACCATCAACTTCCTTGCCCTTTCCCACCCTTTCATCCCACTGGTTTTTCTCTCCGCTAATTAAACCATTTACTACCAGATTGTTAGGATCGGGAAAAATATATTTATACATCTATTAGTTAAAAAATTGCACCCACTACTTGATTGGATATGTATTCTAGAAAAGAAAACGAAACAATGAGCGGTGTATACAAAACCCAGCATGATTGCATGCCAAATAAAGAATCGAAATTCGAGCATAAAGTTATAGAACAAGTCTAACAATCAAGCTCATCCAAAGTGGTGAACAATGAATTGAAAGCAGAAAACAGAATCACTTCATGACAAGCCAAATACACCTCACAGTAGGTTGAAGTGACAGTTTAAAAGACATCACAAAAGCAAAAGAAGACGTGTTTTGCCACAAAGAAGTGGACCTCAAGTATTTCAATTTATTAATTTCAGGAATCCCCAAAAGATATCCGACAATGGGACAATGCAATCAAAACCAAAAAGAGAGAGACTAAACACATGAATCAACAAGTCGTCGGCCTCATGAGACGAAATCCAAATCAATGCAAGGTTTCTTTTTCTTCCACTGATTGTTGTAATTGATCACTACTAACAAATATGAGAAACTGCAGCTTCCTATGACACATGATTCATTTAGGTTTGGTCAGATGGCCAACAAACTTGTCAGGGCCTATCACCCGTTTCACGCTTTCCAGGCCAAATTCCCCCAGCTTCTTCTTCTGTTCCTTATCCACCAATTTTTTAGCCCTCAAACATTCTATCCCATAATTGCCCCATGGAACATCCACAAAATCCTTTTTCTTCTTTTTGTCATTGGAAGGCCACCTGACCTTCCGAATCTTCACCGACATCTTAAGTGCCTCCTCATGTTCACTAGCTTCCACAGCTTCTGCCTGAGCTTGTTAGGGTGCTTAGTTATATTTTTTAATGAAATTGGACAAGAGAAGTAGGATGTAAGAAAGGAAGGGATGATTGATGCAAATGTACAAAGGAGGGAAAGGCTTTATAGAAGTGCTTTTCATTACTTCGAAAAAGTGAGTACAACTTAGCTCTATTTATAGAGCCCATGTGCTTAATTACAAAACATCTCTCATGCTTCTTCTAGAATTATCTAGTCCTATTCATTTGCATAAATACAAATATCTTCTAGTGTAATTATTAATTCTACACACTTCTAATTATTTTAAACTTAGATATTTAAATACTTATTCTACATTATTTTAGAAGATTACAAATTGTTTTTTCTAATAGAGCTACATCAGCAGCCAACTTCTTTTTTCTCTTAGACAGGACTTTGATCTCATCACGGGCCTTAGCATCAGGAGCTATTGCTTTATTAAGTTCCCCCTGTGCAACTTTTAGCCCTTCCTGGGCTTTCTCTAGCATGATTCTGCTATCTTCAGTCACGTACTGTGCTCTTTTATTTTCCATGTCCTGTTTATTGGCACCAGCACTTCCCACAGGATTATCACCGCTTACTTCTTTTAGTTTGTTCTGCACAACTTCTGTTGCCTTGATCTTTGACTCAGTCACTGTTTTGAGTTTCTGGGTTAGTTCAACAACCTTTGTTTTAGCCTTGCCAGCCTCTCCAAGGCATTGACATTTCGCAGTTCTAGAATGCTGCTTCTGTTTCTTGAGATTATTTATTTCTTTCTGAAGCAAGTGAAGCTGTGTTTTCTGAGCCAAGTGAAGCTATGGATCTTTGTGGTAATACGTTCTGCAAATTTCAAAGAAAAATATGTAATCAAGAAAAATATGTAATCAACTATAACACATGATTAGCTTATGGAAAGGCTGCTACGACAATTGATGAGCTAAAACGACAGTTGTCTCAAGAATGCATGCTCTACATTTTGCGTCAAACTTTTATGGTTTATTGATTCGCCTTGACAAGATTAATCGAAAAAGTAATAGAAAAGGCTCAAAAAGCCCAACTTTTTGGTTAAATTTTACCCAAAAATTTCTTTTTTCACTCATTACCCCAAAAATCAAATCCAATATTTTCAAAAATTCATCCAAGATACGATCTCACTATCAGACTGCAGTAGTGAAAAGAATATACCTCCGCAGAATCCACCTTGGGAGAGTCGGTAGCATTTTGACGGTCTTTTTCTTCCATTGTATTATTCCCTTGTTGAGCCACTGCTTTCAATAAATGGTTCAAGAATCACTAAACAGAAAGAATTTGATAAAAAAAAAAAACCACTTGAGTAAAGGAAGTCCACCATGGTTAACTAAAGCGCCGCAAAAAAAAAAAAAGCCACACTACAATGGGGCAACAAGGAAACATACAAAAAGAAGTCTTCCCCTTTTTTTTTTTGATCCGCAAGTCTTCCCTTTTGTTACCTGGAACATCAAACGTTGCGGTATGTGGAACAGGAACTAGGAACGCGATACACTACGTGTCCTAAATTGTGGTGTGGTGGGGGCAGACTTCTATGGAATATGGATTAAGATTTACACAAAGAGATAAAAACCCAAAAGTACAACGTTATATTTGGAACTCTTGATGTACCATACATTTCTATAAACATTTTGACAGATTTTCTTTTATTAACGCTCCAATTGTTAGTTGGTTACATATGCACCTTTTCAATCAATTTCCTTCACCCAGCGGTGGAGCTATATGAGGACAAGTGGGGCCACAGGCCCCTGCTGGATGGTTTTGTTTTTGTGTTTTTCCTTCTTTTTTTTTTTCCTTCTCATTTGTTAAAAAAAAATACTCTTAGAAGTTTTAGTGTATCACGTTTAAACAAGAAAAAATCATTGAGGGCACCACCACATGGGGTCCAATGCTATTCTCTAACACATATTTGTGTGAGATTCAAAACAAAATATATGAATCCTGCATAAATATGAGACGGGAAGGGTATTAGGGCACCACCTAACAATGTCCCAAAATCACTAAATAATTAATTACTCACAAGCAAGTCTCCATTCACTGAACTTTCGCCTCCAAACCACCATGTGTTTATGGAATCATAATTATGGATTATAATTTTATCACAAAATGCAAATCAAGCGAGGCTACTTTTCACCTTCTCCTTTAATTCTTTATTTTTCTTTTTAAATTTATCAATAAGACCTCTATCTTTTATGTTGAAGATGATTCGTTTAGACTTAACCAATTGAACTATTTTCCCGGAGGAACTTATAAATTTGTCTACAAGATAAAACTATTTGAAGTTTTTTTCTTCGTAGCTATTTTAAGATTATCTGATAGCTAAACACTTTTCAACTAGGAATATGCCTTGAAGAAATAGTGCAAAAGAAAATAAAGGCATGTCAAGTTCGTAAAAAAGAGAGATAATTTTCTTTTTTTTCACAACAAAGTTGCGTGTATGGATTGTGCCCCCATTAGTACGAATTTTTGGCTACACCATTGCCTTCACCTATCCTAGAATAACACTCTCCAAGAGCCAAAGTATGAAATTAACAGCCGTCTTTGGCAAGTAAAAAAGAAAAACTTCATAAATGCATCCCCTCTTTAGCACCCATTTAACTAAAATATATATCAAAGAATCTATGCTCCAAAAACGGTGAAGGGATGTGCGGCTTCTTCAACTCAATCTCAACTTCATGGCTTTGGCGATAGGAAAATAGGAGTATGACTTAATATGTGAAGTATCTTGTGATCCTTATCACAAAAGGTTGCATATTTATGGGAGGACAAGGGTAATAGTACCCAAAAAAGAAAACCTCAATAAGCAGAAAAGCTAAAGAAGACTAACCATATAATATCCCAATTCCCAAGCACCAGACCACAGACAATAGCAGTAGTCACCACCCATAACAACGCGCTTTTAATCCGCTTGCCAACACTCCCGCACAAGGCAACGGGCACCTCAGCCATCTCATTATCCATAAAGCATCTCTATATGCTCATAGAGACATAGATACAATAACATGTATAATGGAAGACACATGCGGGGATAGTTAGGGACCACTGTATTTCTCAACTAAGTCTGTTTTACCCAATTCTCAAAAAATAGGTGCAGTCGAACGAATTTCGCTAATAATTTGATCTCAAAGGGCACAATGGAAAGATAATAATGTTTACATATATCCTTCAGTATCAGTTTTATCTCCATTCGACTCACTAGGAGATATTTACAAGTATCCAAAAGGTTACATCACATGGGGCAATCATCAGAAAGTTCAACAACGCATATCCAACAACCACAACTACAACTACACCTCAAGAAAGAACCCAAAATGGGAGTGGAATAATCAAATCTAGCCTTCAACAATGGACCCCCCAACATTCAAGTTGAAAGGGTGGAATTGCTTTTCCTACGTTGTTCTTCATTTATCTCTTACTCTCGCTCATCTCTCTCATTTTATTATTATTATTTAAATTTTTTTTTTATCACCGTTTCTCCTCTTCATCATGTCGGCACGACACGCGCATGCACACACACAGAGAAAAATGCACGTGTACATATTAGGATTTGGTCTTTGGGTTGATTCTCTTCCATGTGAAGCTATCAAGTTATATTCTAGTATTCTACGTATCGCGGCTATTGAACTCCACCCGGTAAACTAAAGGCTCGGATTTATATTTCGGTAAAAATTTGTATTCCTCCAAGGGTGCCCCGATATTTGGCCTGGCTAATCTCGGATGCATCTAACAAAGTAATTCCCGGGCCTATGTCCTAGGTACCAATCTCTATAGGGAGTGAAGATTGACAATTTTCCAAATGGTCCATGAGAAATGAAATTCTCAACTGTCCACCTTTTGAGATTCTAGCCAAATAAGTTGATGACTTGATCTAGAAGTTTTAGATGCAAATTTCCCCTCGGAAATTTCCTACACATGGTAATCCGCAAAATTCGAAAATCATGATAGCCAATTGTGCCTCCGAAATTTCCTTGCAAATGTTAATCCGCCCCTTTTGCTGGATTATTTCCGACGTAATTATAAATGATGATTATGTTATGATTTTAATGTCAAAGTATTTGACACCTTAGTCACATATTCTTCAAAATGGATAAATATAAAAATCATGGATAAACCCGAAGGAAATGTACCGACTTGTCCTGGTCGCCTTCGTAGTAGAACATGGCGAAGGGTACGACGAAGAACACGAGGAGGGCGTCCAGGATGTATATAGCGAGCCAGAGGGTCTTCATGGGGAATGTGAGGCTGCAGGCGCCGTTGTAGATCGCGTGCTGGCAGGCCTGGCGGTTGGCGACGTCGGCCGGCAGCATGAGGATGGAGAGGCCGAGGACGACGACGAAGTCAGGTTGACGTCGTCGGGGTGCTGGAAGTTGACGAGGAGGTAGACGTTGAAGATGAAGACCATGACGCGGACGACGATGGCGACGATCACCAGGGCGAGGTTGAAATCGCTCATTGTGACCAGTCCGGATCGGTTCGAGTCGGAAGCGAAAGCTAGGGTTTCGCGGTGGTGGGAAATTGAGACCGCTCTCTCCTCCTCTCTCTCATTTAACTCTCTCTCTCTTGAGACCTTGTATAAAAAAGTGAACTGTAAATTGCTGGTGATAGTGCGGTTAGAAAATCGCTGGTGGAACCGTGGAAGAGAAGGAATTTGTGTGTGAGTGAGAGGGAGAGAGAAGAGTTCGTGGCGGCAGGGGATGAAAGGGGGAGACTGGCTAGAGAGAGAAAAGAGTATGTTTTATTTGGCTTTGGGTTTATGAGAGGGACCCACCTACACTTCTTGGCACTACACGACAAATTCCGGGTCACTTTCGGATAAACATATTTCGGGTACCTAACATTTCTGAAAAAATATATATACTAGCATGAGACTAATTACTCGTAGTACGTGGTCAATGAGCAAAAAGTAAGACCCCTAGTACGTGATCAACGAGTCATCATTTTCCTTGGAAATTTGCTTCTTCTATCACTAGTTCCTTCAAGAGCTGTCGTAGCTTTTTGGGTTTTTTAAGGTTTGTTTAACTAGATTTTTTGTCTTTTCAATTGCACCTAATTTTAATAGATTATTAATTTGCATTGATGAGTGAAATCGAAAAAGTAAATTGATATACTTTTATCCAAATGCTTTTTCAAAATATCCAAGAGAAATCTCAAAAAGTCTCTAAATCTCTTAGCGGAACAAAGAACTTTTTTCGGAAACTCTCGTGAATTATTCATTTCGTAGAGCTCGTCGAATTTGTTGTTCATGTAAAAAATTAGCTTGATTGAACATCAATAAGTATATGATTGAAATAGATTTGCACAAGAAAAATGGGATGACAAAAATAATTCGAAACTTAATATTTCGATTTTTTTTTTCTTATGCAAATCTGTTTCGATCATGTACTCTTAATGTTCAATCAAGCTAATTTTTAACATGAATAACAAACTTGACGAGCTCTACAAAATGAATGATTCTAATTGTTGGTAGGTGGGTTTGCTTGAAATAGACAGTAGATTGGGCTGAAAAAAATAAATGCTCCGGTTAGTTGGTGGGTTTGCTCGACCAGAGTTTGATTCTTGAGGTCAGAATGCACGAAAGTAATATTTTGTGAATTTTTTAGTCTTGGAATGGATCGTCTGCCTTTGACAGATAATTAGTTGAGGTGCCCGAAAGCTAACCCGAACACCGCTGACAGTCTAAAAAAAAACGTACTCGTATTAAATTTGTTTTAGATATTGAAACCAATTTGGGTGTTGAGCTGTCACATATTACTTGTTGAAAATTCTAGGCATCTTCGATTCTGAATGAAATGTTTGAAAATTAGATCTATAACTTACACACTTCTGTCTCAAATTGCTAGACTTCTAAGAAAAAACGTTTCATTTTGAGATTAAAAAATAAAATTCTTTTGCGCATATTTCTTTGAGTTTTTTTCCACAATATTGAAGAGTGCGTGAAGTAATTTAATTTGGTGTAAAAAAACTTAAAAAATGATGATCGACAGTATTTTATTTTTCAAAATTGCATGACTTTTCTTAGGGGAGGACAATTTGGTATGGAAGGAGTTTTTTTTTTGTTAGACCGCCAGCGATGTTAGGGTCAGTTTACGCACACCTTAATTAATTTTCCTTCAAAGGCAGACCATCTACGCCAAGACAAGAAAGTTAATAGTATTTACTTAAAAGTTCATAGTGTAAAAAAAGAGAGCATACACCTAAAATATTATTTTTATGCATATAATTTCATATTCAATATTAGTTTTGTTTGACACATCTCGCCAAGTGTATTTTAAAAGGAAAATTCTAAAATCAGCCCAATAAACTGACAATAGTAAGTGTGTGAATTGAATGTGTATTAAAGAATGTATAAAGTACACAGAAATACGTGTTTTCCTTATTTTCTAGTGTGTTTATCGTCAGTCCAGTGGGCTGATAATAGCAAGACCGATTTTAAAAATATAAATTTTATAAAATTCAAAATTCAAATATATATTCTTAATATATATTCTTATTATTCTTATTTTTCTCTCCACTAATTATCCAAAATTCAAATACCAAAACGAACATGGTTAAGATTTAAATAAGAAAAAGGGAATGAGAGAGTAATGAGGCATGAGAGAGAGGAGGAGTAGAGAGAAATGAGGCATGAGAGAGAGAGAGAGAGAGAGAGAGAGAGAGACACGGTCAGCTTTGTGTCAACGTGCATGTGTGCAAGAATGAATAGTGTGTGAGAGTTTTTTGGTTGGACCCGCAAGACTTATAAGATTTGTAGCACATTAAAACTGTTAAACCGTCTCTCTCTCTAGAGCGCATTAACCATCTCTCTCTCTTTTCTTTTTCAGTAACCAGCATACCAAACCACAGTCACCATCCGGCAAGCTCCGGCATCCCCTCCTCCGCTGCCGACTCTCTCTCTCTCTCTCTCTCTCTCTCTCCTTCTCTTGTGTCACTTTCTTTCTTCTCATTTCGCCCGGCCAAGATGAGTACTTTCTCTCTCCTCTCTCTCTCATGTCACTTTTTCTCCTCTCTCTCTCATGTCACTCTTTCTCTCTCATCTGGTTCGTGCTTAGAGTCTTATTTTTATTTCCCAGTCGGTCCCAAGCCCGAATAAATGAGGAGGGTTGTGCGTTAGGTAGCTGAGAGGCAGCACGTAAAAAAACCTGTCAGATCTTTATGACATGAATTCAAATATGATTACGAGACATGCTAGGGCGTTCCCTTTAAGCGACGCGTTGTGCCTGCCTTCGGGTGCTTCAAAAAATGAGCAAGAGGCGCCATACCGGCGCTCGGGTGTGGTGATAAGTGAGCAAGGGTTCTCATGCGTGCCTGGACGAGTGCGAGTAAAGAAGCTAGCCCAGGACTATAGAATTCGTTTAGTAATTTGGAATATAGGGACATTAACGGGCAAGACTAAAGAGCTAGTTGACACCATGCTTAGGACGAGGATTAGTATAGCTTGCTTTCAGGAGACTAAGTTGGTAGGGGAGAAAGCTAGGGAGTTAGAGGACACAGGTTATAAGCTTTACTATACGGGTAAGGATAAACATAGAAATGTGGTAGGTACGGTAACGAGATTGTTTTAGTTGAAAGATTCGGTAGTTACGGTAACGAGAAAAGGAGATCGGATTATTTTAGTTAAGCTTGTGATCGGAGAGACTATAGTTAATATTATTAGTGCTTACGCACCCCAAGTAGGCTTGGATGATCTTATTAAAAAGCAATTCTGGGAGCAAATGGATGACGTGGTTCAAGGGATACCTTTTGAGGAGAAGCTATTTATAGGAGGCGATTTCAATGGTCATGTGGGAGTGCATAAGCAAGGGTATGAGAAGGTATATGGTGGCTTGGATTTGGTGACCTTAATGAAGGTAGAATGAGGATTTTAGATTTCGCGGTAGCTTTTGACCTTATAGTTGAGAATACTCTCTATAGGAAGTGAGAGGAGCATTTAATTACATTTAAGAGTGGAGCCAATAGAAGCCAAATCGACTATTTTCTTGCTCGAGGTGCAGACCGCTTGACATGTAAGGATTGTAAGGTTATTCCCGGAGAGTGTCTAGTAGCACAACATAGACTTTTGGTGTTAGATATTTGTCTCAAGGGGAATAATAGAAGGAGAAAGGAAATTAGATACCCACGGACTAAATGGTGGGGTCTAAGAGGGGAGAAACTAGAGGTATTCAAGGAAAGAATGTCTCAAGAAGTACGGTGGGGAGTGGAAGGCGATAGTGACAATATGTGGAATACGATAGCTGACGGAATTAGAAGAATATCGAAAGAAGTTCTTGGAGTCCAATTTCTAAGGAGACATAGTGGTGTAATGAAGAGGTTCAAACCATGGTAAAAGCAAAGAAGGAGTGCTTTAAAAAGTGGCAAAATGACCGGAATGTGAAAAAATTTCAGGGCTATAAGCAAGCTAGCAAGGAAGCTAAGAAAGCCATTAAGGATGCTAAGTTGAAAGCCTATGAGAATTTCTATGTTAGACTCGATAGTAAAGATGGGAAAAAGATTATTTACAAACTTGCTAAGCTACGAGAAAGGAAAACTAGAGACGTTTCTCAAGTTAAGTGTATAAAAGGAATTGATTCGATGGTGTTGGTGAAAGACGAGGCGATCAAGGATAGATGGAAGTCGTATTTCGATAAGTTGTTAAACGAGAAACATGAATGAGGCTTTGGTGGGGAGGAAGTGTATATACCTGGCGAGAACATAAAATATGAGTTTTATCGAAGAATACAAAAGTTTGAAGGGGTTAAAGCTTTAAAAAGGATGAAACCGGGTAAGGCCTTAGGACCAGATGGTATCCCTATTGAGGTGTGGAAAAGTCTAGGTGACTTGGGGGTGACTTGGTTGACGAAGTTGTTCAATAAGATTATTATGATTAGGAAGATGCCCGACGAATGGAGAAAGAGCACCTTAGTACCTATCTATAAGGATAAAGGGGATATTCAAAGCTGTAACAACTATAGAGGTATTAAATTGATGAGTCATACGATGAAGTTGTGGGAAAGAGTTATTAAGCATCGCTTAAGGATGGTGACTATGGTGTCAGAGAAACAGTTTGGGTTCATGCCAGGAAAATCAACCATGGAAGCTATCTACCTATTAAGGAGATTGGTAGAAAAATACAAAGCAAAGAAGAAGGATCTCCATATGGTTTTCATAGACTTAGAAAAGGCTTATGATAGGGTGCCTAGGGACATCATATGGTGGGTTCTGGAGAGAAAAGGAGTGACCAAAGGGTATATCGAGGTGATTAGAGACATGTATGAAGGTGCCGTCACTACTATTAGATCACTAGTAGGGGAAACGAGTGAATTTTCTATCACCATAGGATTGCATCAAAGGTCAGCTCTGAACCCATACCTCTTTGCCTTAGTTATGAATGAATTGACTAGATAATTTCAAGAGGATATTCCATGGTGTATGATGTTTGCAGATGACATTGTCCTCGTAAATGAAACCGCTAGAGGTGTTAATACGAAACTAGAAATTTGGAGAGAAGCATTAGAGTCAAAGGATTTTCGGATAAGTAGGAGTAAAACTGAGTCTATGGTGTGCAAGTTTAGTGGTACCAGTAGTACGCATGAATAAAGAGTGATGATCCAAGACCAGAAGATACCAAAGAGTGATCATTTTAGGTATTTAGGCTCAATTATTAGTAGAGATTGAGAGATTGTTGATGATGTGACCCATAAGATTCAAGTGGGGTGGCTCAAGTGGAGAAGCGCTACTGATGTACTATGTAACAAGAGGGTATCTACAAAATTGAAAGAAAAATTCTATGGAACTACCATTAGACCAGCGATGCTTTATGGGACAGAATGTTGACCTATTAAGAAATAATATGTGAGCAAAATAAGTGTAGCAAAAATGAGATTATTGAGGTGGATGTGTGGTAAGACTAGACAAAACAAGATTATAAATGAAAAAGTTCGTGAGATGGTAGGTGCAGCACCTATAGAGGAGAAGTTGAGGGAAAATAGGCTAAGGTGGTTTGGGCATATCTACCGTAGACCAGAAGATGCAGTAATTAAGAGAGCGGATAGGATAGCTCTAGGTAGCAATGTTACGGAGAGGGGTAGACCTAAATTGACATTAGATGCTATAGTGTGCAAAGATATGAGTATAATGGGTCTGCGTGAACAAGTGGCCATTGACAGAATTCAATGGAGGAAACGGATTTATGTAGCTGACCCCAAGTGATTGGGACATAAGACTTGGTTTAGTTTCAATAATGTATCAAATTAGGTTTGTAATTTGTCCAGTGTCTGTTCTTGCTGTTCTTTCTTTTTGATCAAATTCCTTTTCTTTTTCTTTTTTATTCTTGGACCGTTTATTGAATGTAGTGGCTCCTAAAAACCAGAGTTACCATCTGGCAAGCTCCTTTGCCGCTAAGTCTGTCTCATAGGTATAACTCTCTATCTCTCTCCTTTCCTTTTCCCCCTTTCTTCTCTCGACCCTGTGGAAAGTTTCTGCCTTTCTGGATTGATTAGGGTTTTAATATATCAAATTAGGTTTGTAGTTTGTCCTATTTTCAGCGTTTGTTCTTACTTTTCTTTCTTCAAGATCAAATTATTATTATTATTATTTTTGATTGTTGGACCGTTTATTGAATGCAGTGGCTCATTAGGAAATAGTCAATTTTATCGGCGCCCTTTTCTTGTTCTTTTTTTTTTATAATCAAATTCTTTTTCTGTCTAGTGATTCTTGGGCCATTTATTGAAAGCAGTAGCTCAACAAGGGAATAATACAATGGAAGAAAAAGACCGTCAAAATCCTATCGACTCTCCCAAGGTGGATTATGCGGAGGTATATTCTTTTTAGTAATGCAGTTTTGGTAGTGATATCGTATCTTGGATGAATTTTTGAAAATATTAGGTTTGATTTTTGGGGTAATGAGTGAAAAAAGAAATTTTTGGGTAAAATTTAACCAAAAAGTTGGGCTTTTTTAGCCTTCTCTATTTCCTTTTCGATTCATCTTGTCGAGGCGAATCAATGAACCACAAAAGTTTGATGCAAAATGTAGCGCATGTATTCTCGAGACAACTGTCGTTGTTTTAGCTCATCAATTGTCGTATTAGCCTTTCCATAAGCTAATCATGTGTTATAGTTGATTACATATTTTTCTTTGAAATTTGTAGAAGATATTACCACAAGATCCACAGCTTCACTTGTCTCAGAAAACACAGCTTCATTTGGCTCTGAAAACACAGCTTCACTTGCTTAAGAAAGAAATAAATAATCTCAAGAAACAGAAGAAGCACGCTAGAACTGCAAAATGTCAATGGCTTGGAGAGGTTGGAAAGGCTAAAACAAAGGTTGTTGAACTAACCCAGAAACTCAAAACCGTGACTGAGTCAAAGATCAAGGCAACAGAAGTTGTGCAGAACAAACTAAAAGAAGCAAACGGTGATAATCCTGTGGGAAGTGCTGGTGCCCATAAACAGGACATGGAAAATAAAGAAACGAAGTACGTGACCGAAGACAACAGAATCATGCTGGAGGAAGCCCAGGAAGGGCTAAAAGTTGCACAAGGGGAACTTGACAAAGCAATAGCGGCTGATGCTAAGGCCCGTGATGAGATCAAGGTCCTGTCTAAGAGAAAAAAGAAGTTGGCTGCTGATGTAGCTCAGGCAGAAGCTGTGGAAGCTAGTGAACATGAGGAAGCACTTAAGATGTCGATGAAGACTTGGAAGGTCAGGTGGCCTTCCAATGACAAGAAGAAGAAAAAAGATTTTGTGGATGTCCCATGGGGCAGTAATGGGATAGAATGTTTGAGGGCAAAAAAATCGGTGGATGCAGAACAGAAGAAGAAGCTGGGGGAATTTGGCCTAGAAAGCGTGAAAGGGGTGATAGGCCCTGACAAGTTTGTTGGCCATTTGACCAAACCTAAATGAATCATGTGTCCTAGGAAGCTGCAGTTTCTCATATTTGTTAGTAGTGATCAGTTACAACAATCAGTGGAAGAAAAAGAAACCTTGCATTGATTTGGATTTCGTCTCATGAGGTCGATGACTTCTTGTTGATTGATGTGTTTAGTCTTCTTTTTTTTTTTTTTTTGATTGCATTGTTCCATTGTCGGATATCTTTTGGGAATTCCTGGAATTAGTAAAATTGAAATACTTGAGCTCCAGTTCTTTGTGGCAAAACATGTCTTCCTTTGCTTCTGTGATGTCTTTTAAACTGGCACTTTGACCTACTGTGAGGTGTATTTGGCTTGTGAAGTGATTTTGGTTTCTGCTTTCAATTCATTGTTCACCACTTTGGATGAGCTTGATTGTTAAACTTGTTCTATAATTTTCTGCTCGAATTTTTATTCTTTATTTGGCATGCAATCATGCTGGGTTTTGTATACACCGCTCATTGTTTCGTTTTCATTTCTAGAATACATATCCAATCAAGTAGTGGGTGCAATTTTTTTAACTAATAGATGTATAAATATATCTTTCCTAATCCTAACAATCTGATAGTAAATGGCTTATATGGATGGAGTGACGAACCATTGGGATGAGAAAAAAGAACCATTGGGATGGAGTGAAGAACCATTGTGATGAGATCAAGGTCCTGTCTAAGAGAAAAAAGAAGTTGGCTGCTGATGTAGCTCAGGCAGAAGCTGTGGAAGCTAGTGAACATGAGGAAGCACTTAAGATGTCGATGAAGACTCGGAAGGTCAGGTGGCCTTCCAATGACAAGAAGAAGAAAAAAGATTTTGTGGATGTCCCATGGGGCAGTAATGGGATAGAATGTTTGAGGGCAAAAAAATCGGTGGATGCATAACAGAAGAAAAAGCTGGGGGAATTTGGCCTAGAAAGCGTGAAAGGGGTGATAGGCCCTGACAAGTTTGTTGGCCATTTGACCAAACCTAAATGAATCATGTGTCCTAGGAAGCTGCAGTTTCTCATATTTGTTAGTAGTGATCAGTTACAACAATCAGTGGAAGAAAAAGAAACCTTGCATTGATTTGGATTTCGTCTCATGAGGCCGACGACTTCTTGTTGATTGATGTGTTTAGTCTTCTTTTTTTTTTTTGATTGCATTGTGCCATTGTCGGATATCTTTTGGGGATTCCTGAAATTAGTAAAATTGAAATACTTGAGGTCCAGTTCTTTGTGGCAAAACATGTCTTCCTTTGCTTCTGTGATGTCTTTTAAACTGGCACTTTGACCTACTGTGAGGTGTATTTGGCTTGTGAAGTGATTTTGGTTTCTGCTTTCAATTCATTGTTCACCACTTTGGATGAGCTTGATTGTTAGACTTGTTCTATAACTTTATGCTCGAATTTTTATTCTTTATTTGGCATGCAATCATGCTGGGTTTTGAATTCACCACCCATTGTTTCGTTTTCTTTTCTAGAATACATATCCAATCAAGTAGTGGGTGCAATTTTTTAACTAATAGATGTATAAATATATCTTTCCTGATCCTAACAATCTGATAGTAAATGGCTTATATGGACGGAGTGACGAACCATTGGGATGAGAAAAAAGAACCATTGGGACAGAGTGAAGAACCATTGTGATGAGATCAAGGTCCTGTCTAAGAGAAAAAAGAAGTTGGCTGCTGATGTAACTCAGGTGGAAGCTGTGGAAGCTAGTGAACATGAGGAAGCACTTAAGATGTCGATGAAGACTCGGAAGGTCAGGTGGCCTTCCAATGACAAGAATAAGAAAAAAGATTTTGTGGATGTCCCATGGGGTAGTAATGGGATAGAATGTTTGAGGGCAAAAAAATCGGTGGATGCAGAACAGAAGAAGAAGCTGGGGGAATTTGGCCTAGAAAGCGTGAAAGGGGTGATAGGCCCTGACAAGTTTGTTGGCCATTTGACCAAACCTAAATGAATCATGTGTCCTAGGAAGCTGCAGTTTCTCATATTTGTTAGTAGTGATCAGTTACAACAATCAGTGGAAGAAAAAGAAACCTTGCATTGATTTGGATTTCGTCTCATGAGGCTGACGACTTCTTGTTGATTGATGTGTTTAGTCTTTTTTTTTTTTTTGGTTTTGATTGCTTTGTCCCATTGTCGGATATCTTTTGGGGATTCCTGAAATTAGTAAAATTGAAATACTTGAGGTCCAGTTCTTTGTGGCAAAACATGTCTTCCTTTGCTTTTGTGATGTCTTTTAAACTGGCACTTTGACCTACTGTGAGGTGTATTTGGCTTATGAAGTGATTCTGGTTTCTGCTTTCAATTCATTGTTCACCACTTTGGATGAGCTTGATTGTTAGACTTGTTCTATAATTTTATGCTCGAATTTTTATTCTTTATTTGGCATGCAATCATGCTGGGTTTTGTATTCACCACCCATTGTTTCGTTTTCTTTTCTAGAATACATATCCAATCAAGTAGTGGGTGCAATTTTTTAACTAATAGATGTATAAATATATCTTTCCTGATGCTAACAATCTGATAGTAAATGGCTTATATGGACGGAGTGAAGAACCATTGGGATGAAAGGGTGGGAAAGGGCAAACAAGTTGATGGTTAAAGATAAAAGAGAATAGGATACAGAAAGTTGTACGAGATGAGTTGCGCCTTAATATACAAGGGAAAAAGTTTACACCTATGAACAGAAGAGGACTGGGGAATCATGCCTACGTTGTTATGCAAAAAAGATGCATCACAATCCTAGACTAAGCTGATTTACTATGTGGGGGCTAAAACAACCTTGAATCTTTCTCTTCCTTCTGTTGAATGGTGGAGGGATGGAACGATGACTTGTGTATCTGCAAACCGGAGGGGGATGTTCCTCTGGGTAGAAGCTCCGATGAATAAGTCAGCAAGTGAAGCAAGACAAAGATTGAAAAGATTAGTCAGAAAGTATGGTGAGAGTGAATAGTGTTCTTTTGGTATTTTTCTAGACATGAACACAACAAAGGCATGACAAACATGTAAACGGTGCTTGCACATGTAGAGGTTAAATGCTCGGAAAAGCCTTTGGGAATCGTAAGTCGTTCAGCGGGGCCCGAAAGTGCCTTCTCGTGACTCGTAATGACGTTACAGATGAACTGAGACAATTGGACAATCTTAGGGATGACATGTAAATAGCAAGGGTCAGGTTTGACCTTGGCCCTTCTCACATTTATGAAACCTTGACTATTTCGGCCCACTACAATAGCCCCTCTATTCCTCTTTCACAAGGTCGATAGGGAAGGAAGAATTGAAAATTGTGGCCAAACGATAAATGAATTGACATGGATCTGCCGAAACACTTCCTCCGAATGATCCGTTTAACGAAAGATATTCGCGTCATTAATGCTTCTGTAACTGCCATTCCTTGAACCTCCACGTGGCAGACAGGCATTAGTGGTTCAGTATGGCACGTCCCGTCCACACAACAGTTCAATTTTGGGGGTGACTTCAGTCGTTCTTACCCTTTTTCGTTCCAAACTCAAAGAATCGAAGCTTTTGTTGCGTTTTGATCTCAATCTCTACTCGATTTTCAAGTATTTCTTCATTCTCCATCCATTTCTTTGTGTTTTCGTCGTTTTTGTGCAAGTTATTATCCTAAAATAGGGATTTTTGTCACCGCTTGCACTGCCGTGCATTGTAGAACACTGTTGAACACCCAGAAATGCATAGTGATCTACAAAGTGTTCTTTCGAAGGAATAAGCACCTTCAACTGGTGTTCTTTAGAGCTTATGAACACCTTCAATTCTTTCAAACTCTAATACGTAACAAATGAGATCATCAATTTAACCGAACGATACCTAAGACGCCGAATGATAGAACAGACTGATGCAATGCACAACTTTACGAAACACTCGGCGTTTCTGGATGGTACATAACCATTCATGAGTTTCTTAGCAGAACGGTGATTGAACACCAAACGTAGGCACTTTTAGGACTTTTGACCATTCAATCAGCTAACGGTCTTCGCCCTTGCACTTTTGTTTTAGGTATGGCGTCATCCTTGTCTTCTTTGATGAGGATCATTTCTGATGAGGGAGCTTCGACGGAATTCAAACGGTCGGATCCAGAGATTTCTGACGCCATTAGGTATTACACTCGACACTCCCAAACCGGTGGAGAGACTATTCCTCAGTTTGAAGAGCTCGAAGGGGTAGAAGCGATCGATTTTCCTTTTTCAGCTATCCCCCTCTGCGCGATCGGTCTTGACCCAGACATAGTGGACATAGAGGACGATTCCGAGGACAAGAATGCGGAGGATCCAAACAAAGATGACAACGGTGAGGGTGAAGACGGTGAAGATGATGAAGCTGACGATGAAGGGGCCGAAGGAGAAATGGGCGGCGAGGATATGCCGGCTGTGTCCTTGAGCCGAGCGTATGAAGAGGCCGGCGCCCAATCGTCTACTCAGCCTTGTAAAAGGAGAAAAATTACCCCGATGGACCCTAATGAGATCTTGGACCGTTCGGGAAGAGAACCCTACCCTTATTGGCGGTGTTATAAAGATCGGGAGGGCTTTGCCCTCTTTCGAGAGTCCTGCGAAATCTCAGACGACATTTAAAGCCCTCTTCCGAGAGTCCTGTGAAATCCCGGATGACATTGTCTGTAACACTCTTTTTAATTGAGGTGCTTAAATGTTATATTTAATAACTTAAGGGCTAAAGTGCAATTTTTTTTAAATTTGTGCATGTGTGCCGTGTGTGTGTGCTGATGTGTTGTGTGTGTGTGGGTTTCTTTAAAACAAAGAAAAGAGAAAGAAAAAAAAACAGAAAGGAAACCCATCAAGGAGTTGTTCCAACGTGGAGAGAGAGAGAGAGAGGGAGAGAGAGAGAGAGACGGTGGAAAGAAGAGGTGGAAGAGTGATTGAAACCTCAATTCAGTAGGTAATTTTCATTCCCTTTTTGCTTAAATTCGTGTATAACAAATGAATATGCATAACTGTGTTTTGAGCAGAATTGAATCTGTCCTGTTTTTGATGAATATTTCTTGTTAACATACCGATCATGTTATTTTCTGATAATTTTACTGTAGGTGCCTCTGTGAGTTTAGTTTATGCTGTAAAAATTTCAGAATTTTCTGAATAGTATGGAAAAAGATAAAAATCTTGAACCAGGCTGCAGTCAGATTCGCGTCTGGGCAGACAGCCCAGACACATGTTGGAAAAACGGGCATAACTTCTTGCTCGGGTACCGGTTTTACTCACCGTTTCTTGATTCCGAAACTAGACTCGCATATCTTTCTGAATATGTATGGGTTGTGTCGTGGTTCTTTCTAGATTATAGCAGTTTTTGAATTAAAGTTCAGGTTTTGGTGATTCTGGAATTCTGGGCAGGTTTTGTAGCTGTGTTCTTAATCAATTTTGTCATAGTTAAATGTACTTATTGACTATGGGTTCTCATGAGTCTTAAACATTGATCAGTTGGTGAAGTTTTGATGTTGAAATTATTGGAAAAGATTGAGTATATGATTTTTAATGAGTATTCGATCGCAGACTGTTCTGCTGGAACTGTGATTTCTGTTTCCGACGTGTAACTTTATTTGGGCATATCTTAGTCATTCGGAGTCCAATTTGGGCAAATTTTATATCTAGATTGATGTACTAGAAGTCTTCTTGCTAGTGGTGGTGGTCTTGTAGGATTCTTTGAAACCTATAGAATTTTTATAGTCAGAAATCGATCAGTGGTTCTGTTGATAATGTGTGAAATTGTGGAATTCTTGGTTTTGGGTACGAATTGGTGAATTTACTTTTGTTCGGCATACGTTAAATAGTTGAATTCATGCAGAACATTGTTAATGCATTTGTTAAAGCCTTAAAAGTATTTCTATACTAAAATGTTTGGCTTGTGGATAGGTGACGAGTCGGTGAATCAAGGAGCACCGAAACCATAGTTGTACTTTCTTTTGGAGTACGAGGTGAGTGTTTGATTCATAGATGTTGTTCTATATTGAACTGAACTTGAATGTTGGCTTAGTGCCCGGTGATTGGCTTTATGCCATATGGCTTTATGCCTTAAACTATTGGCTGTGTGCCCGGTGATTGGCTTAATGCCAAAAGGCTTTATGCCTTAAATTATTGGCTTTGTGCCCGGTGTTGCTTTTAATTACTTGGTTCACTGTTTGACTGGTTGAGATATATCTTTTAGCTGTACCTTTAATATGGAATTGCATCCATGTCTCATAACACTCCTGGATTCCATTTTGGAATCCAGTTTTGCAGGCGTTGTAGATATCCACTGCTGATCGTCGTGGGGTTGTACGCTCGCTTAGGGTAGCACGTCGGGAAGGCTGGACTAGTTTTGGCAAAATTTTGTAAATAGGGATGTAGTTGCAGCCTATGTTTAAATTTGGTTTATTGTATAGTTTAATGCTTTCTTAAGACTTCCGCTGTGTTTGTAAGAACGTTAAGTTTTGCGTTATCAATAAAATGGTTGTTGGATAATTTAGTTGCTAAAACTTGAGTTATAGAAATGGGTTGGTGGTTGATGTTGCACCCTCACGTCGGTTTAGGCTCATTTGAGTGCTGGCCCGGGGTGGGGTGTGACATTGTCATTTCTCTTGTTGAGGCAACTGAATCAAATTCAGCGATGAACATATTATCGTGCCTTTGATGGCAATTACCGAGGGCGGGCTTCGGTTTCCAATGCATAGGATTCTTGGGGAGATCCGTCATACATTCAACTTGACCCTATGCCAATTGAGCGTAAATACATACAGGCTTATCCACTCGGTCATAAAGCTCGCCGAGGTTAAGATGTTCCACTTAGAGGGACATCATATCTTCGAAAACTACATGATGTCTCGAAACCCAAAATATGATCAGTATTTACATGTGTGTTTGGAGAGGGAAAGAGAAGCTCGTTGGCGAAGGGATGTACGACTTTGAGAAATGGGCTACGAATTATGTGGAGATTCGAGGAAATTACATTTTCGGACCTCATGAGTATGGGAGGTTTGAGGTACGGACCCGTAGGGAGAGCCATGTAAGCATAGGACAACTTCCTTTTTAATTATATATGTATTTGTTTTACTTAGTACTAGCATGTTTTTTTTTGTTATTAACATATACCTTCTTGCTTGGAAGATAGCAGAAAAATCAATAAGGAGTGGTCGAAGAGGGCCACGAACTGCGGCCTAGTTAAAGCTCTGTTATTCATTCCGGAGGAGGAAAGGGACACTTACAAATTACTGGACTTCGAGCCAATGTATAAGGGCTTCATCCGAAGGAAAGCATCCAAGCCAGTCATCATCGAACTAGAAGGGTGAGGGACCGATCCCCAGGCGTCGTTCAGTGAATTGCCTGAGGAACTTCTTCCGAGCGCCAACAGACCACTCCAACGGTTAATCAGGGAACTGATTGAGGAAGTACCTTTCATGCTCGATAATGAAATGTTTCCTCGGAACGTGAAAGCTATGCTGCAGGAGAAGAAAGACAAAAAAGAAAAAGAAAATGCCGAACGTCCGGAGCGTTGGAATCGACCCCTTGCTCCAACCTTTTGACTCCACCTCCTCCCCTTTCGTCCCTCAATCGAACATCCACCACTCCTCTCTCCTTGAAAGACGCACAAGCCAGAAAAAGGCCCAAGACAATGCTGCCATTAGAAGAAGGGGATGATGTGGCCAAGGAAAAATACACCCCCGGCTAGGGAATCCCCTGACACCCGAACTTCATCATGCCCTATAAGAAGTAGGTCCTGACCTCCAACAGCTTGCAAATGGATCCTACCGTTGCCTTCATCCTTTTCTTTGGCTTAGCTCTGCCAAACGATATCCAGCGTCTGAAGACGCTAAAGTCAGCGATGGAAGACTATTATTATCATTCGGGCAGGGAAAGCTCTTTCGACACATCTGTTGCTCGTTTATTCTTTGTTCACTTGTTTCTGTGCATAAACTTTTCCATCTATTTTACACTCAGGCCACTCAGTCGTTCATGTGCGCTCAGTGTTACCTGAGCGAACATGAACATGATAAGGCGATGAAGTTGCTGCGATAGTCAGTGGAATTCAACCAGAGCTAGGTGGAGGAGTACAAGAAGACCTTGCAAGAGTCAGATGCCGAGCGCCGAAAGCTGGAAGGTCAAGTGACAAACTCAGAACGAGTTGATCACAGGATTGTAGGGTGCCGCTGAGTAAGCCAGATTCGAGTGAAAGGCTGAAGGGAGGAAGGAGATGGAGGGAGAGTTGGAAGCGAATTTGAAGGAGGTGTATGACGAGGGCTACTGAAAGGCTGAGGACGACATTGTGGACCAGGTGATAGAGGTCGAGGCGAACGTTCGAACCAACTAGCATTCGAAGAGCTTTAGGCTCAGCTACTGCAAGTGTCTTGATGACATGGGGATCAGGCCGAAAGATGAATGAAGGGCCACCGTTGAAGTGCCTCCCCTTGTTGCAGTCGAGGCAACGCAGAAAGGATCAACTGTGGGCTCTTCGACCGGCGCGCCCTCGAGAGTCACCACCTGGATTTTTGAGATGGAAGATCCGAGAAACTGAGAACTCGTTTGAAAAAGGCTTTTGGTCTTAGCGAAAATGTTAAGACTTTGGGTTCGGGGGCCATGTTACGAATGGGTTTGTCAAAAAACACTCCATTCACCCGGTAAAAACCGGTCTCTACTAAACATTTTCAAAAGGGGAAAACTTTGAATATCCTTCGGGAAATCAAACTCTTTAATAAACAAGTAAAGGGAAAAGGGATATGGGAAGAGATATATCACATTAGCGTGCATGTGGTGCTTGTTGTACAGAAATGATGAGTGAATGATGACGTGAAAAATGAAAGAACTAATCAGCAAACTATCCAGATCATAAGATTTCTCACATGGCTTACCATAATGCCGCGCACGGGTTTTTGATACGCCAGTGCATCCTCCTTGCAATTAGACTATCAACATTACTCAGAATAACGCCTGGTGCATCGTATATCCCGCATGATGTTTTTTAAAGACATTGAACGGTATATAACTTATGACCCGCCTTAGAATAACACCATTCATTCAAGCCATGAATATAAAACAGCCTTTTGATTCATCTAATCACTTAGAACAATCAAGAAAATTTCATTTAGAAATCGAAACATGGCTTGTAAATATGGTCTCATTCTGAAATGCACCGATGACAGTATTTCTGTAATATAGACCATCCTGACAACGAATGGCCATGATCCAGAGAGTCTGGATGAATAAACAATAAGCAGTAAAACATCGTGCGCTTAAACATACTACACAGTGCGATGCATCAGAACACCACGCGGCGTGGTATGTCCAGTGTAGTGATCATTTTAGTTTTTGAAAATGATTTTAAAGTCAGTACTCAACCCAAAAGAGGTCAAGCCTAACTGCAGAAAAGTCCCCTCAGGGCCAGGACAGGGCCTAGCCCAAGGAAACTTGCATTTTACCTTTTATCTTGAGCTTCAACAAGGATGGGCAGTTGTAGATGAAAGCGTGTGGATGTGTGGATATATGCTGTTTGTTGGATGTTTAGATGGGGGGGTAGGGGTCTCGAAGTTAGGAAGAGACTAAGTTTTGAAGGTGAGGAGAAAAATGGAATGTTTTGAGAAATGCTCGGAGAATGTTTTTCGAACAACTTTCTCAACGCTTGGAAATAGAGAAGGGATGTAATGGGAAGATGAGAGAGAGAGATTAGGGGCCCCTTTCATTTGAGTGGAGGGGTGTATTTATAGGCAAGAGCCAAGGATTTCAATTCAAAATAGGGGAGGTGTCTTCTGGGCGGGCTGGAAGAGCTTTTTCAGCTAAGCCGTTTTGTAGCTGTACCTCAAGTGAGCGTGACCGACAGCTTTTTGAGCCAGTCAGAACTTTCCTAAAACGTCGTGCGGTTTACTTCATGACCTCGTGCGGTGTAATGAATGTCATTGTACCGCGCAATGTAGAAGTGTGTCGTACGGTGTTCCAGGTTCAATCCTGGGCCTTTTAGGCTTTATTGGGCTTTTGGTTTTTTTTTTTGGTATTATGGGAGCCCCTCATTCAAGCTCTCGAAGGTATTTGTTTCCTTTATTTCATCATCGGAGTATTTAAAGAACCTCTGAGGTCTAGATTGGGGTGTCTACATCAACTGACAAAGTTGCTGCTGGTGCCACTTCTGAGCCTTTGCCTGAAAAGCCTCAGCCAACCTTTTCTTCCACCCCATCTCCCGAAGCCTCCGACTTTGAAGTTTTAAGTCTGTTTTTTAAAACTTTTTAAATTTGATCCGGTCGGCGCCGAACAGTAGACTTATGCCGTATCGTTGTCAGTAATTAATTCTAAGTTCTGGGTTTTGAGGATAGCACTAAACGATTTACCACCGCTATGCCTCAATTTGTAACTAACACAGGTTTAGGGATGGCACCGATTGATCTACCACCGCCATGCCCTGGTCATGTTGGATGCTTCTTGCATTGATTCGTTTCGTTTTAGGAAGTTAAAATTTTTTCAAGTTTTTTCGTTTGTATGTCATCACGTACTTCTTGCTCGTACACAGTTCTGTTCAGAATGTTTTGCTCATTGATGTTGTTCGGTCAGATGTTTATCTATAGAAAAACAAGTAATGTACGTTCGGGGATTTACCTATCTAAGAACCTCCTGCCTTGCTGGATTCCTGCAGTAAAGCTAGGGATTTGCCGAGGTAGAAAAAGGGTGGGTAAAGCTTTTTGTAAAAACTGCTAAGCCCTAGCAGCGGGAAACCACGTTAGAAAAAGATGGGTGAAAGTGCCTAGCCTGAAGGCGATGGGTGAAAGTGTTGAGCCCGTAAGCGATGGGTGAAAGTGTCGATCCTGGAGGTGAACCAGTGTTTCCGACGGCAAAACATTGGGTGAAAGTTCCTGAGCCCAAAGGCGATGGTAATGTCGGAAAAGTACGCCAAACCGTGTTATGAGATTACTGGACAAAAAAGTGAAATGAACAAAGGAAGACTTTCATATAACAGAAGAAGAACCCCAAAGAGGTAACCTTGGCCCTAAGGCTTACATTGATAAATTTCAATACAAAAAGACAAAAAATAAACCAAGGGTCGATGAAAGGCCTCCTGATCCTATCTGTGGAACTTTATGAGTTTCTGGACGTTCCAAGAATTTTCAATCGGCGTTCCATCCATCTCCTCTAGCTTGTAGACTCCATGACCAATTTTCTGCACCACCCGATAAGGTCCTTTATATGGGTCTTTGAGATTTGTCAACTTGGCTACCTCGGTGACCATACGAAGAACAAGATCCCCAATGTTAAAGGGACGAGGGCAAACGTTCTTGTTGCAGCCCCGAGCAATCGCTTATTGATATAAGGCGTGCTTGAGATTGGTTTTGTACCTTAACTTCTTAGCTAAATCAAGCTCGGCACCAACGAGGGTGTTGTTATCAATCGGAACAAAATTCACTGTGTGGCCCGTCGGTTAAGGTCGCTAAAAGTAGGACGGCTTCCATACCGTAGGCCATAGAGAATAGAGTTCAGCCAGTCACTATCGAGGGGTGGTTCGGTTTGCCCACAGGATGTGTGGCAATTCATCAACCCACTTGTCGAGCTTTCGATCCAACCGTCTCTTTAGTAGGGGTGAGCACGAGTCGAGCCGGGTTTGACACTCACCCGTCCCCGACTCGAACTGATTGGGTTGATATATTCTGGAACTGACTCCGTCCGAATGAACAAGGGAAATCGTCTGATCGGACTGATGGTTGGGGCGACCGAGCTCACCAGAAATAGATCAAGAAGAGAGATTTTGTACAAAAAAAATGAGAGCTTCAACTAAGCAAAGCTTCAACTAACCCAAAATTGAATTTTCGAAAAAAATTAAAGATCTGAAAACGATGATAGAGGAACACGATTTCCAAATCTATACAAATATGCACATAATATGTGTGTGTATATATATATATATATATATATATATATATAGAGAGAGAGAGAGAGAGAGAGAGAGAGAGAGAGAGAGAGAGAGAGAGAGAAAAGTTGGCAAATGAGGTGAAATCTGTCTGACCTGGCCATCGACGATGGCAATGGAAGGAAAAACGTCTTTGTAGTTTGTTTACCAGAGTCCAGAGCAGTCATATTCTCCATTATTGTCGTATCATGTATGTTAGAAAGAAGTAGAGGACAGTGCGGCGACTTAGGTTTCTTTGAGTCAGAGGCGTGTATAAGTTGTGTGTGTGTATGTGTGTGTGCATGTGTTATACATACATATATATAGATATATACATATATATATATGTATATATACAGTCCACTTCTTTTAAGGGCGCCCTTACCGTATTACGGTAAGGGCTTCCCCTTTTCTCCCCTTTCCCGACCATATTTCGATGATCCGAGCCGCTCAATGTGTTCAAAATGTGATTTTAAGGGTACATACAAGAAATCAGCAAAAAAAAAGATCCGGAAGGGCTTGATTTGAGCAGTTTTTATTTGAACCGTTTGATAAAATACAAACAAAAATTGCTCGGATCAAGCCTTTTCCGGTCTTTTTTTTTGCTGATTTCTTGCGGGTACCCTTAAAATCACGTTCTGAACACATTGAGCGGCTCAGATCATCGCAAAATTAGTCAGGAAAGGGACTTCCTTACCGTAATACGGTAGGGGCGCCCTTATAAGAAGTTTTTTGTGTGTATTTTTATATATATATGGTCGGGTCGGGGTTGACGAGATGGATACATAATGACCCAAACCCGGAACCGAAACTCCATTTTTTTGCAGAACCCAACCCTTACCCGATCAAAGCACCAGTACGAAGACACCCGAAACCATTCGGGTCAGTTTAGGTCAGGTTGGACCCGCGGATGGGCAGGTATTTTGCTAAGCCCTACTCTTTAACGTTTTGTTCGATGCCTCGGCTTGTTCGTTGCCTTGTCGGTAGGCCATCGACGAATTCTGAATCGTGATGTTGTGCTTCTTGTAAAAGGCCTTAATTATGGTAGCCACAAACTGGGTACCATGTCCGGGAGGATCGCGTAAGGCATGCCGAACCTGGATATGATGTGTTTCCAAACAAAGCGCTCTACATTGCCAATTGTTGTATGAACCAACAGAGCGACTTTCACCCACTTTGTGAAAAGGTTGGTGGTAGTGAGCATATACTCCAATCCTCCAAGTGTCTTCGGCATTTTGCCAACGATGTCAAAAGCCCAGACTGCAAATGGCCACGGACTATTGATCATTTTGAGCGGGAAGAATGGCTGATGGATGGGTGATGCGTGCTTCTGACACCGAACGCACTTCTTCACATAATCCTCCGATTGCTTAACCATCTTAAGCAACTAGTAACCCTGTGTGAGGGCTCTTTGAGCTAATGAACGACCTCCTGAATGCGCTCCACAGCTGCCGAAATGGAGCTCATCCAGGACGCTCTTAACCTGATCTTCGTGGACGACGCACAAGTCAGGGCCCGTGAACGAACGTCGATACAAGCTATCATTCGAGCCGAAATAATAGTTGGTGGCTTGGAATCAGATCTTGTGGGCTTCTTTCTTGTCAGGCGGCTGGACCTGGTTCTTCAAATAAGCAACTACTGGGTCCATCTTGCTCGGGCCGAGCGTAATTGCTAATACCGAGCAAACATAGGGCTCAAAACTTGGCACTTCGATTTTGACAAAAACGATGGTCCAACAAGCCGAGCCTTGTATACAGAGGCAAGGCCTGCCAGGGCATCGTCATGGGCGTTGTGTTCTCGAGCGATCCACTTTACTTTTGCGCGGCCAAACTGTTCAAATAGGGTGATAATGTGACTCGCGTAAGTGTTCATCCGTTCATCTTTGGCCTGGTAGTGATCATTGAAATAACCAACGATCAGCCGGGAGTGGTAGAACACAAGGATAGAGTCCGGTTCCCATCTGAATGGCAAGCTTGAGACCAACGTTGAGGGTTTTATACTCGGCTTCATTGTTTCGCCGCGGGGTAACGATGGTTATTGCACTTTCATGGACGGTATCGCTCGGTGAAATGAGCACTATACC
Source organism: Rhododendron vialii (assembly GCF_030253575.1). Taxonomy (NCBI): domain Eukaryota; kingdom Viridiplantae; phylum Streptophyta; class Magnoliopsida; order Ericales; family Ericaceae; genus Rhododendron; species Rhododendron vialii. The sequence continues at coordinate 23,046,751 of NC_080559.1, forward strand.
AGCCCCAGCACCGTTGGCGTTAAAAAGCTCCATGAACGTTTAACCTCTAGGCGTTGCCATTCGGCATCAGCTCCAGGTTCGGCGAGGCTCTTTTCTTCCGCAACAACTGTTAAGGCATTGGTTTCATCCTCAAGGCTGGGGGTTAGCTCGGCAAAGAAATCACCCAGTGTGTAGACACCCCAATCTGGGCTTCCAGATTAGTTTACTTACGGTTTTTGATTCTCCAATGATGAAATGGATCAAGAACACCCCGGGAATGATGAGTATTTGAGCTTTGAGTGTTTGAAAAACTCTTGAACCTAACCTGATCTTAAGCCACTTCAAAAGGCCAAAACCCCTACTAACGCGCGCTGCTCCCAAACCTTCGCGCGATGGTCAAACTGCCATGTGGTTGTCAACAGTCAAAGTTTGACCATTGACCATCGCGCCAGGGCGCAACCCTCGTGCGCCAAACTCACTCCATCGCGCGCTGGAGCACCAATGCCTGTTCCCACCAACTTTTCTTTAGGTGGAAAATTGGCCACCAATACAGCCTCAGCCAGGCCTCGTGGACTGGCTGAACTCCTTTGTTTGCAACCTACACCTACCTCCCTCTCTCCCTATTTATACCCCCATTGTTGCTCTTTCAAAGGGTTACACTTTGGGTTACCAAAAATCAAGTACAATGCCACACAAACCCTAACACACTTGATACTTCATCACTCTAGCCATTTTCATACACTCATTTTACAAGCTTAAACACCTTTCAAACTCAAAAACCAAAGGTATAGCTTACCTTCGTTCTATTTTCTATTCTGATCCCTAAGGGGGGTTGGTAGGGCCAAGATTGGTAATCAATACCAGTCCTAGTCCTAAAGCTGGCAATGTTTCAAAAATCATTGTGGTAGGAACCAGCGCGCGACGGAACCACTCACGCGCGCGACTGTCCTAGTCTGTGCACGTTGGTCCGCGTGGGGATTGCTTCCTGCTGTTTTGTGCTTTATTTTGTATACAGATCACTATTAAGCATGATAAAAACCAGTTTACTACTTTCCTTAGATCAAACTGCTAGTTTGTAGTTAATTTGTATTTCTGCTATTATGGAGTACCCTTGGGATCATTCTGGACCTGTCCTAGAATCCAGAAACTTGTAAACCAAACACTGGTTAAAAGGCTCAGACCATCGCGCGCCAGGGCGCGAGCATTGCGAGCCGGAGCGCCACCATCGCACGCCAGAGCGCCTCTGACTAGTGAGTGGCCTTGCACGGGCAGCTTGGCTTTAGGCCATTATTTTGTCCCCACTCTGTTTATGGGGTGTTTTGTCAATTTGTAGGGCTCTTTCAGCCTTTAAACTGCTTAGAACTACCTATCTACTGCTATATAGACTACTTGATTTGTCCTGGGTATGCACTGGTCCTTCCAAAGCCCAGAGTGTTTGAGAATAAGAGCTGTGGGTTTGAGCTCACCGGTGTGCGCGTGTCTTGGAGTTGCGCATGCAGGAGTAAACAGCATGCAGTGACTTGTTCAGTGCATGCTGGTTTCTTCCTGCGCACGTCATTCCAAAATAGGGGCTTCCCAATTTGTTAAACTCCCACAGCAGTCTGTTCTCATCCTATACTAACTGCTCATCCATGCTATCTATCACATCCTGCAAATGTGTTACAGCTTTAATGCCATTAAACTGTTGCCCCGCCCCTAATTGGCTAAAGAATTGATTAATTAAACAAAATCGCAAATGTTTTCGCAAATGCCTAAGTAGAGACCGATTTCCGGATTGGGCGAGAGGGGTGCCTTAAAACCCTTTCCCTCTCATAACCTGGCTCCCAAACCCAGATATGGTTATGACGGACTGGTGCCTTCACCTTTTTCAAATCAAACAGCGCAGCGAGCGTTTCAAGTTCGGTTCCTTGGGTGTCGGACCTTCAAACCCAAGTGACGATTCTGAATTGAGCGCTCGTCTGCCAAAAAATGCGCGCTCATTGATCCGCCTTTCTTTTTTCGGGCACGCTGCCCATAATGGCGACTCTGCTGGGGATTCAAATCAATATTAGTCTATACTTAGATATTAATACGCTTGAGAACAATCCCATAAAAGTCTGTCAAAATAGTGAGCTTCGCAATGCTAAAGAAAGGATTGGTGATTTAACAGGACCTCGTGTCCGGCCATCCTGACTGGGGCTTTTCCGATTGTTCTCTTGTGTAGTTTCTTCTAAGTATTGGTTAATAAAGAGAGCCAAATTTGAAAAGCCATTTGCGAATTTGCGATTATGTTATATTAATCAAACTTTTTAGAATCTTCATTTGCATCGATGTGGGATAAGCCTCGTTGGATCGTTTTGGTAATCCGGCACGGTTTACCGGAGCCCGGGAACCCCGAATGAGTAGCAACCTTCGACGATGATGAGTCATTCTACCGTTTGACTATTGCTCTGCGGTTACGTGGGCAGCGGGAGGTATATCTTGGCTTTAGTCCGAGGAACCTGTTACAAGCCAAAACCGGCCTTTGCATATACAAAGCACTAGAACTCTCCAAATTAGAACAGGTACCTGCAGGGTAAGATTTACTTGTATCTAACCCCATATACTGTCTACGTGTTACTGCTTTTCCTATCACATGCACTGTACATACATACCGTTTTGCGTAGGAGCATATTTAGGGCGGCTTCTAGGTTGTCTCTCTTTCGAGTCTGTCTTATGCTTATTAGGACGCTGCCATGACCCGATGAAGAGTCGTACATCTCGATGGTGCACGTTGCTAATTTTCAAAATCCTTAAGGTGAACAAGACTTTGGGAAATCAAGACTTTCTAAATCTTTGTCTAATGCTTGGTCGAGGTTTCAAACAGAAAACAAGGAACAACAGAGAGAATGCCGTGATGCTTATACCACATTGGTTATCGTGCACAACACGTATACCTTTTAGGCTATGGCATTGTGTCGCCTACGCCGCCCCGGTTCTAGTATCATGTCATTTACACCGAGTTGTTTCAAGTTCAAAGTTGAAACTTCGAGAACGGAATAGTCAAAGGCTTAGACTGTTTTGACATCTCTTTGTGTTAGTCGATTCAAACAAGGATACACCCTCGAAAAGATTTCTGAGGATCTTGGCAGTGTTCGAACGTCATGAGACAAACTCTTCTATAGTTGTAGAGTCTAAGAGGACACCGATGACGATGACGTGTACATTGCATTTCTTTTTGCAAATTAACTGCTGCTGCAGGAACGTCACTGAGCTTTCAATTACTTTACTATCTAGTTTGGAACCATTGTACCGAACAAGAGAGTATCACAAAGAAGAACCAAACCTACTTGGGAACGTCTGTTGGAGCTGTTACACCTTCGCTTCCAAAGGTCATACCACCTTCCTCGTTCATCAATCTAGAATGGCAGCACAAATAGAGCTGGCTGAGCTGAAGAAGGCTGTAGAGAAAATGAGCCAGAAATGGACAAACAAATGGTCATGGTCCAAGGGCTGGTTAGTCTCTTTACCTCCATAGTCCCACAACCAGATATGGGGCTAGCCAAAGAATCTTCTCAAGCCTACCACCCTCCAGCGGTCAGAATCAACCTGTGCTTAAGAGACATGTTCAAAGACCCAGCTGAATTCCATGAGGCCAGAACTTGCCCGAAAAAGGATGTTGGATCCTTCTTTAAAGCCAATGCCGAAATGGAAGACATGCACGGTGATGAAATCAACCTCAAAGGCAAAAGAGTGCAGTCTTTTGATGACGTAACTAGCAAAGGTTCTACCGACCGTCATCCCAGTACCAAAACCCGCCAAAACCAACCTCGGAGTTTCTCTGTCTTCGAGGCACCTCTGTCTGCAGTGATGGAAAAACTTGTCAAGTCTGGGTATCTCAAACCTTTGACCCCAACTTCCCCACCAAAAGTACTACTTTCTGGTTACAAGTCTCACCTCTTCTGTGCCTTCCACCAAATGCCTGGCCATCCCACTGACGCGTGCTTCCGTCTTCAACATGAGATTCAAGATCTCATTGACAATGGCACGGTTCAAGTTCCACCAAAGCCCAATGTCATCTCCAACTCCTTGCCTCAACACCACTCTGACCCTCTGGTTGGTCAGATATCCACCATCTCCACTCAAATCAATTCAAGCTCCACCATATTCAACCCTAACCACTAAATCATCCCAAAAAGCCAACCCAAACCAATCGTATTCATCCCGTTCAAATCGGAGATTAACATGATGGCTATAGGTTGGGCAATTGAGATCTTCACTGCCGACACCTGGATTGACAGTAATGAGGAGTTTACAAAGGAGCGGACTGACGGGCTGAGGTCATTTGTTCAAGGGAGCACTAAGTAGGTTTGGTCGAAGAAGTTGGGGGAGCCGCAGTGCTTTTGCTTGGGCCAAACGTGCTCTAGATCCTACCTCTCTGTGAGGAAGCCAAGGGTAGCTTTTAAAATTGCATTTTTCGCGTCTATTTTGCATTGACACTTTTGAGTTTGAGTCTGACACAGTGTCTGTCAAGTTGTCTAAATCTAGCTCTAAGTCGGAGGTTGTGCCTCTTGGCCCTTCATGTCGTAGCTTCTATTCAAATCTTTTGCTGTACTTGGTAACCTTGAGAGGCTTTCTTATGATATGCATTATCTTGCTTTTAAGTACTTTGCTGGCTTTTGAATAAACTGTGTCGACCTTGACGAGGAAGGGATAGATTTCAATGGGATCATTCCCAAGGAAATGTGTTCCCTCGCCGAAAGGGAAGACGAAAGGCATGCTCAGCCTATTATTTAAAATAGGAGTTTCAAATAAACTTGAAAGATGGGTAGACCTCCGAATGGTTCAAATTGGGTCAACATTATCCCCAGAGGAGCATTGCGCCCGGTCAGACAGGCTCGAAAAGTTTATCGACATCTTGGCATGGTCTCACAAAGACGCGCTCAGCGTTGATCTCGAGATAAAGGAACATCAAATCCCTTTGCTACCGAATGCCAAATCATGTAATGCAAAGCTCAGAAGGTCCAGCGCCTCATACCATGTTCAAGTTTGCAGGAACAACGTTCCGCCAAGCACAAGTTAGAAAATTCAAAATGGCCCGAACCAAGGCATTTCGGCTGAAGCACTCTGGACCCTATGCTATCAAAGCTATTTTATCTGGGGCTGCAGCCAAAAATCTTCGACCTGGATGGCAACAATTCAATACATTGGTCGGCATGGATCAATTCAAAAGCCTTTTCCCTAAGAGAAGCTCGTTGGGCTGAAAATTCCAAGGGTGGGCAGTTCTAAGCAAAAGTTAGAGCAAGTCTACTAGACCGAGAACCTATGAAAGCGGTCTAGGCAAAAGTACATAGGCAATATTTAAAAGCTCGCTAGACCGAAAACCTGAATGGGCGGTTCTAGGCAAAAGTTAGAGCATAAAAGGAGAGATAAAACACACGAGTGAACCTTAGCCTGAACTACATTTTGACCTGATTCCCCAGAATGTGGGATACGTAGGCAGTCTCTCTTTGAGACTCGGTCACAATCTATCAATTTGATCCAAGGCTTTGGTGCATTGCCGTGGTCGAGAAGAAGACAAGTTTCGTCTGTGCAAAAGGGGGAAACCCTTCATCTTTCAATTTTATTGCAAACTACTACTTCAATTTCAAAGCTGAGGAAAAGCCTTAAAAGATTTTAAGTATAAAAAACAGAACGAAATGCTGGTAAGGCCTAATGGCTCACAGTTTGTTCTAAGTTCAGCGAAGTCTAATTTGAGCACCTGCAACAGCTTTGCAGTCACACGCGCTAGTTCGATACTCATGCGCGCTCGTTCAATATGATGCGTGTCGGCCTCAAACCTGCTCGTGCTGCTTCAATTTGAGCAACAATTAATAGTAGTTAGCTACTGCCTTCGAATGTCATTTAAGGGGCTTTTGCCAAGTTTTGTCATGCTATGCAGGTCATGTGGATCTAATGTGACTACACAGGGGTGTCGGTTTCAGTTCGGGCCTATATGTGTCTTCATTTGCGTCTTTTGTTCATCTTTGTGACATTTTTTTCAGTCTTTCAATCCATTGTTGTTTCGGGATGCTTTTCCCAGTTTTGTCTATTTGTACAGGTCATTGTACATCTATTTGACCTTACGCAAGTGTCAGTTTCACCTGTCTAGGGGATATTTGAGTTTTTGCACGTTAATACCCAAAATTCCATTATTTTTCATGTGTCTAAGGGTCCGCGTTGTATCCTGGGGCTCTTTCTCCCTTTTCGTTTGAGCTAGGCGAGGTCGTACATATATGTGTGTCTGTGAGTTGACTCAGTTCACTTGTCATTGCAAATTAGATATTAGCAGATGGTTTACATGTCAATAAATTGAAAAATGCAATTTTTACATTGCTACCCTGGTATCTGCAACCCACAAGCTATAGAATCTTGAAGCAGCAAGGGCACGTCAGCCCAAAGCCAAGCAAAGCATCTATAGGGCACATCTGTCCAAGCACCAAAGAATGGGCACTCAAGTCCAATGCCGCTACTAAATGTCAATTGGGCACGCCAGCCCACTCAATATCTATTATCCTGGGTGTGCATCTCAGAAGCAAAAGGCAGTAAAGTACTGGGGCTCAGTGATAGTCCTTAAGCATCATTGTCCTTCTATGAGTCGCCCTTAGCTAGGGTCTCCATTCTCAATTTGTGCATTTTGTTAGTATACATCTTTGCATATTGTGTATGTCAATTGTTGAAAGTAGGTGCAATCTCTCTCAAAAAACCAAAGGATGCTATAAAATCCCTTGTGGAATCAAATCAACGACAGCTAGTCCTGTCAAATTTCTCAACCGCTTGATCATTCTGCACACTGATCTTCCCGTCTCCAATTCAGTGACAGCCGGTCCTGTCAAATTTCTCAACGGCTTAATCATTCTGCACACTGATCTTCCCCTCTCCAAATCAACAACAGTTGATCCTGTCCAATTATCAATGGCACGATCATCCTAAAGCATGGTCATCCATATCATCAATGACGGTCAGCCATATCGTCCGACTCAGTCATTCCCGACGGTCAGCCATATCTTTAACGACGGTCAGCCATATCGTCTAACTCAGTCATTCCCGATGGTTAGCCATATCATCAACGACGGTCAGCCATATCGTCCGACTCTGTCATTCCCAATGGTCAGCCATATCTTCAACGACGGTCAGCCATATCGTCCGACTCGGTCATTCCCGATGGTCAGCCACATCATCAACGACGATCAGTCATATCGTCCGATTTATCCTCAACAGCGGTTAATCCCTCAACGATGATCAGCCACATCATCAACGACGATCAGTCATATCGTCTGATTAATCCTCAACAACAGTTAATCCCTCAATGATGGTCAGCCATTTCATCAACGACGGTTAGCCATATCGTCATTTCAATCCATCAACGACGATCAGAATTCATTCATTTTGGCCCTAACGACGATCAGAATATCGTTTGATGGTCCACCCATCCGCAACTAATTGTTCCCCAGGAGAGTCCGCCTCAGCCTGCCTCAAACGACTACCTCTACTTCAGTCTAGCTTCACGCGCATCTTCCAGCAGCCTTATTGCTTTGTCTCGGATGGTCTTTGATAAGAAGATTGGCTCTGATTCTCAACAGATGGAATTCAACCTGCCTAACACAACCTACCCGTGTTTGTTGGAATGCTTTGTGCGTAGGATAGCTTGATCCCCAGCAACGATGGCCTGTCTCGTCTAAATCTGCAGCGACAACCTGTCCTGTTCAAATTCGATCAACAAGTGGTGATTCACTCGTCCACTTCTACTTCCATCCCCGGCAATGGACCGCCCATCCATTCCACCAATCAGGTTCCTTAAGTTTACTTGTCTATTTTGCTAGTATGCTTTGCTCTGGATTGCCTTGAGCGGTGTCTAGAAATCATTGACGTTACTTGTACCAAGTCGATGGTGCTTCAAGTGTCGTCAAAGAGGAGCTACTGTAGACACCCCAATCTGGGCTTCCAGATTAGTTTACTTACGGTTTTTGATTCCCCAATGATGAAATAGATCAAGAACACCCCGGGAATGATGAGTATTTGAGCTTTGAGTATTTGAAAAGCCCTTGAACCTAACCTGATCTTAAGCCACTTCAAAAGGCCAAAAACCCAATTGACGCGCGCTGCTGCCAAACCTTCGCGTGATGGTCAAACTCCCAGGTGGTTGTCAACAGTCCCTCGCGCGCCAGACTGACTCTGTCGCACGCCAAACTCACTCCATGGCGCGCTGGAGCGCCAATGCCTGTTCCCACCAACTTTTCTTCAGGTGGAAAATTGGCCACCAATGCAGCCTCAGCCAGGCCTCGTGGACTGGCTAAACTCCTTTGTTTGCAGCCTACACCTACCTCATTCTCTCCCTATTTATACCCCCATTGTTGCTCTTTCAAAGGTTTACACCTTGGGTTACCAAAAATCAAGTACAATGCCACACAAACCCTAACACACTTGATACTTCATCACTCTAGCCATTCTCATACACTCATTTTACAAGCTTAAACACCTTTCAAACTCAAAAACCAAAGGTATAGCTTACCTTTGTTCTGTTTTCTCTTCTGATCCCTAAGGGGGGTTGGCAGGGCCAAGGCTGGTAATCAATTCCAGTCCTGATTCTAAAGCTGGCAAGGTTTCAAAAATCATTGTGGTAGGAACCAGCGCGCGATTGTCCCAGTCTGTGCGCGCTGTTCCGCGTGGGGATTGCTTCATACTGTTTTTGTGTAGGGGTGTGCATACCTGACAGGAAAAACAAAATAAATTCATATAATTTAGCTAAAAATAAACATTTTTTGGGGTAATTTTATAAATTGGACATTAATTTGATGAACTGTCAACTAAAAAAAATAAAAATTTAGCAAAAAGTAGGACTTTTTGACATGACAACATAACCCGAATACGACACGACCCGAACATAACACGAAAGATTTGATAAGTTGAAAAATATTCTGGGATTTCATAAATAAGATTTTGATACATAACCCGAAAATGACACGAAATTACCTGTTACCCACCCCTAGTTTTGTGCTTTATTTTGTATATAGATCACTATTAAGCATGATAAAAACCAGTTTACCACTTTCCTTAGATCAAACTGCTAGTTTGTAGTTAATTTGTATTTCTACTGTTATGGAGTACCATTGGGATCATTCTGGACATGTTTCAGAACCCAAAAATGTGTAAACCAAACACTGGTTAAAGGGCTCAGACCATCGCGCACCTGAGCGCGACCATCGCGCGCCAGAGCGCCTCTGACCAGTGAGTGGCCTTGCACGGGCAGCTTGGCTTTAGGCCATTATTTTGTCCCCACACTATTATGGGGTGTTTTGTCAATTTGTAGGGCTCTTTTAGCCTTTAAACTGCTTAGAACTGCCTATCTACTGCTATATAGACTGCTTGGTTTGTCCTGGGTGTGCACTGGTCCTTCCAAAGCCCAGAGGGTTTGAGAATAAGAGCTGTGGGTTTGAGCTCACCGGCGTGCGCGTGTCTTGGAGTTGCGCGCGAAAGAGTAAACAGCATGCAGTGACTTGTTCAGTGCATGCTGATTTTTTCCTGCGCACGTCATTCCAAAATAGGGGTTTCCCAGTTTGTTTAAACTCCCACAGCAGTCTGTTCTCATCCTATACTAACTGTTCATCCATGCTATCTATCACATCCTGCAAACGTTGTAGGTGGATAAATTCAAGTAGTGCTTTGAACAGCACTGGAATGCAGAGGCTCCACGTGCCTCTTGAACGTAACCCTAATTCGTCAGAGAAACCCTTATCCTGCAAAACAGACAAGGAGTGAGCGCACCTTTGCCTCTCGTGGCAAAGGCCCTCCGATGCCTTTGTTAGTATTTCGTACTAATGATCAAACCCTAATTATCAGTAGGAAAGCAATAAGATTGCAGTGTATTGCGTACCTTTTACCTCTAGGCTTGCTCTGTTTATATAGACATTCGGATGCTTGGTGCCCAAGCATCCCTATTGCCATAGGATTCCCAGCTCGTATAGGAAACCCAGGATATCAAGGATTCTCGTTTCCTTTATCAATTTATGGAAAAGAGTCGTTTCAGGAGTCTTTTCCATTACTGACCGAACATCCCATTCTCATTGGGTATCTTTCTCAGACCCTATATTCTCGGGATCTTATTCCTTAACGGAATACCACTGTTTCTGGACTCTTCCAGAATGTTCCCTCTATTTCATCATCTGACAGGACCTCTTTCCTTGTTCGGCTGTCTCATAGCCGAACAAATGGTCTGGACCAGTTACTTCACATGTAACTGGTCCTAAGGAAACAATTTGGACCATATCCTTTCTAAGGAGCTCTCCTTCTGTTCGGCTTTTCTCTTGCCGAACAATGTATCTGAACAGTGGCATCACATGTCACTTTCCTTATATCTGGTCCAATAACGTCTCATGTTATTGTACCGAGAATCGTACAACCTCTCTGGACCATTGACTTCTCATATCAGTCGTCCACAGTGCGTTGACCCTTTGTTGACCGTGCTCGGGCTCATTTTGCACCTGTTCGGGAATACCTCCCTACAAACGTGTTACAGCTTTAATGCCATTAAACTGTTGCCCCGCCCCTAATTGGCTAAAGAATTGATTAATTAAATAGAATCGTAAATGTTTTCGCAAATGCCTAAGTAGAGACTGATCTCCGGATTGCGCGAGAGGGGCGCCTTAAAATCCTTCCCCTCTCGTAACCTGGCTCCCGAACCCAGATATGGTTATGACAGACTGGTGCCTTCACCTTTTTCAAATCAAACAGCGCAGCGAGCGTTTTAAGTTCTGTTCCTTGGGTGTCGGACCTTCAAACCCAAGTAGCGACTCTGAATTGAGCGCTCGTCTGCCAAAAAATGCGCGCTCATCGATCCGTCCTTCTTTTTTCGAGCACGCTGCCCACACAGTGCCTATCCTTTGATTGAGGTTCAGGGCTCGTATTGGACGTCATAAGAACTTTAATACACGGCTCGACGAATCCGTTTTCCAAAGGATGGCCTTGAGGAGAAACTCTATAAGGACCACAATCCTATGGCACTAGAAGTAAGGCAAAAGATTCGTTTTAGTAGAAACGAGGGCCAACGCTAACTTTTCCATAGGTAGATACCTTGTTTGAGAATCCGTCATGGTCTTGCTCTAGTAGAAGATCGAAAGATGTTCCATTCCGTCTTTCCGAATGAGAACCGAGCTTGTGGCATGGCTTAAAACGACAAGGTAAAGGTAGATATCCTCATCTCCAACGGGCATGACGAAGAGTAGAGCATGGGAAAGATATTCTTTTAAAGATTGCAAAACCATCTCACACTTCTTCGTCCAATAAAACCAACACTGACTGGTCTTGATCGCCTGGAAGAAGGGTCAACAAAGATCTCTCGATCGTCAGATGAACTGATTTAATGTTGCCACCATCATTGTAAGTCATTGCACCTCTTTGATCGTTATTAGAGCCCAAAGGTTTTGCACGGCTATAAGTTCCTTCGGATCGGCCTCGATTCCTCGGCGACTCACCATGTATCCGAGGAATTTCCCCGAGCCAACCCCGAACGCACACTTCTCAGCGTTCAAATGAAGCTTGTGTTTTTAAAAAAAGGCAAAGACCTGTCCTAGGTCCACCAAATGATCTGATCTGAATTTGCTCTTGACAACCATATCGTCGATGTAAGCCTCCATCATTTTATCGAGCTTGTTCTTGAACATTTTAATGATCATCCTCTAATAAGTAGCCCCCCGCATTCTTCAGGCGTAACGGGACAACATTATAGCAAAACGTCCCACGTGGAGTGATGAATGCCGCCTTCTCTTGATCTTGCTTTGCCATGGTGATCTGGTGATAGCCTCAATAAGCATCCATGAAGCTCAATTGATCATAGCCGGTGGTTGCGTCCACCATTTGTTTGATCCGAGGGAGAGGGAAATGATCCATAGGGCAAGTGTCATTGAGGCTTATGTAGTCAACACAGACCCTCAACTTGACGTTCTTCTTTGGCACAATGACTAAGTTAGCAAGCTAGGTGGGATAAATGATTTCTCGAAAACCCCAGCCTTCAACAATTGATCTATCATTACATCTACGTGCAAGGCCGCCAAACATCTAACCTTTTGGACCACTGGTCTTTTCGCCGGATTGACATTGACGAAATGAGAGGCGAATGATGAATCCACGCCTAGCATTTCCCGAAGAGTCCAAGCAAATAACTCGATGTTTTCCTTAAGGAAATTGAACATGTTTATTTGCTTGGATTCCTCTAAATAGTTGTTGACAAGAAAGAAACGGCTTTTATCCTTAGTGATCAGCATTCTGACAAGTTCCTCAGTCAAACGTTGTTCGGTGGGCATCCCAATGCCCTCAAGGACTAGAATATCAGCTGTCCTTACACACTATACCTCCAGTAGGCTCGGGCTATTAACGACGGTACTGATATAGCATTTCTTTGACTAGAGTTGGTCCCCACGGAAGCATTCTGGTCGATCGTTTCACCCTACGAATTTTACGACTTAATGGAAGGTGGAGGCGACTGTCTTCATACCGTGTAGCTAAGCGCGATCGAGAATAATATTATAGGGGCTCAGTGAGTTAACCACTACAAATTTGACATCCATTACTTGGGAACTGGCGTGCATAAGTAAGGTAACCAAGCCGAGCGGCCAAACATGAGCACCTGTGAAGCTGACGACTAGTGTGAGAGTAGTATGAAGTTGGTTCGGCATGAGCCCAAAGCATTTGTAAGTGGAGTTAACATTACCTCAACCAAACTACCCTGGTCAACAAGCACCAGTTGACTAGTGGATTTGTCAATAGTGATGGTGACAACAAGAGCATCCGTATGAAGAGTCTGGACTCCATTGAAATCTTCGGCGGTAAAAGTTATGGCACAATCTTCGCTCGGCTCCATCCATTTTTGTTTTGATGATGTCACATCATTGCAGATAGCCATAGCAGCAACAACTCAGTCAATCTCCATACCAAGGCCTTGAATAACACCCATAATCCTTTATGTGACCTGTGGAGGAGGCTGTGGGGGGTTGATTTCACCGTGCCTTTCCTTCTCGAGCCCCTTTTCTGGAATCCGTAGGACTGTTGAAATCTTTGTGTACCTGTAGAATCAGAGGGGGGTGTTCCTCCGGGAAGATACTCCGACGGACTAGTCAGTAAGTGGAGAAACGAGAAGTTTAGCAAGAAGGTTATGGAAAGATTGAGCTAGAGAGAAAGAGAGAGAGAAATGTTTTTCCTTCCTTTTTTCTTAGACCCCTTCCCATGAGGGGATGGTCTTGTATTTATAGTCAGAGATGTTGAGTGCTGCACAAGCTGGCTTTGCAACCCACGTGGTGTGCTGCGTTCGGATGACGTCACATGTCAGCGTATTTACTAGACATCACTTCTCTGTAGATTGCAGAGTCGCGTTTGTCAGCGTCAGAGAAGTCACATCATATAGAGATGTCATTTCAATTGTCAGAGATGACAACCCAAATATCAATGGAAGCTTCTAGAAGATTCCACTGAAGCGATGTCCGAACAAACTTACTCCCGAGTGAATTAAACCAATTTGATACCGAACGATAGAAACTCTATCCGAACATAGTTGTCACCGAACATTTGAACAAATTACCGAAGGAGACCTTACCTTCATACCCCTCGGATAATTCCACGTTCGGCGAAGATTATAAGGACCTCCTTATCCTTCGAGAAATGGCCACATCCATCATACCAACTCACGTGTAAATCCACAGATGAACTGAGACAACTAAGTGGTGAGCTCAGGCAGGCGCGACCCATTTGGACTTGTCTATTCCTCGGATATTTCGGCCTACTACAATAGCCCCTCTATTTCTTCTACATTTCTTCGGAAGTGAAGGAGAATTAGAATAAAACGGCCGAACAAAAGTGTAACAGCCCTGATTTTCAGTCAATAAAAATTTCGTTAAATATTTGAATTTTTCTTTTAATTACTTAGATTGCTTTTAATATTTCCTTTTAAATTCCCATAATTTGTCGTAATTACACTTTAGCCCTTCATAGATCGTTTCTTGACTTTTAAGCCCTACTTAGCAAGTCTAGTTAGCTTCTAACCAACTTATTGGTGAAACCAAACTAGGAAGTCACCTAGTTACATTTCCCTAAACCATAGATGGACCTTTTTGCCCATCTTTGAACCTTGTGAACCTTTTACACCCTAGACTTGAAAATTTATTAATTATTAATTTGTTTTTCTTCTTTATCCATTGGACAATAAAAGTTAGGAGAATTTTTATCCATTGGACAATAAAAGTTAGGAGAACTTTTATCCATTGGATAATAGAAACTCCATTCTTTATATTAAAAGTGTTCCTTGATGGATTTGTTCAAGTACTAATATTTATAAAAAATAGAATTTTATAATTGTTTAAAAGGACATTTTGATTATTTTAGTATAAAAGCTTCCTTATTACTTTTGTCCAATGGATAATAAATACTAGGGATTTTATTATCCATTGGGTAATAAGGTTAGTCTTTCCAACTAGTACTACGGTTTTCATAAACAAATCATTTTCTAAATCCCCATGTGATGATGTACCAATATTTTATTATGGGATTTAAAACCCTAAGATTTTCTAAGTACTCCTATATTATTTTATATTGGGGTTTTGTACCCAATTGGATTAATTTATTGGGAAGATGGTCTTCCTAGATCTCATAAGTACCTATGTATATATTATATATGTACTTGTATGAATATTTATATTGACTTAGTACACATGTGCTTATTAACTAGTTTAATAGGAAAAACTTAGCTTTTAAGTTTCCTTGACTCAAGTACCAAAGTACCTATTGTTTATTATTTTCTTGTACATTGTAATATATATATATATGTGTGTGTGTGTGTGTGTGTGTGTGTGTATATACTAGTACAAGAGAGAGAGAGAGAGAAGAGAGGGCCGAGAGAGAGAGAGAGAGTTGGCCGAGAGAGAGAGAGGGAGGGAGAGAGAGAGGAAGAGAAAGAAGAAAGATTTGGGTTGTACCATGCCTTAACCATCATGATCTTCTTCATCCTTCCAATCTTTGACAAATCTAACCTCCATTGTCCTACTTTGTACAATTATCAATTGTTTAACACAAAATCTTGTACAAACTCTCATTTTCTTCCACAAATCTTCCAAGATCAAATCCAAAGGACTAAACCTAGCCATGCAAGCCTAGGACTAGCCTTCGATCTTCCAAGAAAGCTTGATTTTTGGAATAAAAAAAATGGGATATAGAGAGAGAGAGGGGCCGGCCAAGAGGAGGGAGAGGGTGAGCCTTGCCTATAAATAGAAGCTCATTCCAAGCTTGAACTCACACCTTCACTTCTTGCTCTCACTTCTCTCTAGAATTTCTAAGTGTTCTTAGTTCAAAAGTTCTAGTTTTCTTGAGTTTCTTGAGAGTTCTTGAGAGAAACCACCAAACCACTTCCAAAACCACCTCTAGATCTCTAAAGTAGCTTAGCATAGTTAGTAAGTTGTTTCTAGGAAAGAGAAAAGTTCATCTCTCTTCCTTTCGAAGCAATCCGGAGCCGTTACGCCGCCGAATCACAAACCAACGATCAATTCACCGTAGCCGACCACCGCCAAGAAGAAAGGTAGGAATCCTAGTCCACCGACTCTATGTGTTGTATAAAATCGTATGTTGGAGAATAGAATGTCATTAAGAAGTAAACTTTGATCATTCTTTCTAAAGTAGATAAGGTTATCTTTTGTTGAAAATGTTGGAAATGCATGATTTATGTTCGCTCATGGTGTTTCAAGCATGCTAAGTAGTTTGGAGTTGGATGATCTTGTTAGATTACAATGAATGATTCATGCTTACTTTGTCTTATCGCGGAGTCTTTGCATGTAAACGAGACACGAGAACCGAGAAAGTAGAAACATGGCACCTAGGATGTAGTTAATGAAAGGAAATGTATTCCGAGGACGGAAATGTTTTTGAAATGACATAATGACTGGTTTTGGTGGCATTATGTGAGATGTGTGTGTGTTCCAATAGGAATCCAGAATAACGGAACCATTGTGAGGTTGTGTGCGTTCCCATGGGAACCCAGAGCGGTGGAACCATGGTGAGGAATGGCTTGGTTATCCACGGTACGGAGCCAATGCAATTGTGTGCCAATGGGAACCCGGCGCGGCGGAACCATTGTGAGAATACTCGGGAACCCGGCGCGGCGGAACCGAGGTTGGGTGAGTTAAACAAATGATTTTGAAGGGTTGATTTGTATGTGAAAATGTTGACACGGTCTACGATGGGTCGCGTAGGAGAAACACGGAAATCTTGGACACCAACGATAGATGATTAACGAATGTGGATACGTGATTGCTAGTGTTGTTGTAAATGATTTACTGTTGTAAGGTTGGTGGGTAAGGATTTCCTATTGAGCGTTGTAGCTCACGGTGTTACCTTTTGGTGACCCTGACATATTATATTGGTGGTGACGCCGGTATAATGTGTCAGACCTCATAGATGAACAGGGTGAGATGCACACCTTGGAGGCCTTCGGAGCCGAGGAGCTAGCCAGGATGGAAGAAGAAGCGGAGTAGTAGATAGGAGCCCTAGTTCCCTCCGTTATTTGAATAAAAGTACTTTTGTAAGGTTTATGATGTAATAATGAGCCAGACTCACTTCGTTTTTATAATAAAATGTCTTATTTAACGTACCCAAAATTCGGGGCGTTACAAAAAGTATCTCTGAGGGGATCGCGGCTCGTTGAATAGTTAAAGAAAGACGAACAAAAATAAAAAGCTTGCCTGGGCTCACTGTATATTCCTCTGATCTGTATTTAATGCATCTGTAACCGCCGTTTGGGAGAACGCCACGTGTCATGATCTTACTGGGTGGCGATACAGCACATTTTGTGACATGACAGGTGTCAGCTATCGAACGGCACATCAATCTCCCGCTCCAATCCAACGGCCGGGGTTCAATACCGCTTCGAATTCCGCACTTAGTATAAAAGGGCGGGGGATGGAGAGAGAGAGAAAATCACTTTTTCCCCCCATCTTCAATCGTTTTCCCTGTTCAAGCGACGTTCGAAACCAGAAATCGCCAGAAATCTGCAGATTTGAAGGATTTGATCGCAGATTTTTCTCAATTTTTCAGGTATTTCTCGAGTTCTAACACTTGTCGATGCATTTTGGTTATTTTCGAATGCCTCTAGCCCCCGTAAAGTTGGCTTTTTCCTTTTTCGCTTTGACTGAAACATTCGCCTAATCTCCCACATGTTCATGTGTTCTTCCGAACACATGTTCATCTTCAACTCGTGTTCTTCTGAACACGAGGGTACCTCTAAGCATGAGTTTTTCCCAAAGGAATACTCATTAAGAAGCTTGATAATACGTATTAAGCTTCTTAACCACTGGTTTCTTCATTGGAGACATGTAGGGTTCCCAATCATTTCCTTGAGCGGTAGGGAATCCCTTCTTCTGAATTTCTGCCAAAGGGTGATCGTTCGGGAAGTAACTGAGTAGACTAGAGATCTCTCGGAATAACATAGAACACCGGACATAGGCACTTAGACTCCTGGCCATGCAAATCGCTAACGGTCTTATCCCATTCACTTGTTTGTTTCTAGGTATGGAGTCCTCGAAATCAACCTCGTCGGGTGAATCTTATCAATCGGTGGATACCGGAGCGTCGGACTTCGGTAAACTTGATCCTGAATTAGCCGAAGTAATCAGAGACTTCGCCCGGAGCTACCGAACGGGGTCGAGCGGTGGGGTTCCCGATACTACCTGTGTTCCCGAAGGAAGATGGAAAAAATCATTCCTGAGGGTATGTACGACTCGGAGAAATGGGCCTCCGATTACGTTGAGGTTCGGGGAAATTTCCAATTCCCCGAACTAGAGTACGGACAGTTCGAAATCGCCACACGAAGGGGGTCTCCGAGTAAGAACAGTTATTCATCATTTTGATGCTATTTCTACTGTTGTTCTTATTGTACTTATATCTATTATTTTTGTTGTGTTTTTCTTCGGTAGATACTACCAAGCTCAACAAAATTCTCTTAAGGGCGGCAAGGGGCTGTGGTTTAGCTGATTCTCTCCTTACCATTCTAGCTGAGGAAAGGGACGCCCCAACAATTCTTAGGTACAAAGATACGTACGGGGGTCGTATCCAACAAAAAGTGACCGACGAGCGTGTGCAAGCTTCTGAAGTTGGCTCCGAGGACATTCCAGAGGAACTTTTTTCGAGCTCTGATAAACCTCTCCGAGGAACAATCCGCTTACCCACCGAAGAAGAGCCTTTTTCGTGAGCAAGAAGAAATGCCTCCCAGGAGTATCAAAGCCGTTCTCCAAAAGAAGTTGGAGGAAAAGGAGAAGGAAAAGGGCGAGCTTGGGAAGGCTGGAGCTCCTGGTGCTTCGGGCTCCATACCAAGCAAGAAACCCCCCCCCCCACCTTCTAAAAAACGCCCTATGAACGCCCCTTCTTCCCTAAAGGATCCACTTGCGAGCAAAAAGACCAAAACAGCTCCGAAGGGGAAGAACCAGGAGGTAGAGCTACCGAAGGGGATGCAGGGGGAGGGAGAGAAAGAAAGGATGGAGCTGTCCTCGGACCGCGACACCCCGTGGGTGCCTAACTTTATCACCCCGAGCAAAAAGCAAGTTTTAAAATCAGACAGCCTGAAGGAGGACCCCTCCCTGGCTTTTACTCTCCACTCTGGGCTAGCCTTACTGAAGGATATACAAACCCCCCCCCCTCCGTCTCTAAAAGCAGCCTTAAGCGAGTATTACTTTCATGTTGGAAGAGTAAGTAGATTTCTCGTACTTGCAATGATTTTTTGTACACTCGCCCTAGTTTCCCAGGATAATTTTCATTTTGTTTTCACTGCAGGCCACCCAGTCCATCATGAGTGCCCAGTGTTATCTCACCGAACATGACAAGAAGTCCAAACTGCTGAAGCAATCGGTTGAGCATAACAAAAGCATTGCCGAGGACTACAAGAAGAGCTTGGAGCAATCCGAGCTTGTGCGTCAAGGCCAGGAAGTTCAGATTTCAAATCTGAATGACCTGATAAAGGGACTCCAGGATTCGGCCGAGCGTACAAGGGCCGAAGGAAAAGATGAGGGCCTATCTGAAGGAAGAGCCTTCGGGCGGAAGGAGATGAAGAAGGAGATGGAGAAGGAGCTACAGGAGCAGTATGATAAGGGGTACGCCCAAGCCGAGGTGGACGTGGCTGATCAAATTCTGGAAGTTCAAGCTCAGATTAAGGAAGGTCAGCATAAGGAAAGCTTCATGCTCGGGTATAACAGGGGTTTCGACGACGCAGGAGTTGAGCCTGACGACGAAAGGAGGACTTTGGTGGAAGTACCTCCCCTCCCCCTTGCCGAAGCTGAAGCAAAAGAGACAACAGTTGACGTTGCCGACTCTATCACTGTACCAGCCCCTGCAGATGCTCCTGCAACAAGTTGAATTTAGTCTAGTTTAGCTTGAATGGCTTTCCCCTATGTTTTTTATTTTTGAATATGGTTGGCACCGAACAATTGGAGCCTTGCCAAACCATGGGATGTAATTAAAACAGGTTGAGGATGGCGCCGAACGGTTTACGACCGCCATGCCTTGGTGGATGAAGACTTATAAAAAATTTGCAAATCTCTTTAGTTTTAACTCCGTTCGGTATATGTCTTTACTGTGAAAAATCTGCCAAGTCTTTTTGTTCGGATTGGATTCATGTGTGTGTAGCCAAGTGTAAGCTCCCTGTCTTAGTGGATGGTCATAGTACAAAAATGAGAATCCAGTAAGGCAAACAAATGGGTACACAATAAAATCATCAGTCGTCAATACTGAAAGTGCGAGTGATCCATCCGAGGGAGAAGACTTGGGCTGCGAGAAGCTCATTCGAGCGTACTTTGTATCAATGGCTTTGAGAATTTCCGCCGAACAAACAAACCATCGCGGGCTACGAGAAATTTGCCCGAACATACAAACCATCGTGGGCTATGAGAATTTCGCCCGAACATACAAACCATCGTGGGCTACGAGAAGTTCGCCCGAACATACAAACAATCGTCGGCTACGAGAATTTCGCCCGAACATACAAACAATCGTCGGCTACGAGAATTTCGCCCGAACATACAAACAATCGTTGGCTACGAGAATTTCGCCCGAACATACAAACAATCATTGGCTACGAGAATTTCGCCCGAACAAACGGAGTATTAGCACAATCGAAGGCATATGGAATATAAAGGCCGAGCCTCAAAGGCGAGAACCTGGGCTAGGTAGAATGCTCAACTAAAGTGACGCCGAGAAGAAAAGAACAAAGAAAAATCAATGTTATTCACAACATGCCCAAAAAGATACATTTCGACAAAAGCGATGAAAAAGCGAGAAAGAGACAGAAGTAAAAGGGGAAAAAATGGCAGGGAAGCTATCCGTGGAACTTCCTAAGTTTTTGGGCATTCCACGGGTTGGCAATTGGCGTTCCATCCATCTCGGCAAGTTTATAAACGCCATGGCCAATTGTTGCTGTCACCCGGTAGGGACTTTCATAGGGATCCTTGAGCTTGGTGAGTTTTGCCGCCTCGGTAACCATGCGGAGAACCAAATCCCTGACATTGAAAGGCCGAGCCCGGACATTCTTGTTATATCCCCAAGCAACTTCCTGTTGATACCCTGCATGCTGAAGGTTTGCGTTATCCCTTAATTCTTTTGCAAAATCCAACTCGGCACCGACAAGGGCATTGTTATCCACGGGGTTAAAGTTTTCCGTGCGGACTGTAGGAATTAGCGTGGATAGGGGGAGTACGGCCTCCATGCCATAAGCCATGGAGAATGGGGTGCGGCCAGTGGATCGCCGAGGAGTAGTACGGTAGGCCCATAAAACGTGCGGGAGTTCTTCCACCCATCTACCGAGCTTGCGATCTAAACGACGCTTGAGCCCCCGAGTGATAGTCTTATTTGAGGCTTCGGCTTGTCCATTCCCCTGAGGATACGTCACAGATGAATTGTGAATAGTGATGTGACATTTTTGATAGAAAACCTTGATGGCAGTAGCAACAAATTGAAAGCCGTTGTCGGAAAGGATGGCATACGGTACGCCGAACCGAGAAATGATGTGCTTCCAAATGAAACGCTCGACATCTCCTGCCGTTGTCTTGACCAATGGGGAAGCTTCCACCTATTTGGTGAACAAGTCGGTAGCCGTGAGCAGGTACTCAAATCCTCCAGGTGCCTTCGGCATTTTGCCGACAATATCAAAAGCCCAGACCGCGAACGGCCATAAACTGGTGATCATCTTGAGAGGAAAGGCAGGCTGATGGATGAGAGTAGCTTGCTTCTGACACCGAACACAGCGTTTCACATATTCTTCTGACTGCTTAACCATCTTTGTCCACCAGTAACCTTGCGTCACCGCCCGTTGAGCCATAGTGCGTCCACACGAGTGTGCCCCACAGCTTCCAGAATAAAGCTCGTCCAAAATGCTTTGCACTTGATCTTCGTGAACGACGCGCAGGTCGGGCCCAGTGAAGGTTCTTCGGTAGAGGTTATTTCTCGGATCCAAAAAGTAATTTGCTGCTCGGCAACGGATCTTGTGGGCTTTTCTTCTATTGGTCGGAAGGATTTGATCCTTTAAATACGCAACTATGGGGTCCATTTGGCTTGGACCGAACGTGATCGCTGCCACTGGTCGGAAAGTGGATTCGAAACTAGGAGATTCTACTTCACCAAACACGATGGTGCGATGGCCCGAAGTCTTGTACACCGAAGCTAATCCAGCGAGGGCATCAGCATGCGCGTTGTGCTCCCGAGAGATCCATTCCACTTAAACACGGCCAAATCGTTTGAACAAGGCCAGCACATGGCTAACATAAGCGTTCATGCGCTGGTTTTTTGCCTGATAATCATCATTTAAATGGCCGACAATTAGCTGAGAGTTGCAAAAAATGTGGACTGAATCCGCGTCGAGCCGAAGAGCGAGTTGTAAACCGGCGATGAGGGCTTCATATTCTGCTTCGTTATTAGTCGCCGGATACCCAATGGAAATGACATTTTCGTGCACCGTTCCGCTAGGGGAAACGAGCACAACGCTTGCCCCTGCTCCATTGATATTTGAGGCTCCGTCGACTGTCATGCGCCATGCGTCACCCGAGAAGATCTTCCATTCCCTTTTGGGTTTTTTGACACCAATAGTATACCGAGCATGTAAGGGCCCGTCATTAGGTGCGAGCCGGTCTTCCATAACATTTTCTTCGAAAATTTGAGCTTCTTCCACAGCAACGGCTAATTTATTGGCTTCGTTGTGCAATCCAGGTGTTAGCCCGGCAAAGAAGTTGGCCAAAGCCTGTCCCTTAATTGCTTTTCGAGGCTCAAACTGGATATCGAAATTTGCCAAATCCTAGGAAAACTTCAGTATGCGGCTGGAAGAGTCCGTTT
Organism: Rhododendron vialii; assembly: GCF_030253575.1. Taxonomy (NCBI): domain Eukaryota; kingdom Viridiplantae; phylum Streptophyta; class Magnoliopsida; order Ericales; family Ericaceae; genus Rhododendron; species Rhododendron vialii. The sequence continues at coordinate 23,069,068 of NC_080559.1, forward strand.
TCTGAAGGACAGCTTTGAGAGGAAATTCAGTGAGGACCACAATCCTATGGGATATGAAGTAAGGCAAAAGGCTCGTTTTTGCCGAAACAAGAGCTAATGCTAACTTCTCCATAGGCAAGTACCTCATCTGAGAATCCGTCATCATCTTGCTGGAATAAAAGATCGATTGATGGACCATCCCTTCTTTCTGAACGAGAACGGAACTTGTGGTGTGTTCTGAAACCGCAAGATACAGATATAGGTCCTCCTCGGGCAATGGCTTGACAAGGAGCGGCGCGCGGGAAAGATATTCTTTTAGGGACTGCAGAGCCTCCGCACACTCTTCAGTCCACACAAACCGCCGTCGACTTGTCTTGATGGCTTGGAAGAATGGATGGCAAAAGTCTCCCGAGCGTCGAATAAAACGATTCAAGGCGGCCACCATTCCGGTAAGACGTTGTACTTCCTTGATTGTTGCTGGAGCTCGGAGGTTTTGCACGGCCGTAAGCTGGATTGGGTCGGCTTCGATTCCCCGACGGCTCACCATGTAACCAAGGAACTTGCCGGAAATGACGCCGAACGCACATTTTTCTGCGTTTAGGCATAGTTTTCGTCGTTTTAGAACGGCAAAAACTTCGCCCAAATCCCGAAGGTGGTCCCAAGCGAATTTACTTTTACATACCAAGTCATCGATGCAGGCCTCCAATATTCGCCCGAGCATACCGGGGAACATCCTGGTTATAGTGCGCTGAAAAGTAGCCCCAGCATTCTTCAAGCCGAACGGAACAACCTTGTAGCAGTAGGTTCCCCGAGGAGATATGAAAGCGGTCTTCTCTTGGTCTTCTTCTGCCAAAGCAATCTGATGATAACCCCGATATGCATCCATGAAGCTGAGCCACTCACATCCCGCTGTAGCATCCACCAGCTGTTCTATCCGAGGAAGCAGAAAATGATCCATCGGGCACGCATCGTTGAGGTTCGTGTAATCGACACAAACCCTTAACTTCCCATTTTTCTTTGGCACTACGACAGGATTGGCGAGCCAAGTTGGATATAAAACCTCTCGAATTGCTCCAGCTGCCAACAGTTGATCTACCTCCGTCATTACTGCTTCCACATGTGTCACCGCCGAACGTCAAACCTTTTGCACCACTGGCTTCCTGTTCGGGTCAACGTTCAAAGAATGAGATGCAAATGAAGGATCCACCGCTCGGTTTCGCTCAAAGAGCTGCCGATTAGAAAGTATCGCTCTCCGTCTTCAGCGATCGGCATTTTGACAAGCTCCTCCGTTGACCTCTGCTCGGCGGGCAATCCCACATCGTCAAGCTTTGGGACGTCAGCCGACTCAACACCCTATACCTCCAAGCAAGTTTTGTTGGTAACTGTACTGATGTAGCATTTTTTTGATTGCACCTGATCCCCTCGGAGGGTTTCCTGTCTTCCATTCCACCCTATGAATTTCATAACTTAGTGAAAAGTAGAAGCGACCGCCTGCATCTCGTGAAGCCAAGCCTGTCCGAGGATGACGTTATAGGGGCTCGGCGAGTTTACCACTACGAATTCCACATCAACGACTCGGGAACCTACCCGCACGGCTAAGGTTACCAAGCCGAGTGGCCAAACCGGAGCACCAGTGAAGCTCACTAGGAGAGTCGATGCCACTCGGAGCTGCGTAGGAAGGAGACCGAGGCTTTTGAAAGTCGAGAAAAACATTACGTCAGCCGAACTTCCTTGATCAATCAACACTCACTGGATGGTTGATTTGTCTATTGCCAGGGTAACAACGAGAGCGTCCGTGTGAGGGAGTCAGACTCCTTTCAAATCTTCGGATGTAAAGGTTATCGGCCCATTACAGTTTGGATCCTCCCATTTGCGTTTAGCCGAAGCACCAAAATTACAAATCGAGAGAGCGGTGACAGCTCTATCGATCTCGGATTGTAGCTCGGGAATTCTTTCTTTGGATACGAGGCCTTGAATAACGCTCACTAGGTTTCCGATGCGCGGTGGTGGAGGCGGCAGCGGGTTTTTCCTAGTATCGATCCATTGGTTAAGATGCCCAGCAGCGGTAAGTTCCTCCAGATATTTTTTGAATGGCCGACATTGAGTAGTGTAGTGTCCTCGTTCCTTATGAAAGGTACACATCCCAGGGGCACTCCCTGCGGTTCCTAAGAACCCCGTGGGCCAAACAAAAAATGATAATTTGCCAATAACATTTAAGAGTTTGTAAATTGGTACCGTGAATGCGGTATGTTCGGCAACATATTCATCAGGTCGTGGCTCCTGCTTGTCTTGCCGCAGCAACTGCTGCTCGTTCTTATTGCTTTGCATGCTCCTAGAAGTTTGATTTTCCCTTATGTTGGCGACCTATTTCTTGGCAGCCGGAGACATTTTAGAAGAGTCTGAAATTTTCAAAACTTTTCGCTCGGCAACTGCCTCCTCGTGAACGCAGTCTTTTTCGATAATCGTCATCAGTTCTCCCATGGTCTTCGGTGGGTTTCGTGAGAGATCACGAAACATTGCCGAAGATGGATCCAACCCATTCATTAATGACTCGGCCGCAACACCTTGATCACAGTCGGGTATCAAGTTGTACACCTCCCAATATCGTTCTGTATAAAGCCGAAGGGTTTCTCCCGCCGCTCTTTTCATGTTCACAAGCATGGACAATGTCTTCGGCTGGACGTTACTCGTCACAAATCATTTCGTAAATTCTAATTCTAAGTCGTTGAAGCACGTAATTGACTTGGGCTTCAACTGATTGTACCAGAGCATGATTGGCTCACTCAGCGTAAGGGGAAAAATCTTACACATGAGCGCATCAGAGAAATTGTGCAAGTTCATGGTTTGTCTAAAGCGGCAAACGAACGCGACTACGTCCTCCTTTGCTTCATATCGCTTTAGTTTCGGCATAGTGAATTGCTCGGGCGGCCTTTCTTGTTGAATTGAATCAATGAACGGGGAAGCCTTTGCCTTTTCGAGCTTCGAATTATCTTCGGGAGTGGGATTCGGTTGAACGATAGGAGGTACTGAAACACCTGGTTCGGGCATCCTCTTACGCTCTTTGCGACGATGTCGTGGATGCCCGCTCTCCCCTGGTGTTGGTGACGTCGTTCTTCTGAATGTCTTTGGGCTTCTCCTCTAGAGCTCGGTGGGTGTTCGTTGAGCGGAACGGCATCTTTGTCGATGGGTCGATAAACGGTCGGCAAACCCGTGTACTGATCATATAAGACTATTGTATTATCGTGCCTTACATGGCGTTCCTTGCTAATTGCTCCTTGGTGATCCTCAGAATGGACCGAACGCCGTTCATCATGATGGTGTCCGGAATTTGATTTCGAGCGTTCGGATCGTCCTTGATATTCCCCAGTGTGGGTATACCGCGGTGGGTGATTCAGGTACATGAGCTGCTTCCCTTTCATTGATTCCACATCTTGCCGTGGGAGGCGGCTCGTTTGGCTTGATAACGCCGCCCTATTGGTGCCAGCCGTAGAGCTCGTAGCCGACGACCTTGAGCTTTCGGCATAGATGACCATAGGGATTTGACGTTCGGTTTCGAGGCGCTCGAACACGTTGCTCCGTTCGGATGGTATAAGCTCGGTTGTCTTTGTTGCTCGGGACATCCTGCTTCTTTTTCGTGGCTTCTTCGGCTGACTAGGTTTGGTGTGATGGATGTGATTTGGCGTAGCGACCACACCATCATCCCAATCCTCTAATCGTTGTTGGAGCATGGCTATAACCGCCGCCTGGCATTTTTGCTCCACCAAGGCGATGTCCAACTCAGTTTGAGGAAAAGAAAGTTGGCGTGAAACCGGAGGAACCGTCCTAGTGGTTTGACTGGGTTCAAAATTGACAGAGCCGAACCCAGCCAAACCAAGAGTGAAGTTCTCTGGGCCCGGCGGTGGAAGTCGTTGTGCCATTTGTTCCGTATTGGGGAAGAAAAGTGAAAGAACACGATCTAGAGCGAAATCAGTTCCACTGTTTACTTAAGAGGAGCAAACGAATGCGTTTTTAACACCCATCTTCCCCAGCGGAGTCGCCAATTGTGGGGGGCTGATTTCACCGTGCCTTTCCTTCTCGAGCCCCTCTTCTGGAATCCGTGGGACTGTTGAAATCTTTGTGTACCTGCAGAACCGGAAGGGGGTGTTCCTCCGGGAAGATACTCCGACGGACTAGTCAGTAAGTGGAGAAAGGAGAAGTTTAGCAAAAAGGTTATGGAAAGATTGAGCGAGAGAGAGAGAGAAATGTTTTTCCTTCCTTTTTTCTTAGACCCCTTCCCGTGAGGGGATGGTCTTGTATTTATAGTCAGAGATGTTGAGTGCTGCACAAGCTGGCTTTGCAACGCACGTGGTGTGCTGCGTTCGGATGACGTCACATGTCAGCGTATTTACTAGACATCACTTCTCTGTAGATTGCAGAGCCGCGTTTGTCAGCGTCAGAGAAGTCACATCATACAGAGATGTCATTTCAATTGTCAGAGATGACAACCCAAATATCAGTGGAAGCTTCTAGAAGATTCCACTGAAGCGATGTCCGAACAAACTTACTCCCGAGTGAATTAAACCAATTTGATACCGAACGATAGAAACTCTATCCGAACATAGTTGTCACCGAACATTTGAACAAATTACCGAAGGAGACCTTACCTTCATACCCCTCGGATAATTCCACGTTCGGCGAAGATTATAAGGACCTCTTTATCCTTCGGGAAATGGCCACATCCATCATACCAACTCACGTGTAAATCCACAGATGAACTGAGATAACTATGTGGTGAGCTCAGGCAGGCGCGACCCATTTGGACTTGTCTATTCCTCGGATATTTCGGCCCACTACAGAGGCAAAAGCGAATTTTTTCGAGTATCGATCCACTGGTTCAGGTGTCTGGCTGCAGCAAGCTCCTCCAGGTATCCCTTGAATGGCTGGCACTGAGTGGTGTAATGTCCGCTCTCGTTGTGGTAGGTAGGTATTCCAGTCCTACCATCCGTCATACCCAAGACCTCGGTCGACCAATTGAAGAACGACAAACGACCGATAATGCTCAAGAGTTTGTAGATAGGCATGGTAAAAGTGGTACGCTCAGCTTCATACTCATTCGGCCTTGGTTCGCGCCATGCCTGTTGCCGAAACGGCTGTTGTGGTTGTTGTTGTGGTGTTTGAATTTTATTATTTGGCCTCTGGTTCCTTTGACTGGCATTACCCTGGTCACAGTGCCTAATGTTCACTACTTGCTTCTTAACTCAAGAAGCATTACCTGACGCTTTGGTAAGTTTCGCAACCTTCGGGGTATAGTGTTTGGCGATCGCATCTTCATGCACACAATCTTTTTTTATTATAACCATGAGCTCACTCATGGTCTTCGAATGGTTTTGATAGGTAACGGAACATGGCGGAAGAGGGGTCCAATCCATTCATGAATGATTCGACAGCTACGCTCTGATCGCAATCCAAAATGAAATTATAAACCTCCTAGTAACGTTCGGTGTAAAACCGAAGGGTTTCCCCTGGCGACCTTCTCATGTTGACGAGAATTGACAGTGTCTTTGGCTGGATATTGCTTGTGACAAAGCGCTTGGTGAATTCCAACTTTAACTCATCAAAGCATCTGATAGACTTAGGCTTCAGCTGTTAATTAGTCAAACAAGACGATCTTGTTATCTCTATCTGAATGTGCCTCCCTACTTGACATTTGGTGATGTCCTCATGATCCTTCTAAGTGATGGCCGTCAGGTGGGGGTTCGGTAAAATGTTTAGATTGCCCTGAATGCTCGGGATAGCTGCCCGTGCGCATCAGTCTGTAGGTAACTTCAACTTCCAAAGATCACTTTCCCTTCGAGGGGCCAACCCGCCATGGAGCAATGTTAGACAAGAAGCGCCCGTCTTGGCTATTCAAGCCATGGAGCCTGTGGCAAAAGACCTCGTCAAACTTTCCGTGCAAACGACGCTCGCGAGTCATTACTTTGGAGTAGCAAGGTTGAGCTAGGGGCACTTACTCAAGACACTCGAAGATAGAGCATTGATCAGTTGCTGTAGGCTTGGCAGAAGGTGCTCAGTGAGACTTCTTTCCATGCTTTCGCGCCCTCTTGGGTCGACTGGGCTTTGCAAGGGCGACAAAAGGCATGACTAGCATGCCATGGTCCCACTCTTCAAGTCGCTGTTGGAGCAGAACTATTACCACCGCTTAACGTCTTTGGTAGGCCAAAGTAATGTCAAGCTCGGTAGGAGGGTAGTCGAGTTGGCGGGATACTAGAAGAATGGTTCGGCCAACTTGAGTAGGCTCGTGGTTGATGGACCCAAACCAAGCCAAACCAAGGGTAAAGTTCTCCGATCCAGGCAGAGGAATCTATCCAAACATAGCTAGAAGTTTGAGAGGGAGAGAAAGGGGAAGAGAGTGGTGGTGTCAGTTCCATAACACAGAGAGTTAGGGAAAAGATAAGGGTCCCCAGTAGAGTCGCCAATTGTGGTGGGTTGAAACAACCTTAAACCTTTCTCTTCCTTCTATTGAACAGTGGAATGATGGAACGATAACTTGTGTAACAGCAAACTAGAGGGGGATGTTCCTTTGGGTAGAAGCTCCGACGGACAATTCAGGAAGTGGAGCAAGAAGAAGATTGAGAAGTTTAGTCAGAAAGTATGGTAAGAGTGAATAATGTTCTTTTAGTATTTTTCTAGACCTCTGCACCTATAGGGGTGGTCTCATATTTGTAGGCAATGCGTGGAGTGTTACTCAAGTCGACTATGATTCCCACGCACGTTACAATGCTCGGATGACGTCATGTGTCAAGATCATTAAATGAACGCTGCCTGCCCAGACCTGCAGACTGTACACATTAATGTCAGAGTGGTCGTCTCACTTATCAGAGAGGTCCCTTCGCCTATCAATGGAAGCTTTTAGAACAATCCACAATAACCATGGTAAAAGTACCATCTTCAAGATACTTCCCCGAACAATAGCTAACAAACCGAATAATAGTAAACTTCTTTGAACGCATCAAGGGCAGGATAAACGTGTAAACGATGCTTGCACATGGAGAGGTTAAACGCTCAGGAGAGCCTTTGGGGATGGGAAGACGTTCGGTGGGGCAGAGAAATGTCTTCGTGTGACTCGTAATGACGTTACAGACGAACTGAGATAGCTGGACAATCTTAGGGATGACATGTAAATAGCAAGGGTCATGTTTGACCTTTGCCCATCTCACCTTTCAGCAGAGCCGGCCCCGGGCATAAGCCCACTAGGCGACCGCCCGCCTAGGGCCTCCTGTTTTGGGCCGAATAATAGGGCCCCATAATATTAGAATATATTATATATTAAATGGGTGAAACATTTTGTAGACATGCTAATGTAGCACAATGGCTAAGCGCGTGTGTGTTGAGCGCAGGAAATTGAGTTCGAATCCTTACAGCTTTAGATTTTATCCCTAATTTTTGGAACATCTATACAAAAATAAGGTTTTAAAAAGAAAGTTTTATCCCTAATTTTTGGAACATCTATGCAGCTTTAGATATGCTAAAGTTTCGAACTCCCGACCTGAGAATCTTGAAGGCGGTACAACGGCTTTGCCACTGAACTACAATGGGGGATTGTTTCTTTTTTCGAAGAACAAATAAATATACTCAAAAGTGAGAGGCCCCATTTTTAAACGTTGCCTAGGGCCTTAGAAATCTCAGTGCCGAGCCTGCCTTTCCGAACCCTGACTATTTCGGCCCACTACATATGCCAAACTCTAGGTTCAGGAAAACCATTTACAACACCATAACTATTAGACTAAAGTAAAAAGCTTACCCTATCATTGCGAACTCTTGCCAATATCTTCATCTGAAAGATATTAATTTTCTGAAACTTCTAGGAAATCATATTTACTTTGTCAAGGTATTTTCAGAAACTTGTAAGAAATCATAGATGCTTTCTTAAAGCACAACACATGGATATGTTTAGTAGAGAAAAGCATCTCAATCATGAGTCCAAATAAATTGAGTTGTTCCTATAAATCTTTGCTGTGAATGTGGGCCAATCATTAATTTCCTAATAGCACCAAGTACCATACAATGCTCTAAACGGACATGTGATTGAGGTTGGAATTTGATTCCTTTTCACCTCCTTTTATAGTTTACTCTGGATTATATATGTGAAATGTGAATGCTGGTAAAACATTCACATATTACAAGGTGCATTCCAAATCGATCTTCACCAAAAAGTTTTTTTTTTTTTTTGGTAAATGGATCGTTTATAACCAACCAAGACAAAAACAAAGGGTATAAACCCACCAAGTCAGAATATATACAACTGAACCTATAACACTCTACAAGTAACAAAACAAAACTCTAGGGATGAGTAGCCCCAAAAATTCTGTGTGAGAGATGCCATTGATCCACTAGTCTTTGATTCTCCACAGTATTAGTAATGCATCTCCATGAACAAAGTCATAATCTGATGTTGTCATCAAGGTTGGAAAGAACTGCAGCAAGACTGTTAGCCTTCCCACCAAAGATCCTGGCATTCCTTTCTAGCCATATATGATAAATGCCAGCCACCAAAGCAAGTCTAAGCAACATGGTTCTAAAGCTCTTCCCCCTGCAATTCATAATAGCCCAACTCAACTCAGCATCCCAAGATTCAGCCCTTCTATGCACTGAAAATCTAGCCAAGGGCTGCTCCCATATGACTCTAGAGTAGGGGCAGTCAAAAAACAAACGTTGAAGGGTTTCATCAATAAGAGAACATAGCATACACTTTGGATCCACATCCACACCCCACTTGCGTAGCCTTTCCTTAGTAGATAGTCTTCTCAAATAGGTCAACCATAAAATAACTGCCCATTTAAGGACATTCAAAGAAAACTAAACAAAGGAAGCCCAAGGAACTTTCGTTGCATGATGCCTAACATCTTCCCATGTATGTTCAGTAGTATACTGCCCAGTCAGAGAAACTGTCCAAACTATTGTATCCTCTGTGGCAGGTTGGGGCAGTAAAGTAGTAGGAATAGCATTCTGGATACGTTGGATCAGAGAATTTCTAGGACGGTGCCAATGCCATTCGCCATTCAAAATACCTGAACTAACCTTAGCCAAAATAGCTCGCCCAAGGAGAGAAGAAGATCTTCCATCTAGTAGCTTGTAAAGGGGACCCCAAGGATGCTAGTTATCAAACCAAAAAGAAGTGCTTTCCCCATTACCAATGACATGCTTCACAAAAGGTTGGCCCAACACTCATAATTTTAACGACTTTCTCATAGTCTAGGAGAAGTCTTGAGGCATTTTCATCCCCCAAAAATTCTGGTCTTTTATAAAATAGCTATGTATCCACTTCACCTATAGAGTGTCCTGCTTGCTACAGATGGCCCACAAATGGCATAGCATAATAGTTGTGTTCCATTCCTTAAGAGACTTTAAGCCAAGACCTCTTTCAGCCTTGGGGGTACAAACTTCTAGCCATTTAACTTTTGCACCAACTCTTCTAAGAGTAACCCCAGACCACAAAAAAGCCCTAGCATAGACTTTATTTCCTTTAAGATCTTTTGGAGTAGAATAAACAAAGAACACCAATAAGTCTGCATATTAAAGAGAACTGATTGAATGAGAAGAGCACGACCTCCATATGACAAACCTCTGTTTGACCAACTAGCAATCCTTTGTTGTGTTCTTTCCTTCAACTGAACACAGTCTTCATATCTGAGTCTAGTGGAAATAAGTGGAACACCCAAATATTTAACTGGTAACTGGCCTTCCAGAATGGGGAGGAGATTGAGGATGGCAGCTTTAGTTGTGATATCCACCCCTGAGAAGAAAAACTGACTTTTCTGGAGATTTGGTTTCAGCCCAGACGAATGATAGAACTCATCCAAAGTATCCTTAAGAATCGCTACAGAGTGACAATTAGCTCCAGAAAGTAAGAACAGATCATCAGCAAAAGTCTGGTAGGATATAGACAGAGAGGCACATCTAGGGTGATAAGTAAACTGCCCTTCGGTGATCCTCTTTTGAAAAATAGAGTACAAGCCTTCCATAATCAAAAGAAATAAGTAGGGGGAGATAGGATCCCCTTCTCTGAGACCCTTTTCCCTTTAAAGAAACCCTCCAATTCACCATTAATAACAACAGAAAACATGGCAGAAGAAATGCAAGTTTTCACTCAACCAATAAGTTGAATTGGGAAGTTCATAGCTGTCATTACCTCAAATAGGAATTCCCAATCCACAAAGTCATATGCTTTCAGAAGATCAATCTTGATAGCATACTTAGCAATACTAGAGTCTTTCTAATAATTTCGAACCAGCTCTCGCATCAATAATATATTATCAGAATTACACCTACCCTTAAAAAAGGCTGCCCGGGCTTTATTAATAATAAGGGGAAGGATAGGTTGCAGTCCGGTTGCCAAGACCTGAGTAATAGTTTTGTAAATCACGTTGCAACATGCAATAGGTCTATAGTCCCACATAGATTGGGGGCAACTGTTTTTAGGGATTATAGTGAGAGCAGTAGCATTAACATCCCTTAGCATAACTCATTAAAGAAGTGAAGGACAGCATCAGTTACCTCTGTACTAACAAGTGACAAGTTCTGATGGAAAAAACTAGCATTAAAGCCATCTGGACCTGGGGTTTTGTCCCCATTAATTGCAAAAATAGCAGTTCTGATCTCTGCTGGGGTAACCAGAGCACAAAGAGAAGAGTGAAGTGCACTAGGTACAATATTAGTGAAACTAAGCCTAGTGCCAGAGAACCTTTTTTGATTGAACTTAGTGCCAAGCACATTCTTATAGAATCTCAAAACCTCCACTTTGACATCCTGGGGGTCATCCAATCTAGTCCCACTTTCATCACAGATGGACAGAATTTTATTCCTAGCCAAGCTACCTTCTTATCAAAGAAACTAGTATTGTTATCTCCCAAATGAAGCCATTGAATCCTAGACTTCTGTTTGCACCACCCTTCCTCAGCCAAGCTAAGCTCTTTGAATTTGAGAAGGCAGAATCGCTCATACTTTAATAAGATAGGATCACTTGGGGAAGAAACACATCGTTATTGAATATCAGTTAACTCCAGTCTAGCTTCCAAAACTCTCTTCTGTATGTCACTGTAGAACTCCTTATTAAACTTCCTCAACACAGGCTTCAATCTTCTCAGCTTATTATACAAAAGAACCATAGGACAATCACACTCCAAGGGATCAGACCAAGACTGATAGAGAAGGGAAGGAAACTTATGATGGTTCATCCAAAAATTGAAGAACTTAAAGGGTTTCCTGCCACCTCTATAAGGGAGAATAGAAATCAGAATTGGGCAATGATCTGAAATTCCAGGAACAAGAACAGTAGCTGCAGACTCAGTAAAATAAAATTGCCATTGGGAATTTACCAAAACTCTATCAATTCTACTACTGCAATGGTCATTACCAAGCCGTTTGTTAGACCATGTAAACCAAGGACCTGTAGAGTTTAACTCTTCCACACCTATATATTCCAAACAATAGTTAAACTCCCCTGCTGATGCAGAATCAAAAGAAGTAGGATCAGATTTATCTTGCTGCCACCTAACTGCATTAAAGTCCCCCAAAATGATCCACGGTTGATTCCTAACTAGACCAAGCCCCACTCTCACCTCATCCCAAAGTTTCCTTCTATCACTAGCTTGATTGAAACCATAGATAAAAGAAACAAATAAAAGTCTTCTGATGCGTAACTACTGAAATAAGAAGCATTTGCTCAGAAGTAAAGAGAACAGTAACCACAGAGTGTTAACTGTCCCATGCCACAATTATTCTAGCAACAGGCCCAGACACAAGGTTATGAACAAAACTCCACCCAAGAAGAGGAAGGCATTTCTTCATGGTAGATGCAAGGTTATCATGCCTAACCTTAGTTTCAACAATACCAATTAAAGAAAGACTATAAGCATGTATAAATTTCCGAATCTCAACCTGTTTAATGGGGTTATTCAAACCCCTGATATTCCAAGAGGCAAATGTCACCATTTTTTCTTTGATTTTCGCCGCTTCTTAGCAACCCCAGGGATCTTCCCTCCTCCATACTTATTAGTACTACCATTATCCAGTGAAATTATAGCCTGAAAGAGAGCATCAGGGTCTGACAAACCTTCAATCAGTTCATTAGAAAGAATATTAGGCACAGGGTTCTGCTCATTAGACCTACTAGACTCTAGGATATCCCCTACAAGCTCAAAAGATTGAAAATTAACCTCGTCACTCTCAACAATAGGCAACTCAGCACCAGTAGAGGGACTCTTTCCCTCCTCCTCCTGTAAAGCTAAAAATTGGTTAGCACAAGGCAAAACCACCCTAGGAGCAGCAAGTGGCACAGGAGTTGGAGAGTTCTTAGCAATGAGCACAGGGACTGGAGGATTCGGAGAAGGCAACACAGATTCTGTAGGAACAGGACCCGCAACAGCATCACATGTACTAGCTTTCACTACCCAAACCTTACTAGGAGCAACAAAAGGGGCTTTCAGCGTAAGCCTCTTAGATTCAATCTCAGCCACCTTATTCTTATTACACTCAGGATGACCAGAAACATGACAAGAAGCACATTTTGTTGGTCTCCATGGGTACTTAACCCTAATAGTGACCACTCGCCCGGAAGCTGTAATTAGATCAAAAGAGTGAGGCAAAGGAGACGTAACATCAACCTCCACACAAATTTTTGCAAAACTAATCCTCCAAGCTGATTCTGTCATCTCGTCCACATACAATGGCTTCCCAATGGCACTCACAAGATAACTCAACCCCGCTGCATTCCAATACTGGAGGGGGACATTATGAAGTTGAATCCATAGGGGCAATCTATTCAACCCTTCCTTTTCATAATCCAGATCAGAGTGCCACTCCTGCAAAACCATCAATCTTCCAGCAAAGTGCCAAGCCCCAATCTCAGAGATATGTCGATAGGCACCTTCCACTCCAAACAGAAAGAAGAAGAAGCCCTGTTCATTCGATAGAACACTCTTAAGACCGAAGTCACCCCAAATGCGAAAAGCTATTGACTCAACAGACTTAAATATGGGAGTTTCTTATCAACAAAATGTCCCACTATACAGTCTTTCCATTTTTCAGAATCCTCAACCTCAACATGTTTAGGAGGAGAAACCCGAACTGTCTCGTCAACTACTTCAGGAGGAAAGTAGCTTAAAGCTATCCTAGCAGGAGCCTCACCAGGAGGAGAAACCTTATCCTTCCACGATGATCCAGAAGCCAAACCAGCAACTGGAACATTCAACGATTCAATCAAAGCATCCTTAGCAATTAACTCCTTACGAAGCGCAACAACCTCCATCAATAGACCTTTAATCTGACTAACCGTGGGAGTGTCATCCTTTTGAATCTCAGTATGAGCAGTGTTTGAAACAATAACAGCTTCCAAAACCTCAATGAAATTCACCTTCCGTGGAGAATGATGAGCACGATCAACACCCGACGCCTCATTATGAAGAATCAGAGACGTATAACCATGAACGATACCAGGATTCACAAAATTAGGCCCTAGGTTATCACGTTTCAACATAGTTGGAATAATAGGTAATAGTAACCCTAAGTGCAAAGCAAACGGAGAACCACCCTTATTCGACACAGTACGAAGCACTTTAAGGCTACTCAATCCAGAATTAGGACTGAGAACAGGAAAATCTCACATCAAATACATGGATTAAGAACAGAAACGAACTAGATCGAGGATGAAAGAAAGTAGGAGACGACTGAGACGAAATTGCCAAATCGCCTCTCATGGAAAGATAGCATCCGAAAAATTATCGACAGGGGCCACGTGGCATTGCGAGTAAAGAGCGTATTGAGATCTGCGACTAGACAAAAACTCCACTTATTTGTGCAACAAAGATTCGAATATTCACCAAAAAGTTGGTATGTATGTTGTACTTCTTTTCCCCGTTGAAAGAGGTTCGAGGATTGCATTATTGCCATTAGTTATCTTTCGGATGCCAACTATCACCATTTGGATATGTTGCTCGTCTTGAACACCAATACCTAGGGCAGTCAACTTCATTTTTTTAAATCGGCAAGTCAACTTCATTCTGTTCCACTGTTATTCCATTTAACTTTTAATACTACATCCTTTTGAGAGTCTTTTCAGAATAAGAGCTTTTGGATGCCAAGGGATGTAGAGTGTCTAACTGATGTAGCTCAGGCGGAAGCTGTGGAAGCTAGTGAATATGAAGCACTAAAGAGATCGGTAAAGACTCAGAAGGTCAGGCGGCCTCCCATCGACAAGATAAAGAAGGCTTCTGTTCATGTCCCATGGGACAATGACGGGTTTGAATTGTTGACAGCCAGAAGAGTTGTGTATCATGAACACAAGAAGAACTTGGGAGACGTTGGCCTAGACAGCGTGGAAGGGGTGATAGGCTGCGACAACTTTGTCGGGCATTTGACCAAACTTTAATAAATCATGTGTCCTAGGAAGCTTGTGAAACTTTGACTATGTTGCCCCTTAGTAGATGGTTTTGTGCTGCAGTTTCAGGGCATAGCGTTTTTTCCTGTTTCTACTAAAAATTTTGACCCTAAAATGGTTTTGATTGTTATTGAATCTCAAACTTCACTCCTTTTGAGCTAACAGCAGCGGATGACATAGCAATAGCAGATCCCATTTCTATTCTATCTATATAAGCTAATATCTGTTGTATTATGCTGATGTGTGATTGTTGCAAGTATGAATTCGTGGAACACTGACACAAAAAACACATGGACGCCCAATTTACGCGATCACCAAACGTAGTTTGCATTTTTAGTTGGTGCAATTTGTTTGTTGTGATGAAAAATAATACAGGAGAAATACAATCAGAGTTTTGTTTTTGACAGGGTTTTCATTGAAGGTCGTTCTGTATCATGTCAGTCATTACGTAACAGAATTTTGAACCTCCGATACTATAATATACAGGGTTTTGCTCTAACCGAAGTTATCGTAGAAATAAGGTTGAAGTTTCGTACCTTTTCGATCCAGATTGCGTTTTGTAGTGCTCATTCTATAGATATTGGAAAAGCCAGAACACAGAAAAAAAAAAAAAAATACAACTTTGTAAGTAAGCAAGCATGCATGGAAATGCGAATATGTGTAGAAGCAATTTTCAAACTTTCAACCCCACCAGTACTTGTTCAATTTCTAGACCTAGCTACGTGCAATATTTTACAACAATTTTCTCAAACTTTTCTTTCTCTCTTTCTTTCTTTTTCCTGCTAAACTTCAAAGCTAGCTCTTGGAATCACCACAAGTTCACAACTACTAGTAATATTCATGGAAATTGAAAATTTCTCAGCTTTGAAGGCCAGTAAATTTATAGGAAGCTTAAACGCAAATCCAAAGGAGGATGATCCCTGAATTGATAGTTAGCCCCAATCCCAATGTTGTACGAGAAGCAGGGGTTAGCCAGCTCCTTGCATTCATTGAATGAGTTCAATGGAAACAACTCCAACGTCTCAATCACTCTTTCAGGCTCCACCACTTGGCTTACCTCTCCAAAATCTGCCATGAAAAGAACGTGAATCTCATTAGGAAAACTACTTACGCAAAAATTCTATTAAGAATGATTTCAGTTGAAAGGTGAGGCCCAATAGAAAGTCTTTGTTCAAAGTGAAAGCACCACAATATACCAGATTATTGAGTTTGAAGATTACTTTGATACCACATTACTAGTAAGTAGGCATCATGTCATGAACACCACTTCATAAATATACTTTCAATAACGCGGTGGTCTCATACTGTACATGATAGTAGTGTTGATCATGCTTCTTTGAAATAACTAGACAGTAGTTTTCATCGGCTTCTATATCTATTTCTTATAAAATTAAAGCACAAAATAATAAGGTCAGTTCGAAACGTTTTCTTGTCATAAAATTTCTATCTGGTTATAGGGAATATTAGTCAAGACTCAAGACTCAAGAACTTGATAAAAACTACTAACACAAGGATGGCTAACCAACGTTAAGCTTTTTATTCAGAGATGATAGTTAACTTACATTTAGTAGAGGAAAACTTGTGATCTTCGCGATAATGGATCTCATGATGTTGATGATCAGCAACTGAAACTCTGCGACGCTTCTGCCTCTCCCTAGCTTTATGATTCTGAAACCAGTAAAAAACGTTCTTGCTCTCGATCTTCCCATAAAAGCTCAGCTGGGACGATATCTTTTGAATCTGGTCAGTGCTCGGGGTTCTGAGACCAGACCTGAACAGGTCAGTCAGAACTCTGACCTGTTCAGTCGTCGGATTCCACCGCCCACACTTATTACCACAGCCTCCACCGCCACCGCCGCGTGGCTTAAGACAAAAGCCTGACATCCCATCATCCATTTCTAAAGTTCTGAACCTCTGATGTTTGCTAGTACTTCTGAGCCTCTGAACTCAAATGACTAGAGTTCGTGTGCATATATAAATACCAAAAAAGTGGTTGATTTTGTTCCTTTTTTTAATTTGATTAGTGTGTGTGTGTGTTAAAGGTATTGTTTATGTGCACTCTGTGCTTTGATTTTAGAGAATGGGGGAGGTAGAACTTTGAGGATTTGATCGCATTGTTTTTTGGCCTGTTTTTTTTGTGCAAAAAGAGAAAAAGGAGAGAGAGACATGCACAAAAGCTGCCACTGTTCAAACATTTCGGTCGAAGAGCAGACAAAGAGGTAAGTTCTCCAATTCTGTATAAACTACTCTTATTAAACACTATCATGTTCTATTACAATAATACTTACTATGTTAAGAGTGATGGAATAAGCATTTTTTTAAGTCTTTTGTCTCTATACTTGCTATGTTAAGGTGAGTATCAAGTCTAAGGCAAGATATCTGCATCTCAATTTTTTTTGTTTTTGCCTCCATCATGTTTTGAGATTGGTATGTTTTCATATTCTTATTGCATCCTGGTAAAGGGTAATTAGATAGAGTGACAAAAAACCATAATAGAGAATTTGTTTGTCGTATTCGGCTCAAAGCCAAATTCCACTATCAACAAGTATCATAATGTTATGGTGAACACCTATGTGTATCACATTTGGATATCATCTTACGTAGTACCCGACATGAACCTATATGATGTGCAATGAATGAACTGACCATATAGTTTAAGAAATTTTATGAAGAAACTACAACAGTCATGAAAGAAATTTAAAATCTATGTAGGGCAGTCGCTTGCCATAGCTCATCCACCCTCGGTCCGTCCTTGTGTCTTATATATTCGAGTGGGTTCATAGATTATATTTTGGACATCTTAATTGAGGTAACTATATAACTTATTGTTTTAATTAGTAGTAGTAGGTTAGCTAGCTAGCTAGTGCAATGGCTCCAAAACCACAAAGACGTATGAATAATACAAAGTTTTATCATATACTAGCAGAGATGTGTTGGTTAAAGATCACATGAAATGGTAACTAGGAAAGAAGGTTGGTTGGAGTGAAAGTCAAAGTTCCCAGATTGTCTGATCTTAATTGGACGGGTGTGATCAAAATTCCCAGACATGCATACTGAGTTTTAGTTGACCAAGGAGTCAAAAATTGCTTGGACTAATAAAGCTTCTTTTAATGGTGTATAATGGGGACAGATAGTAGAAGACAGTAAAATATACCACTCCAATTTTTCAGATTTGAGAGAGAGTACTCAGAGAGAGGAACAAGTAGAAGGGGACCAAATTTGGCTTTACTCAAATCCAGTGGCTCCTGTCTCAGCCAAATGAAAGCTCTATTGATAAGTCATGTTTGAAATCAGGGAACTTTAAATATAAAGAAATTAGACTGTAGATTTGACTCATTTTTTTGGTTCTAGCTAGGTGACTGCGGGATGCATACAAAAAACATAATATTATTGTAATTTATGTAGGAATTTGTTCTGTTAGTTTATCAGGAACTAATTGAGGATTTGAGAAGTTGAAAATCATAAGCATGTGTTTCTGATTTCAGAAAATTTTATTGGCGGACCATTCCGTAAAGAAGGCTTTACAGAGGTCAATCGCGTGCATCTAAAGTGTTTTTGGATGGTCTAGATTGAAAATCAATTATGACTGGTAGCAATTAATTGTGACTGGTCAAAATTGAAAACGAATCTCAGCCATTAATTGCAAGAATTGATGAGATTGCGCCCCGTGAATAAATTTCTCTCTTTCGATTTACGAGTATGCAGATTTTAGAGGAATAGTACCAACATATTAGACTAGTACACAAGACCAGCTCATCTTGGCTAATATCCAATTTGAGAAAAAGGATTTACAAATCTTATTACACTTGTCTGCAAAATTATATTAGAGAAATGGGATGTTTCCAATAGCCACGTCCTTGATCCAACAAAACAGGGACGACACAAACTCATTGGAGGCCTTAGGCCAAATTTGAGTGTGAGACCTTTGAGAGAGATGATGTATTGATCTTAAATACGGAAACGGCTACGGTGCACACCTAGCGTATGATATGCATTCATAATATTTACCACTAATACTGGAACGGCTACGGTGCACACCTAGCGTACGATATGCATTCATAACATTTACCACTGAGACGTAACATTTACCACTGAGAGAGGCATAATATTTTACCAAATAGGCGTAACAGTGTATACCGTATGCAACCTTAACCGTTGAGAGGCATAACATTTGTTGAAAATAGGAGTAACATATTTAGTTATATATGGTGCGTATTGGAGCTTTTCCCTTTTCACATTTCAATTTCATATATTTTTGTTTTCATTTGAAACCTATATATTTTTCTTTTTGAGATTTCAATCTAGAAAAACTTAAGCATCTAGCGTAAATAGTTGTAGAATATGAGAGAGTTGATCTAATGGAATGATCAAGCCTGATAAAAAGATCTTTTCTAGAATGCGTTTTTTACCTAACTAAGGCTCTTCATCAATTGAAATAACTTTTGGAAAGTCAAGATTATACACTACTTGCATACATGCATCTATTAGTACACGTAATCAAGACTTATATACTACTTACATATATTGGTCTTAGCATACTTTAGTTTTAGTTTTTCCTTTGGATGATAAGCATGTTTGCTCCTAGCTTAATTGGTGTTTCAGTTTGTGTGGTTCCTTTTCTTTTTCTTTCATTTAACTCTTTGTTGGATGATTGTTTGCTTCTCGATGAACTCTTTATCGAGTTAATAATATATTATTTATTTTTTCCGAAGAAAATATAAAAAGTGAGGTCTCTCTAAATTGGAGACCTTAGACGCAAGTCTTAATAATAATAGCCTAGTGCTTGGGCACCCTATATAAAAAATAAATGGGCTACCTAATGAAACTTCAACTTTAAATTTGCAAGAGATCAGCAAGAAGCTCCCACTTCCGTCTGATGTTAAAGTAGACAAGCTAAAATAGGACAAGAGTCTAAAAGTCTAATGTTGTTCAGAATCATAAATATTACTGTGTGTCTTGTGATTGGTCAAAAATAGTGGGGTGGGTATGCCCACTTACTGGTTTGATCCCCTCTTTTTTTCATTTTTTGCGCTCCTCTTGTCCCTTCGTAATTAACAAGAAACCAATTTACGTTCAATCATCAACACGGTTAGCTAGACGTAAGAAACCAAAAAGAAGCTAGTTTGTCTCTGCCTTCCTGGAAAACGGCCACAACTTGGGGCACCCACTGCTAGTATTTTCCATTTCATAATCAGAAAACGGCCGGCCACAACGTTCGCGAGCTTCGCAGTTTCTCGGTGAATTACCCTTATGGCTTTCTTTCTAATTATCAGAAGTTCGCTACTCCAAACTCGTAGTTTAAGCTGATCAAAACAAAACAAAAAAAACTCGTAGTTTAAGCCTCTTTTAATTACTTGCCGTCGTGCTCCCATTCAACCAACCGACCTCTTGCCGTCGTGCTCCCATTTAGTTTTAAAAAACTAAAATTTTTTGGGTGCTTCATAAGGTATATATATCATTTTTTGTTAAACGCAAGAGCTATCCGGATCAGCTTAAACATGCACCTCGATTATTCCGCTCTCCGGTTGGGTCGAGGGTAGGCCATCCACATTGGGATTAGGAGATTCACAAAAAATCGCTCTTGCGACCTGGCCCCAAATTCATGTTTACCTTCTTGTATTTTTGAAATAATCTTTCTTATTCACATAAGTTTTATATTTCATGTATATCAGTTGATTATTGAGGAAGCTTTGAACACCAACATCTTATTGGTCGACTACGTAAAGTTCTGAATATCAATTTTTTGCATTCAGGAATCATAAACTTTGGCTAAAGTTTAAATTTATTCTTTTATAGTAATATATACGATAGCTCTAATGATCTAACAAATGCTAGTCTATAGAGCATAATTTTATTTCATTTTGAGCACCCCAAATTATGTAAATGAGATCGTATGGAAATGACACTGTATGTTGTCGGACGATATGATAGCAACAATACTCGAGATTAATTATTCAATTTTATCAAAACCATTCAATAAAAACTTGAATGACTAGATTTAGTCTTGAAAAATGATCGAACAAAAATTCCTTTCATTATTCGGCCCCCTCTGATTTCATTTCCTGGCTCCGCCACCTACTGTTTTGTTCCTTTGTTAACATGGTTGCATAGTCTGGATTCTGAATTGCTCTCTCATAGATAACACGATACAACTAACAGGCCGGGGCTCTTTCTACTACTTGTTTGGTTTTTTTTGTGGTTTTTCATTCTTTTGTGGAGTGGACACACTTGCCTTTTTGAATTTTGATGCAGTTCCAACTCAGTGGACGAGAAAGTGCAGAGTCAATTTGTTGTGCGTGCTTTCTACCCACAATTCCCAATAGTTTGTCCTTCACGATATAGTCCATTGTCCGTTAGCACTTGACACTTATACTTTGCCACGTTAGGTTTTTTTAATCGGATGTCCGAATTCCAAACCAATTTAAGTAATCACATTATGTTCTAATTAAATCAAAAACTTAAAATTAATGACCAGACAAATTAACGTCTAATAATTTCAAAGAATATTTTGTTGTTGGTGAGAATTGAACTTGCAAACTCGGAATATAAATTTTTACTTACTTGACTGATTCTCTTTAAATTAACTTTGTACCGTACCATCTATATTATCTCGCGATGCAGTTGAAATTTCAAACCATAACCTTTATTTAGACTCACAGAATGCAATTTTATACCGGAGAGAGAATTTCGTGGATGGATTCTTTCCCCAAGACAAACAAAAGAAAAAGAAAAAACGCATTTGTTAATCACCAAGCTCTTAAAAGACTACATTTGTTGCTCCTTACAGTCGTGCAAAGGATTGAAGTGGCTGGCTAGGTTGGAAAAAGGGCCAGGCAAGTGTCGAATTTACCTGTCCTTTTGCATCGGCCACTTAGATTCTAGGACATTCTTTTCATCTTCTCATCGAATTGAGAGAGAGAGAGAGAGAGAGAGAGAGAGAGAGAGAGAGAGAGTATGTATTTCAGTGACTGAGAATCGAGAAGTTAAATTAAAGCAGAAACTACACACTTTAGAGTGTGCGCAAGAATGCTAGCGCCGATGTATGACCGAGAATACATTTTCAGGCACGCGTGAAACCCAGGCCGCCGTAATTCCCGTGTTTTCCCTTCCTTGTCTCCGCCCACGTCTGTCGGTTCTCCGTGCCCAGAAACTTTACTTCCCACACCTCCCACTCTGGTGACACATTGGATCCAAATCCCAATCATAGGTTGCCTAACAAAGCGGTGACACCACAATCATCAGAGACAATCAGCTCAGTAAATGATCATCCATTCAATTTGAACTAGTACTGTAATATTTTGTCCAGTGAAGATATATATCATGATTCATGACCTATATATGTCTCATGGACTCGGTTATGAACTCGATCGGGAGTGACCTGTGTCCTAGGTGTTGAATTCATCAACCTCTCGTTTAATTAACATGTGCAGGAGCACATCACATTTATTTTGGTTGTCTTTTCTTTTCAATTTTCTTGGGGTAAATAATATTTAGGATGTTCCATTAGGCAATTCCAATGAGAGTTTTACTCAAAGCTAGTTCCACAATAAAACTTGCACTAACAATATGCTTGTTGGGTGCATGTCGAATTAAACATGTAGGACACATTTCCATGTGACGGACAGGCGACAACGATACTTTGTGCACTAACAAAAGTCCATGCAATGTAGATCATAGCTTCCAAACAAAAACCAGTGAGGAACCATCAGATTTTACCAATATTGTAGATTCTAGACTCTAGTATACTGTTTCAATAAAGCAATTAATTTTGATTGTTGATGAAAGAGCACCTCCATGCTCAAGATTACATAAAAGACATTATAGCTATTTCTCAAAATCAGATCATCAACATTCCCAAAAGTTACATTAACATTGGTCACTCGGTTAAAAAGAAGCGGTCTTGGGACAAAATATCTCCAAAATGGAAAAGACAGAACATGTCAGTTACAGGGATTTGAGCACCTGTGTTCAACTTTTCTGCCAAGCTTAGTTGCGTTCTCGTGATGCTCGACAAATAAAGTAAGACTACCTGGTCCTGTCAAATGCAAATTAATTTATTGTCAGATCGATAATGCCCCTTTACTATGGAACTTAAATCTATACAAGTAGGTGGTGGCCTGATACACAAAATCTTGATAAAAGGCGCAATAAACTATCTAGCACTTCAGGGTGCTCGGTGGCGTTATTAGCTTTTCTGAATTCTGTTCACAGAAAACAGAAACATGTTTCATTTTCATATATAAAAACTCAAAACAAATACAGTAGCATTTTTTTTTTTTTTTGGGTAAAGACATGTTTCTAAATGAAATGAAAAAAGATGCAGAGACACGTCAACAGAAAAAATGCTTAAAAGATTTGGTCCGATGAAAACATAATTATGTTCTTATTTTCATATTGCAGAAACTTAAAAAGAGAGAGAGAGGATGTTTTGGTACACATGCTTCTAATAGAAATGAAACAAGATGCACGGTGCCACGGGCACACCAATTGGGAAAATGCAAGCGGGCCGGCACAACCTTTTAACTAGTTTGAACTTTACCTATAAACTATCATTCACAAGCTTATTATCATCAAAAGCTGGTGGCGGTGACACTTTGGGAAAGGAAGCAACGGAATTCCATTTGAATCTCCCCTGTTTTTTGGTTGGTGCAACATACTGTATGATTTTCCTGAGAAAAGAAAAGAGAAGGAAATCAGGAAAAAAGCACTGGAGAATGAAATAATGAGAGCACAAGCAGTCCTCCCGAATCAGTTGAAAGTTTGTTAACTGTTGTTGTCTTAAGGACGTCAGTGAGAATCTCGCATATTTTCCAGCCCGAATACGCACCACAATTGTAAACCACACATGCTACTGGGGTTTCCTAGTTTCGAACACTTCCATGGAGACTTTTGTTTCAGCAAACCAGCTAGTTTTGACTCAAACAAGGGATCAACTGGAAATTGAAAACAGAAACGTGTGTAGAAAGCACGCATTGAACTCCTAGCCTGGAAATTCGTTATGAAATAACTAACACGAGGGAAGACACGAGTTTCAGCATTCTTCATAATTCACTTCAAGAACAATCACGTATTCACAGCAACGGTAGTATGATAAACATGCAGGAAAAAGTGTGCTTCAAACTCCAAACGAAACATAGAAAATATGCAAAACCTTTGATCATTTATTAAAATGTGAATACATGCATTCAGCAGGAACTAGGTTGAATGGCCTATCATGTGATGCCCACATTATCAAGATGGTTGATCTGCATTAAACGGTTGATACATTCAACACTCCTTGATGATCAAGATTAGAAGATCCTCATTCCCCATTGAAACCAGTGCGATAGCCATAAAAAATGTGTGCGACATTTACCACAAAAAGGTTGTGAAAGCAATGACTAAAAGAAATATTCTCGTAAACAAAGCTTTGGTGAGCAATTTAAATGACTCATCCGGTCTTCTTAGTCCCCAAGAGTCATAGGAATGTATAGAACCCCTATGACTGAAACGTACAGCGAGTTTCATTAAACTCGAATACCCTGAAGTAGTTGCAGCGGCACAGAGTGGAAAAACATGCATATATTTTCCATTTAAACACAAGTCCTGTGTACTTGTCTGGGTAGCCAATCGGGAAACATATGACCGTGGAAGCAACGAGTTAAACTACATACAGCCAAATCTTTCAGCTTCACCTTCAGAGTATATCGAAAGGAATTTCTTGGAAATTTTGTAGCCAATTGCTGATCCCAATTAAGAGACAAAAGATTTTATGCTAGCTGCTCCATCACTAAATGATGCTGAGGAGTGAAAATTTCCTTCTTCTTCTATATGATGGAACAATAAAGTAAGAAGTATATCAGTTTGTTTTCCAATCAGCTAAATCAGAAGCGACAAATACGCTTGAAATTGAACTACACAGTTGGATGATACTACCGAAAGGGAATGAAAGAGAAGACATGGGTTTATTAAGGCTCATCCACATCATGTTAAATCTATTTGAAATCTAATACAATACCTATGTGTACTTGTGTTTAAATGTACAAGTACGAATTTTCCACACAGGGGCGCGGGCACATCTAGATACACATACAGATAAGTAGTTTTGACTAAAACAAACCATCTACTGGGAAACTAATTACAGAATCATGCATGAAAGTAGGCATCTAACTCCTGGAAATGCATGAAGAAATAAGTAACACCAGTGAAGATAAGAGCTTTACAACTTTGTAATTTGTGCTTAGGGTCCTTTTAATCTTTGTAATTTGTTTTGAAAGATTAGAAAATCCTTTTTTGCCGTCCAAAAAAAAAAAGAGCTTCACAACTCTACCAAATTAATTAACTCAAGAATTATGCATTCACAAAAAAAAGGTAATGATGCAAACTCTCTGTGCTAAAGATGCAACCAGAGTACGGACCTTGTAACTCACTGTAAACATCAATCCTACAACAAAAGAGTAAAATGCAAAAGCACATGGCAAATATAGCAGGACATTTCGTCCAAGGCCTTTGGCATCGGATTGAGCAACAAGCAAGGACTAGTACAAGGAGAGATTACCGAGCATGCAATGGCTTCCTCTGGGTTCACCTTCAAGTGGAACTGTGACATTTTACTGATTATAATCTGTATCCAGTGCATACTACAAACATCCAGAATTTGGGAACAAAGGAATATGAAATCTAATGAACTGATCAATGTTCAATGACATGACTTCGTAAGCTTCACACAGAAAGCTAGAAGACCATTTGCAAAAATTATCAATTTGATTGGATAGGGATGATGGATGAATTTGTTTTAAGAAACAAATGATAAATGTGATTTTAACTTTGACGAGTAAACTTTTTATTGCAAAAATGTCTCATGTTTTTACCTACAATTAACCAATCTAGTTGACATGCAGGGGTCCCATCATTGCAATGGGCCCCATCCATAGCTATAAAAGGTGCGCCTAGGCGCAATGTGCATCAAGGCTCACTCTTACCGCTTGGAGGGGGTTTAGGCAAGGGGACTTGACAAAGGAGAGGCCTAAGCGACCGAAGTGCGTGCCTAGTGAGTCTCTTCCAACTCCCACCAAATTCAATTTTGAATAGCAAAAATGTAACCATGGTTTTTAACCTAAGGGCTAAACGATCCTAACATATCAGCACACTAGGTCGATCTTTCATCTCTCAAACAAACGACTCAAGCCAATCGAGCTCTCTCAGCCTTTGTTTCAACATCAATCTCTCAGTCTTAGTTCAACAGTGAGCTTATACCTCTTTTAAACTGTGCAAGTCGGAGAATTAGTTGGTTTAAACTTATGTCACATAATGGCTGCTTGTCTTTCATTGAATTTCATGTTTTAGTTCGTAAAGCAAGAATTGTGGACTATTTCGCATTTGGTTGCTGTTTCTATAAACTTTGTATATGTAAACTTTGTAAACTTCAATATTGTCTTTGAGTTTATTACCAAGACTTTTTGTTTTGCTATCTTTTCTCACCTACGCGCGTTTAGTTAAAATAATTGTGCCTCATGTCTACGCCCCTACATATCCTTGCGCCTCTCACCCTTAGGAACTATGGCCACAACAGTCTTTTGCAGTCCATTTCGACTTTCACATAATTCATTGAAATACGATGAAAAATTGGCAATAATTCTATGTATCCCAAAAGTCAAATTAACGGATGGATTTTCTTTTATATGTGAGACCCAAATTGCCAAGTGAATCTCAATCATTGATTTCACTTTCAAAGTAAAATTTTAGGAGGTATCCAGCATGGCTAAAGAAGAATAAGACACCACCAAATCAAATAAGCTCACCACCACACCTTTTACCGGGCCTACCACTAGTACTACGTGGTCCTGAACTTACCCCGATAGGCAATTCCGCAATAGTCATCTTCATGTTTTGGCGTTTTTCCATTTTTCCATTTGATTTGACATCATAAAAAATGCACCTAGTGACAATAGCCACATGATCATTGATCATCACTGATAGGGAAGTAAATTCTAACCGTCAGAGGAGTAGAAGTGGGCTTTTCCTTCAAACCAATTCATTGCCGCCACGTCATCAAATGTACAAAACTAATTGTACAATCAGGTGATGTGCTTTGGACTCTTAATTGGGGTTAAACCATTTACTCATTCGGTAAAAACTAGTGTTTTCAATTTCCAATTCGTTTAAACCGTTGTAAAAATCTTATTTTTTTTATCATTTTATCTTAAAATGTTATAATTAATTTGTGTCTCTAGGACTCCCATAGTTAAGTTTCTGCTCTTTATTAGGAATTCTATGGAGCATAAACTTAATTATAAAAGTCCTAGAGACAAAATTTATTTATGACTCTTTATAATAATCTGAAAAATAAAATCTTCGTAGTGGTTCAAACAGATTGAAAATTGAAGCACTAATTTTTTTAGAATGTTTATATATTAAAAAATATCATTAAAAATTAAGTATTTCAATTTTCAATCCGTTTGAACCAGTGTGAAGATTTAGTTTCTGCTTTTTATTTGGGACCTATGGAGCAAAAACTTAATTTTGAGAGTTGTAAAGACAAAATTTAACTATAACCCTTTGGAATAATATGATCAGAAAAATAAGATCTTGGCAATGGTTCAAACGGGTTGAAAATTGGAGCACTTAATTTTTGAAAAATGATTTCCACACTCCCTTTTAACTATCCACACTTTCTTTTTTTATTTTTATCAACACAAATTTAAAATAGTGTCCTTGAATTTGTAAAAAAATGTATTGAATAAAGAGCAAGATAGTAAATTCAAGTAGATAAAGACCAAAAGAAAATATGAATTATTAAAAGGGGAGTGTGAAAATCATTTCCCTAATCTTTTTTAGTCATATGTTATCCTTCAATTTCTGGAAATTGAAACACATGTTTTTACCGGGAGAATAGTTGGCTTTCCCAGTTAAGAGTGAGTCCAAATCACAGCATGTGATTCTACAATTGGCTTTGTACTTTTAATGATGTGGTGGCAAGAAATTGGTTTGGAGGAAAAGTCCACTTCTCCTCCCAGCGGAGAGAATTTATTCTCCTCTCCACTAATAGATAAAGAACACAATACGCAGAAGAAGATAATATTCACTGTATGACACCCCAACGCAGACTGTGGGAGCATGTCTTTGCACCGTAATTGAGAGAGAGAGAGAGAGAGAGAGAGAGAGAGAGAGAGAGAGAGAGAGAGAGAGAGAGAGAGAACATGGACACGAAGGAAGCAATCTTCATGACGAGAGGAGATGGGGAAAATAGCTATGCCCAACTCTCTTGTTTAACGGTCCGTCTCCCAATTCCCCCTAAACATCAACACAAACAAAATTGCTTTTCTTTTCTATATATCGCAGAATTAACTAGTACTATGATTATTATATTTTCAGTAAAGCAGGAAATGTACGAGATTCTGTATATTCAACGGATTCTCTCTATTTTGCAGCAAAAGGTAAACGCCGTAACCAAACCCCTACTAGAAAACGCGGTCCGATCTCTATTCTCCAAAGGCTTCCACGTTCACGGAGTCCTTAACATAGCCGACTTGGGCTGCGCAGCGGGCCCAAATGCGTTCTCTATCATTTCCACGGTCAAAGAGACCGTGGAAATGAAATCGCAGGAATTGAATTACCAAACACCGGAATTGCAGTTCTACTTGAACGATCTTCCGGGAAATGATTTCAACACTTTATTCAGAGGGTTGTCTTATGAGAATTCGTGCTTTCTGGCGGGGGTTCCGGGGTCTTTCCACGGGCGGATTTTTCCCCGTAAGAGCTTGCATTTGGTCCATTCCTCGTACAGTGTCCATTGGCTCTCTCAGGTTTCTGTCCCTTCCTTCAATTCCTCTGTTTTTAACTGTTAATCCACTGCAAATTCGCTTAATTCACGTAGGAACAAGGAATTAATTTGCCATGTGATGGGCTTGGAAAGAGCACAAACTCCAGCTAAGATTTTTGAGTTTTTTTTTTTTTTTGTTTTCTCCTTATTTAAATTTTTTTTGCGTTTGTCAATTTTGCGTCTAGTTTTTGTGAATTATTGATTCATCTTGTCAAAATGAATCAAAAAATAAAAAATTATGATTTTTACTCAATTATTTTTAAAAATATCCAAAATAAAACCTATAAAGCCAAAAAGATCCCGAAAAATCCTTAGCGGAATGCACAATGGTGGAAATTGAGTATGTCGGGCCACGTTTAGCCCATTTGTTAAGAACCGAAACTAAACCCAGCCCACATCCCTACGTTATTTTGCTTGCTCTTTGTATAAAATTTAGGCTTATTAGACCCGGAAACTATTGTTTGAGAAATGATTTTCACACTCTATTTTTATTCTCGTGCACTCATTTTTTTTCGTTATTATTCACGTGAAGTGACTAAACTACCTTTTCTTCAACATTCCCTTTTTACATATGAACGGAAATTTTATAATTCCACACGGATAAAAGACCAAAAAAATTAGTACAAATGAATGAAAGAAGAATGTGAAAATCATTTGTTTTCTCCTGTAAATTCCATATTAAGGAATAGTGCTATCGACCCAGTAGCTTCCTTATAGTAATTTTCTTTTATAGAAGTGACGTGTATTGACCAAATTCATTTTAAATATTAATTACGTACGTACCTCATATAACCTTGAAGTTGCTCCTAACTGTTCCTTTTGGGAATGATTTTACAAGATCATAACCTGTAGGTTCATGCAGTTTTTTTATTTTTGTCTAAACAATGAGTGGATCACTTGTGGAATTTTACTTGTCATTCTCAGATTATTCGTGGTAATAATCAGGTTTCATATATATGGGGAGTCAAGACTTACGTGTATCAATGAATTAGTAAGGCTTATATAGGGGCTCAATACTATTGTGAAAAATGGTCAGGGATTATATGGCCTAATGTTTTATTTTTCCGGATTATTTTTGTTTTCAATTATAGACATTTGTTTGTTTTGTGTCTGATTTTTTCGAATCACAATTTATCTTGAAATAAAAAAGTATGACACAAAAATTAAACACAAAAACATAATAATATTTCAAGATTAATTTTGTCTTTTCTAGAATTTTTGCAAGTTCCGTACTTCCGTTCAAGTCTTACAACTTGTCAATTCAAATACTAATAGATACGAATTTGAAATCTAGCAAATAAGTATTAACCAAATATTCAAAAAAAAAAATTGAAGGAAGACCCATATAGTATAACATACTAAGAATTTGCATGGAGATTTAATTTGTTGGGAACTAAAAGGTACCAAAAGGACTGACGAGCAGAGAAGGGTTGGCATTGAACAAGGGAAACATCTACATATCAAAGACAACCAGTCCATTGGTAAGAGAAGCCTACTTGACTCAATTTGAAGAGGACTTCACCATGTTTTTGAGGTCTCGATCCGAAGAGGTAGTCCCCAATGGTTGTGCGGTCTTAATTCTACACGGCCGACAATCCCCAGATCCCTCAAGCAAGGAGTGCTGCGCCACCTGGGGACTCATTGCTGGGGCCATTGCTGCACTGGTTTCAGAGGTAAAATCCCAACTAGTACTACTTAATTCAGAGTCTTATAGTATCTACGTTTTGTTCTGTATATTGAATTTCAAGCCCCTATTCGCTTGCGATTCTTTTTGTTATTGGCTTTTTCATTTTGGTTCGCATTCTCTCTAATATTGTCTAAGTTTCGGACTCAAGGAGATAGTTCAAATCTGAACCATATATTGGTATAATCAATGATTCGGATTTGCTTAGAGACTCTTATCAGTAACTGTCAACTCTGTATGATTCAGATTTGAACTGTTCCGTCTAGCCCATATATTACTCTAACATTTACTCAATTTACATTCAAAACCCTTCTTTCAATCAAACCCTCAACTAGTAGATTGTGAAACTTGTCCACAGAGATTAGTTGAGGTGCATGCGCGTAATCTGGCGCAAACACACCCTCAGTTATAAAAAAATGAAAATAAAAGTCAGATTTGAATTGAAGGATTTCAACAGGCAAACTAAAATTCAAACTTCACAACAACCTGAAAGACATAAAGTCCCCGTTCATTTAAGGGTTTTGGATTTTGGATTCTAATCATTATCCTATTTCTTTCCAATCATTACTCTTATTTTTCTTTCTATGTCTCTTCAATCATTACTTATATTTTCAATCATTACTCTATTTCTCTTCCCTACACTCATCACCTACAAATCCAAATCCAAATCCAAATCCAAAATCCCATAACGAAAGAGGTGATTTTTAAAAAAATTGAGTAAAATGTGAATAAAATCTAAATTCATAAAAGCGGCATTACAACGCAATTAAAGAAAGAATATTATGACTCAGTGAGTGATTGTCTCACTTTTTTTTCTTCTTTTTTTTTATGTCAACCAAAGCCAATAATGTTAGTCCGTAAAGTTTGAACCCCAATCAAATACATAGAAGTACATGATATCAACCACTGTGTTACCACTCCATTTTGCAAGTGTTTGTCTCAGGTACATTAAAACCCAGGGTTCGGCCATTCCTGATCACCCAATGAGAAACAAGAAAACGATCCAGCTAGACTAGACCACGCATACATGTGATTTTGCATTTTTTTTTTTCTAATTGTTTATCAACTATTCATGATAAGGTAAAAAAAAACAAAAGAGATATTACTAGTATATCTGGATTCTGATATACTATAATCAGATCATTATTCATGTTATTTTCATCTCTTGCAACAGGGTTTGATTGAGGAGGAGAAATTAGACTCTTTCAATGTACCCTACTACACACCATCAGCAAAGGAAGTGCAAGATGTGGTGGAGAGAGAGGGATCATTTGCGGTTGAGCATATTGATAGCTTTGCAGTTCGCGTTGAAGGTAATTTGTCCAATATTGGAGAGAAGTTTGCCAAGAGAATCAGGGCATTCACAGAGTCGACTGTTGCCCACCATTTTGGAGAGGAATTAATGAGAAAAATATACGACAAGCTAACCAAGTTACTAGTTGAAGATTCGTCCATACAGGCGGAACCAGCCGTCACTGTTGTGGTTGTGCTTAACAAGAAATTATAGGAGGCTGCTTTGTGTTTGGGGATTTTCTTTTCTGGGTGTTTCATTGTCTATGGTTTTCCTGGAGCTATTGGGGGTAGTCGTCATTGCTTTTCGGGTTGTTTTGTGCTATCGAATAAAATCTCAGCAAGGACAAAACACAATCTGTACTTTCTATCGATGATATGTGATTTTCTTTTAGTGTCTAGCTAGCACGTACTTGTTGTTAGCTTCTTTGTACGTATTCCGTTCTGTCTTTGATTGTTTTGTTATATTTCGTACTTTTAAAGTTTTAATGAAACGGTACTTTGTGATTCATAAATAACAATACCTAAAGGGAATCTCGCAAGTGTAAGAACCGCTCATATATTGTCTATTTTTACATTGATTTATTTGGATGATCTAAAAGTAGTATTTAGCTTTCTTTCCCTTGAACGTTTCTCTGTTTTTTATTTATATTATATTTTTTTATGTGTTTAATGGCGTTTGTTCCTTTCACCTTAGTTGTCATTTAGAGGATGGATGGATTCCATTAGAGGATGAAGAGAATCAATATTGACTTTGCTAGAAGCTAAGCCTTGATAACGTAGAAATTCTGCGAACAAATACAACGGATGCAAATGTGTTATCCCTTTACAGTTTTTTACCTCTAGGGCCCGTTTGGATGCGGGAAAAGAATTAGAGGTATTAGTTAATAAGGGGATAAGGTAGTATGGGGTACTAGTTAATAAGGGATGACCCACATTTATATGATGTTTATGAAGGGATGATTAAATAGTAGGTTGTTTGGATGAGGTTTTAGAGAAAGGAGATTAAATAATATTTCGTTTGGATGGAGGATTAATAGGGGGTATAAGGATATGGTGGATGATATAAAAAGCTATCAAATGACCCTTTTGCCCTTGTGTAGTCCCTAAATTATTATGTAGTACATTTTATATATAATTGCAAATTTAATTATTCTTTCACAATTTAAGCCATAATATTTATTTCTACTAACAAATTAACGAATTTGGTATTATTATTAAACAATTTTTTTTTATAAAAATCAGTTTTCTAAAACAAATTAAGTGTTTCAAATTTCAATCCGTTTGAACTGGTGGAAAAATTTTAGTTTTCAGATCATTTTATCCTAAATAGTCATAATTCAATTTTGACTCTAGGTCTCTCGTTGATTAGCTGTAAGAGATATTTGATTCTACGACTTTCTTAGTGCTAATCAACGAGAGCCCTATAGTCAAAATTTAATTATGACTATGTAGGATAAAATGATCATAAAACTAATATCTTTTCACTGATTCAAACGGATTGAAATTTGGAACATTTAATTTTTTACCTCGTTTATATATTAAAAAACATATAGTTAAAAATCAAGTGTTCCAATTTTTAATCTGTTTGAGCCAGTTCGAAGATCTTATTTTTCTGATCATTTTATCTTAAATGGTCATAATGGATTTTTAACTCTAAGGCCTTTCAATGAGCACCCTAAAAGAGCCCTGAAACTAAATAAAGAGTCTTAAGATAGGTTTGAATGGAAAGTATGATTTTTGGTAGAATTGAGAGTATAAGTTGGTTGAATGGTGGATGGGGAAAGGGGAAAACGAGGGGTATTTTCGTCCACAAAATACCCCCCCAAACCCGAATTATTTTTGGGGACCTCAAGAGGAGGCCAAAATTAATACCTGAGAATTCCTAGAACTGGAGAAAACGAAAATGGGGTAAGAATAATGGGGGGGAAATTGGAATGCCAAACGGGGAGAAACGAGGTGGACCCCTCTCATATACCCCCTCTTATTTTTCCCCTCTCTTTTTTACTCCATCCAAGCAAGCCCCTAAGTCCAAAAAAAGTGACACTTAATTCCCATTAAGGAAAGATTAAATACTTAATTACCACTAGGTCCATTTTTACAAAAATACATTTACCATTAATGAAAATGTCATCCTAGAGTTTTAGGATATGTCAAGGTTTTATGGTACCCTAATGAGTGCCTTAGTACCCTTGGGTACCCTAAAATTTTAAGGTACCCTAGGATTTTAAGATTTTAGGGTACCTTAAGATTTTGGGGTTTAGGATACCCTAGGATTTAGGGTACCTTAGGGTTTAAGTTTAAGCATTTTCATAGAGCCTTAAGGTTTAGGTTTATATACTTTCATTAGAGTTTTAGGGTGTACTTTCCTATTATAGGGTTTTAACGGTATAAACACTTCATAGGGTACCCTAGGGACTTAGACATTTTTATACGGTACCCAAGAGTTTAGGTTCTTTTATAGAATGCCCTAGGGGTTAGGTACTTTCAGTATTCAGGGTTTTAGGTACTTTCATTGGATTTTAGGGTTTCGTTAATTAGAGGAAGATTTGGTGGGAATTACTTTCTATTTTTTGGTCCTAAAGGTAAATGCCCTTATCTTTAGTCTAAGAGACCTTTTAGTTCCTAATAGACCTGGGTAACAGGTCGTGTTCATGTCGTGTCAATCGGGTTCGTGTAACAAACCACCCAACCCGAACCCGACCCATTTAAAATTCATGTTTCTCGAGTCGTGTCATTTTCATATTTCGTGTCAGAAAAGCTCAACCCTAACCCGTTAACTTCGTGTCCGATTCATGTCGTATTATCGTGTCTGTTGCCCAACTCTATATAGAATTACAGATATACCATATTATATATATATATATATATATATATATATATATATATATATATTTATTTATTTATTTATTTATTTATTTATATATATGTGTTCATATTAATAGGTGACACAGATTAATAACCGTGTTGGTCGTGTCAATTTTGTGTCTCACGTGTTCAACCTGAACCCGACCCATTTAGAATTCGTGTTCTCGAGTCGTGTCATTTTCGTGTTTCGTGTCAAAAATGTTCAATCATAACCCGCTAATTTCGTGTCCGATTCGTATTGTGTTATTGTGTTTCGTGTCCGTTGCCCAGCTCTAATTCCCAATAAGCAACCTTTTATCCATTTTCTGATTGAAAGATCAACTTATATGAAGTGTGTGTGTGTGTGTCAATATATATATATATATATATATATATATATATATATATATATATATATATATATATAGTAAGCTTCTAATGCGGACCTCCGCATCCAAGCAAAGTGCGGACCTCCCATTTTCCGATCGAATTTCGATGATCCGAGCCGCTTAATGTGTTCAGAACGTGATTTTAAAGATACCCACGAGAAATCAGCAAAAAAAAAATCGAGAAAGGCTTCATCCGAGCAATTTTTGTTTATTTTTTATTGAACAGTTCAAATAAAAACTGCTCAAATCAAGCCCTTCCCAGTCATTTTTTTTGCCGATTTCTCGTGGCTACCCTTAAAATCACTTTCTGAACACATTGAACGGTTCGAATCATCAAAATTCAATCAGAAAAGGGGAGAAATGGGGTGGTCAGCACTTTGCTTGAATGCGGTGGTCTGCATTAGAAG
Organism: Rhododendron vialii; assembly: GCF_030253575.1. Lineage (NCBI taxonomy): Eukaryota > Viridiplantae > Streptophyta > Magnoliopsida > Ericales > Ericaceae > Rhododendron > Rhododendron vialii. The sequence continues at coordinate 23,103,878 of NC_080559.1, forward strand.
CTTACTATGTGTGTGTGTGTGTGTGTGTGTGTGTATATATATATATATATATATATATATATATATATATATATATATATAAGGGTGGTTCCGGGGACACCTAAAAAAACACCTCATAGTTTCCGATCAAATTTTGATGATTGGAGCCGCTCAATGTGATCAGAACGTGATTTTAAAGGTACCCGTGAGAAATCAACCAAAAAAATGACAAGGAAGGGCTTGATCCAAACAGTTTCGAACAGTTTTTTATTGAACGGCTCAAATAAAAACTGCTCAAATCAAGTCTCACTACAACAATTATGCCTTTTAATAGCATTATCTAATAGCTTTTTTTTAAAAATGCTATGATAGAAAAGCAAATATAGCGTTCAACGAGAAGAAGCGGAGGAAACCCTAGCGCCTAAACTATTATAGCATTTCATTAAACTCTTCAATAGCGTTCAACGAAAATCATAGGTGCCAACCCCTCGTGCCTTCCCCTTGCTGAAAATTTGAATGGGTTCCGCCGAGTTTTGCTCGATTGTGGTCATGGTCGTAGAAGGCGGCTCAAATCGACTGGGTTTCCCAAAAACCCAAAAGAGGTACTATCGTAGCTGTACACGGCGGAGGTAATCGAGGTTGTACACGGCGTCTCGATTGGGTTTTCTTGTTTCTCATCCTCACAGAGATTATCCAGAGCTCATTGCTCGTGTGTCCTTTTCACCAAACGGAATCACCGGTCTCAACTAGTCCACCGGTCTAGTTGTGCACGGCGGAGGGCAGCTGCTAGTCGGAAATGGAGATGTCCTATCCGGTTCAGATCTGGTGGACCCCCAGTGTTCTCCGATGGTACAGCTGCCGCCGATGTCATGGAGAGGTATCTCCAGTTATTGTTATGATCTGCCACAGTTCTGCCTCAACAGTCTCGGAATTTCAGCGACTACGGCTGAAGGTCAGGTTGGATTTTGATTAAAATCATATTTTACACTAGATTTCTCATTTGTTTCTTGCGAACTGGTGTAGATTTCGGTAGTTGTTCAGAGCTCCAAACCTCCGGTAGACAGTTAAGGGATCGATCTTCTGGTTCTAGGGTTTTAATCTTCAGTTGTAGGTTTGTTCTGTGTTCTGTATTTCTTCTGCTATCCAATCGATTAAATTTTGTTTCCTACTAATCTCTCGATTTTCATCTTTCTTATTCTTACCCATTCTGAATCAGTAGTCAGAGAAAATCAAAGCCCAGTCAATTTGGAGAGTCCTCACAAGGTTTGATTTGATTTTTTCCTTAATTCTTGCCCAAATACAAGGCTTGGGTTTCATATCAAATTATTCGTTATTTGGGCTTTGTGTTGATTCATTCCAATAACATTAGGGATTTTGTGTGTGTGGGTGATTGGGTGGGGTTAGGGAGAAGTTTCGGAAAATAATGGCCCTTGGGGCAATCAAACCAATGTATGCCATGTGATGGACGAATGACCCTTTTTGTTTTTCTACTATTTCGACGTTGTTTCGCTGGATGTGACTGTTCGCCACCCTCATCTTCTTACACAGGTACAAGAATACAAACAAAATCTTGTGATTTCATGGTCTAGGGTTAACTTTGATCCGTTTGATAGTTGAATTTGGAGTTTTTGACTCATTGGTCTGGAAATAGTTTTAGGGCTATGCATAGTTTTAGTGCGTATATGAACATCATATATTACTGTTGCATTTGATATTATTTATAGTATTGATGGCCATGGTAATTCTCCTGTGAAGATAATTTGTTATCCTACTTCAAGGTAAATTATCCTGATGTTATAGACTGGCTGAACTTCTTATCGATGGAATCTTATGCAAATTTTTTAGGATTGCTTCTTTTCTGACCTTCATTTCTTGTAATCAAAGGTTTTTGAGAATTTCATTGGATCTTTTATAAGTAATACCTTATCCACCTATGCCTGTGTCGCGCATTCGTCGCTACAGTGGCACCTAGAGTATGTCCTTCAAAAAATGTTCTAGTCATGATTTTACCCCTGTATGATATATGTTTACATTTTTTTTATTTGGGTAAGGAAATCTATTGTTAATCTTCAATGTTAAGATGCTTTGTGTCGTATATGTCTAACTTTGTTCATCTTCTAGGTACCCATATCCTGCTGACAACTAACAAGGTAGAATGGAAGACATTACAGGAAAAAAACTAAAAAAACATTCTTGCATTGTAACGACTCTAATTTTTATTAAATAAAAATTTCATTTAAATGTTGTTATTTCTTTTTATCACTTGCCATTACTTTCAAAATTTCTTTTAATTCCGTTAATTCGTCATAATTAAGTTTTAGTCCTTTTAAAATTCTTTTCTTTGATTAAAAGCTTACTTGGCTAGTAGAGTTAATTTCCAATCGACTAGTTGGACAAACCAAACTACCATTTCTCCTAGTTACACTTTCCGAACCCTAATTGGACCTTTTTGACCGTCTTGGAGCCTTTTGAACCCCCCGAAACCCTAATTGAACCCTTAGACTTTTAGGGGTAATCATTATACCCCATGACAAGTCATTTCAAACCCTAATTATAACCCATATTCAATTACCCTTTGGTCCATAAATGCTAGGGAATTTTTCGACCATCGGTCATTGTTTATCAAGTTGCCAATAAGGCTTTGATTTGACCATACAAAATCATGGGCCAAGGAATCTCATCATTTTACTTCCAAAACTAGTTAACCTAGCCATGCATGCATGCAACCCTAGGATTTTAGCCTTAAAAACCTATTAAACCTAGACTTACTTTCCTAGACACACATATATATACATGTACACATATATACATATATATATATGTACCAAAGAGAGAGAGAGAGAGAGAGAGAGAGAGAGAGAGAGAGAGAATCCGAAGGAGAGAGAGAGGAGGGAGGCCGGATGGGGAGAGAGAGGGAGAGTGTGTGTGTGTGCAAACTTTGGACACTTACACAAGCTACTACTTGACAACCCAAGACTAGACCACTTTAAGTATGATCCTAGCCAATGATGTTATTCTTTCTTACAAGCCAACCCATTCTAGGATTTGACAAGCCATGGAACCTTCATTATAACCTAGGATTTGGCCTATTATTGGATTGACATGTGAGGAAAGGCTAGGACTTTGACTAAGGTTTTGAAATGACAAAACTATGGAGCAAATCCATAGGGAAAAGAGAGGAGAGGGAGGCCGGCCATATGGAGGGGGGAGGGAGCCAAGACTTGTGCCTATAAATAGCAAGCTCACTTCAAGTTCAACTCACACCTTCACTCCCTTGCTCTCATTCCTCTCCAAAAACCATTTCCATTTCCAGACAGCTTACTGCCCTTCACAAATCTTCCTTTTTTCTCCTGCTTAAAGTAGTTTTTGGAACCAACTCCCTTCGGAAAAGTTGTAGAGCACTTCGAAACCTTCAAGTTAGACCCAAGAACCATCCAAATCGGTGAAGAAATGACAAAGATATTGGCATCCGAAGTTCAGTAAAAATCTCGGATTTCTATTTCCAGACAGCATACTGTCTTCTCATTTCTCACCATTTTTCTCCTACCTAAAGTAGTTTCTAGGATCAACTTCCTTCACGAAAGTTGTAGAGCACTTCGAGAGCTTCAACTTCGACCCAAGAACGATCGTGTTCGGCCAAATATTGACCAAGTTACTGCCATCCAAAGTTCGGTCCAGATTTGCAAGTTTCACCGCCCGTAGAAAAACCCCCAACTAGCTTATTCGGCCCCGACTAGTTTCGGATCAAGGTAGAGTCCCTCGTCCAATAACTCTACATATAGCATAGAATCGTACGTTAGAAAGTAGAATGTCCTTGATTTAAAGTATCAATATCCTTATCGTTTTCCTTAAGTAGATAAGGTTATCTATTGTTTAGTTTCAAGTAGATAAGGTTATCTATCGTTTAAAATGCATGATTGTCAATAAGTTTATCTCGCTAATGGAAGTACGAGTAGGTTAGATAAATGACTTTTTCTTAAATAAACATATGTTGTATTGAACTTCCCACAAAAGAAAGAAAGAACGGTTTTCGAAAGATAGAATTTGACACTTGAATAGAAGTAATCGTATTTTGATCTTTAAGATGGTTTTGAGCATGAGTAACAATATAGAATTGGATGATCTTGTTAGATTACAATGAATGATTTATGGTTGCGTATGTGAAAAGTCCTACCGCGGAGTCTATGCATGAGAACAAGACACGAAAATCGAGAAAATAAAAACATGGCACCTAGGGTGTGGTTAACAAGAAAAATGTGTTTTGAAGGAGGAAATATTTTTGAAACTACATAATGACCGATTTTGATGGCATTATGGGAGACGTATGTGGGAGTGTGTGCCAATGGGAACCCGGGACGGCGGAACCATTGTAAGGATACTTAGGAACCCGGAACGGCGGAACCGAGGTTGGATGTGTGGCTTGGTTATCTGCGGAGAGAAGCCAATGCAAATGTGTGCCAATGGAAACCCGGTGCGGCGGAACCATTGTGAGAATACTCGGGAACCCGGAACGGCGGAACCGAGGTTGGGTGTGTTAAAAACGGACTTTGAAAATGTTGATTTGGTTATGAAAAGTGAAAATGGAGACACGGTCTACGATGAGTTGCGTAGGAGAAACACAGAAAAATATGGACACCATCGATACTTGAATAGTGAATGTGGATGTGTGATTGTTACTATTCGTCGTATATGATTTACTGTTTGTAAGTTATGAGTTAGTGGGTAGGGTTTACTCTATTGAGCTTTTGTAAGCTCACGGTGTTACCTTTGGTGACCCTGACATATTATATTGGTGGCGACGCCGGTATAATGTGTCAGACCTCATAGATGAACAGGGTGAACATTATACCTTGGAAGCTTTCAGAGCCGAGGAGCTGGCCAGAATGGAAGAAGAGGCGGAGCAGTAGATAGGAACCCTAGTCTACCCTCCTTTTGTTTAATAAAGTACTATTGGGAGAATTATGTTGTAATATTGAGCTAGACTCTATTTCGATTTTCAATGAAATTGCCTTCTTTAACGTACCCAAAATTCGAGGCGTTACATGTACTCTTGGGATCCAAATTACCCAAGCATGTTTTCATATTTTCCTATTGCAGAAAAAAGCATGCTTGTACTAGTGAAATGAATTATACTCCTTTTAACTTCTTTAAAAAAAACACAGAGAGATGGGTATGGGAATAGTTATTGTCTGTCACCAACTGGAGCATGAAAACCTTCCTTTATCACGTAAGAAAAAACCTTTTCACGTATCAATTTGTTGAACCAACTTAGATTTCTCCCTATGTTGTCAAGCACCAACACCCTTTTACCCTGGGGTTTGGCCCCTTAATAGATAATCACAAGGTACCAACATAGTTAGATGTGGGCATATGGCTTGTTTAATTCTCAAATTCACATATTTGTTGCCGAAAGATCAAGAGCCCCGCACTCTTGTTGATTGAGTAATTGGACTTATTATAGGATCAAACTTAGATTACACTAATGAAATTGGGATTAGTTTGGCTGCTTGGCATTTGAACCATGCAGTATGCCCAATACCCTTGACCAGGGCGGAGTTTTATCTTGGACTCTCAACGATGAGTGGTTTGGCATATATGGTTTACCAACTGTTATCCTTCATTTTGCTTAGATAATTGTGTTGAAGTTGGAATCTTCAAGTTGGATGGACTCTTTTTTCTTAATGATCTTGGTTTAAGGGCTATCTTTAGTTCTGTGATGATTCTAACTAGTTCCCTAGCTTCCCACTATTTGCTTACTACTATAATAATTTAATTGGTAACATACTCCATTGAGAAGCAGACTCGGAAGCTCCTTGACTATCTGGAAGAGAAGCATTCTGCAGAGCTGCTGGAGGAAAAAGAGGATCAATTGGAAGCTATATTTATTTTCCCCATTTTGGTTATGCCGATGTCAAGAAAGAGGTAATATAAACAGAACTTTTGCAAGAAGAAATCTGCTTGATTTAGTAGATAGCGATGTATTATGGATGTAGCTATTGTGAATAGGACTAAATTGATGAGAATATCTTTTTAATAGAAGAAATCTGCTTTATGAAAGAGATGTCTTCAACAGTCCATCTTGATTATAAGATTCCAGTGCAGGGTGTAAGGAGGTGTCGACCCCTTTGATAGGCCATTTCCTACTATCCCACCAGGATAGAGCCAATGATGAACATGATTGCTGGGGGAGCTGTTGCCCGTCCTTTTGTGACCCACCACAGTGACTTGAACATGAAGCTGTACATGTGGATTGCACCTGAACTATATCTTAAGGAGCTAGTTGTTGGTGGATTGGACCGCGTTTATGAGATAGAAAACAATTTAGGAATGAAGGAATTGACTTGACACATAATCCTGAGTTCACTACATGTGAGTTTTATATGGCTTTTGCTGACTATAATGACTTGATGGAGCTCACAGAGAAAATGTTGAGCGGTAAGTTACAAATTTTGTGATGTCAACATGCAGTGCTTTTCTTATGGCATTAATTTTCAAGAAAGTATGTTTTCCTTTTAGATTTCTTGGAGGGTTAGAGAGTGACCCGATTGAGATCAATTTCACTCCCCCTTTCAGGTCTCTGGATGTAGGCAATGCTAGGTTTAACTTTTCAAGTGACTTAGGAAATCTTTATATCATTTCACAATGAAAATCACACCTAGCAAACTATATCTGCTTTTTACCATGTGTAGGAGGATTGATATGATTGAAGAGTTAGAGAAAATGGCTAATCTAAACATTCCCAAGGATCTTTCAAGTGATGAAGCTAACAAGTATTTAGCAACTACACGCATGAAATTTGACGTTAGATGTCGTCCTCCCCTGACAACAGCTCATCTCTTGGACGAAGTAAGGCTGTTATCATTTTTTCCTCCTCTTTGTGGAGATGATTCTTAGTTTAACTCAGCCAATGCGAATAAGGGAGTAGTTCTTTGCAGAATAACTCTCAAGTGGCTTAGGTTCCTTCACTCCTAAGCCTAGAAAGAAACCTCTTCTACGTAAAGGCTTTCTGAGGTCTAAAATGAAAGACCGCAATTGTGAATAAGAAGACTCAACTTGCATGTGTTAAGCATATGGCTATGGTAACTAAGTAAGGGAAGTCTTGGTCTTTTAAGTTTCATTTTTCTAGTTCCAGAATCAGACGATCCTATTTAGACATTAGTTAGACTCCAGGATATATCCCTTTCTACGTGCCTGCTCCAACTACTCTGTCATCCCTCGTCGTTCAAATGCAACTTAGAGGGTGCTGGTGTAATGTGGATCTGAATATTGATGATAGTGAATGACTATATCCCAATAGATTAATGTGAACTGCTCTCGCCCACTCTGTATATGTCGACACGCGCACAAAACTCTAACCCATTTGGTTAATGGGGATGATTAGTGATATCGATGTCATTTATCTTTTGCAAGAGCACTATGCTCATTGTCTGCCACCATTGATCACTAATGTCTGTGTTTGAATAGCTAAGTGGCTCGGCTGTAGTTCAATGCTTGTGGTTGAAGTTAAAGCTTTTTACGTAGTTTTCTCACATGAATAGTTATGTTCTACAATCGCGCACAGATTGGTATATGTCGTTCGCCAATTTGTTTTGGTATGGCTGCTTCTGAGATTGTTCTTGGTTCCTACTGACAATTATCCATCATATTCTTCTTTTTCTAACTGCAAATATTATGTTGCTTTAAAGTTATTTTTCTCGTTAATAATTTTTACTATGTCTATTGGGTTACTTTGAATAGTTCTATATTTACAGGTATGTGTTCGCCGTTGGGAGCAAAAAGGTATAAACTTGGCAAAATAGTAAGCTTCAAATAAAGAACATCTCCGTGGGCGAAGAATTGGGGTACATGAATGAGATGGCTGCCTTGTTTTGGATTATATTTTCTGGAAAGCAAGATTATATTAGTGGTTTTTTTATTAGTGTAACTAATCTGACTCTTAAATGTAGTTTGTGCTGGAAAATTATTCTTCAAGCTATTGTAATGAATCTTCGATTGAATTATTTATCTTACATTGAAATTGTATCACGTTTGGATGTACTTTGGTATTGAATGGAACGTAGATTATGAAAAAGCTAGTATATTGACATTTGTAGTATTTAAAAAAAAAAAAAAAGAAGCTAAAATTGGCTAAGATAATGTTTAGAAAATGCTATTGTTTACCTTTAATAGCATTCATCGCATGCTGTAAAAAGAAATAAGATAACATGCAAAAAATGCTATCAAAGGTACAAAATACAACAGCGGACAATGGACGCTATAGAAAGTTTTTTAATAGCGGGCAATAAACACTATAGAAAGTTTTTAACAGCGGGCAATGAACGCTATAAAAAGTTAAGACTTTTAATTGCATGGGCTAATAAGGCGTTCTCCAGAACGCTATCTATTACCTACTATAGCGTTTTTTGCATGCTATTAAAAGCGTTTTTTGTTGTAGTGTCTTTTCCGGTCTTTTTTTTTTGCTAATTTCTCGCGAGCATCCTTAAAATCATATTCTGCACACATTGAACGGTTCGGATCATAAAAATTTGATCGGAAACTGTGAAATTGAGATTTGAGGTATTTTTTTAGGTGTTTTTTTGGGTGTCCTTTGAACCGTCCCAATATATATATATATATATATAGACACACACACACAGTGGTTATCCTATAAGGGATCCCTTAAATTCTTAAAAGGGGAACCCGTAGATCCCGACCAAATTTTGATGATCCGAACCGTTCAATGTGTTTAAAACGTGATTTTAAAAGTTCCTTCAAGAAATCAGCAAAAAATATGACCGGCAAGTACTTGAAATAAGCAGTTTTTTATTGAACCGTTCAATAAGAATTGCTTAGATCAAGCATTTTCCGGCCATATTTTTTGTTGATTCAGATCGGAGGAGCCTTAAAATCACGTTTTGATCACATTGAATGGTTCTGATTTCTCGCGGGGACCCTTAAAATCACGTTCTAATCATATAAATTTGGTTGAATGATCGATGGTTTGCTCCCCTAGCTTGAAGAGGAAGTATTTCATGTTATCGAAAAAGTCACTATCATGGGATGATCTAAAATATGAAACCTTGTCTAACGCAATTGTAGCAGCTTGTGTAGTTATTATAATTATTATAAAAACCTATCAAAAAGAAGATTACTACTCCAGTATATATGCCTTTTGATATCTTTCGTTTTTTTAAAATACTTGTTGAACTTGAAATGTCTTTTTTTGTTGGATCTAGATTTTTGAATGTCACTACTAATGATGTTTTCCTCAGATTTACAAATAATAGATGTTCTCTTGATGTTTATAAACGAGTACTCCATGCTCCCAAGCTCCTGGAGCCACTATTGCTTACGCGCACCTAAATTAATCTTTTTCTTGGTCTGATCAAAGGCAATTAATAATTCACGCCAAAATTAGGAATTTCACAAGATGGCTTCACCCCAAGAATCGATCAAATGTTTTCTTGGACGTTCTCCTAACAGCTGGATGTATAGAAGCCAATTAAGGAAGAATCCCAAACGCAATTTGATAAGAGTATCACATATATTTGGACGGACGTAAGCAACAATGCAATACTCGTTTTGGACTAAAAATGCATGCAAAGAGACAAAAGGCATGTCATCAAAATGAAAATAGTGGAGAGCTCGTGAATTGGTCGGTGAATTATTGCTGCTGTGACCAAATACATATCACACGTTTTTTAACAATGAGATGCAACAGCCAGCCTATCGTCTTCTGACTGGGGCCCATCCACTTGGCATCCAATCTTGGACTGGCGTAGGCAAAAGCAAATCAAAGCACGCCATTGGACTGGCGTAGGCAAAAGCAAATCAAAGCACGCCAGAAATTACATTTATGGAAGTACATACCTCACCAACGCATACATTACATACGGACATACACAAAACAAACAAGAGAAACAAACGCTCGCAAATAAATCACCACATCACTGGTAATGGGTCTCCGAAGACGACTATGATCACTTGGACTTGAAGGGAATGGCTCTGATCACGACTTGATGGTATAGAGCTGCAAGTGCTGCCCCGATGAAAGGTCCCACCCAGAAAATCCACTGCAATCACAACCTCAATCCCATCAAAATTATCTTACTCAATCTATTGGTTGCAATTTTAGAAAATATTTTGTGTGGCTGATGGTATTCAAAACTTACTTTATAAAGTTATTCTAAAAAGACCCCTTATGAGAGTAAAACAAAAAAATATGTTTCTGTACTGAAAACATTATCGATCCTTCTAACCCAATATATAAAATACATGACATGGGTTTCTTTTTATGAAAAAATGTTTTTGTTTTAAAAATAATATCTAAAACAAGTACAAAATAAAATCAATCATGACTAATGGCGCATGTGGGTAAAAGATGTGAATGACATGGCATGGAAATCATGCATCACACAACAATTTGTTTTTGTTTAATTAATATTCTTGTTAGTTTTGTATTAATAGATTTGGTTACTAGTATATATTTGTCTCAAATAAAAAAATGCTATACAAGTAAAAAAAAAATAGTATAAATTAAATTTTAAAAAGTTCAAAAACAACCCACAAAATGTGTTTGTAGACTATTTTCTTTTGCTGATTCTTATTTAACTTTATTAAATAATTTTACTTTTGGAATTTATCTCAAGACGAATAAATAAGTTTAAAAAATTCAATGCGAAGCTAACAATTAATAATTTTAAATAAACAAAATAAATAAGTGAGATCAAAGAACTTACGTGGTCATTCCAAGCATGGCTCTTGTTGTAGATGATTGCTGCACCAAGACTCCTAGCTGGGTTAATACCGGTCCCTGTGATTGGAATAGTTGCCAAATGCACCAAAAACACCGCAAACCCAATCGGCAAAGGTGCCAAAATCTAAACCCAAACATCACAAAAAAAAAAAAAAAACATCACCCAAATCATCACACAAGTGACAAGTATATAAACATATTGAGAGAGAGAAATTCAAGAGGAGAGAAAGAAATATTTTCTTTGGTAAGTAGAGAAAGAAAAAATTGCGCTTACAGGAACGTGGGAGTCTCTGGCGCTACGCTTGGCATCAGTGGCAGAGAAAACTGTATAGACTAGCACGAAGGTGCCCATGATTTCAGCACCAAGGCCATCGCCCTTGGTGTACCCATGTGCTACAGAGTTGGCTCCACCACCGAGTAGCTCGTACCGACTACTATTCTCTAACCCTTTTACTACACCCGCTCCGCAAATTGCTCCGAGGCATTGCATTATCATGTAGAAAAGTGCCCTCGTCAATGATAGTTTCCTTGCCAATAGTAGCCCAAATGTCACCGCCGGATTAATGTGTCCCCCTACAGGCAAAAAGATCCATAGAGAAATATTTGATTACAAATGTTGAGGGCATGATTTTCCTGTTGAAAGTGTGCATTAGAATACCAAATTACGAGCAGGATAACGTAGGGCAGATGCCACAGCCCGTAAAGTCTGTAGCGAATTCTCACTAGTTTCTAGTGGTGCCGATCCGAATCGAGTCAGAAACCGGTTTACAACAGCTCGGATTGTTGGCAGAAGATTCAAAATAAAATTAGAGAATCAGCATTTCGAGAGTTTAAACAATTTTAGTAAGTGAACCCTTGAAAATAAAGACAATATTTTACATCCATACATATGTCAACAATTGATGCATCCAATTGGATGAGTACTGAGGTATGATTACTCTGTTACCGTTAGGAGTCCTTTTAGGTGGCGGGCCACTGCCACAGCCCAAAGTTTATCAAATTATTTACGTACGAAATACTAAATTGATCCAAGTAATTACCAATTCGGCACATCAATTTTAATTTCATCTTAAAAAACTATTTTCCCGCAACCCTACGTGGTGAGACATTTGCACAGCGAGAGAGGGGAAGAAGGTGGGGAAACCTGAGATGCCGGCGGTGCAATAGACAAGGGCAAAAATCATGCCACCGAAGGCCCAAGCGATACCCTGAATTCCGACCGTCGAGCACTTGGTCGGTGCCTGAACAACGCCCATCACCGTCAAAACTGTGATGTAGAGGAACAGAAAAGTCGCCATAAACTCCGCGATTCCGGCTCTGTAGAACGACCACGAGGTTAGCTCCCCCGGTTCGAACAGCGGCGCTGGCGGGGGCTCCATGTAGTCCTTGTCGCCGCCGCCCTGCGCCGCCGTACCTAACGGCTGCCTCTCTGGAAACTTGGTTGCTCCTTCTCTTACATCTTCCTCCTTCCCTTCCATCTCTCTCTGTCTCTCTGTCTAACTAAGACTAGCTACTACAGAAGTCTGATCAGTTTCTCTTCTCTCTAGAGCAGTAGTGTTGTGATAGTGTGATGGAGAGAGTGGGGGGAGTGCTGAAATTATATACACAAGTCTATGGGGAGGTTTGAAGGTGGTGGGTAGTGACGTATATCAGCGAGTTTTAATTTTGTTATCCTACGACCGGCCACTTCCAGTTTAGGTTTTTCATTTGCTTTCCCTAATATTTTTATTATTATTTTTCTGACTCAAGAACTATTCCCTCGTTCCAAATTGAGAGGCTCTTATTTAATTTTGTGATGTTCTAAAATGATTGTTCCTTCCCAAAAATAGAATTGAAAATTTGATAAAATTTCAAAAGTGTCACTCTTATTTAAATATAAATGGTGCAAAATAGGTACTCTCTTCGTCTTAGTTTGTTTGTCCAATTTCGACATACTTGTCTTTTAAAAAATTATCTATATCTCACAATTTATAATGTTTTATATAATTTTGAAAACATTATATTTTAAATCTAATTGAGATCTATCAAACAAGATCCATATTGCATATAAAAAATATTATAAATTGAAATATATAGATAATTTTATAAGAGGTCCCAAATAATGAAAATGGACAAACAAATTGAAATGGATGGAGTAGAATATAAGGGTAATGGTAGAAAATAGGTGTAATGATTACATGTCTTCTACAAAAGTTGAAATCTCAAAGACAAACTCTTATTTAGGAACGGAGGAAGTAATAAAATTTATCTATTTAAACCCGCGGATCGGAGTTGACCTAATTGTCTAGATTTTTTATTTAAGTGTTCGTTTCATTCTTAAAATCTTGAGTTTAATTTTTGAAGGGATGATGTTATAGTGTCCCCGGTCATTTTGGAGACACCGTAATTTTCAGCATAACTTTACTATTATGAGCATAACTAAAATCAATTACAAGCATAACAGAACTCAAATAAGATATAACCAAAGAATATCCAAAAAACCAACCAAGGCGTAACTAAACCCAACCAAGACATAACAAATAAGTTATGCATTGCTATAGTTTTGGTTATGCCTTACTATGGTTCTGTTATGTTTGTAATGGGTTTTGATTATACTCATAATGATTTTGTTATGCCAAAAATTACGGTGTCCTCAAAATAACCGGAGATACCGAAGTCATTCCCTTTTTGAAGTCACTACCTCATTCCCACGTTGAAACATGTCGAATGATCGTTAGATCAATTATAAGAATTAATTCAGGTACACGCAAATTGGTCCCTGCATGCACATTATGATGGGAAAAAATTCCATTTCTAGGAGTGCGTTTCATGAAAACGATGTTGTTCTGGGTCGGTTAGGCTTTTTCTCGTGGTGGCGGTCTGCGCTGGGAAAAGGACGTCCATACACGTGTAACTTTTGCGTAGACGGTGTAGTTGTGGCCCACGCCCACCGGCCTCTTACGTGGGAAAACACATTGGGTTGTGATTTTCATGGCATAAATAGTGATTTTTTGAAAGTCGGCATAAATAGCGATTGGGTTGTGATTTTCATGGCATAAGAAGAGACAATTCTATAGTCGTAGTTGTTAGGCCCCTTTTTTTTAAGGTTTTTATATTTTAAATATTTATTTTCTATTTACAAGACATACATTTCATTCTATTATGATACATCACATTCAAAAAAATTCAATTAGTAGAACGGAATCTTTATTGAATTGATAACATATATATGGAGTTATTCCTCAACTTGTTTTTTCATTTTATCTCCATATATAGATAGTGTCAATAGAGTAATTGAGAACTCGATTACCAACCACATAATCCAACCTCAAACCTCTCCCTTAAAAACTAATGGGTAACAATCCTTGATCTAATTATGCTCATGGGTTAATTCCTCAACTCAAATGTATTCATTTGGTATAGGTCAAGCATATTATTATGCAATAAATAAAGAATGAATTTCTCTTGACAGTACTGAATTAATTAACAATGTTAATTTGTTAGTAATTACTCATATAATATGTAAAAATTGTCCTAACTCTTTTTGGTAAAAGAAAAAATGCAAGTGGAATGGCAGTCAAGTAGTAGGCACCATATACTTTCCATGCATTTGATAGGGTTTCGAACCATCTAACTACAATTAACAATGCCGACTTTTGCCATGTTAAATAGTAATTTTTTTTCTAAAGTTATGTGCTTACAGATCGAATAGACGTACATTTGGATTCTAGCCATCTGACCATGAGCAATTATAACTTTAACCATATTATCCTCCAGCTAGATAATCATGAACACAAAAAGCATTTGCCCAAAAACACTTGAAAAATCAGCCACCCTCTATTTATATATCTAGTTATACTATTGCCGCCAATCTCTAAAATAATACTAAAATAGTAATTCAATAAGTATGATCCAGGGAGTTTTATATGTAGTGGGGTATGCTTGATGAGCTTAGGTTTGCACTTGCATCACTAAAATAATTAATGATGGCTTAATTAATACACTAATAGTGATATATATATATATATATATATATATATATATATATATATATATATATATATAGACACACACACACACACTCTACTGTTCCCACGAACTCAGATCAGTTTGAACTAGGAGGGTTGACAAAAAGGGTACGTAGATATATAAAAACAAATTGAAGCATAACTTGGGTAGTTAATTATGTGATTGCTAGTTAATTACAAGGCTTACTTACTCTTTGATCTATTTAAAATCCATTCTTTTGGCCTCCCTTTTTCTTTCTCTTTGTTGTAGCAGAGAAAGGGAGAGAGAGAGAGAGAAGCAAGCCAAAACTAGGAAATTTGTCACAATCTTGATCATCATCAACCACCACCTCCTCCATCAGTTCCACCGTTTCCCCGCTAGAACTTCAGGACAGGTAGAATATTCAACTACTGCCCAAAGCTAGCCCCTCTCATGTTTTAATGTACCTGTGCTGTACGTGTTTACTCTCTAAATTGATACTTGGAACTTGTTTACAACTTGCAAAACTTGGATAATAAGTAGTAATTTTTGTGAAGGTTAATTGACAACTTTGGACAGTTTGTCTTCCGAAGATATTTTCTGCTAACATAGACTTTTTTGAATCGATTCAATCCATTTAAGATGGAAAGTCCAAAGGCAGATACATATTTCCTCATGAAATAAAGGAGTGTTAAATATTCCTTAATTCATTCGTATTGGTGACTTGGTTACTGATAATAGTATTGTGTTAATATGTTAATATGTTAATATGAATTTGATAATTTATTCTCCATTGAAATTGTTGGTAAAATAATCATATAGATTAATTTGGAATTATTGCACAATTTTTGTATACGGATATGCATGAATTTATTGATTTGATTCGCAACAGTATGCATGATTATATATATATATATATATATATATATATATATATATATATATATATATATAATCACATTCATCATTTCATTTTGAAAAAATTTCAAAAAAGGTCTTGAACTTTCAGCCAATTTGCAAAAAGAACATGAATTTTAACTAATGACAAAAAGACACCTAAACTTATTATTTCATTAACAATTAGGCCCGTGCCATTCAATTCCATTAATTGGTAACAGATTGAGCTAACGGAAGGAGTTAACCTTCTCTCTTTTTTTTTAAATTTTTACTTTCAAAAATTACTTTTAACTTTCTTTTTTAAGTACAAATATGTAATAATTTTTTCCTTACTATTTATAAAAAATTACTTTAACTCCATTTTTACTATTTACAAAAATAACTTTAACCCCCCATTTTGTGTTACTTTCAAGTTTTACCTTTCCCCCTCCCTCTTCTCTCCACCATTCAACCTCCATCTCTCTTTATGTCCAGTCCCCTCTCTTACTCACTCTCTATTGACAGAAACACTCTCATTCTTCTCTATGTGATTTAGGATTTGGATTTCAAAGAAATCCGAAATTCCACTATCGGTTGGTTGTGGGGTTAATTGGTGGTATGGGGTCAAATTTCCAAAAAAAGAAAGGAGGAAGTGAGAGAAGGGGAAAGGTAAAATTTGAAAGTAAAAAAAAATTGGGGTTAAAAAACTTTTGTAAATAGTTAAAAGAACGAGGGTGAAAGTAATTTAGAGAAAATAGTAAGAAAAAAAACTTTATTGTATTTTTATTTATTACTAAAAAAAGAAAGAGTTAAAAGTAATTTTTGAAAGTTAAAAGTAAAAAAGAAAAAGGTTAAAAGTACTTTCGAATTTTTTAAATTAGGGCTAGGACTTTGGCGGTTGGTTGTGGGATTGATTGGTGGTGTGGGGTCAAATGTCTCAAACAAAAAAAGAAGGAGAGAGAGAGAGAGAGAGAGAGAGAGAGAGGGAAAAAGAAAATTTGAAAGTAAAAAAAGGTGGGAGGGGGGTGTTAAAGTTATTTTTGTAAATAGTAAAAAAAATGGGGTAAAAATAATTTTTGATAAATAGTAAGAAAGAAAAATTTATTGCATATTTATTTACTATTTAAAAAAAAGTTAAAAGTAATTTTTGGACGTAAAAAGTAGAAGAAAAAAGAAGAAGAACAAAGGTTAACGCTTTCTGTTAGCTCAATCCATTACAAATTGACGGAATTAGATGGGGAGAGCCTATTTGTTAAAGGAATGGTAAATTCAGGTGTCTTTTTGTTATTAATTAAAATTCAAGTATTTTTTTGTGAATTGACTTAAAGTTCAGGGACTTTTTTGAATTTTTCCTTTTCATTTTCCGAGACTGCATTGACTTGTCTCGCCGTTAACTAAAGACAGGCTTAAAATCACAGGTTGGGTACGAAGTTGGTGAATTCTAAACTAGGAAACCCTACGATATACGTAACTAATAGTAGATAATAAAATAACTCAAAGTTCAGAGTGGATGTTGAGGAGGGTGACCTACGGGACCCAAGATAAAATATGATGTGAAATCCTAAGTACGGCATGATCATGATTAACTTCGGTGAACATGTTGCGTGGATGAAAGGACATGCGCTATAAATGTATAGAATTGAATTATGTTAGGACCATAACTTGGTGATTCAGAGTAGAAAGAATCTCGAGGATGCTTAGCAAAAAAAGAATCTTCAGTATCCCAAGCCAACTTGCGCACCTTAAATTAATCTTTACATCTATTCTCACAGTTGTTTCAAACTTTTATGCATGGGGATGAGGTGGCTTCTAAAGAATTATTGGCAAAAATAATCGAATCTTAAACTTTAGAAATTAAAATAAAGCAAACATCTAAGTTCTAGGCCAAGACCACATGTACAATAATCTTCAGTTGAAGTAATTTGTTTTCCCTGTTTGTGCTTTAAAAAAAAATGTAGAGTAAGATTTTGGAAAATCAAATAATCTTCGAGAGCCATTTCCTCCACCGGCCCATTAACCTCGGGGCTTGGGCCATACTAGGGCTCCCCCAATCCCCTTCCGGGTTCCCCTTCGTTTAGATATTGAGCCACGTTTTATCCATTTGATGGTTCCACTTCTATGTCTACGATCTTACAAATCTTAGTGTGGTCCCCTATCACTATCTTAAAATTATTTTGGTTAGGGAAAATGTAAAAATAAATTAATCACGAGCCATATTTTTCTCATTATTTCATATTTTTCAAATAAATATGTCAATGGGAAGAATGCGCTCGTGGAATATTTTTAAAAATGACCGGACTTGTTGATGAATATGTTTAGTTTTATAGAATAATAATGATAGAATTAAGTCAGGACCATGGCCCAA
Source organism: Rhododendron vialii (assembly GCF_030253575.1). Classification (NCBI taxonomy): domain Eukaryota; kingdom Viridiplantae; phylum Streptophyta; class Magnoliopsida; order Ericales; family Ericaceae; genus Rhododendron; species Rhododendron vialii. Next base: position 23,121,799 of record NC_080559.1, read on the forward strand.
CTTATAGTGTCCAGGTATTAGTTAGTATGACTTTTCCCTTTGTATATCAAAAATATAGATAAAGAGACAATCTTCTATATAATAAGTTACCTCAATATTTAAATCTTTTATACTACATAAATTTAAGGCCTCTTATTTTTTCAAATTAATCTAACAGTGAGTCATGGGTTAGAAAGAGGGGACGTGCTTAACCATTAGATCAAATATCTCTACCATTAGATCAACTCTCTCTCTCTCTCTCTCTCTCTCTCTCTCTCTCTCTCTGTTATTCTAGCTTCATCCTCTCTCTCAGTAAACTTCCTCCTATCTTGCCGAATTTCAACCGCACGACACTGGAAGCTTTATCAATGTTCAAGTCATGCCTTTAGGTACGAGCATGCACTAGTAAGATGATGAATTCAGTAGTTAAATTACTTCAACAATTTATCTCTTTTTTTTTATTGCGTACATAAACTTAGTTCATTCATATTGTGTATCGAATTCCAATCAAACTTCTCTTTGGCATCATGACATGGATCCTCTTTTGGACTAGTTATATAAAATGAACAATTTTGATCATTTTTTTTTTTAGTCTGGGATGAATCCAAACGAAAAGAAAATTGTATATTGGGACACTAAAGACACTGGATTTTAACTTAGTCCAACCTAATCATGCCTTGGTATTTTGGGTTGTTTTTCCTAAATTTAAAGGTATATTTTATTGTTATATTAAAAAAATTCAAATGAATATTACTCCTTTCGTTCCATATTGTTGGGTCTATACGAAAAGACGTATAGTTTTTGAGTAAAAAATAAAATACTTCCGGGCAAAAAATATTTAAAATTTTTGTAAATGACTTAATTAAAGAACTCATTGAGATCTTTAATTTGGTGTCAAGAAATTTTAAAAATGATTCACAAAAGTATTTTATTTTTTGATTAAAAAATTACACATCTTTTTGTATAGGACCAATAATATGGAATGGATGGAGTAGTCAGTTTACTTTAGTCATTAGGGTCTGATTAGGGTCTGACTAGGTCATCTCCAATAATAAAGTTAAGAAACAAACTAGTACTTCAGGTCAATTAATTGTATTTGTATTTTGTGTGCTTCCAATAGTGGAGCTAGACTGTAGTTAAAAAAAAAACTAAAGTCAAGGCGTAGAAATTTCAACTTAGTCGGCGCAAAAATTCAACTTTGTATGCCCCAACACTTAATTAATGTTGCAAAAGTAGCTAGAAATTAAGCACCCATATCCGCATACTTCTTCTTATGTAGGACTAGGACTGGGACTAGGACTAGGAGCATTTAAATAACAACTACCTGACGCGGCCGCAGCTCGCCCAAAAGTTTAGGGAATTCTTTTTACGTTCCACAGAAATATACTCCAGTATCTTGTCCAATTTGAAAAAAAAAAAAAAAAAATAGTTCGATAGAAAATAAGACGTACACTTGTGTTGCTTCAAAAAACGACTATCGTTTTGGTCTTTATTTTCCGAAACGTCCAAGGAGGTTCACCGACTCATCTTCCTCCCCCTCCATTTATGAGACCCAACTTCCTTCAACTTTTCCTTTGACGTTCTGACCCATTCTCAACAATAACCAGATCATACCTCAATTAGAGAGTGCCTCCACCGTCCCTAATTAATTGAGCCAAGCAATATTACATGTGTTTAAGTTTGGCTTGAGCTTAAAATTTTTTGAGATTAATTGTTCAAGCTCGGCTCGAGTTTGAAATTTTGTGTTCGTGATAAGCTTGGCTTGATTTGTGGAATATGCAAGTCAATCTCGAGTTTTTAAGCATGAGCTTAAACTTGTAAAGTTTCAAGTTTCCAAGCTAGACTCATTAAGTTCAAAAAATGAAAGGGGCAAAGAACTACCATCATTAATCTAGGGCAAAAAAACTCATAAACATAAAATTTAGTTACTAGCTATATTCATTAAATTAAAAACCCTCAAACCCTTAAATTTTCATATCTCACCGAAGATATATATTTCCTATTTGAATGCAATAGTATCGTAAAACTAGTGAAAATAAATATCTATATGAAAAGCTGAAGCAGATCTCATATTTTAGGACTTATTAAATCTACTCCTATATTTGTAATATTTATGGAATGACCTTTCTGTTCACGAACCTATCGAGCTAAACACTCATATATTCAAACTTGTCTTGAATTCATAAACAAACCAAAAAAAATCGTGATTGAGCTTGGCTTATATTTTTTTTAAACGAGTTTGAACAAGCCAAAAGTCGAGCTCGAGCTATTTGGTTTGTTTAGCAACCCTATCCCTAATCTCAACAATCAAAGTCACAAAGTAATAAAATTGAATAGTTATGCAAAAAAATAATAGTATGAATATTGCAAATGAAGACCCCAAAAAGACCCAAATTTGAAGGTAGGTAGCGTTTTGCGGCAAGGGATGTGATGGGTTTGTTCTCATTTTAGAGATGGTAGTGTTTGATCGATTTGGTGACGACAGTGCCTGCGTGTTGGTCTAATTTGGTTTGGTCTGATTTGGGTGTGCTCTGGGTATTAGATGCTACTGACCTAAGCAGTTTAGGAATATCTAATGGTTCGCTACCGTGGCGTCGGGCTTTTGGTGGAGGCGTGTTTGAAGTGGCGATGGTGGGTTTCCTCGTTTGCAACGGTGCTGGTTTGCGAGGTGATATGCTGCTGGTAACAGTGTCCGCACGCCGGCAGACTGTCTACCCAGGTTAGGAATAGAAGAGGACCAAAATGACGTCGTTCTGATGAAACTCAAGTGCCTTATTTTCTATCCTGAAACTACGCGTTTTGGGAGGGCTACACATCGCAGCGACTCTTCAGTGCTACCGGGACCCGGCATCCACATTTTACCTTGTGCCACTTACAATTGCATGAATATTAAATCAAGATATTGTGCATGCTAAAAACACAAGCACCCACGTGGTGAGATCAGTGGCGGAACCACACTATGGCAAGCGGGGTTACACGACTCCGCTGAGTTCTAAAATGCCCCTAAAACAAGTATAGTATTGAGTAGTATTTCGTAATTTTGCTCCAAAAGATAATATTTTTGCCTCGAAAAATCCAAAAAATTATATGTGTGGTAGGTATTTGACTCCACTACAACCAAATTCTGGGTCCGCCCATGAGTGAGATATTTGCACACAGAAATAGAAGGAAGAGAAGGCGGGTGGGGAAACCTGAGATGCCGGCAGTGCAGTAGACAAGGACAAAGATCGTCCCGCCAGTGGCCCAAGCAATACCCTGAGGTCCAACACTCGAGCACTTGTCCGGGGACTGGAAAACGCCCATCACCGTCAAGACTAAGATGTATAGAAACAGAAAAGTTGCCACAAACTCTGCGATCCCGGCTCTATAGAAGGACCATGAGGTTAGCTCCCCCCTTTCAAACAACGGCGCTGGCGGCGGCTCCATGTAGTCCTTGTCGCAGCCGCCCTGTGCCGCCGTTCCTATTGGCTGCCTCTCTGGAAACTTGGTTGCTCCTTCTCTTACATCCTCGGCCTTCCATTCCATCTCTCTCTCTCTCTCTCTCTCTCTCTCTCTCTCTCTCACAGAATACAGTGTCAATTTTTTTTCCCCTCTAGATCGAGCAGTGCTATGAAAGTGTGATGGAGAGTGGGGGGAGTGGTGAAATTATATACAGAAGTCTGAGGAGGTTTGAGAGTGACTATTCGGTGCGGCCCCACCGCATAATTAATGCTTGGCGAGCTTAGGTTGGCACTTCCAGCTCTAAAAAGCTGTCTAATTAAACTAATGATATCTTAACAAAATACGGTACTAAATTATCTACACTTGGTACGAAGTGTGAGTTTGAAGTAAGAATAAGAGGGTCGACTTCAAAATTCAATTGGATGTACTATTCGGTATTGTATGCAATTGCATGCAAGTTATTAGGCTTATTAATTAGACTTTTACCTCTCGAGGTTCTTGCCTATGTCAGAAACTTCAAGGGAGATATAATAAGTGACATTATACCCTTTCAACTATTTTGTGAGGACTGAGGAGGGTCCGTATAATTGTCTTTATCCATCGAAGTGAACACCGTTAGTCAAAGTTAACAATGGGGGCAACTGTATTTTAGTTTATAAAGTAGAGGAGATGACTGTAATTTCAAAAACTGACGTAGAACACGTAGAAGTCCAATTCCATGATCTGTTGGACGTACCGTGCCAAGTCTCGGAAGCTCAAACGATGTTTAGTTTCCGATTACCCGATTTGGCGAAATTCTGACGACCTCGGAATAGGCTCAAACTTTGGTGGGCTGGCTTATTTTGGCGCTTCAGTCAATACTCACGACCCTAAGTTCTTGACTGATGGTGTTTTTCGGACTAATTTCTTCGTTTAGGCCTACATTTACATTTTTTGCTGTTTTAGAAAAGTTTAGATTCGTTTATAACTCTTAGACCATAATTCTTTATTAATTGGTTCTTTTTGCACTACAACAAATTTGCCTTTTGGCGACAAGGATTGGCGACATAACAACAAATGCGTTGCCGTTGGGTATGTATTGGCGACACACTTGGACGTCGCTAATAGTTTTCACATTTGGTGACAAGGATTGGCGACACGACAAAAAGTGCATCGCCGTTGGGTGTGTATCGGCTACACACTTTGATGTCGGCGAAAGTCTTCACATTCGGCCCCGAAAGACAAATTTTTTGGCACAATGTTTGCCGCGCTCAAATTTTCTGTTGGCGCTAAGCCGAAATGTTCAGCAACAACCTTACTACGTCGCCAAAAGTCTTCACAATGTCTAATTTTATTATATGTCATTCATATTTTAATAAACTTCGATACAGTTATTTAGCGGATCTCAATAAGACAAAACCATTTTAACAATCGAGACCATTGATTTTATTGTGCTTATTGATAAAATTATTATCGTAAAAATTTGACTCAATCGGGTTTAGAAAGCTCCTTGCATTGGTATGCAATTTGGTTTTTGGATGATAGTTATCGTCTAATCAAATGTGTAGCGATACCCGATCAACTTCATTCTTGGTAAGATTGATGAACTCCATAATATGTAAAACATAGATAGTTCAGATCGCAAAATAAAGTCTCTGATAGGGGGTCGGGTCTTGCAATTTAATACTTTAATGACTAAGATGCATCAAATGTTGTTCGATCAGGCGGTTGCTGATATTCGATGATCTCCAATTTTGGTGACAACGATGGAATCCGCGAGACGTGAATTGCTAACGGTTCAGATCGACCGCTGTAAAAATTGAGTTGGTAAGGACCTTTAAATTCTATATATTCAATGTAATTGTTAACAAATTAAGTATTGTACTATACTTAAATGTACGTTAGTCATTCGACGGTGACATAATTAGAATGATCCATACCGTTGATTTTGTTTTTCTTGTTGTTTATACCATTCTTGTAAAAAAAATTCTCGATCGGGTTTAGAAAGCTTCTTTATCGAGACATAATTTGATTTAAAAAATGGGTTTTTCTATCTGATCAAGTGTGTAGCGATACCTGATTAATTTCGTTGTTGGTACGAATGATATACTCCATAATATGTAGAAGATGGATGGTTTGATCGAAAAAATAAGACTCATGTGGGGTCGAGTATTGCAATCTAATAGTCTAATGTCTCGGGATGCACCAAAGATTGTCCGATCAGGTAGTGACTGATATCCGATGATCCTCGATTTTGGTGATAATGATGAAATTAGTAAGACGCAAAATCCTAATGGTTCAGATCAACCATTATTAAAATATAATTGGCTGATTAAGTTTAGAATTTGTCTGTACTGTGTGATAGGAGAGTGCTTAATTATTTTGGAGTAGTATCAATGAACAGAACCGATTTTATTTTACTATTTTATTTCAAAACGACATAGTATCCCAAATCTACTGTACTTGTTTTTTTTATTTTATTCCGGGTTCGGATAAAGAAAGAATATGAAGGCAAGGCAACGCCTCTTATTCTTTCTCTCCTTCATTCACTCTGAGATGATGCAGCCACTCAGTCGTCTGTAGATCTCGTTGACAGGTCTCTCTCTCTCTCTCTCTCTCTCTCTCTCTCTCTCTCTCTCTCTCTCTCTCTCTCTTCTTCTTCCTTCCTTCCTAATTCTCTCTACAAAGAACATCGATTGATTTTCAGTTTACTTTTTAGACGAAGAATTAGGGCAAAATTTATGGGCTTTGCACGGCAGCGTGTGGTCGTCGGTGCGCCATTTAACTAGGAGACACGACGGGTTGGATTCCTTGACCTTTTGCCGCCGTGCATGGGTCTAGTGCGTTGATTTTAGATTCAGACCTTTGACAGGAACTTCAATACTCTCTCTCTCTCTCTCTCTCTCTTCTTTCGCTCCTGATTCTCTTTGCGCGAAGAAGACCCCTTTGTGTATAACTTTGTGCTGATAGGTTGTGTTTTCTCCTTGTTTTGGCAAAGGCCTTTTGTAATCCTTGTTTGAGCTTTATAAATCTTCACAGTTACCAAAAGAAAGGGGTAGCTAGGCTTTTGGTTTTTTCGAATTAATTTTTACTAAAAGGTGGAAGAAAGGGTGGGGTTGTGGGCTTTCTGTATTTTTTAACTAAAAGGTGGGAAAAAGGGATAGGGTTGTGGGTTTTATGTATTTTTAACTAAAAGGTGGAAGAAAGGAGTAGGGTTTGGTTATATTCAAAAGAGCTGGTATGTTTTGCCCAAAAATAGGGTCGTATCAGTTTGTGGCTTTTTCCAAATTCTAACATTACCTATTTCTTTAAGTTCTGGCTTTTACCTAATTTCAAACCGAATTTAGAGTTGAGTTTTTTATGAACTTGGTTTTGTCTGGTGTGCTTTTGCAGTTTCAGTTGCTATTCATGCTTTTGCAATTTTGTTTCAGTTGCTCTTCATGTTGATGAGAATAGCCTGCTTCTGTGACTTGGTTTTTGACTGATTTTGAACCACATTTTGAGCTTCATTTGTGACTTGTCTTTGAACTTATCAGACCTTAGCTTCATTTTCTGGATTGCACTATAGCGAAACTGAATCACAGCTTAGAAAAATAGCAACAATAATCTCTTGAACCACATCATGAAATTTGCAGTTGAATGCCTTGTTAAATGTCCGTTCTTTGAATCTGGAGTTAGGATTTCGTATTTGTAGTGCAGTAGTCCTATTAATCTACTATCGGAATGACTAATTTCAGGTTTTGAATTCTCTCTTTTTGGAGTGTGGTATGCATTATCTGCATTTACTGAATCTGTTTTTTTTTTTGTTGGCCTTTGTAATGCCTTGCAGATTGGCCGAAATTGAAGAAAACATTTTCAACCAAATCTTTTGCGAAGAAGGTACGGTATTCTTAGTGTATAGTAACATTGGATTTTGGTTCTCCCTTTTTCACTCTCACACTTAATTGTTCTCTTTTATTTTTCTAAAGTTTAAACTGACATCGAATAACATGCCCTAAACATTTTATGTGACTAGAAATGGACAAAAGCTGGATGCTTCTCTCTGATAGATTTTGTCCAGCCTATGTAGACGGGGTGGACTCGTTTATTGAATTTGCAAAGGCACATTTGAGTGGGGAGGTGGCGATAAAGTGCCCATGTACTAATTGTCATAACTACTATAAGAATGATTATGATACTGTGAGAACTCATTTGCTTATACAGGGGATGATGGTGTCTCATACGACCTGGTTATTACATGGTGAACTTCCTGAACCCGATGAGCAAGATGATAGCGAGGATGAATACAATAAGGATAGAGGTGATGAATATGAGCAATTGATAGAAGACCACTATAAGGGGACATACATGGGTGGTGATACCATAGAGAGAGAGGATGTGAGAGACTTTGAAAATTTATTAGAGGCCGCCCAACGTAGCTTGTACCCAGGTTGCAAAAAGTCAGATACCTTATTAGCCTTTGTCATTGAGATGTTACAAGTGAAGGTAGAAAGTGGGTGAAGCAATCGATCTTTCAACAAGAATTTGGCGAAAATAAGCCGATTCTTACCTGAAGGGCATGTAGTTCCAAAGTCAATTAATGAGTGCAAGAAGCTATTACGTGATTTGGGCTTGGGATATGAGTTCATCCACGCATGCCCAATGGATTGTGTGTTATTTTGGAAGGAAAAGGCTCACTTAAAAAAATGTCCGAAATGTCATAGTTCTAGGTACAAGGTTGATGATGGCAAGGGTAAGAAGATCCCTCAAAAGATACTTCGTTATTTTCCATTGACTCCTAGGTTGCAAAGATTGTATATGACTTTGGAGATAGCCAAAGACATGAGATGGCATAGTGATAAGCGTGTGGATGATGAACAAATGAGGCATCCGGCTGACACCCCCCAGTGGAAGGAATTTGATCGGATATATCCTGAGTTTTCCATGGAGACCCGCAATGTTAGACTTGGACTAGCTACTGATGGGTTCAATCCTTTTGGAACCATGAGCGCATCTTACAGCATGTGACCTGTGATAATGACACCCTATAACCTGCCACCATGGAGATGTATAAAGGATCAATTTTTAATGATGTCCTTACTTATTCCCGGTCCGAATCAACCGGGGACAAATATTGATGTCTATTTGAGGCCCTTGGTTGACGAATTGAATGACTTGTGGAATAATGGTGTCATGACTTATGATGCCTCAGCTGGAGTAGCCTTCCTAATGCATGCTTCTTTAATGTGGACTATACATGACTTACCCTCGTACGGTGATATATCTGGGTGGAGAACAAAAGGCTATTTGTCTTGTCCCACTTGCAACGATAATCCTATATCGCAAAGGTTAATTGATAAGATTGGGTGGGTGGGTCATCGATCTTACTTGCCTGGGAACCACGCTTGGAGGAAGGACAAGAAGTTTAATGGTTTTCCAGAGTATGGCAAGAAATCCTTGGAGTTATCGGTCGAAAAGGTAATGTCTCAGTTGGATAGGTTGCAACCAGTCGAGTTCGGAAAGGATACTAGGGGTAGGAAAAGATCTCGTCTTCGTACCGAATTGAATTGGACAAAAAAAGGCATATTTTGGGAGCTACCATACTTTCCGAGCTTGCTGATCCGACACAACTTTGATGTCATGCATATAGAGAAAAATATATGTGAAAGTGTCTATGGGACGATGTTGTCTATAGATGGAAAGAACAAGGACACATACAAAGCGCGAGAGGATTTGAAACAAAGGGGAATAAGGCCTGAACTACATCTACAAACTACTGAAAATGGATCAATTTTGAAACCTCGGGCGTCATACACGTTGGATCCGCATCAAGTAGATGGTTTTTATGAATTTTTGAAGTCAATTAGTTACCCAGATGGCTATGCAGCAAACATATCAAGGTGTGTGACTTCAAAGAATGGCAGGTTATCCGGCATGAAAAGCCATGATTGTCACGTCCTCCTTCAACGTCTTCTTCCCATTGGCATGCGTGGTTTTGTGAGTAAGGAGATATGTACAATATTGTTTGAGTTGGGAAATTTTTTCCAAGAACTTTGCTCGAAGACATTAAGGCGAAGTGATTTGGAAAAATGGGAGGAACGAGTGGTACTAATACTTTGCAAGCTAGAGAAGATTTTTCCTCCGGCTTTCTTTGATGTGATGGTTCATTTGACTGTTCATTTGTCGCGTGAGGCCATGGTTGCTGGACCAGTTCAATATCGCTGGATGTACCCAATTGAAAGGTAAATGTTACCACAATATGCTAGAATAAGTAATTTTGTTTATTTATCTAGTACATATGACGGTGATTTTGCTTGGTTGAAGGTTTCTGGGTAAACTAAAAAGGTATGTCACCAACAAAGCACGGCCAGAAGGATCAATTGCTGAGGCTTACATTGTCCAAGAGTGCCTTACTTTTTGTTCAATGTACTTGAGAAATGGGAGTAACAAACCTGAACGAAATAGAGATGGTGTTGATCGTGGCTTTGAGATGGAGATATTCAACCAGCATGTCTGTCTCTTCTCACCCATCGTAAGGGGTCTCGAACCTTCCCAAAAAGAATGAGAAATTGCTCATTGGTTTGTGCTATACAATTGCCCTGAGGTGGAGCCATATCTAGAGTATGTGGTCTATTTTATTTATGCTTATGCTTAACTTGTTAATTGAAGTTTACTACTTAAAGTTAATTGAATTTTACGATATTAAATAGGGAACACGAGAATATTATACAAAATCCACAAGGATGTGATATAACTCAGATCCAGCAAAAGGAATTTCCAATTTGGTTCAAAAAACGCGTAAGTATCATAGAGTTTAGAGTCGTTAAACATTAATAAGTTTCAATTACTGTTAACTTAGATGATTGACTTGTGTGTCTTCATGTGTAGATGAATGATTTAAGAACCGAAGGATCACAAGAGGCAACCGATGAACTATGGTCATTAGCAAACGGTCCAGGTTCCATAATTGATTTTTATTCTGGCTGCATTTGCAATGGTGTCCGATTCCATACCAGAGATTGTGAAAGTCGTCGCAAGTGTCAAAATAGTGGGATAGTTGTGGAAGGGGAGGAGAGAGGAAAGAATATGAACTATTACAGCTACTTGAATAAAATATGGGAACTACGATACGCAAATGGTGGTAGAGTAGTTCTATTTCAATGTGAATGGTACAATACTGGTCATAAAAGTAGAATATACACCGATGAATATGTCACCAGCATTGATATTATGAGGCTTTGGTACAAAGATGATCCATTTGTCCTTCCAAGCAATGTGAAGCAAGTCTTTTATGTTAATGACACCACCAAAGGAAAAAATTGGCGAGTGGTAGAACTGGTTCGACATCGAGGTGTATGGGATGTACCGGAGCAAGATGAGTTGCCTCATGATCCATTTCAACAAGATGAAACCGAAGACGGAGGTGTCGAAATCATCACTGAAGATTTTGAAGTTCAACACGATAGGGATAATGTTAATCCTGAGATTAGTCCTGGTGATGAACTCATTGCTGCGCAAGTTGATGACCAGGATAATGAGGATGACACTATGGCAGAATACATAGATGAAAAAGATGATGATTTGAGTAGACAAAATGATCTAGATGCAGATTCTGATGCAAATCCTGATTTAGATGCTGATGTCGATTATGATATCTAGAGTTTGATAATATGTATTTTTTGATAGAGATGGTGTAATCTTGCTAATGAATTTCTAGATTATAATAGTAGTTAGTGGATTTCGACCTTTTTTTGATAGAGATGGTGATATCTTGTTAATGAAGTTCTAGATTCTGACAATAGTTATTGGATTTCGACCTTTATATTTCATGGTATCATGTTATGTTTCATACAATGTATTCATTTCATTTTGTTCTTCATCGTTTATATACTTGAAATTTTTTTTCAGCAAAATGTTTATAGTACCCCGAACAAAGAGGGTGACAGCCCCAATGGAGCAACCTCAGCTCTGCCAACTGAACCTACAGCTAATCATGCTGAAGACATGTCTATGATGGTTGCCCAACCTTCAGAGCTCCCTACCTCACCTACCAATGAGACCAACCAGCATTTTAGCCTGCCTAATGTCGGGGACAGCATGTCACACCCCAAAAATGAGAAGTGACCGGCCGTGAACCATGAGGCTAATCCATGGAACACGCAGCCTGAATAAATCAAAGTAACTGAAAATCAAATGATCGCTTTTTCGTTATTAATCAAATCAAAAGCCAAATGTGTCTCAATCATAAAAATGGGGTACAACCATCCCATGAACCAAACAATATCCAGTTGTCCAACAAATAAAAAAAAAGAATTTGTTATCTGACAATTGTTTTCAATGCGGAAGCGTTTATTAAAATAAAATTAGAATGATACACCCTAAGGAGGTCAAACAAAGGAATCCCCGAGGAGCCGCCAGAGTCCTTGCCTAACTCCCTAACTTGCTTGAAAGAGAAGTTGGAATAAATCCGTCAGATGACAAGCTCAGTGAATAGCAAGTATGTATAATAAATAAAGTTGAAAGCGGGGATAAAAATAATTTACCATTAAATCATAATTTGGCATACGAGGTGTCCAATAGAATAATAAATTAATCAATGAAGCATTTAGCCAAATAAATATTCTTGGTGGTGATCACAACAATAACTCCATCAACAATGGGGAACCACAATCAAATAGTACCATGGCCAAAATAAATCTCATCAAAATTGGATCCAATATCGAACTTAGAGTCACCAGGGTTGGCAGCCCGTGGTACTTTTCCCTAAGACGATCCGGCGAAAGAAAGCCGTTGAGCATTAGGGTCACCGGCCTAACACGGTCTTTTGCCCAATGGCCAGGGTCACCAACACGAGAAGGAATAAGTTCCCTGGACTTCCAAAATAAATGTTCCCATTAATATCCACCAAGTTCTCTCCAAAAAGAATATTAACAATTGATCTCAGAAAACTCATCGCATGCCAATTTATAAAACATCTTATAACAGTTTCGAGTCTCCAAATAACATTCATATAAATTTCTGAAGGAAATACTTTTAAGGGACACAAGGAACTTTCGAAAATACGTAACATACTTAACTACTCACCTGGATCCAAAAGTAATGCAACTCGAGTACGTAAAAAGATGCTAACCTGAACAAAAGAATTGTATACAGTCACAAATAGTATCAAGTGACAGCTAACCGCGACAATTAGACTAACATAAAATTATAATTTGCTAATCCTGGAACTAATCTCTACCAAAGCCACCAGAAACCCAAACTCTACTATTCAAGTAGAGTAAACTCCTTATTCCCCTGTAGATACCGTAGCACACCTCCTGCTTCTTAAAGTATTCACCCAAAATATATTACACCACATGTAAAACCCAAGTGTATCCATTCATACCTCACCCACGCACAAAACCACCATAACCCAAATCACCTCCAACCCTCACGGTCCAATAGCATGAAAGGTAAGTAATCCTTGCCCGTGAATTCGTGTGACAGTACTAAAAAAACAAAAGCCAATTATATATCCTCTCACCAACGCTACTGTCCAATACCACCCAACAACAACACACTTTTACTCCAAACCCACGTTTGGTAAAAAGAATGGAAGAAGGAACAAGAATAAAGGAACAAGATCACTTACCCGATTAATCACCAAACTGCCAAACCTTTGACTGTAGTCTCTCTCCCTTTCTCTCTCACCCAAAGTTCTCTCAACTTCGTTTCTCATACGCTCTGCCCAAATAAAACCCTCCACCGTGAAAATAACTCCTAACTTTGTAAAACTACCCACTACCCCCTATATTATAGCTAATTAGTTAATTAGAATTAGATAGAACGTAACACAATTTATAAAATTACCATCCGGTACCACTATTTTACCCAAAATCAATCTCATACTCCAAATATTACAATTGTGTCAACAATATCCATAGCGCGCACAAAATAATTACTTGGGACCCAACCACTACTCCAATTAATAAATGGCCAATATAATTAATTAATTAATTAAATAAAAATGCTAGGCCGTAACACAGCATAGGTGAGAAATTATTTATCATGTCAATATTTATTTGTGAAACTGATTTTATAAGTGCTGAAACTCATAATAAGTAGATAGAGCATCTATAAGTGCTGAAAAATAGTGTTGAAACTCATTTTACAGAGGTTGAAATCACACTTTATATTGTGGAAATCTATGTTATAAGCTGAAACCGTGTCTGTCTATTTTAATCCCTTTCTCATATGCATGCTATCTGGAAATGCTAGAGTTTATTTCAGCGATGGGACTTCACATATGGTTCACCAATTTTTAAGATCATTTTTGCCCGATGTAGTTAAATAGTTGTCTTATTGCAAAACAACCATCAAAGCTGGAACACACGTACAGGGGCTCACAAGTGCTTTGTGTCAACGGTGCTATTTGTGCAACTAATTGAAGATGCCTAGTTTGCTCCACTACCTAAAAACCTTCAGCGGGAAGTGATGCCTAGTTTGCTCACAAGTGCTTTGTATAGACTCCAGCCTACTATTTGATTTTGTATTCTAAAAAAAAGAGGTCATGCATCGATCATATCACCTGATTCTTATGAAATGGTTGCCTATATATGCCCACAAGCCTTGAAGCTGAATTAAGGATCATATCACCTGATTCTTTTGGGTGTGATTGTTTCTATCTTTCAATCACGGCTTATAACAGTGATAAAAAAGAGTGACTTACAATCACACTCACATCTATCATGGTAGCGCAAGTGTGATGGAAGATGTAGGTGGACAAATTCAATTGGTGCTTTGATCAGTACTAGATTGTAACGGCTCCTCGTGCCTCTTGACCGGAACCCTAATTCGTCGTTGGAACCCTTAACCTGCAAAACAGACAAAGAGTGAGTGCACCTTTGCCTCTCGTGGCAAAGGCCCTCCGATGCCTTTGTTAGTATCTCGTATTGATAATAAACCCTAAATATCAATAGGAAGTCACGTAAGAATGCAATGTGTTGCGTACCTTTTCCCTCTAGGTTTACCTCATATTTATAGATTCATGGATGCTTGTTGCCCAAGTATCCATATTGCCCTAGGTTTCCTACCTCGTATAGGAAAACCAGGATATCTTGAATTCTCGTTCCCTTATCAGTTTATTTCCTTAATCCTTGTAGGACTCTTTTTCCATAACAAACCGAACATCCCATTCCCGTTGGGTATCTTTTACAGATCCTATATTCTCGAGATATCACTTTTTAACGGAATACCTCTGTTTCTGGACTCTTCCAAAGTGTTACCTCTACTTCAACATCTGATAGGACTTCTCTCCTTGTTCGGCCACCTCATAGCCGAGCAGACAGCCTGGACCAGCCATTTCTCATGTAACTGGTCCTTTATCAATTATTTGGACCATTCCTTTCTTTAGGAGTTCTCCTCCTGTTCGGCTTTCTCGTCGCCGAACAAATTACTTGAACAGTGGCATCACATGTCACTTTTCCTTTTATTTGGTCTAATAACTTCTCATGTTTTACTGAACTGAGAATCGTACAACCTATCTGGACCATTGACTTCTCATGTCACTGGTCCATAGCGCGTTGACCTTTTCTTTACACCGTGTTCGGGCTCTTCTTGGGCCTGTTCGGGAATACCTCCCTACAATTGCTCCCCAGTTTTACTCGTTATGTTTTACTCAGATGACGATTAAAGCTCTTTTACCGAGCAAATTTATTCTGCTCCTGCACCTTATTTCATATATTGGTGCAACTTTTCATCATTTTGCCAAGGCGAAATCATCTCTTCGTTTGACCGGTACAGGCTTTTAGTCCTAATCTTTACACGTGTCGATCATTGTATTGCCTACATTAAATGCGGCCAAAGGTGTTTTGGGGAACGGAACTCCCAAACGGCGTCTGGGGTGACGTTTCACATACGCCATCCCACTTTTAGGGTATTTTTGGGTTTTCGTCCCATTTTTCAAAACCCTAATCTCTCTCTTAGACTCCCTCTGCAGAAAAGAAGGTTCAAGCTTTTACCCGCCATTGAAGCTCTGTTCATCATCTCAAGGCCTCTTCCTTTCTGCTTTAGGGATTCCATCTTCCAATTTCGTAAGTCGCCATTCTTTTTCGCTTCCATTTCTCTGGTGGATTTGTTTACAATCTTTTTAGGGTTTCGTCGTCCCCCTTTCTCTATATTTCAAAGAACCAAATAGCTTGTCTGGTTATGGGGAGATTTCGAAGGCATTGTAATACTCCTCAAACCATGTCAAGTTTTAGATCTCGTTATGAGATTCCTGACAACGTAGCTACCGTTTTGGCTCCTGAGGATGCCATCCGTGAAAGTTTTGATTTTGACACCCTTCACATTCCAGTAGTTGCCGTCGTTGAAGGCGGGGTTAGGTTTCCCTTAGCTCCCCTGCTCCGTCAGGTCCTAGCGTACTATAGGCTTTCCCCAATGCAGGTTTCAGCCAATTTCTTTCGAGTGGTTATGGGTATAAATGCCCTAAATCAAATGTTAAGGACCTCTTTAGGTTTGTACAACATTCACCATTTATACAGTATCTCCAGAACCGGGGATATGCCCTCACATATTATTTAAAAAGTAGGGATTCTAGAAAGAAACTAGTCCTTGAACTCCCTGACTCTGCTCGAGGGGATGACGACGACTTTCTGATCGTTACGGGCAACTTCGAACCCAGAGATGAGGACGGCCAAGTGATTGGTTTTCATGCCCCTCACGTATTCGGGAGCCCACGTTAGTGCTCTCCTCCTAATTCATATGTTTGTCCTTTTTCAAAAGAAAAGCTTTTTCATGCTTCTGATTATTTGTGTTTTGTTATGTTTCAGCATCAAACATCAATCAAGGATATAATATCATAACCCCTCAAGTTCACGTAGCAGATATCAGACGAGCACTTGCTTTCAACGGTGAAGGGACATACCTTGCAGGCCGAGCAAAAGCAGCTTAGGTACTACTCAGCTACAAAGCTTCGTACAGTGGTTTTATTGATCGGCGAACCCGTGCGGCCGACAACCCCATTATAGCTGGTCCTTCAAGACCAGTCCCCGAGCAAAAAGAGAGGCGTTCTCGAACACCTCCAATTTCTGACGAACCAATCCCTCTCGCCGAGGAGGTTTTCAGTTCCCCATCCAGTTCTTCTTCCAGCGGTTACACCCCATCTCCTCCAGAAATGAACCGGCCAATTGACCTAGGAAGCCTTCTTACTATTCCTGGTCGGGGTAGGAATGCTGCTCGGAGTCAAGGTGGTCCTCAAGGTCATGGGTGTCGTGCCCAGGTTCAATCCGATGCACCTCCAGGATTCTCCCCAGAGGAAATTGAAGCCCTCCACCGAGAAAAACGTCAACGGGTGGAAGAATCTCAAGAAAGACCCCCACAAGCCACCTCATCTCCAGCTCCTACATGGGCTCCTTCCTTCTCTCACGGGAATCGAGCTATCACTGCTCGGGACAGTGTTGAGTCTGAAGGCACTGCTCTTGCCCTATCCCAAGCCTTTCTACTGCCTGGAGACATGCAAAAAGAAGTGGCAAGCTCTCCTGACAACCTTCTGAGCTCGTTCATGTCCCATAATGCCAAGGTAAAGTTTCCCTTTGTAAACCATATCTTTTGGTATCTGTGTTTATTTGTTTTGAATGTTTCAGGTGATGCAAAAGATGGTGGCTATGGCTCAGAAGCTCAGCCAGTCCGAGCCCCAACGTGCCAAACTTGTCAGTGAGAACACCAAGCTACAACGTACTATTATTAGGCTCGAGAGAGAGAGAAACCAAGCCCTAAGGGTAGCTGATGGGCTTAAGGGACAGCTGAAGGGGGCTGAAGATAGTCTGAACCAAACATTGAAAGAGCTAGAGGCGAGCCAGAATGAAGCCAAAGCTGCTTTCGAACGCGGTTACAATGAAGGAATCAAAGTAGCTACGGAAAGCTAGACAAAACAGATGCCTGGGATACAAGATCAAGTTTGGGTGGCCTCCTGGACAACTTGCCTAGCAAAACCTGAGATACTTGAGTCATCTCCCCTCTGGACCAACATTGAACAACCAAGCTCAGCTGCTGGTCAAAAGGAAGACATCACCGAGGAGGGAGATGAAGAGCAAGAAGTGCACACGTCTGAGCCACCTGTTGCTGATGTTGAACCTGGTAATGATATGACCAACCCTGGCCAAAAGGAAGTCAGTGGTGGTCAACCTGAAGATAAAATACCACGGAAGATTCGACTGCACCAGCAGCTCCTACAACTGCACCAGCAGCTCCTACAACTGTTCAAGATCGCACTGAAGATGAATGCGTTCAATCTTCTTTTGACATTCTGTTTGGCATCTGTTTTGAATTGTTCCCTTCATGGTACAAGTTCCAAATGTTGGGTTTTAACATGGGTGTTGTGGTCTTGGAATACTATATTTGAAACGTTTAAGTATTTCGTACTTATGTAAGTCTTTCGTACTTTAAGCATGTATTCGTATGAAGCCAAGTGTTTAAGTTTCTCGTACTTATGCATGTATTCGTATGCTTCCAAGTGTTTAAGTTTCTCGTACTTATGCATGTATTCGTATGCTTCCAAGTTTTTTCGTACTTGAACAGTTGTGCTTGGTGTGGGTAGCGTGCCCTTCGGAATTTCTGGATTCCGAGACACGAGGGGCCCGGATCGAGGGAGCGCGAGCGGGGAAGCAAGCGCTCGCAAAATACAGAGTCGCCACTCGGGTTTTGAAGGTCCGACACCCAAGGAACCGTATTTCGAAGCACTTGTCGCGCTGATTGATTTGAAAAAGTTAAGGAACCAGTCCGTCATAACCATATCTGGGTTCGGGAGCCAGGTTACGAGAGGGGAAGGGTTTTATGGCACCCCTCTCACCCAATCCGGAGATCGGTCTCTACTAAGGCATTTGCGAAAAACGTTTGCGATTTCGTTTGATTAATCAATTTTTAGCCAATTAGGGCGGGGGAACAGTTAATCGGGGATTAAAGCTGTAACAGTTTGCAGGATGTGATAGATATGGCATGGATTGGCGAGATGACAAGTAATAAATGGAATAAAGTTCAAAACATCGATCATACATCAAGACAGTGCTGTGTATGATTTTGGCACGAACAAAAGGCCAGCTTGCATGCGTGAATCTATCTACATGCAAGCAAACCATCGCGCGACACTACCATACACTCGCGCGAGTATTGATGCTTCACCAATGGTTTGAATTTCACCCCCTTCTGGGCTCTGGAAGGACCAGTGCTCACCCAGGTGCAAACCAAGCAGTTTATAAGTACTTGAAAGTAAACAATATTACAACAGACAGATGAAAATATTATGAAAACATGACCCCTAAACAGTGGGGGTGTCTAAACAGAGGCCAAGGCCAAGCTGCTCATGCAAGGGCAGTCTCTGGAAAACACAGAACCATCGCGCGACATAGTGATACAGGCGCGCGATTGTTCAGACTGGACTTCCAGGAATTGCTTTGCACACTTAGGGCTCTGAGACATGTTCAAAAGCATTCCAAACCAAGAGAAGTTATAAACTAAGCTAAACTATGATTTTTAACATGCAAAACAGTGAACTAATACTTTTAAAGGACTTGAAAGCAACTATGAACACAACAAGACACTTAAAGACCAGCATCCCTTCCTCACGTGGTCCAATCTCACGCAGACAGAACTGTCGCGTGAGTGTGTGGGACCATCGCGCGAGGGAGTTCCTGGTAACGGCTCTTGAAACCTTGCTAGCTTTAGGGCCAGAACTGGTATTGATTACCAGCCTTGACCCTGCCAGCCCCCCTCAGGGGTTCGAACAGTGAGCAGAAAGGTATTATACCTTTGCTTGAGTGTCTTGGAGATGGCTTGAATGAGGTGGTGAGGCTTGGAGGGTGATTATGTGGGAATGAGTGTGGTATGAGATGTTTGTGCTTGAGCTTGCCTTCTTCTTTCTTGGAGAGAAATTGGTAACCCTTTGAAATGAAGCATGGGGGGGGGGGGGTTTATAGAAGAATGGGTTGGTTGGTGGCTAGCCAAGGCCATGTAACCAGCCAACAAGGCTGGTCACAATTGCTTGGTGGAGAAGTGGGGTGGCAAAGGTGATGGGAGAATGGGGGGTGAGGTGGTGCAAGGGGAGCCCCCCAGAACGCTGTTCAGTCGACGAAAATGGGGTCACATAGGCCTGTAGCCCCCTGACCACCACGCAATCCGGGTGAAAACGACAGGTGTTGACCATCGCGCGAGATAGTGGAACCATCGCGCGAGGGTTCAGCCAACCCCGCGAGGGTCAATAGTCAAAGCTTTGACTTTGACCACCACCTGGCAAATGGACCATCGCGCGAGGATCCCAGTGTGTCGCGCGACTGTCAAACCCAAGGTCCAGGTTTTGATTCAAGGGTTTTAGGGCTAAGAATGGGTTCCGCATACACCAAACTCAAGCCATTCCAAGTTCTCGAGACTGTTTTTGACCTGATTCATCATCAGGGAAACAAGAAATCGAAAAACGAAGTAAAACGATCGGGAAGTCAGATTGGGGTGTCTACAGTAGTCCCTCTTTGACGGCACGCGGAGCACCATTGGCTAGTACGGGTAACGTCAAAGATTTCTAGACACCCATCCAATCCACCCAAAAGCCGATTTAAACGAAGAGTGCAAGCAAGTATATACAAATACCGTGCACCAACGGATCGGTGAGCAGATTGATTGCTGATCCGAATTTGGACGGATAGATCGTCGTTGATTTGAAATTGGACGGATGGACCGTCGCTGATTTGATAATCGGACGGATGGATGGTCGCTGATTTATAATCGGACGGATGAATCGTCGCTGATTTGAAATTGGACGGATGGATCGTCGCTGATTGATAATCGGACGAATGGATCGTCGCTGATTGGAAATGGGACGGATGGATCGTCGCTGATTGGAAATTGGACGGATGGATCGTCGCTGATTTGATAATCGGACGGATGGATCGTCGCTGATTGGAAATTGGACGGATGGATCGTCGCTGATTGATAATCGGACGGATGGATCGTCGCTGATTGGAAATTGGACGGATGGATCGTCGCTGATTTGATAATCGGACGGATGGATCGTCGCTGATTGATAATCGAACGGATGGATCGTCGCTGATTTGAAATTGGACGGATGGATCGTCGCTGATTTGATAATCAGACGGATGGATCGTCGCTGATTGGAAATTGGACGAATGGATCGTCGCTGATTGATAATTGGACGGATGGATCGTCGCTGATTTGATAATCGGACGGATGGATCGTCGCTGATTTGAAATTGGACGGATGGATCGTCGCTGATTTGATAATCGGACGGATGGATCGTCGCTGATTGGAAATTGGACGGATGGATCGTCGCTGATTGATAATCGGACGGATGGATCGTCGCTGATTGGAAATTGGACGGATGGATCGTCGCTGATTTGAAATTTGGACTGTACACGGGCAGACCACTGCTGGGGATATAAACGCGCCTCGGATTTTAAAAGTGATCAACTCACTATAAACCTCAAAATTGTTGCAGCGCCTAAGTGAGAACCTATGGGCTCTTAAGAATGGATAAGCATGATTGGGCCTGTCCAGAAGCTGTATTGGGCCTGGAGGCCCAATCAAACCATCGCGCGACATACTCACTCCATCGCGCGAGGGTTTGCTGTTCAGGCCTGGGTCTGTTAAGAGCCCAGACCTGTCTTCTTCCATACAATCGACGGGGACGCTACAGAAACTGATATTCAGCGGTTTCAAAACTTTAAAAACTCTCAACTCCTCTCAAACTCTCCAAACCCTAACTCAAACCCTTTGATTTCTTAGCGAAAATCGAAAGGAATCCACGCATAAACACCCACCCATGGCGGAACACGGCAATGGTGGCGGTGGAGGAGAGGCAATTGATCGTCGAGAGGACGAACCCATGGAGGTCGGTACAAGAGATCAACAGCCGTTAGAGGAGGCCACGGATACCGGTGCAATGGCCACAGGCGGCGGCGATAGCGTTCAGGGCCACGAGCAGGAGGTGGGTGGCGAAGGCGATCGTCGCGCGACGCAGTCAGACCGTCGCGCGACAGTGGAGGTCGGGGCCGTGAGTGTTGGAGTCGTGCAACTGGACTCGAGCGAGGCCGTGAGTGGCTCGGTAGTAGTTGGTGGCAGTTCCGAGGACGTAGGCAATGGAGGCGCCGAGGATGGCGGTGCCGGGTCAAGCGAGACTCCGTTGAGGGATCCGGCATAGGGCAAGGGTGTAGCAACCGAGGAGGAGGGTGCCACGGGGGTTCCTGAAGAGGAGGTACTGTTCCGGCCAGGAGCCACGTCATCGGGCCACAGACCAATCACAAGACAGAATCTCGCCGAGTTTTTGAGTGACGAAAGATTAGCCTGGCTTCTCGAGGAGGATCCCATGATTGGGGCCGCTGTTTTGGAGGCTCGAGAGGAGCGAAAGCGAGAGATAGCCGCTTCAGAGGTCGCAGAGAGGGCCGAAAGGGCGAGAGCCGCTGAGGAGGAGGTTTTAAGGGATGCGGAGGCCGAGGAGCGGGTTGGAGCGAGGGGACAGGGGCCCAAAGTGACAGTAGTGTCGGAGGCAG
The DNA here is from genome assembly GCF_030253575.1 of Rhododendron vialii. Lineage (NCBI taxonomy): Eukaryota > Viridiplantae > Streptophyta > Magnoliopsida > Ericales > Ericaceae > Rhododendron > Rhododendron vialii. The sequence goes on from NC_080559.1 coordinate 23,143,707, forward strand.
AGGGTTTGTCTCGTGCTCCATTTTCAGCAGAGGGGTACAGGCCACCAGTTCCACATTTGTTCGTACCATCGGGTCTTGCGGCATACAGTCCACGGCAAGCGGAGTATGACCCCGAGCTTGCTCTGAGAGACCCCGATACCCACATTTCGAGTAGCTGGGCTGAGGTAAATTTTTGAAATTCCTTCATTTCCTTTCGTGATTGCAAATTCAATACAATGCATGTGCTTACATACCGAAAGACATAGGATAATCCTTTGAAGTAGATTCGAATAGTGATACTATAGTTTCACGTTGAATGCCATGCATGAGACATAATAACTTGAACCAACCATCTACTGCCAAGTTGTATTGATTACCTAGAACTTGAGAATGAAAGCTTCACATGCTGATATATCCTCTGTTGCTTGTTTCCGTGTCTAATGCAGGAGAGAGCGAGACAGAGAGACATCCGAGGTTTTGGGGGCGCCTGCAGCTCCTTGGCATTGTACCAGGGTTTGCCTGAGAGGGTGAGGCAGTTGGTGGACGAGGCAGGCTTCGGGGAGTTCATATAGACCCTTACTCCGGCCAGGAATGACCATGCGGTCTTGGTTGCACTTGCGGAGAGGTGGAGGGATACCACCAACACCTTCCACCTGCCGCTCGGGGAGATGACAGTGACGCCTACTAACTTTGCGGCGATTACTGGTTTGAGGGTTGGAGGCGACCCTATCCCGTTTGACTCGGGCATTCAGGAGGACGAGGCGGCCCTGGAGTGGTTCTTGGGAGAGGTGCCCAAGGTTGAGGAGGGGATGGCGAGATACGGACAGTTCACGAGATACCTTGCAAAGGAGGTGGCAACTGAGCAAGAGGCGGAGCAGATGGCCCGGGCGTACTTGCTGTATCTCTTTGGTGCTACCCTGTACCCGAATAGGCGTAGTAAGGTTCACCTATCGTATCTGCCTGCACTGAGAGACCTGAGGACGGCCTCACGCTTTGACTGGGGAGGAGCTGCGCTTGGCGCAGCTTATGGCTTTATGGGGGACTCGTCGAGGACTGAGATGAGCACTGCTGGCTACTGGCGGATTTGGGAGGTATGATCATAATTGAGTAAAGCACATTTCTAATATGCACTTATTTATTTGAATACATGAACTGCTCAAAAATATTCCTGTATTGTACTAATGATTTGAACTTTGATAACTGTGCAGCTCTGGGCCTACGAGGTTTTGAACATGTGTCGTCCAGTAACGAAGAGCCTGGACTTGGGGATCCTCCCGCGTGCTCATATCTGGAGTAAGAAGAACATGGGAGAGAAAAGAGGGAGAGGCGACCTGAACGGCTTCAGGATATACCTAGACGAGCTCCGACCCTCACAGGTATGACATGACTTTATCAAACAGAAATATGCATCCCTTTTTATTGCTTTAATGCTGTCGCTGACCGACGCTTGCATTGCTTGCTTGTGCAGGTAGAGTGGGATCCTTGGAAAGTGGTAGAGCCAGAGCCTGAATTCTTGGCCAGGAGCAGGGCCGTGACGGCGAGCAGAGTGCTGCTGGAGTCGGCTTTTGGTTGGCAGTGGTACTTGGGCGACCGAGTGACACGCCAGTCACTCGGCCATGCAGGGTTTCAGGTGCTCGGACCGCTTCCACCACGGGCCTCACACACAGGGGAGTACACGTTGGCCGAGTTAGAGATCTTCACGCGGCCTGACACCGACTTGACACGCTACCTGCGTCCCGGCATGGACTATGCAGTTTACCAGAGAGAGCGCTTGGCGGGGCCGCTGAGAGTACAAGAGTTCAGGGAGGTCCGGAGTCAGGCCTGTGGAGCTACTGAGGAGAGGAGAGCCATCACGGTGAGGCAAAGCAGTGGCGAGAGTCGTGCGAGACGTGGTCCGAGTGGACCTGTGAGAGGTGGGCCACCAGAGTTGACATGGCATATAGCAGTGGTGGACTCTCAGGGCAACCCGGCCGAGCTACACCTAGTTCCTGCCAGAGTTGAGCCAGCACCCGTCACCGTGCCGGTAAGACATTGTATCTTTCATCATTGTACTTCCATAAAATCTTGAATCATTGCCCAATTGCTCATATTCAAATTACTCTTGCAGGTGCCCAATGAGTGGGCGAACGAGGCCGTTCGGCGTATGCTTGCACTGGAGAACATGATAAGGCGGGCGGCAAGTGGCCTGCCTTTGGACTTGCGCTACCCACCACCGGCAGCTCAGAGATCTCAGGTATATCCTTCAGAGAAACGATACATTCCTGCATTCGATATTTGACATATGCATGCTTTGCTTAATACATAGTATACCATAATTGCCGTTATCTTTGAAATTTGATTGTACCTGCTTGCAAACATATAACACATAGAATGTATACTAAACGTGCAAAAATTTACATTGCAGACACAGGGACGGGCGGCTCCTAGGAGAAAAAGCGCGAGAGAGCCTCCACAAAAGAAGCTAGCAACTAGGATTATTCCTGCTCCTCCACCTACTACTAGACCACAGACACGGGGCGTACAGCCACCTGTTGCGAGTGAGGAGGCGGCGAGAGAGGCCGTGGCGCGCGCCGAGGAGAGGTATCAATTGAAGATGCGCCAAAGGCCCTCGCAAGACGAGCCGGTCCGCAAGAAGCGGCTGATCCTGCCCGAGGATTCTGAGGAAGAGGAGGGAGAAGAAGAACAAGAAGACGAGGAGATGCCTGACAATAGCGGTTCTGACGACTCAGCGGACGATCCTGGTTTTAGACAGGATCCTAGAGAGAGTGACGACGACGACGACGACGACGACGACAGAGATGGTGATTGGTTCGGAGAGGGATGAGGGCTACTAAGAAGCCTCATTTCTCTTTCCACATCTTGATTTTTGCTTTTGGGCCTGCGCGCCCACGTAGATAGATTGAAGGCCGGAGTGCCTTAGTTGATACTTGATACATGTTTTTGGGGCCTGTGTGCCTTTTTGACTTGATGGGCGAGTGTGCCCGCGTTGACATGATTACTTTGAGCGGCCGAAGCGCCGCACGCACAGTAGTCTTCCTTACTTTGCCATGGATAGATTATGGATTAGCTATAAAATTTGCATTTTCGGTTTATTTCACTCTTGTAACGATTTAGAGTAAATACACGCTTGCCACTAATACCATGCTTGCATTGATAATGTACCGAGACTGCTCACAAACGCACATATATGCACAGACAGAACTAACTCAGAGGAAAAACGAAAATGAACCCCAGGATACGGTTAGGATACAAGGATACGAAGGAATGAAATATTGGACGCCCACAAGTCAAAACCTAAAATACCCCAACTTGGATAAAAGGGATGCTTCCGTGAGGTCATGTACATACAAAATGACCTACGAGAGCCAACAGATTCGAGGAACACCTCCCGAAACGCAAAATTGCCCGAAAAACCTTACGAAGGACACAAAACGGACACGAAATGGAAAAACATGACTCTATTATGTCCCGAACTGAAACCGACACCTCCGTACAGTCATACTAGGTCACCATGACTTGTACGGCCTGAGAGAAAAGGACATGAACTTTCGGACCGAGTTTCGAACTCCCGAAATGCTCATTTGGCCTTGAAACGAGCCACCGAGGGTTCAAAAACCTCGTTAAACGCAATATCTCGAATCCGATGCTTGGATATGGTTGCATATGCTCATAATGACTTGCCGGAACCATGAAAGTTGCAAAAGTACCCTTGGAACAGGAAGCGACCAAAATTGGACAGTAGCTGGTGCAATCTGTCAAAATGCAGGCTGAACCATCGCGCGAGGCAGTGAGTATATCGCGCGATGGTGTGGATGTTTCTCACTCGTGCGATGGAATGAGATCATCGCGCGATGGTTGGGCCATGCCAGGCCACCTTTATTTGACCATTTGAGATTTTTAGGATGACTAAGCCTTGTCATCACCCCTTAACTGCTCAGAGTACTTCAGGGGGCAGTGCAGAGATGCCTTCACTTTGGAGAAGAGGATGCCACGTTGTCTGAATATTCGCACTGGAAAAGGAGAACATTTCATGTACTCTATCTATAAAGGGGCCAATGCTTTGCTGATGAAAGGCATTCCTCCCACAGTTTGAGAGTCCCACGAGAAGCAGAATGGCGAATAATCTTCCGGCCTTGATTAGCCCATGGCTCACGGCCTTTGTTGCTGGAGATTGGCTGTCATTTCGGTTTCACGGGCTGGCCGCATTCCGTTTCCTCCGCAATGTGAAGGTTCGCCCTGAGTTTCTGAGGGCAGCCCTACAATTCTGGGACCCAGAGGTTCACGTGTTCAGGTTTGGGGTTAACGAGCTGTGCCCAACCGTGGAGGAATTCCAAGCATACCTCCAAGGAGTCGCCTCGAGCGTGATTGTCGTGCCGCCTTATAGGAAAAGCATGCCAAAGCTTTTACAGTCAAGTCTTGGTATCACCCGGGGAGTGGCCGAAAGTTTGCTAACTGGAGGACAAATCAACATCATGCGCCTAATGGAGTGGTATGGGCCAGAGGGGGACGTAGAGAATATAGCCGTGCAGGCCCGACGTCGATTTGCCCTGGCAATCGGCGTGCTGGCTGCTTATTTACTGGTATCTCCAAATGGGCAAGTCAACCCCATGTTGGTGAGCGTTGCCGCTCAAATGGGTGCCCGAAAAAATGTGGTACCGCTGGTTCTAGCGGAGACACTCATAGGTTTGGATTTGGTTTCTTCCGGCCAAACAGACGTGTTCGGCGGTAGTCCGCTATTGCTGCAAGTTAGCTTAGTTCTCACTCAGCTCACCTTTTTCCGGCTTTCACACGTTCTGTTTTTACCTCATCTCTCAGCTAAGGCTATATCGAAGCTCCTCACTTGTCTTTTCTCTCAAGCTTTATGTAACTTCTCACTTGTTTTTCCACTCATGCAGCTCTGGCTATCTGACAAATTGGGATTGCTTACAGCACCGGAAGCAAACTGGCCTCATCTGCCCGGCCGAATGCATCAGCGGGGTATGATCTATCCGGAAATGTCTGTGCATCAATGGTGCGCATTTATGAGAGAAATGCTGCCGAACGAGATCACATGGCAGCATGAAGCCTTGAACATTCCAGACATGGCCCTGAGTTCTGCAGGTTTCAAGAGAATAGTGATAGCCGGGCTGACCGCTTTCACATTCTACATCCCCGGACTCATCCTTCGTCAGCTAGGCATGAGCCAAGGACTCCACCGAGCTGGGACTGAAGATTTCCCAGTCCCTGCTTTCACTGCCCGGAATCTGAGAGGATATGAGCACAACTGGGGCCTGCGGCAACTCGAAGGAGCTGACCCGGACTTCAGTACGGAACTTACGCACCGATATCAAACATGGCTAAGAAGGGAAATCGCAAGCAGGCAAAACAACAATTGACTTCTGACGAACCCTGATGATCTAGAATAAACCGTGAGCCTGTTAAGGCCTCGAACACTTTATTCTATTTTTATGCTTTACTCTTTTTAAGACTGCTCAGCCTGTGTAATAGAAGTTATAATTTGAATAAAAATGAAAGTTCGAGAGTTTTCCCCTTTTGATCCAAGTGTTGAACCGCCGTGTCACCCAAGTATCAAGTCAACTTCTGGTAATGGGAAACAGTGGATCAAGTTGATGAATTGTGACCGAATCTCACAGAGAGATTGCCTACGTATCCCTTTTCAGGGAATCAGGTCAGCACGTAGTTTAGGCCAGGGTTCACTCGAGTATTTTAGCTCTCCTTTTACGCTCTAAATTTTGCCTAGTGCTGCCGCTTCGGGTTTTCAGCCTAGTGAGCTTTGATTGATGCCTATTTATTTTTGCCTAAACCGCCTTCTCAGGTTTTCGGTCTAACAGGCTTGCTCTAATTTTTGCTTGGAACCGTCCACCCTTGTGGTTTTCGGCCCAACGAGCTTCTCTCAGGGATAGTATCGTTTGAGTTGATCCAGGTTAACCAAAGAGCTGAATTCGTTGCCGTCGAGATAGATGAGCTGAGCCGCTCCCCCAGAAAGGATGGTCTTGATGATGTAGGGCCCCGAACGTTTGGGTCGAAATTTGCCGCAGGGGTCAAAAACCGGCGCCCGAATCTCTTTCGTGACCATGTCCTTTTCGACCAAGTCTCTAGACTTTACCTTTTTGTTGAATGCCCGAGCAATTCTCCGCTGATACCCCTGAACATGGTACAGGGCCCGAAGCCTCCTTTCATCAAAAAGCATGAGTTCAACGAATCTCCCACTGAGCCATTCAGATTCCGAAAGTTCCGATTCTACCATGATCCTCAAAGATGGCACCTCAAGCTCTATAGGGAGGACTGTTTCCATCCCGTAGACCAAGGAATAGGGGGTTGCCCCCGTTGATGTTCGAATCGACGTTCGATATCCCCAAAGAGCTAAAGGCAGTTGCTCGTGCCAGTCCCTGGCGGACTCTGCAGACTTCTTAATGATTGTCTCGACATTCTTGTTGGCCGCTTCAACCGCTCCGTTTGTTTGGGGGCGATAGACCGTTGAGTGATGGACTTGGATCTTGAATTCTTCAAAGAGTTCCAGGACCCTGCCTTTGAAATGACTCCCGTTGTCTGATACAAATGCTTGCGGAACCCCATATCGGTAGATGATGTTTTTCCTGATGAAGTGAGCAACTTGAACCGCCGTTAGGGTTTTATAAGATTCGGCCTCCACCCATTTGGTAAAATAATCTATGGCCACGAGGATAAACCTATGACCATTTGACGCAGACGGTCTAACCATGCCGATGACATCGATGCCCCATACAGAGAAAGGCCAAGGCGAAGCCATGCCAAATAGGTTAGAGGGTGGAACATGCATTAGATTAGCATGAATTTGGCATTTGTGACATCGCCGCACGTAATCCACACACTGAGATTCCATAGTAGACCAAAAGTAGCCTTGGCGCAAGATTTTCCTAGCCAGCATGATGCCGCTCATGTGAGGGCCACAGACCCCCTCGTGGATCTCTTCCATGATTCTGACGGCCTCGGTCCCGTTGACACAGAGCTTGTGCATTCCGCAATGAGACCTCCTATATAACTTTCCCCCACAAATGATGTACTGGGCGGCTATCCTCTGCAATGCAGTCTGATCCTTTTTAGAGGCCTCAGCCGGATACGTGCCATTCTCGACGAAGTTCCATATGTCATGGTACCAGGGTAGGCCATCATCGACATCATCGATGGCGTTGATATATTGATAAGCGGGGCGGTCCCGCTGTTCAATTAAGACTGGGCGAAGTTTGACCCCGAAGGGTAGTTCGACCATGGAAGCCAAGGTCGCGAGTGCATCGGCAAACCGGTTCTTCAAACGGGTGATGTGCGTGAAAGTCATTTCGTTAAAGCGAGGAATTAGCCCCTCCAAATCCTGATGATAAGGTTTCAACCCCTCTTCACTCACCTTCCAGTCCCCATTAGCTTGAGATACAACGAGATTGGAGTCCTCGATGACTTCGAGCCGTTCAATGCCAAGCGTGAGGGCAGCCTCCATACCCACGATACAGGCCTCATATTCAGCTTGGTTATTTGTAACGTCGAAGTTGAGTTTGAATGCAAGCAGAATATGAGAACCATCGGGGGCGACTAGCAAGACCCCGATCCCAAATCCTTTCTGATTGGCCGCCCCATCGAAGTACAGAGTCCAGACATCTTCGACAACCGTTAGCACTTCCTCATCTGGGAACATAAAATCTGCATCTTCTGGTCCATCCACAGGGTGATCAACCAAAAACTCAGCAATGGCTCGTCCCTTCACCGACTTTCTCGTGACGTATTCGAGATCGAATTCTGCCAAGAGGAGCAACCAACGTGCTAACTTACCAGTGAGAGCTGGTTTCTCAAACAGATACTTGAGTGGATCCATTCAAGAAATCAACTTCACTGGGTAAGCCAGCATGTAGTGTCTCAACTTCTTAGAGGCCCAAACCAAAGCCCAACACGTTTTTTCCAAGGCGGTGTAGCGCTCTTCGGACCCAACCATTTTCTTACTTAAGTAGTAAACGGCCTTCTCAACTCCCTGGTCCCCCTCTTGAGCTAGCAAGCATCCCATGGATGTAGAACTCACAGACAAGTATAGAATCAAGGGCTTTCCAGGCACTGGTGGCATCAAGACAAGCGGGTTTTGCAGATAGTTTTGAATGGACATAAAGGCCGCCTGACATCTGTTCGACCATACAAATGGGGTGTCCTTATTGAGTAGACGAAACATCGGCTCGCAAGTTAAGGTTAACTTGGCGATTAATCTGCTGATGAACTGAACCTTCCCCAAAAAGCTTCGCACTCCCTTTTCAGCCTCCGGCGGCTTCATTTCAAGCACCACTTTGATCTTTGATGGGTCGACCTCTATCCCACGTGAAGTGATCATGAAACCGAGCATCTTGCCTACCGTGACCCCGAAGGAGCATTTTTGTGGATTGAGACGCAAGCGGAACTTTCGGAGTCTCTCAAAAAACTTCCTCAATACAGGAACGTGCCCCTCCCGAGTTTTTGACTTAGCAATCATGTCATCTACGTAGACCTCAACCTCTTTGTGCATCATGTCGTGCAGAATGGTCGTAGCGGCTCTCTGGTAGGTAGGACCAGCATTTTTAAAACCAAACGGCATGACCAAGTAACAATAAGTCCCCCATTCAGTGATGAAAGTCGTCTTCTCACGGTCTTCCGGCGCCATAAGAATCTGGTTATATCCGGAGAAACCATCCATGAACGAAAGCAAGGCGTGGCCCGCCGTATTGTCAACCAGTACATCGATATGTGGCAGGGGAAAATTGTCCTTGGGGCTCGCCTTGTTCAAATCCCTGAAGTCCACGCACACTCGAATTTGTCCATTCTTTTTAGGAACTGGGACAATGTTGGCAACCCATGTGGGGTATTGAGAAACCATAAGAAAACCAGCGTCGATCTGCTTAGTGACCTCTTCCTTGATCCTCTGCACCCAATCCGGCCTCATTCGCCTCAATTTCTACTTCACAGGTTTGGCATTTGGCAGTAAGGGGATTCGATGCTCCACTATTTCTGGGTCGATGCCGGGCATATCTTGATGGGACCACGCAAAAACGTCACTGAATTCTGAGAGCAGTTCTTTGAAATCATGATGTTCCTCTGGGGATAAAGTGGAGCCCACCTGAACCATTCGGGGATCATTCTCGTCTTTCAAGTTTATTAAGACTATTTCTTCTTTTAACGGCTGAGCATGCCTTTCATTTTCCCTTTCAATGAGGGCACGGATTTCCTTGGGAATGTCCCCATCGAAATCTATCCCTTCATCGTCGGGGTCGACACAGTTTATATAAAGATCATTCAAGTAGTCAGAAGAGGATTCCTTCATTTCATAAGACCCTGCAGGGTCGCCAAGTACAAGGGAATCAAACTCAAAGTAAAAGCCATGACGTGGAGGGCCAAGAGGCACAAACTCCGACTCAGAGCTAGACTTAGACTCAGATGACTCAACAGACTCAGTGTCAGACTCCGATACATCATCAATGCAAGGCGTGGTTTGAAAATGCAATTTTTAAGGCTACCCTTTGCTTCTGTGATGAGGGAGATGGGATCCTTGAGGTCGTCGGAACCGAGCATGAACACCTCGGCCTCTTCAGCTTTCTTGGCCAAACCCACTTGGGAGAACTCATAAAACAGCTGCTCCAAGCTCCCTTGATCAAAAGACATCAGCCAATCAGTCTTCAGCTTAGGCTGGCTAAGCTTCCTTTTGAATTCCGCCCTTGCTGGTTCTTCATCACTAGAGGACCAAGTGTCATCAGCGAAAACCTCAAACCCAGGCAGCAACTCCCCAGTGACTAAATCGACAAAAGGCTCAGGTTGCCCGGTGTAGACGTCATTCCCCACTTTGCGCACAAAGTAGCTGTCGGGTTCACCATAGAGAGATCGAGGTTTTCCCGTGCATTTCCTTCTTTTGGCATCCTTGGTAGAGGAGGAGTACCCCAGACCAAAGCGGCCTTCGCAAGAAGGAAAGGCAGAGAACTCCGGGATCCCTTGTTGGTGAATCCCAAGACCAAGACCAGGTAGATAGGACATCCTCCTCATGATATCTAAAGCAACATAGTTTATGATGAAGTCCCCATCCACATTGATGGCCAAAACCGAACCGGAAGTATCAAAAGAGAAACCCCCGAGATCAACATCTTCGTCACCATGCGTGATCCCCAAAACGGGTGTGCCATCTTCCTTAAGCGGGCGAATGCCCGAGTCCCCGTAGATAATCAAAGTTCCGGTAGGGAGTCCCAACATAACCTTTTGGTGAAGAGTAGACGGTACAGCCATGATGTCAGATCGGTGAAGCCATGTGTGGGCACGCGCCCCCAGAAATTTTGCTTTGGGAAATTGGGTGCGGCCCTTTTTGTTTGGAAAAGCGCGGCGAAACGCCTCGATTCAGAGTCGCCACTCGGGTTTTAGCGGTGAGAGCACCCAAGGAACCGAACTCGAAAACGTTTGCCACGTTTGTTTGATTTTTGAAAAGGCTTGTAGACTGGACCGTCGTCACCTTCGATATCTGAGGTTCGGGAGCCAGGTTACGAGAGGGGAAGGGTTTTATGGCACCCCTCTCGCCCAATCCGGAGATCGGTCTCTACTCGGGCATTTTGTAAAAGCGCTTGCATTTTTCTCTCATTTGATCATTTTTTAGCCAGTTAGGGCGGGGGAACAGATAATGGGGATTAAAGCACTGTAACAAGTTGCAGTTTATATGGCAAAATGTTTTATGGATGACTTGATTGCAATGCTAAATATAGATTGAGAACAAGCACTGAGCAAACTGGACAAATTGCAGTACGCTGCCCCGCAGGGGCGTGAGCAAGTTCTACCAGCATGCACTGGCCGAGCCACTGCATGTTGGTTGGACCTGCGCACGCCACAGTAAAACTGGCGTACTCCATTTTTCTAGTTTCACAGTCTTTGTTTGCAACCCTCTGGGCTCTAGAAAAGGACTAGCGCACACCCAGGACAAACCATGCAGTTTAAACAAGCAGGATGTATATATTTACAGACAGATGAAATGGCTTGAAGCCAATAAAAAAAAGGAAAAAAGACAGAAAACCCCCTAAACAGAGTGGGGACAGGAAGGAGGCCAAGACTAAACTAAGATGCAAGGGCCAGCCACTGGATCCCAGTTTTAACTGCCGTACGCCAGTCATGGACTGCCGTACGCACGTTTGACCCTAATCCAGTGCTTGGCTTTTGCATCATCTGGGCTCTGGAACATGACCAGAAGGATCCCAGAGGCCTTCTAAACAGATAAAGAATAAGCAATAACCTTTATCTAAACAGTTCTAAACATACAGAAAATAGTAAACTGGTTATTTAGCATGCAAGAGTGGTTGACAGAGAGATAAAACAAAAGGAATGACGATCCATGATCCCCACGCCAGTTGTGCTCGTACTGCCATTACTGGCGTACGGCATGTAGAAACTGGTGTGCGCCAAGTATCGTCGCATACGATTGCTGTGTTTTTACCAGTTCAAGGCCAGGACTAGTATTGTTTACCAGTCTGGGCCTTGCTGGTTCCCCTCAGGGGCCGAAAACAGAAAGGAATGCAAAGGTGGTATACCTTTTGGGGTGTTGAAGTTTGAAGGTGGTTTAGAGCCCAAAGGTTGAAGATGGATGTTGTATGGTGACTGGATATCAGTGGAGGTATATGGAAGTGGGCTTCTTTCCTTTCTCTTTCAATGGAAGAAGAAGAAAAAAGGCAAGAAGAGAGGAGAGGGGAGCTTTTGCTTCTTGATGATGCTAACCCCTTGCAAATAAATGCAAGGGGGGTATTTATAGGGGAGAGATACTGAGATCAGTCTGGTGCTAAGGCCTGTTTGGCTGGCTTGGGTCAAGAAGAGAGCCTTCCCATGCATTAAATGCATGGGACTAGTTGATGGGGGGTGTAGGAGAGAGGGGGAGCGGGCCTGGCCGATATAATCATTAGGGGCTACTGTGGCCGACGTCAGGGTGGCACAAAAGTCCCGCCCAAGTGGCTGAATAAAGTTGATTTGACTGGGTTTGACTGGCGTGCGCCACTATTAACTGGCGTGCGCCAGTAAAAGCTGGGCCACTGGTCGATGACTGACACGTGGCAGATAACTGGCGTACGCCTTCAGGACACTGGCGTAAGCCAGTTTGGTTTTGCTGGGGCTGTTTGGCTCTGGCTTGAAGGGTTTGATATGAGTTTGAAAGAGGCTTGGGACGCTCAAAGCTCAACCACACCTTTGTCCTTAAACTGTTTTCGACTAAAATCATCATTGGGGAAATAAAAGATCGATAAATAACGTTATCTGGACAGTCCAGAATGGGGTGTCTACACCATGGCCTTCCTAGCAGGAGATTAAAGGTGGCAGGGATGTCGACCACATGGAACTCAACATCCATCTCAAAACCCTCAGCGTCAAGCTTAAGCACAAGCGTGCCCTCGACCACGCGACGAGTGCTGTCGTATGCCTTAACAGCCAGATTGGAAGATGCAAAGTCTTTCTTGGCTAGTCCCTAGCGGTAAGCCACTCTCAGCGGGCAAACATTGATTGCCGATCCGTTGTCGATCAAAACAGTTGGAATCCAGAGTCCCTTACACTTAACAGTGATGTGCAAGGGGCGATTGTGATCAACCCCTTCGATCGGTAGATCCTTGTCAGTGAAGACCACGGTATGCTTAGAAGTAGGCGGGAGAATTATAGATATCATTGCTTCAGGCGTGACATCCGGTTGGATCTCAAGGTGAGAGAGAGTATGGCAGAACTTCTGACGATGCTCGCAGGAGGAACAGATTAGTCCCCAGAGTGATATAGCGGCAGGGATTCGCTCCAGCTGCCTCTGAATCATGTCATCATTCGGGGAGCTAGGAGGTACCTCAAACGGTGCAGACCTTGAGAATGCAGAAGGTTCTTTGTCAGAAGGCGGTGGGGCTATTGGTGCTTCCAAGCCTAGATCGAGGTCTTCAGCCAAATCGTCCAACAGCAGCGACTCTCAGAAATCCGGATCCCTAACAGTTACAGCCTCCCCAATGGGCTCCATGTTAGCAATGAATGGGACGTCCCAGAGTCCCCCATCGGCAAGAGAGCGGTTGATAGTCCAAACCTCGGACCCAACTTGGATATTAACCACATCATCAACGTCCCAGAGGTCAGCTGGCGGAACAAGGTCTGCAACCATAATGCTGCGATTTTCCTCAGTCAGATAAGGCGGTGCGAGGCGCGAGAGTTCCTCGCTAACGATGTAAAATGTAGGGTCGTACTCAGTGTTAGTTACAGAGTCAACCAGCCTGTCAAGAGTATAAGGGAGAAAGCATTCCCCCAAGACGCGAGTTTCCTCCTGAACGAGTCCCTCTTCTACGAATTGAATCTCATGATTGGGCAGAGCGTATCCTTGAAGAGGATTGAGATCAAACTCTAATGGAAACTGCCACACGGGCTCGGGATCCCAATAGTACTCCTCCTCAGGCAGAACGGGTTCAGGCTGTTGAAATAGCATGCCCAAAGAGAATCCATCCAAAGGGTCAAGCATGTCTGCCTCATAATTAGCCATCCAGGCGTCATACCAAGCATGGTTAAACGGGACATATTCGGGGTTCTGGGGGAAGCCGTCTAATTCTAGCTCCGTCTATTCATTGATTATGGGGGCTGCATAGTCATCATTATCGGCAATAGCCCACCCCACCGCTTGCATGTCAACCTGCTGTTCTGGTAGAAGAGGGGCAGCAGACCTAAAATGGCTTATCAAATTCGGAGAGGAGTTTGGATCCGTCACATCAAAATACGAGCTGTCCAAGGAAGAAGCAGAGTTGAGCTGCACGGAAGGGATGGACTGGTGAAACAGATCGCTGATGGAGGCGTTGAACACAAACGTTCCATTCCGCAGGCGTGCGAGGGGTACATCGGGATTGGACGACTGTCCTTCTTCAAGATGGATGTAGAAAATCTCGGCTTTGGGCTGAGAAGGCATGGGCACGACCGGCTTGGGTTGGTCTGTTGAGGTTATATGGTCGGTGGGGTTGAATATGGTGGAGTTAGGGTCGATATAAGTGGAGCTGATGGATATTTGGTTGATACGGGGAGCAGCATTGTGCTTTGGCAGGGAGTTGGAAAAGGATGTTTTGTTTTTGGGTTGGTGGAGGTGGAGCGTGGAGAGTCCCTTCATCTATAAGATCCTGAATCGTGTGTCGGAGACGGAAGCAGGAGTCCGTAAGATGTCCAGCCCCTTGGTGGTAGGCACAATAACGATTGGCTTTGAAGTTAGGTGAAGGGTTCTTAGGCAGAGGAGTTGGGTCAAGGGTTTTCAGATGCCCTGACTGGATTAACTTCTCCATGACAGATGATAGTGGAGCTTCAAATGCAGAGAAACTGCGGGGCTAACTGCAGGGTCGGTTATTTTGAGTGGTTTGCACCTGGTTAATCTCAGCGATGCGATTGGTTGCATTGGAAGAGGAGGCATTAGTGCCGCTGGTTGCTGTGTTGGAAGATCCCCCACTGCCAAACAACGCATTGGTGTTCCCTGAGTAGACCCGAGGCTTTGGTTTCGAAGGGTTAGAGGACTCCCCTCTTGACAGGATCCCACTTTGTAATGCATCCTCAATGGCCAGCCCAGATTCGAAGAAAGTATCAAAGTTTGAGGAGGCCTGGACAAGAACCAAATGCCTAGCATAATCAGGCTGAAGATTGCGAGAGATGATTCGGAACTGATCTTTCTCACTCGGGCGATCGGTCATCTGAGCAGCCTTCGTCCTCCATCTTTTGACAAAATCCGCGAAGGATTCCTTAGCTTCCATTTTTGTGGACTCAAGCTCTCGGGTTGTCATCTTGAGCTGGGAGTTGTAACTATACTGCGAAATAAATGCAGCACCGATGTCTTTCCACGTCCTCCTTTTAGCGATGTCAAGCGACAAAAACCAGTGAAAAGCGGGTCCCGAGAGAGTCTGAGGGAACAGCTGGGACATGGCCTCGGGTTCAACAGCCAAAAGTTTCATGGCGGCATGATAGCCATAGAGATGAGTCTTCGGGTCGCCACTCCCATCAAACTTGGCGAGATCAGGCATTTTGAACTTGTCAGGGAGCTTAGCATTGGGATATAAGCAGAGACGATCTAGGTCAATTCCCCCAGTGCTGATCTTCTCGGATTTGGACACAGATTCCTCTAGCTTGACGATCTTTGCCATGAGAGCAGTCATGTTAGGGTCTAGAACGGGTCTTGCCGCAGCGAGATTCAGATTTGCTACCTCCGGGTGAGTCTCTCTTGGATTGGGCTGAATTATGATCCGCCCTGCATGGTTGGGGTCTTCAACAAAGATTGGTTCCGCATGGTCATCCTCATCGACCTCGCCTCCCGCTTCCGCAGCTGGCGGAAGACGAGTGTTGATAAGGTCATTGAGCCTAGTGAGATTTGCATCAGTTTAAGCACCCCTTTGCTGCATGGTGGCGATGCTATTCTGGATGTTTATGAGTATGGTTTCAAGACTCAGTGGTTGCGGATGATCTGCCATAATGGAGGTTCCGGATGAACTTGACGAGGACGAAAAGGTTGGTGACGCTGGAGATTCAATTTCCTGGATAACTGACGGTGATCCTGATCATAAAGCGGCCAACAGGGAGCACGGAGAGTCTTCCGTTGTGACTGACGGGACTAACAACCTGACTAGCCTTTGAACCGAATTCTGATGCAGACGTTCCCAAGTGGGTTTGGCTCTCTGCCTCGATACTTTCCTTGGCGGCGCAATGGTTCAGAATCCTGCTTTGCTTTGCTGTAAGAAAAGGTTCGATAAGGGCCCTGCAGCAACCTTACTCTAAACAAAAGACTTTAAAGTGATAACACAGCCATCGTCGTTGGTGTCGCCCTTAGACTCTAAGACTACAGACGGGTCTGTCTCATGATGTTCGGATACTGCCAAAGCCCTCGGATTTCTTTTCGAGAGTGTATCCTCGTTTGAATCGAATAATACTAAGAGATGTCAAAGATAGTCTAAGCCTTTGACTTTCCCGTTCTTGAAGTTTCAACTTTGAACTCAGAATAACTCGGGGTGGATGACGTGATACCTTAACCGGGGCGGTGTAGGCAACACAGTGCCATAGCCTAAGCGGTGTACGTGCTGCGCACGATGACCAGGGTGGTATAAGCATCACGGCATTCTCTCCGTCGTTCCTTGTTTTCTGTTTGAAACTTCAACTGGGCTATAGACAAGGACTTAGAGAGTTTTGATTTCCCAAAGTCTTGCTGATCCTAGGACTTTTGAAAATCTGATAACACGCACCGCAAAGATGCATGACTCTTCATCGGGCCTAGTAGTGTCCTAATAAACATAAGACAGACTCGAAAGAGAGACAACCTAGAAGCCGCCCTAAACATGCCCCTACGCAAAACGGTATGTATGTACAGTGCATGCGATAGGGAAAGCATTAACACGTAGACAGTATATGGGGGTTAGATGCAAGTAAATCTTACCCTGCAGGTACCTGTCCTATTTTGGAGAGTTCTAATGCTTTGTATATGCAAAGGCTGGTTTTGGCTTGTAACGGGTTCCTCGGACTAGAGCCAAGATATACCTCCCACTGCCCGCGTAATCGTTGAGCAACAGTCAAACGGTAGAATGACTCATCATCATCGAAGGTTGTTAGTCATTCGGGGTCCCCGGGCTCCGGTAAACCGTGTCGGATTGCCAAAACAATCCAATGAGGCTTATCCCACATCGATACAAATGAGAATGCTAAAAATTGATTTAATGGAACAGAATCACAATTTCGCAAATGTCTTTTCAAATTTGGCTCACTTTATTTAGCCAATGCTTAAAAGAAACTACACGAGAGAACGATCGGAAAAGCCCCAGATTGGATTGGCCGGACACGAGGTCCCGTTAAATCACCATTCCAACCTTCGGCAGCGCGAAGCTCACCGTTTTGACAAACTTTAGTGGGATTGTTCTCAAGTGTATTAAAATCTAAGCATAGACCAATACTTGGTTCGATCCCCAGCAGAGTCGCCAATGTGGGCAGCGTCCCCTTCGGAATTTCCGGATTTCGAGACGCGAGGGGCCCGGATTGAGGGAGCGCGAGCGGGGAAGCAAGCGCTTGCAAAATACAGAGTCGCCACTCGGGTTTTGAAGGTCCGACACCCAAGGAACCGTATTTCGAAGCACTTGCCGCGCTGATTGATTTGAAAAAGTTAAGGAACCAGTCCGTCATAACCATATCTGGGTTCGGGAGCCAGGTTACGAGAGGGGAAGGGTTTTATGGCACCCCTCTCACCCAATCCGGAGATCGGTCTCTACTAAGGCATTTGCGAAAAACGTTTGCGATTCCGTTTGATTAATCAATTTTTAGCCAATTAGGGCGGGGGAATAGTTAATCGGGGATTAAAGCTGTAATAGTTTGCAGGATGTGATAGATATGGCATGGATTGGCGAGATGACAAGTAATAAAGGGAATAAAGTTCAAAACATCGATCATACATCAAGACAGTGATGTGTATGATTTTGGCACGAACAAACGGCCAGCTTGCATGTGTGAATCCATCTACATGCAAGCAAACCATCACGCGACATTACCATACACTCGCGCGAGTATTGATGCTTCACCAATGGTTTGAATTTCACCCCCTTCTGGGCTCTGGAAGGACCAGTGCTCACCCAGGTGCAAACCAAGCAGTTTATAAGTACTTGAAAGTAAACAATATTACAACAGACAGATGAAAATATTATGAAAACATGACCCCTAAACAGTGGGGATGTCTAAACAGAGGCCAAGGCCAAGCTGTTCATGCAAGGGCAGTCCCTGGAAAACACAGAACCATCGCGCGACATAGTGATACAGGCGCGCGATTGTTCAGACTTGACTTCCAGGAATTGCTTTGCACACTTAGGGCTCTGAGACATGTTCAAGAGCATCCCAAGAGCATTCCAAACCAAGAGAAGTTATAAACTAAGCTAAACTATGATTTTTAACATGCAAAACAGTGAACTAATACTTTTAAAGGACTTGAAAGCAACTATGAACACAACAAGACACTTAAAGACCAACATCCCTTCCCCACATGGTCCAATCTCACGCAGACAGAACTGTCGCGCGAGTGTGTGGGACCATCGCCCGAGGGAGTTCCTGGTAACGGCTCTTGAAACCTTGCTAGCTTTAGGGCCAGAACTGGTATTGATTACCAGCCTTGACCCTGCCAGCCCCCCTCAGGGGTTCGAACAGTGAGCAGAAAGGTATTATACCTTTGCTTGAGTGTCTTGGAGATGGCTTGAATGAGGTGGTGAGGCTTGGAGGGTGATTATGTGGGAGTGAGTGTGGTATGAGATGTTTGTGCTTGAGCTTGCCTTCTTCTTTCTTGGAGAGAAATTGGTAACCCTTTGAAATGAAGCATGGGGGGGGGGGGGGGGGTTTATAGAAGAATGGGTTGGTTGGTGGCTAGCCAAGGCCATGTAACCAGCCAGCAAGGCTGGTCACAATTGCTTGGTGGAGAAGTGGGGTGGCAAAGGTGATGGGAGAATGGGGGGTGAGGTGGTGCAAGGGGAGCCCCCCAAAACGCTGTTCAGTCGACGAAAACGGGGTCACATAAGCCTGTAGCCCCCTGACCACCACGCAATCCGGGTGAAAACGACAGGTGTTGACCATCGCGCAAGACAGTGGAACCATTGTGCGAGGGTCCAGCCAACCCCGCGAGGGTCAATAGTCAAAGCTTTGACTTTGACCACCACCTGGCAAATGGACCATCGCGCGAGGATCCCAGTGTATCGCGCGACTGTCAAACCCAAGGTCCAGGTTTTGATTCAAGGGTTTTAAGGCTAAGGATGGGTTCCGCGTACACCAAACTCAAGCCATTCCAAGTTCTCGAGACTGTTTTCGACCTGATTCATCATCGGGGAAACAAAAAACCGAAAAACGAAGTAAAACGATCGGGAAGTCAGATTGGGGTGTCTACACTTGGATATATGCCTAAGTATACTCGTACGTAAAGCATTTCAGCTATATATTTCGTATAAACTGGTACTTGGTTTTCAGTTTATTCATACTGCAACCTACATTTCTCGTATGTAAAGAAAGCAAAGAAAAACGTATGGAATCATATGGGACCATGCCCTGCTCCCCAATATGAAGGATGTTTGAAAAAGAAGTGGCAGACTTCATATTATAGAACCCAGAATAAAATTTGAAAGAAGAACATGTTATTGGAATTTGAAAAACTCAAGGAGGCGTTACTCGTACCCCTTGCAACTAAAAACACAAGAGAGTTTTATTCGTAACTCTCACACAATCACGATGTGCAAAAAGAAAAAATATGCTCAAACATATTCATATAAAGAACTTTCTCAAGTTGTGGACATTCCAAGGTCTTGGCACCGGGTTCCCGTCCAGGTCTGTCAATCGATAAGCCCCAATGCCCACGATCTCAGTAACTCGATATGGGCCTTCCCAATTGGCCCCTAACTTTCCCTCATTAGCCACTTTAGTGTTGCCGAGCACCTTTCGTAAGACCAGGTCTCCAACACCAAACTCTCGTGGATGCACATGTTTGTTGTAGCCTTTGATTAGCTGCTCTTGGTATGAGGCCAAGTGCACCAGGGCCCGTTCTCGTCGTTCCTCGGCAAGGTCTAATTCAATCTCCAAGGCTCTATCATTTCCTCCACTTTCAACCAAAATGGTCCTGTTGGTCGGCAGACCTATTTCCAATGGAATAACAGCCTCTGTTCCATATGCTAATGAATAGGGGGTCTCTCCCGTAGACCTCCTAGGCGTTGTTCAGTATGCCCATAGTACCAACGGCAATTCATCAGGCCATTTCCCCTTTGCTTTATCCAACCTCTTCTTAATTCCATCAAGAATTGTTTTGTTGGAAGCTTCTACCTGTCCATTACTTTGGGGGTAGGCTGGAGTTGAGTAATAATTCCTTATTCCATATTGAGCACAGAATGCTTTGAATTTCTTCTGAAATTGTGATCCATTGTCTGTAATCAATGAGTATGGAACCCCAAAACGAGTAATGATGCTTTTCCACACGAACCTTTCTATCATAGGTTCAGTAATTTTGGCTAATGGTTCTGCCTCAATCCACTTAGTGAAATAGTCAGTTGCAACTAATAGGAATTTTCGATTCCCAGTTGCCTTGTGTAGTGGACCCACGATGTCCATGCCCCATTGGGCAAATGGCCAAGGACTCGTTAGTGGTACCAAATCTTCTGCTGGCATTCGTATCATTAGCGAAAACTTCTGACACTTTTCACAAATCTTTACGTATACCTTAGCATCTTCTTGCATGTACGGCCACCAATAACCTTGGGTGATTGCTCGATGGGCTATAGACCTGCCCCCAGCATGGCTTACACATGTTCTCTCGTGAATTTCGTGGAGGAACTTTTGCACCATTTCAGGATGCACACAAAGTAAATAGGGTCCTGTAAAAGACTTCCTATATAATTTTCCCTCTGGGGATAACCAAAACCGAGCAGATTTGGTCCTTATTTTGTGAGCCTCCTTTTTGTCTGAAGGGAGTGTTTCATCTCGTAAAAACTCCACAATTGGGTCTATCCAACTTGGTCCTTGGTTCACGTCCAAGACCATCTCCACACTTCTCCCAATGCTCGGCTCAGTCAGATACTCTACGGCTATTTGTCTTTTAAACTCAGATGGTACAGCTGCGGCTAACCATGCCAATGAATCTGCATGAGCATTCTTTCCAGAACTTATCTGCTCAATATACACCCTTTCGAAAGTATCGAGCAGATCTCTGGTCGCCTGTACATAGGCCGCCATCTTCTCGCTCCGGGTTTCATATTGCCCGGACAGTTGATGGACTACGAGTTGTGAATCAGAATACACCCTAACACGTTCTGCTTTTAGGGTTTTTGCACTTCTCAAACCAGCTAAGAGTGCCTCGTACTCTGCCACGTTATTTGATGCATTGAATCCTAGCCGAACAGATAGTTCCAACATTGATCCTTCAGGGGGTAAAAGCACAACCCCGATTCTTGATCCAGTGTTGCAAGCTGACCCATCAACGAACAGCTTCCATTCCAGGGGATCTTGTTCGGCTGATACCTGTTTCTTCGTTACAGGTGTTTGTGCTTCCTGCTCCTTTCTCGTAGGAGGCAAAGGTGCTACTGTGGGTGAGAATTCTGCCACAAAATCTGCCAACACTTGACCTTTGATTGCTGTGCGCGGCTGATAATCGATGTCATATTGGCTCAACTCAACGGACTAAGTTGATATCCTTCCCGAGAAGTCTGCTTTTCGTAGCAGTGATTTTAATGGGAACTCAGTGTAAACCACAACTTTATGGCTCTGGAAATAATGTGGCAATTTTCTGGTTACTGTCCTTAGTGCCAGGACTAACTTCTCGAGGGGCAAATATCTTGTTTCCGCATAAAACAACGTTTTGCTCACATAATAAACAGGGATTTGCTCGGATCCCTTATTTCTCAAAAGGACTGCACTCACAGCATGCTCAGAAAACAGCTAAGTACAAAACTAGGGACTCACCTGGTTCTGGAGTCGAAAGAAGGGGAGGAGAGGCCAAATATCCCTTCAGATCCTGGAAGGCTTGTTCACATTCTGCTCCCCATTTGAACCCTTCCCTTTTCTTTAACAGCTGAAAGAAAGGTCTGCACTTGTCACTTGAGCGGCTAATAAATCGATTAAGAGCCGCTGCCATCCCAGTCAACCGTTGGACTTCTTTCGTTGTCCGAGGACTCTGCAGATTCTGTAAGGCCTTTATTTGGTCGGGATTCGCCTCTATCCCCCTTAGAGTTACAAGGTGACCCAAAAACTTTCCAGAACCGACTCCAAACGCAAACTTCGAGGTGTTGAGTTTCAACTTGTATTTCCTCAAGATTTCAAAAGCCTCCTTCAAATCTGCTATATGGCCTTGCCCAGTTTTACTTTTCACCACCATGTCATCTATATAAACCTCCATAGTTTTGCCGAGTAATTTTCTGAACATGATGGTTGCCAATCTCTGATATGTTGCCCCTGCATTCTTCAATCCAAAGGGCATGACATTGTAACAGTACAACCCTCGTGGTGTAATAAAAGAAGTCTTCTCTTGATCTGGCCCAAACATGGCAATTTGATGATATCCTCGATATGCATCGAGAAAACTCATTCGTTCGTATCCTGCAGTGGCATCAATGAGTTGGTCTATCCTTGGAAGAGGGAAACTGTCCTTTGGGCATGATTTGTTTAAATCTGTGAAGTCTACACAAACACGCCATTTTCCATTCTTTTTCTTGACAACAACAGTATTTGATAGCCATTCTGGATAGTAAACTTCCCTTATTGCCTTGGCTTCCAACAAACGGTCCACTTCTTCAATTACAGTGTCAACGTGCTGTATGGCTGCCCTTCTTTTCTTTTGAATGACTGGCTTATGCTGTGGATCTATATTAAAATGATGGCAAATAACATCTGCACTTACCCCTGGCATTTCTTCTGGTGTCCAGGCAAATACGTCAACATAAGTTTTTAAGAAACTTATCAATTCAGTTTCTTCCTCTGCTGGCAGCGATTCCCCAATCAAAAAATACCAATCTGGATCAATCTCGTTGATCTATGTTTTCTTCAAACTCTCAACTACCCTCTCGGTTGGGTCCTTACCGATATCCTCAATGGTCAGCTGATCTGGAATTTCCACTGTGTTGACATGGTGGACGTTATGGATTCTTTTTATGATGGATGATACCAAACATTGTTGAGCTACCTTTTGGTTACCCTTGATCTGTTCAATCCCATTGGATCCTGGGAATTTCACCATTTGATGGAAAGTAGAAGAGACTGTCCTCATCTTGTGTAACCATGTTCTCCCTATAATCACGTTATAGGAGGACGGTACATCCACCACCAAGAAGTCAGTTCGTAGTACCACTGTCCCAGCCCGAACAGGTAAAGTTACATTTCCCAATGGCCAGACTGCTCCTGCTCCAAATCCGACCAAAGGGGTTACTGATTGTACCAAGTCTTCTTGAGTCAGTCCCAATTTCTTGAATGCATCGTAATACAGCACTTCGGTGCAACTCCCAGAGTCCACCAGGATTCTTTCCATGTCATATTCCCCAACTCGTAGGGTTATGACTAAAGCGTCATTATGAGGTACCTGGACTCCTCCCAGATCTTCATCTGTAAAAACTATGCCTTCGTTGCTTACTTCCTCGTTACGCCCTCTCTTATTTCCCAGCTGCATCACATGTTGGTCATGTTTTATTTGTCTCTGAAGCAATCTCACCTCATTTCTCGTATAAGGCTCGGCTAATCCATGTATCATATGGATTACTCCCTTTGGATTCTGCTCGTAATCCAACTCCATTGCTTTTTCTTTATCCTTGAGATCTTCTTGGATAAATTTCTTGAGATAACCTCGTGAGACCAAATCATCAAGATGGCGTTTAAACATCTCACAATCTTTTGTCATATAGCCTCAATCCTTATGGTAGCTGCAGTGCTGATTCGTAGCACGTTTTGCATCTTTATTCCCACCTAGAGTTGGAGGCCATTTGAAATAGGGCTGATTCTTTATTCGATAAAGAATTCTGTAAATGGGCTCTTTCCAGACCGTATTTATTGAAAAGAATGACTTTGGATCCGGAGCTTGTTTGTCCTTGTACTGCTCTTTCTTTGCCTGCCCATAATCTTTCCTTTCACGATAAGTTTTGGGCTCTGGCTTGTCTGTTTTCTTTATAGGCCCCTTTACTTGCTCGGCGGCCAGCTTGCCATCTTCCTGAAGAATATCATCCTCGTTTCTGGCGTGCTGCTCAATTCGCTCCATCAGCTTTGCC
The DNA here is from genome assembly GCF_030253575.1 of Rhododendron vialii. Lineage (NCBI taxonomy): Eukaryota > Viridiplantae > Streptophyta > Magnoliopsida > Ericales > Ericaceae > Rhododendron > Rhododendron vialii. Next base: position 23,167,403 of record NC_080559.1, read on the forward strand.
AGTGTCTGCACTGGGCTCATGTTTAAGGACTTACGCAACTCCCCCCGAACAGGCAAACCTGTCTTGAACGTGGCTATGGCGTATTCTTCACTGCAACCTTCAATTTCGTTAAAGGTTTCCCAGTATTTTTTTGCATATGTCCTGATCGGCTCGTCCTCGCCTTGCTTCATAAAGGAAAGACTCTCAAATGTTTTTAAAGCTTTCCTGCTCGTCAAAAACCGTGCAGTGAATTCCTCAGCCAACTGCACCCATGTTCGGATGGAGCGTGAACCCAACCTGTGAAACCAAGACAAAGCTACCTTCCTCAAACTTGACGGGAACATCTTTCACATAATTACATCAACTCCTTCATGCATAAACATCGCCTGCTGGTAATGCTGTATATGTGCCACGGGATCAGTATCTGTCTCGTAGAGGATGAACGTTCCGTGTTTCACTCTGGTCGGCAACCTAGCCTCCTGTAACTTTCTTGCAAAAGGGGAGGATGTTATGTTCTTGAGTGCTTTCCGTGCTGCTTCTCGTGCAGTCATGGTTTCATCCTCTGGTCATTTCTTTTCGTTGAGTCTAGTTCTTTCCCAATCCGAATCAGGTCATTCGTACTTGTCCCTATGATGTTTCCTACTCCCTTCCTCCTCATGGGTAGAGCTTCGACCTCTGCTTCTCCTCTTTCTTGGAGAATCCCTCCTTCTCTCCGGCGTTCGGGTCTTACTCCTCTCTTTTCGTGGAGAAGCTTTACGTCGCCTTGGGGTTGGACTTCTGCTCCTGCTCCTTCTTCCTCGTGAAGGAGCTTTTCTGAATTGTACCATAGCATACCCACTGCCTCTGGAATTTCTTCGAGACAGTCCGAAGTCCTCCGGATGTTCCCTGATTCTCTCTAGTTCTTTGATCTCATGTTCTCGTTTTTTAATCAGACGAGCATACTCCTCGATTTCTTGCCTCTTTTTATCAAGAACGTCTTCGCTACGGTGCACACTCCTGGAGTGTGCGACCGATTCATCCCTTCGATGGGATTTACTCCTTCTCGTGGATCTCGAAGCCGTCTCTTCATCTCTATTTTTAGTGTGGATGGTAAGGGGGCGGCCCTTACTCGTGGTCCTCCTGTGTCCACCCTCGGGCTTTCTCGGAGCCTCGGGTGGAGATTTATCCCTTCCTCCATCTAACACATCCTTTGGGCCGTGCAGTGTTGCTGGATCTACTTCCACCATGATCGTATTTCAAAGGGAACTCTTTCGATTCCCACAGACGGCGCCAATTGTAGGTGGACAAATTCAATTGGTGCTTTGATCAGCACTAGATTGTAACGGCTCCTCGTGCCTCTTGACCGGAACCCTAATTCGTCGTTGGAACCCTTGACCTGCAAAACAGACAAAGAGTGAGTGCACCTTTGCCTCTCGTGGCAAAGGCCCTCCGATGCCTTTGTTAGTATCTCGTACTGATAATAAACCCTAAATATCAATAGGAAGTCACGTAAGAATGCAATGTATTGCGTACCTTTTCCCTCTAGGTTTACCTCATATTTATAGATTCATGGATGCTTGTTGCCCAAGTATCCATATTGCCCTAGGTTTCCTACCTCGTATAGGAAAACCAGGATATCTTGGATTCTCGTTCCCTTATCAGTTTATTTCCTTAATCCTTGTAGGACTCTTTTTCCATAACAAGCCGAACATCCCATTTCCGTTGGGTATCTTTTACAGGTCCTATATTCTCGGGATATCACTTTTTAACGGAATACCTCTGTTTCTAGACTCTTCCAAAGTGTTCCCTCTACTTCAACATCTGATAGGACTTCTCTCCTTGTTCGGCCACCTCATAGCCGAGCAGATAGCCTGGACCAGCCACTTCTCATGTAACTGGTCCTTTATCAATTATTTGGACCATTCCTTTCTTTAGGAGTTCTCCTCCTGTTCGGCTTTCTCGTCGCCGAACAAATTACTTGAACAGTGGCATCACATGTCACTTTTCCTTTTATTTGGTCCAATAACTTCTCATGTTTTACTGAATTGAGAATCGTACAACCTCTCTGGACCATTGACTTCTCATGTCACTGGTCCATAGCGCGTTGACCTTTTCTTTACACCGTGTTCGGGCTCTTCTTGAGCCTGTTCGGAAATACCTCCCTACAGAAGACTAACAATCACTGCCAATAGCTGTGATTGTTATGCTTTATTGTAGTAGTGTGTGTAACAATAGTCTATGATCAGTGATGGTTTTTCTTTTTTCTGTTGCTTCTACTTTTAGACTCTTCTATTGTTAGTGGAGTTTTGAAGAATTCTGTTGGTTGCCACTACTTTCCAGTTGTGCTCATGCCTATACATTTGCCTATTGTATAGCATCAGAAATGATGGATGAATTGCATTGATGAATGATTTTTTTTCAGTAAATGATTTGAATGTTGGATACCTATACAGAATTCGGCAAAAGATGGTTGACTTTTGGTTGTTCTTGACTAATATCTTTTTGCTATATAAGTCACATGCCCCAAAGTAATGGGGCCAATTGGACAGTATGAAATGTTGAGCTTTCTTTAATTTTATTATCTCCTTTCATTTTTCAGTAAATGACAGTATGAAATGCTGAGCCAATTGTATCTTGTTTTGCTTTATCAAATCCTCTTTCCTTGTATCCTTTTCTCCATTTATAATATATATTCTCTTTGCCGATCAGTAAAATATTGATAGATTGCCAAGTGTCAATTTGTACATATGCATGTCATATGCTAACTAATTCCAATTGATGTAGGATGAGATTGTTGAAAAGATAGCCGAGCAGTCGCAACCCAATGTCACTAATCCTCTATCTGAGGTGCAAATTTCCATTGATGTGCTCGGAATGCGATCGGGCTACTTGAAGGGATACAGAATTTGCACAAGTACATATGCTACACAGTCTCAAGTAGTCCCAAATTCAGAGGTAGTTGCTCTTAAACAAGTCGTGGCTGATCAAGGAAAACTCATAGCTGATTATGGTAAAAAACTCGAAAACATGATGCTCTTCATGGCTGCAAAGTTTGGAATTGATCCAGCCACCATTCCCGGGTTGATTTCAAGTAGTGAAAATGGAGAAGACACTTTGATTGCACAACAAGATGGGACTTCTACTTAAAATGAAGGTTGAACATGTTGACTTTAGATGTTTTGAATGGGTTTCTGAAAATTACTTTTGATGTAACTATGGTTTGGTGATTACTTTTGAAAATGTTAGGATGCATAGACATCTAGATTAGTTTTTGATACATGACAGGTGGAGTAATCTTTTGTCTAGTATTATGGATGTTTGGATAAGTTGGAGATTATTTGGTTATGGATTGATATATATTTAAGGTATTTGAATGAACTTTTGAATGAGTTTGGATTGGATGATTGTATTTGCAAGTTAATGGCAGCTATAGATGGACAAATCCGTGTTATCAGGTTGGGAAAATAGATTTCTAATAAATATTATATATCATTTTATTCAAAAAAAATTGCCGGCACACAGTTTGTCGCCAAAAGATATTAGAAAATGTCTGCATGTTACTTTCGCCGACGCAAACCGTGTCGCCAAGGGTATTACATATTTCCACATTAAACATACTTTCACCGAAGCAAAGTGTGTTGCCAAATCCAATGCTTTTTGCCGACAAAGGTGTTCACATCGGCAAATATCATTGCCGACATAGCAACGCCGACAACGTGCCGACGCAAGGACTTGTATCGGCAAAACTCTTTGCCGACGCAAATACGCCATTGCCGACATACTATTGTGCGTCGCCAGAACCAAAATTTGTTGTAGTGTTGGAAAAGTCTTTTTTTTTTTTTCCTGTTTCCATTTTAGGGAAAACCCCAAATTTTGGAACTTTTTATTTTTTGACTTTATTTTTAGGGTTTCGAACCTATATAAGGGTTGTAACTTAATGTTTATGCAGCTTTTTATTAATAATATTTAGACTTTGTCTCTTTCTCTTGTGGACTCGAGTTTATCATTCGTTCGATCAGTACATATACGCAACTAATCTATCTAATTAACTCCGCTGCGTCAAAAACTAGAGGGGAGGTCAGTGTATATATCAAAAACCTCATGGGAGGTCAGCATAATCTACCCTAATATCAAAACTCCTGCATCATTTATTGTGTAAATGTATTTAGAGAATATTTTTCAAATTTTGGAGGATTCTCATATATGAAGAATGAAATTTGATTCTTTATTATGAAGAAGTGCAAATGAAGCTGGAGTGGTGTAATTCTTCATTGTAAAGATTTGATCGGAGATGTTCGATTTTCAGAGCAAGGGTTTCCAGAACAAGGGTTCCGTTTTGGGGGTGGGGTTGCCGCCTCCCCCTGCCCCTCCTCCTCCTTCCGTCGCCGTGAATCTCGGTTCTGTTTTCCCACCTCTCTTCCAGCTTCGTTGTCTTCAGCCCAGGAGACCCCGGTGATGCAACTCAGCTCCGGCGGCTCGTGTGCCGTGGTGTTTTCCGAAGCATGCTCGGATCTGGTTCTTGGGGTTTCGGAGGCAGCCGGGCTTTGCTGGTCTTCAGTTGGCAGGTAATAACTAGGGTTTGTGGGGTTTAAGTGGTTAGTCTGTTTTTTTGGGCCGATTTTGTGCTTTTTTCTCCGACGAGGTCCTCCTCCGTCCGGATTCTTGTCCCAGTCTGGTTTCTCCAGATCCGGTGGGTAATAATTTTTTTGTGTGTGGTGGCTGCTGGATCTCTTTTCGGTTGTGGTGTGGTCAGCTGTTGACGGTGTATGCCGTTTGTTTTTCGGCTGCTCCGGTGCTGCAACTGTTGATTGAGTTTTTGGTGGTTGGCCCTGACCGGTCTGGATTCCAGATCTCGGATTCTGTGCTTGCAATGAGGTCTGGCTTGTTGTGGGTTGTCTGGTCTTCCACCGCGTCCGGAGTTTCGAAGTGCCAGCAGAAACTCACTCTGGAGCTTCCCTTTGCGGCTGTGAGGGATTCGTCCCTTTCGCCGTGAAAGCCAACATTAGCCATTTAAAGGACCGCTCTAATGGTTTGAGCTCTGGGTTGCTCATCTATTGTTGCTAGGATAGACCCTATGCCGCATCGTGTCGGTCTGCTTTTGCAGTAATGCGTCTTTGAGCTTGTATACCCATTTGTGGTTTGCTCTTTTCTTAGTTTTCAATAGATTTAGCTCTTACCGACTGTTATGATAATTTCATGTAAGTGCCGTTAGGCTTCTTGAATGAAATTTGCTGTTGATCAAAAAAAAAAAACTTCTAATTGGGGCCCATCCATTAGACATCCAATCTTGGTCACAAATAAACAACCACATCACTGGTAATGGTCACAAGAAATTACATTTATAATACATTTCATTGAGGCATACACATTACATACACAAAACAAACACGAGAAACAAAGAATCAATGGTCACAAATAAACAACCACATCAATGGTAATGGTCACAAGAAATTACATTTATAATATATTTTACCGAGACATACACATTACATGTACAAAACAAACACGAGAAACAAAGAATCAATTGTCACAAATAAACAACCGTGTCAATGGTAATGGGTCCCTGGAGATGGTGATCACTTGGATTTGAAGGGGATGGCCCTAATCACGACCTGATGATACGTAGCTGCGAGTGCTGCCCCGACAAAAGGTCCCACCCAGAAAATCCACTGCAATCATAACCCAACCCCATCAAAAGAGTTGCAAACATTAGGAAATCTTGTTGGCTGCAATTTTTAGAACTTATTTTGTACCGATGGCATCAAAAACTTATTTATAAAATTATTCTAAGAAGACCCACAATGAGAAAAACACAAAAATTAAAATTCTATCCCCAAAAAAAATTTAGAATACGATATCCTTTAAAACAGGAAAAAAGACATAACAGGGGCTTGTGTTCATGAAAAAAATGCTTTTGTTTCAAAGATATAGAAATCATACTTGCATGGATGGGTTGGCCACATTATTTTCTATTGTTTTTAATTTTTTTTTGCTGATTTGTAAGTAAAATTTTTAAAATTTAAATGCGTCACGAAAAAATAAATTATAAAATTAAATAAAGTTTAATCAAATTCAAAAAATTTCAAAAATTAAAAATTTGTTGATTTTTAGTATCTTCCAGTGATCCTATTTTAACTTTAGAATCACATTTTTACCTTTTAAGTTTCTCTCATCGCGATGACTAAATAATTTTTACAAAATTCAATACAAACTGAAAAATTAAAAATATATCAAAATAAATAAGTTAGATCAAAGAACTTACTTGGTCATGCCATGCGTGGCTCCGGTTGTAGATGACTGCTGCACCAAGACTCCTAGCCGGGTTAATACCAGTCCCTGTAATTGGAATAGTCGCCAAATGCACCACAAACACCGCAAACCCAATTGGCAACGGAGCCAAAACCTAAACCCCCAAACATCACAAAAAAAGCATCAGTGCCCAAATCAACATACAAAATACATATTTACTTATACATATGTGCAAGTATATGTATAAGTATAAATATTTTGAGAGAGAGACAGAGATAGAGAGAGAGACTCAAAAGCAGCGAGAATGAATTTGCGCTTACAGGAACGTGGGAGTCTCTAGCACTGCGCTTGGCATCAGTGGCGGAGAAAACCGTATACACAAGCACGAAGGTGCCAACGATTTCAGCAGCAAGGCCAACGCCCTTGGTGTAGCCAGGTGCCACAACATTGGCGGCACCACCAAATACCTCGTACCGGCCGCTCTTCTCCAGCCCTTTCGCTACTCCCACTCCACAAATTGCTCCGAGACACTGCATTATCATATAGAAAATTGCCCTGTTCAATGATAGTTTCCTTGCTAGTAGTAGCCCAAATGTCACCGCCGGATTAATATGTCCCCCTACACAGGAAAAAGAAGAAGTTGCACATCAATATTTATAAGAAATCCATGTTCATGTATAAATGTAAACTTTCAGCGGTACTGATTATCCGGCTCGAAATACAATCGTATTGAGAAATGATTTTTATGTTGAAAGTGTGCATTAGAACAACAAAATTTATATCAATAATCGAGCAGAAAAACGTAGGGCATATACCATAGCTCCTAAAGTCAATAGCCGAGCTGAGTCTTTGAGACTGCTTGTAAATAGCTCGGATCATATGTAAAAGTTTGAAAAGAAAATCAAAAAGTCAACCCTTCAAACAATTTTAGCAAGTGGAGTTGGAGAGGAAGATGGGTGCACATATATAATTCAAATTACTTGGATTGGAATCACTCAAGATTGTGCATGCAAAAAAACACAAAAACCAACGTGGCGCGATATTTGCCAAAAAAAAAAAAAAAGAAGGAAGAAGGTGGGGAAATTAACCTGAGATGCCGGCAGTGCAGTAGACAAGGACAAAGATCATGCCACCAACGGCCCAAGCAATACCCTGTAATCCAACAGTCGAGCACTTGTCGGAGGTCTGGCCAACGCCAATCACCGTCATGACTAAGATGTATAGAAACAGAAAAGTTGCCACAAACTCCGCGATTCCGGCTCTGTAAAAGGACCAGGAGGTTAGCTCCCCCCGCTCAAACAGCGGCGAAGGCGCCGGCTCCGAGTAGTCCCTGTCTCCTCCCTGCGCCGCCGTCCCGTTAGGCTGTTCCTCCGGAAACTTGTTGGCTCCTAATTTCACACTCTCCTCCTCCTCCTTCTGCCCCATCTCTCTCTCTCTCTCTCTCTCTCTCTCTCTCACGACTGCAGAAGTCTCACTTTTGACGGAGTACTGTTAGAAAGCTGTTGCCTTTTATATACAGGAGTCTACGGAGAGGTTTGAGAGTGATTATTCGGTGCGGCTCCATGCACCGAATGCTTGATGAGCTTAGGTTGGCACTTCCAGCTCTAAAAAGCTGTCCTAGTACTAACAAATTAATGATGTCCTAACAAACTGCCAATTATTTACTGTTGGTACGAGGTGTAAGTTTGAACAACGAGGGTTGACATAAAAATTCAATTGGGATGACAGCAGATTTGACACATTATTTGGTATTTTATGCGATTGCAAGTTATTATCCTTTAGTTGACAAGGATCCAAAAAATTCTCAAAGAAACACAGCTTACCAAATCGTGGAAGAGCTTAAGGCTCCGTTCCGAAACTCAATATAAGTATTTATTTTTTAAGAAGGCAATTTCAAGCTCAAAAATAATGTGTTTACGTAAATAATTTTTCTACTAATATGGATCTAGTTTGATAGATCTCATCGAGATCTTTTATACGGTGCAAAAAAAATTTAAAAATTATTTTCCATTTACATTATTTTTGAATTTGAAAATGTGAAATAAGTACTTATTTTTTAAGAAGGTGTTCTGAAACGGGGCCTAATTCCTACGTATTCTAAACGTATAATTCGTTGTTATATATATACGTCTTGTCCCTTTGACAACATTTTACTTACTTACGTGCTTCATTAAAATTATGTGAACAAAGTCAATAGAATTTAAACTCCATATACGTTGTACGCACGAATTTTCATGTCTCAACACGAACTCTGCATGTGGAGTAGAGTAGAGTTGGTGCCTCCTTTGTACTTTCATGCACATGGGTAAGATTCGATTCTCGTAAGCACGCATTTCCTTTTGTTTGTCTATTTTTCACTTGTTGTCGATGATTGACAAGGAATTATTTTAAGTACTGGAATGCGGATGTTTATGATGGTGGAGTTTGGTTCCTTGCCGTATTTTAAGATTTCTCTGGAAGCAAACGTAATGAAGTGAATGAAAATGGAAGAAGGATAACAAAAGGACTTTATTACTCTTCAAAATAGAAGTCAATCGACAATGTAAACACAGTCGAGTAGACGGTTACGTTACAAGTTACTTCTAGAACGAGAAAAGTAAAGTACAGATAAAAAGTAGAAGTCTTTGGGCAATTAAGTGGGGGTTCTACAATGAGGCCTAAAAAGACTATTTATAGGAAAACAAAGATGTGTAGGAAATAACTTCTTAACTTCCCACTATTTTACATTCTTCTAATTTGCTTCCAAGTGTCCAAATAACTTTCCTTCAACTTCAAAGTGTGTAGGACGATGACAAGTGTCCTTTTAACTTCGAAATGTGTAGGAGCATGCCAAGTGTCCCGCACTTCATTAAAATACAAATAAATAAAAGAAATAAAACTAGTTATATTATTAATACGAAATAATAAAATAGGAAGCATTCTCATAATTGTCACCTTTAATTCAGTCAATCATCGACAGTTGGTGAATATATGGTGTAAACACCCTTCCAAAATCTCTTAGGATGGAGTAGATTAGGTTTAAGGAATGGATAAAAAATAAAAACAAAAAACCACGAACTCTGGTAGCAAATTAACATTAAACCCCTTTCCATATACATTTCGACTGTTGAACACTAACAAGACAAAAAGAAAGGGCATAATTCGCAGATTGAACAAAAAATAAAATAAAGGGCACAAAACTAGCATAACATCTACGATTTGTTCGAATATAACATCTCAATCAAATATCCCTTGATAGTACTGCACTCTTGTCTTTACCGCACTTGTTGTAAATGTTCAAATGGGGGGTAAAATCGACAAACTAACTAGCTCTGCAATGGCGGAGTCATGTAGGGGTTGGGTAGGGCCAAGGCCCCTCCCCCACTATTGATTTTTTTTCCCATAGTTTCGCATGTGATGTTTTAATTTTAGTTTTCACAACCAAATCATATTGTACTAGTATTAATTTTAGAGAAAGGGGATGAAATTGATGGGGTTTAAACTCTCATATAGGGCACGGATTATAGTGCGTCCATCACTTGGTTATCATTTATTTGCCACATAGGAAGTGGAATAACGGTTTCATAGTCACTTTAGAATTTTCATCTTTAAAGCAAAACAAAAAACAACACATTTTTGTGATTTTAATTAATTGTTAGAACTCTTCTCTGATCAGCATAGTATTTAATTAAATTTTGATTTCTATTTTTAATATATTAAATCAATATTTTCAAAAGTTTATTTTTGTCAATTTTTTCTCCTCTTAGTTTGGTCCCTCAAGTATAGATCCTGACTCCGTCACTTGGCTCTCAATATCCTAAAACCTTGGATGAGAAGCAAAATGGGAAAAGGTACCCCTCCTCTTTTCCGTTAAAATATTGAGCCACGTTTATCCGTTTGATGTATACTCACAAGGAAGATGTATGCCCACATCTCTATCTGTCATCTCATAAAATCTTAGTGGTGTTCCCATATTACTATCTCACATTACTTGTTGCCAGAATATACAAAATAATTTTATCACACGCATAAATACCAAAAAATATAATTTATCACATGCATACAATTTTTATTCTTATAGAATATTTAAACATACTTCTTAATGAGAATGACGTTGTCGCAGTATTTTAGAAATGATAGGCCTTCTTGATGAGTATTGGGTTCAAGGCATCCATCCTCACCATACCCCCCTCAAGACCCTTCTTTGCGGGCTCCACAAGACCAACGACAGTGGTTCGAACTGTTCACCTCGTAAATCTCGCCGAGACAGAGAAGTAAGTGAAAAATTAATTTGATTGGATATAGTTAAACACACTAACAAATTGTATCTAGTTTTATAAAATGGACAATAAATGTAGATTTTAAACTGATGATTCAATATGTAACAAAAGACACGAACAATTAATGTGTCTATCATTGTTCGATTAAATTGATTTTTCTCATACCTATTTGTCTCGACAAGATATATGAAATAAACGGTTCAAATCAATGTTGTTGACCTTGTACTACGTGGATCCCACAAAATGAGGTCTTGAGGGGTATTGTGGGGACAGAGGTCTTTGAGGGGAGATGCTCTCATGAGTATTTTAGTTTGAAATGATACACTTAAGTTTTGGACATTTTGTGTAATTTTTGATGTAGACAAAAATAAAACAAAGGAACAATAAGATGAGGAAGGGAATTCTATAGTTAAATTACTTCTAGAAAAATCGTTTCCAGTCTCACCCTTGGACAATTTTTAAGGATTTGAAAGAATGCGAACTCTAGTTTGATAGATGATTATACGTACTATGTCGGTTCAATTTTGATGGATAGTTGTACTGTGAAAATGTATAACTTTTTGGGTATTGTGAATGGCTAACTTTAGGACACTGTACTTCTTTTGAGTATTAAATATATTGCTATTTTTTAGAGTCACCTCTGATTTTATAACATGGCTTCTTCACTACTAACAGAAGCTCGAATAATTTTGGGAAAATTCTATGTACCCCAAAAGAGTACCCAGAAATGACCCCAAATTTGAAAATCGATGGTCCAGATTGGTTTTAAGTGAATCTGGACCATCGATTTTCAAATTCAGAGTCATTTCTGTGTATTCTTTCGGGGTACCTAGCACTCCTCATAATTTTGTGCTCGCTTACCCCCTATACTATGTCCGTTCAATTTTGTGCTTGCTTACCCCTAACGCTCAAAGTGAACTTCAAATATGGGGCTTTTTTGTTTATTTTACAAATGAAAGAGAGGAAGAAATATCAATTTCAAAGGCAGAATTTATACATTGAAAACATGCATTACTGCAAAAATAGAAAAGGATTGACAAATAACAATAAAAAGTTCACGAAGGATAAAACAAATTCATAACTCTTTATCTTCAGTGTATTTTTTCAAACTTGGTATATTATTTTCGGGTATTTTAGACATCATTTATATCCTTTAGTGTAATTTTTAAAAGCATGGTCCAGTTTATAATTATACTTATTCAATTCATGATTTGAGGGGTTGATACAAGACTCAGTTACTAACTACATTAAATTCTGATTAATCACGTTCATAAATGACTATTTTTGGTCTTTGAATCTTAAATTTTTAGGGCAAAAAAATAAGATAAGAAATTAAATTAGTTGAATCTAACTTGTATTTTGTTGATTCTTTTTCGTCGTGAAAAAATTCATTACGGTTCAGATTTGTACAGACAAGAAGAATTTAAAAATATATATAGATAATAGACCAAGTATAAGAAAATGCCTTGACGATAAATAGAAGTTCACAATTTTTTTTGAATTTTTGAACTTTTCCTATTGATTGTTTTCAAAATGATAAAATATTTTTACTACGAGAATATGTGTTAATAATATAAAGCAGGGGAGATCATGCAATAAATTTCAGTACCCTTGAAGTTTTTGACAAATGCAAGAACCTCTCCTAAGGTTTCAAAAATGTCACTGACCTCCATTAAAAGTATTAGTGAGAACTGTGAGATTCCCCCTTCTGTCAAAAACCTAACAAACGGTGTTAAAATTTCATGGCAAAATAATTAGAATACCCTTACTGTGTGAGCCTATGATTCTGTTTGTGTATTTCCTTTTCTTTTTTTCCTTGAAGTTAAAGAATTCAAAAAATAAAAGACAAAATCATATTGGATGGGAAAACACATTAACGAGAATAGCTCAATGGTTCATATTTTTTTTCCCATAGTTTTTTTTTTTTTTTTGAAGAGGCAAAACTTTATTAAGAAACTCGATAATGGGTACTAAAAAAAAAAAAATTTCCCGTAGTTGATAATTGATATCCAAGTGTACGAAGCTTTTATGTTCTTTTGCATCTTTTCTCAACCCTCTTATCTTATATTTCACAATTGTTTTTGTTTTTTAGGAACAAAAACATATCATATAAATATAAGAAAGCAAAGTACAAAAGGGACACTATGGGATCGCCAATGGATCTGCATTAAGACACCTTCATCATCGCCGTTGGAGAGCTCAGGATTCGGCCCCCCATTTGCTTTCATCTCCCTTCAAGAGGATGCATGTAAGGTATCATTGATATATCTGTTATTTTTCTCATTTATGGAAACTTCCCTAACCTTTGGGGGAAAAAATAAAAAAGAAGACCGTATAGTACGCACTATTGTATATAGAGTTACAAAAAAAAAAACATATCTCAGCAAATTGAATCATTTTCCCTGTATGAAAACTACGCTACCCTAATTATCAATTTAATTTTGTTGATTTTCTACTCTAGAAGAAAAATGAGAATTGATGAATATTTTTTAATTTTTAATTTACATTTGGAGATCAAAGAGAAATCCATGTTCGGCGTTGGCTTTGGGGTCTCGAAATCTCAGGACCGATCTTGACACCACAATTTGTGTAACAATTTATTTCTAAATAATACAGAGCATCTATTTTTGATAAAAGAAATATTGTCCGACCTATGGTTAATATATTTTTTAAGGTTTGGGTGGGCGGAAGTGTAACGCCCCGACTTTTCGGAAGCAAAATAAAATAAAATTTTAAGAACATTTGCTAAATAAATATAATTTTTCAAAATAAAGTTTAACTATTACAGTCACAAGATAAATTTGTTGATTCAAAATACATTAATTTCAGAGCTGACTCTAGGCTTGATGCAAATCCGAAACATACTCGATCTTCGTTCCTGATATTCTTTCCGTGTTGAACTGCAACATCTTTGAATCATCTCCAGTAAATCCTGCGCCCTCTAGCAAATTGATCGCCGAAGCAAACAATTTGCCAGGATACAGACGTATCCGTGAGTGATAAATCACACAATAGAATAATCCAACCCAACCACCCCTCTTACATTACAGATAGCAAGTAGCAGAATAATAATAGTGCGAAAAAGTAATACAGAGTTTGTTCCACATAAACCAGTTTATTACTATTCATTAACTTGTCGTGTAATCTAAGATCTCCTCCGCGGGATCTTTCCTCCCTCAACCGCTAGCCATGCTCGGTCCTATGAGGTCACTTCCCTTTGCTATCGCAGATGCATCTAAGTTATGTACCGAGTATGCATCCCAATAACTACAACAAGGGGAAAGCTTATCATGCCTGAATCACCACTAGGGTTCGCCTATCTTATATACCACTTCACCATCATCACTGGACACACGCCAGTTTATCAAATCATCACTGGACACACGTCAGTTTATCAACTCATCACTGGACACACGCCAGTTTATCAATTCACCACTGGACACACGCCAGTTTCAATCTCATCACAAATCTCAACATCACGCCTGCAGTCAATCTAGAAATAAAACTTTCCAATTCATCCATTATCTAGTATCGTCTAGGTGAACTCTACTCGTATACCACCCCATGTCTCTAGGGTCCAATCTATCACTCAAATCGATGCAATATACAACAAATCAATAATAATTAAAACAATTAATAAACAACTTAATCACGCAACTTAATCACGCAACTTAATCACGCAACTTAATATCATATCAGTAGTTTTTTATAATAATAATATCAGACGGATTGTAAAATAAATATCAGAAGGGTCATCTTCTTCGTAAATAATTTCAAATAAAATATCGAGCTCAAAAATAATATCAATTTGGTAAATACTGCAGAAAACGCGCGGTTAACTATATTTTTTTCGTTCGGAACATAGGGTTAAGCATATAAACACTTAATATACTTAGAGAAGAGGTTGGATAGGATTATTATACCTTTAATCGGATCGAATTGATTTTAAAACGAATCTTGAATTTTGAGAAAGACTTCGGATTTTTTTTTGATCGGGAGACTTTGGAACCAAATTGGACGATGCTTGGTGATGCTAGGAGTAGTAGGAAGAGATTGGAATGGTCGGATTGAGTTTTGGTTGGATCTTGGTACGAAACCCACTTTTCTCTCTCTTTTCTTCTCTCTCTAAAATTCCATGGATTGAAACTTGGTTTTCTATGGTTTTTCTCTCTCTTTTGAACTGGTGGGGCGTGGGGAATATTGTGGTGTAAATTTCGTGGGTCAATGGGGTGGGGTATTTATAGGAAAATTTTGGTGGAAGAGGATAAAAGTGAATTTAATGGGGTTGGGTTCATGGGATTTAAAATGGACGAATAGGGCTTGATTTTTGGGTTAGGGAGGAAGTAGAGACTGAGTAGGAGACGGAGAGGCGGAAGGAGTTTGAGGTGAGGGAGGAGAATGAGTGTGCATGTACGTATGTATGTGTAGGAAAATTTAAAAAAGAATGCATGTAGATATTGTATGCATAATTATATTTAAAAAAAACTGCATTAAAAAAAATAATTCTAATAATATTATATTTAGAAAAAAAATTGGATCAAAAATCCGGGTCGTTACAGGAAGTTTAAAAAAATTTGTAACATGTTAAAGGCAAAATTACTTTTAGCCATATAAATTGTAAACATACTACCAAAAAATTCGTCATACATATTTTCAATCAACCTATTCAATAACTAAGATAAGATAATCTATAGTTATCGACATACAATTTTGTGCATGACTATCCATTTTAAAAGCAAGGTAATTATAACGTCCCGATTTTTGGGGTTAAATAAATAAATTTAAAACAAAGTATAACATTTATTAAATAAAAAGAAGGTAATGACAAGTCAGGTCACATCTTATGCCATAGTTTGAAGACGAACAGGGAGAGTTTTATAAGAATTCAGTGTTAGCAGAATAATGCAGGAGAAGACGACGCCCAGAGGAGTAAATTTACCCTGGTGTCCCTCCGTTATCTATTTAAGTAAATGTAACAAAAGTAACACCGTAGGCAATTAAGCTTAGCAGCTAACTCCTACATTTATGTCTCATACTCTAACAAAATAACATGTAACAATTTATCATTTCTACAAAAATTTAACATCACAAACATAAACAGAGGTGTCGGTGTCTTTTCAGAGGTGTCGCAGCGTATCGCAACTCGTGTCATCCTTTTTCCAATATCGATTTCACTTTTCATTATTTTTCCCCGAGCACTGGTTCCACTAACCATCTTTCAGGACCTACCTAGCTCACAGGCTAATCTCAGTTTTTGCCACCTAAAAGCACTGATTTTGCTGACCACTCTTTCAGGATCTACCGGGCTCTCAATCTTAAGCATTTCATAACACACATACGGCACTAGTTCCGCTGACCATTCTTTCAGGACCTACCAGGCTCTTAGGCCACACTTGCATACCCGAGCCATGGTTCCGCCGACCATTCTTTCCAGACCTACCGGGCTCCCATACTCACACATCAAGTAACTATTTCACATTCTGTTTTCTCATTTCTTTTTTAAGTCAATTCTCGTTTCCCGTATCTCGTAAACATGCATCATTTT
Source organism: Rhododendron vialii (assembly GCF_030253575.1). Lineage (NCBI taxonomy): Eukaryota > Viridiplantae > Streptophyta > Magnoliopsida > Ericales > Ericaceae > Rhododendron > Rhododendron vialii. The sequence goes on from NC_080559.1 coordinate 23,183,414, forward strand.
CTCTCATTTACATTATTCTTTCAAAACTTGCTAAAGTTTTGCGGTAAAATAGATTTCTAATTTTATGAGGTCCTATTTTCATTAACATCAAATATTATAACGGCACATAATAAAGGAATACATTACTATCACGTCAACGGTAAACACACTTGATAACTTATGACCAAAATTTAGTACGTATAACAGTTGGGTTCAAATTTCCATTCCCTAAATTCTAAAAGTCATGCTTTGCTTAATAAAAATTAATGAATGACAGTGAACCAAACGTTCTAGCTACATGCTACCATTTCTAAGTTCCTAGGTAACTTACCTCACGATAATAACTGTCTAACGTTTAAATTCTCAATATAAAATTTTAACTTACGATATCGTAAAAATTCTAACTTCAAAATTCAAATATATAGCACATCAATCATTATACTTTGGTGAATAGGTAAGAGGTTTCTACCGTTCTTGACGGTAGCAAATTCTACGGGAACGTCAGATGGAAGTGCAGACAGAGTGACGGCTCGTCGAACTCGATTCAGAAGAAAAGAAATTAAATTTCTTTTATTAGAATAAAAAAGAACTACCAATTTCTATGGTTTGAACTTTGGAGATCAAAGGGTGGCAATGTGGTGGTGGTGTGGCATTGTTTTAGTGGTGGGGTGATGGAAACAATGCTGGCTCCTCTCCTCCCTTCTAAGACCCGAACCCTCACTCTCTTTCTAACTTCTCTCAATTTTGCAACAAATGAATACAAGGCAATTATGGTAGAGGTGTGTGTGAAATGGGAGGAATGGGGGAGTATTTATTTATAGACATTGGACCTCTCTCTCTCTCTCTCTCTCTCTCTCTCTCTCTCTCTCTCTCTCTCTCTCTCTCTCTCTCTCTCTCTCTCTCTCTCTCCCTGACTCTTTTGGAGTTGAGTTTTGTTCACCCCCCACTTAAGAGGATGACCAAAAATGTATTGCAAGGCTGGAACTTACATCATTTCAAACAATAAGAAGGAGGATAATGTTCACCCTCCTCGCACTCCTCTGTCTCTCTATATCTTCACCATTAAGTTCCTCAATTTAGGGGATTTCAAAGTACCCAACTTATAGGCCCTAGCTTATTTCCCAAACTCCGGCCCAATCCTCAAAATGCACCAAAAAGGATTGCACTATCGGTCTGCAAAGTGCTGTAGGTACGGGCAAACACTAGTATTATATACGTGAGTAAATTTCTTATTTTTAAAATTTTATAATTCTTTTATGTTGTTGAATTTATCAATTTTGTATTTATTTATATCTGTTATCTATTTTATTTCTAACCACTTATTCAGATTTCCTTTTTATTTTCTTATCTTCAACTAAAACCGTAATTAAAGTTTTTTAAAAGTAAAACAAAAAAATAATAAAAGTTAAAAAAAAACTAAAACAATAATTAAAGTCTTTTAAAAGTTTTTAAAAAAAACCTAGTAAAAGTAAAAAACAAAAAACAGTAATTAAAGTCTTTTAAAAAAAACTAGTAAAAGTATAGAAAAAAAAAGGACATAAAACGGGGCGCGGGGGGGAGAAGGTGGTAGGGTCCGGAGGGGAGGGGTGTGTCGAGGGGTGCGAAAATAGGACCTCGGTAATGATTGGAGAAAGATATAGAGTAATGATTAGAAAACAAAGTTAAATATCAAAACGAACAAAGCCAAAGGCTAAACAAAAACAATAGGTAGGAACCTAAACTCTATCACCGGAAAATAAGCACATGCTGTGAAGCAGAGCCGACACACGAAATTCAACCAATAGAGCAGCTCACCGTAATAAAGACTAAGCACCCACTCATCGTCGGTAGAAAGCCAATGGGAATTAAGAAGCGATTTTCTAGACCAGCCGGTAATTTTTTGTTACTTTAATGGTATTCTAATCATTTTGTCATGAAATTTTAACACCGTCCGATATATTTTTGACATAAAGGGAGCTTAGTGAAATTAACCCTTTGAACTATTTTTTGAGGAGGGTAGAATTTCACTACCCATCAAAGTTAACATTGTTAGCCAAATCTTTAACGATAAGGGTGCATTTTTATATTACTTTGTAAGGTAGGGAAGGTGATTGTAATTTCTAAAACCATAGGCGAGGTCAGTGTATATATCAAAAACCTCATGGGAGGTTAGCGTAATCTATCCTAATATTAAAAGAGGCGCTGCTATTCGCAGCCCTTTATTTTCTCCTATAACCCATTACATTTCGGTAAATAGTTGTTGAAATCATACATAACATTTCGGTAAATAGCTGTTGAAAACAAGATTATATTTCGGTAACTACATGTCAAAAATATGTTCAACTCTCGGTAAACAGTCGAGCATACATTTTCGATAAATAGCTGTTGAAAAAAATATTATATTTCGGTAATTGATGCTGAAAATATATCTCAATTTCGGTAACTAACTGTCGAGTATAAGTGAAAATTTTTAACAGACTATGAGAGAAAATAAAAGGCTGCAAATAGCAGCTGATAGGTGCGTAAATACGCCTATTTACGCCCCCTAACTTAGACTTGTTATGTCCGTTTGATGCGCTATTTGAGGTTTTATACTTGTTAATTGTGTTTCAGAACTCTCGGAGCACATGGATAATATTTGGTGCTAATGCATAAAGTTGGAGTTTATTTGATATGAAAGCAAAACCGGTGCCGAGGAAATCAATCAAGATATGGGACCGAGTGTATACGAGATAAAGCAAAGCACTGGATAAAATTCCTAAGCTACATTATGGAATTGGAGCATGAAAATTGAATTGGGTTTGCACGTGAGTCAATGGGCCCACTGATTACAGTTAAGGAGAATGGGCCCAAGGCAATTTCTGGGTAGTGGGTCTTGGTAGTGGGCCATGTTTGGAAAAAGGGTTTTTTGCAAGAGACTTTTTAGTTCACACAGGAAGGAATTTTTAGTCGGCTACTGTAGAATATAAAAGCATCCCGCAAAACTTTTACAGAGGGAGGGATTTCAAAAGGACGAACAGGAAAGGGGGTGCCGACTGCGAGACTTTTGGTTCCGATGATTTTTCTTTCGAATTTTTGTTCCTTTCAAGTTATTTAAAGTTTTATTCAAATCTTTGCATTCCAGTGATTCGTATTGATTTATGTTCTTTATTAAAGTTGTTCGTCGGTATTCAATTAGTTGTTATCTTTTGTTTATTTATTTTATTTTTTATCTCGCGTAAAAAGCATGATTAATTCTAAGGTTTTATTCCTTTTATTTTTAATAATGAGTGAGTAGTTTTTCTGAGGTTTGGTCGCTGGGTAAAGGCGCGCCGCTACCTAATTAGAATTCGTCTCGCAATTTTTTAGTACATAAATTTAGTTATATAATTTTAGTTGGTGAAAACTACGTCCGTTGGACGAATCCGAGGCATTGCCGGGACTCATGTGAGCGGGAACGGGGAACCAAAATCTGTTCGCCGCTGTGTACGGGATCGGCAACCTTAGGACTCGCATCCTTCGGAGTTTCCAATTCTCTCTAAATTTAACCGTTTTTAAAACTTTGAAAAGCGAGCGGATTCTAATTGGGTAACGAGCGTCGGATTCCCTACGACCATGCTTCTCTTTTTAATCATCTTAATCATCTGAGCAAGTTTTTTTTGTTAGTATTAATTAATTAATCAACTAAAAGATAAGGGATGGCTACCTAAGAGCTAATCTTTAATACTACAACCTAAGGTTCTACAGCACATACTTCACCGTTTTTAGTGGATTCGACTCCGGTCTTACCGGGTATTGTGCTACATCGGTCTCAGCCCTACGTTTGAGGCAACCCTTTATTTTAGGTCTAGGAATCGGTCAAGCATTTTTGGCGCCGTTGCCGGGGACGGTAACGTGTGTTAAGAATTCGGGTAGTTATTTTTTTTTATTTGTTTTCTTTTTAGTTTTTTATTATTATTATTATTTTTAATTGTTGAAAAGCAAAAAAAAAAAATGGCCCATTTTGCAACGTGCTATGGAGGTTGTGCAAACCAATTTAATTGTTCAGTTTCACTTCTTATATTTTATGGTTTGGCCTCAGAATTTTTTTTTTTGCATGTTCATAAACTTGAGGAAGATTTTGCTAGTGATGAAGTGGCTCTTTTACATGTATTTTCAGTATCTTTGCGTGATAGTGCTCTAGATTGGTTTAATTGTTTGAGTTCAAAATTGACATGGGGTGAGATTGTAATACAATTTTTCAAAACTTTCAATCCCTCATATGAGACTCATATGCTTTTACAAGAACTATCAGATTTCTCCCAACAAGATGATGAGTCTTTGTCACAGTGTTGGGAGCGATTTAAATTTGTCGTATTTTATTGGTCGAGTTTTAATTGTGAGATTGGCAGTCTTCTGGCTACCTTTCGCCATACTTTAAATCCTAAGATATGCGAGGTGAATTTTAGGTCCACTGATGAATTTCTGGATAAAAATCTTAAAGATGCTTGGAATTTCTTAGATGAATTAACCCAAAAACTCCAATTTTGTGAGTTGACTGAAAGTTCTGAGGATACCAATTTTGATGCTAAAGAAAGAGAGAAAATAGAGCCGCTTCCCGAGGATACCCATTCTGATGCTATAGAAAAAGAGGAAATAGAGCCACTTCCTGAGGATATTAATTCTGATGCGAGGGAAAAAAAAGAAATAGAGCCGCTTTTTGAGAATACGAATTCTGATGGAAGGAAAAAAGAGAAAATTGAGCCGCTTGTCATTAGTGAAGGTTATATGCCTTTTGATGAGTCATTGCCAATAGCTTTTGAGGAGTCATTGCCAATAGTTTTTGAGGAGTCATTCCCAACAATTGCCCTAAATAATCAAATACTCTCGGCTTTAGATGGTGTTACTCTTCCTTCTGAGTCTCCATTTTCGCAAGGGATTTTAAATGTGGAGCAGATTGATTTTCTTTGTGTTGATGAATTTAATTTAGTTTGTCATTCATATCTTGTGGACTTTATCAACGCTTTGAAAATTGATCTAGTTTGGGCTAAGCACTTGGATGAACTTAAGTGTCTAAATCGAATTCGGCAAATGCGCTATTTGAAGTATCTTATCTTGTGGCATGGTTGAATTCAATTTTTGATAAAAGGTGTAGAATGGAGTGTTATGTTCATTGTCTTAGCTCTCGTTGGCATAATAAATGTTCGGTACCTGCGTTTGGCTGTTCGTATATGATTCTTTTTTTCTTTTTTTTTTGGGTCTGGTATAGCCACCCATTTCTCGCTTGATAAATAGAGAGAAAAGTAGTACCCGTATCTTTCGCATGAAAAAAGTAGATGGTTTTTTTGTTTTCCTTTTATTTCTTGCTTTATTTATTTCTTTTAGTTATTTTTCTTGCTGTCTTGGAGGCTAACATTTTGCAGGTTGTTCGATCCAAGTTGGGAGGTCTCCCTCTCTCTATAGTTTACTTTGCTTAGCCCCTCCTTTTCGAGGTGATATCTCTCATCTCTTTTATGTTTCTGTACTATCTTTATTTTTTATGCTTTCAACGCGAACATTGAATAGTTCAAGTTGGATGGGGAGATCACTTTGTTCGTTATTTTGTTAAAAAAAATTTTGAAAATTAAAAACTACTTGTTGGATCCTTTCTACTTGAGACTTGGAGATTGCGATATTTATTTGTAGGTTGCTAATGTTAAGAATTGTTGGGCATTACTTGAATCTGATGTTGCATGGTAGTTCTTTTTGATAACTTGGTGATAGAAATTTGTCTTGGTATACACTCTTAGCATCTTTGCACTGCACGTTTCTTAGACCTTGATTGCTTGTGAGTTGTGATTTGAGTGCTTTCAATGGCTAGATTAGTGGAGACTTATGCCCATGTGAGTTTTAGTGCCTTATCTTTCTTTGGAGTGGTGTCACATAAACTCTTCGTTTGTTGTAAAAAAAGAAAGAGAAAGAAGCTTAATCGTTGTCGATCTCATTATCTTTGTCGTCAAGTATTGGGACTTATTGCATGCCTATTATTTCTTCCTTTGGGAATGGAAAGTTACATAATTGTATTGCCCTTAAGAGATGATAGTAGGCCATTTTTGTGCTTTGAGCCGGTTCGTTTTTTTTCATAAAGACTTATCTCTTGCAAGTTACATTGAGCCTTTTGCATGTGCATTTTTTTTTTGTTAAGCCTCACCAACCATATTGTGTTTTGAGAATGACAAATTAATCATGTGGAGATTAATTTTTGAATGGAGAAAGTGTAGTTGAGAAAAATGTGCTTGAATTATGATGTGTTCTTCCCCATTGTTAAAGAAAAAAAATAGTAGAAAAAAAGAAAGAAAGAAAGGAATTTGAATGAAAAAGGGGAAGACACCCATGCATTTGTTTGAAGAAAGCAACGTGTGAATTTCATTGGGGAATTGTGTGAAGGGTGAAAAATTTGAGAGGTATGATGGAGTTGAAAAGAATGATAAGAGGGTGCACATTGGTACACTTGCCCTATGTTATTTTAGACTATTCTCGGACATTGGCTTATGATTTATCCTAACCTTTGAAGTACTTTTCCTTACCCAACGACATAACCGAAGAAAAGTCCTATTTGATCTTAGGGGTAACGTGTTGTGGATGGCTGGATAGATAGTCTTTAATGCTTAACATTCATTTCATGAGATCATGTGTCTACCTTAAAAAAGCTTTCTCTTCGTGTCTAAAGTGTGCGGAGTACTTTGATTCTTTATTGCATAATTTCTGCCCGCATACATTGAGAGTTTATTAAATGAACCATGTTTCGAGCGTTTTCTTTTGTTGAGTACATGACATGGTGAGAATTAAAGTTGAGACTCGATCCGGAGAGAGTACTTGGTTGTGGCTCACTTGTGGTCAAGGTCTTTACTCACTCACGCTAAATTTGGATGCCTTGATTAATTTCTATGTTTTGATAACATCTAGAACTACTGGTACGTATGCTATATTATTGGCATTGGCATATCAATGAGTCGCATTGCAAGTTTTTGGGTTACAAGTAAACGGATCCGCGGTGTTTTGTGGGTGATCATTACTGAAAATCCTCACGAGACTTCACTCGTCCTACCGAGGCTACCTGGGGGTTTAAAAGATCTATCCCTTAGTTAGTTGCTTTGTTTTACTTGTTTTTTCTTTCTTTGCTAAGGACTAGCAAAGTGTAAGTTGGAGGATGTGATAGGTGCGTAAATACGCCTATTTACGCCCCCTAACTTAGACTTGTTATGTCCGTTTGATGCGCTATTTGAGGTTTTATACTTATTAATTGTGTTTCAGGACTCTCGGAGCACATGGATAATATTTGATGCTAATGCACAAAGTTGGAGTTTACTTGGTAGGGGAAATTATACTTTGCCCCCTTAAACTATCACCCGGCCACACTTTGCCCCCTCCAACTACTCAATCGAACACTTAACCCCCTTTAACTATGATTTCGCTGCCACCCCTTTAACTCTGTTAACGTTTTGAGCTAAATTACGTAAATACCCTTACACAATACAGGTAGATATACATACACGATACTCCTACAGATTTCCCCAACGCACAATACGATTTCCCCAACCCTAAAAGCTAATATTCCAGTCCATACCAATTTTTTTATTTATAAAATTCAGTTTTTGTTAAAAAATTAAGTGTTCCAAATTTCAATCCGTTTGAACCGGTGGAAAGATTTTCGTTTTCTGATCATTTTATTCTAAATGGTCATAATTAAATTTTCACTCTAGGGCTCTCGTTGATTAACCCTAAGAGATATTTGATTCTACGACTTTCTTAGGGTTAATCAACGAGAGGCTTAGAGTCAAAATTTAATTATGATCATTTAGGATAAAATGATCAAAAAACTAAAATCTTTTCACCGTTCAAACGGATTGAAATTTGGAATACTTAATTTTTTAACCATATTTTTTAATATATAAACTGTTTAAAGAGGTTAAAAAATTAAGTGTTCCAAATTTCAATCCGTTTGAATCGGTGGAAAGATTTTAGTTTTCTGATCATTTTATCCTAAATGGTCATAATTAAATTTTGACTATAGGGCTCTCGTTGATTAACCCTAAGAAAGTCGTAGAATTAAATATCTCGTAGGGTTAATCAACGAGAGCCCTAGAGTCAAAATTTAATTATGACCATTTAGAATAAAATAATCAGAAAACTTAAAAAAATTCACCTGTTCAAACGGATTGAAATTTTGAACATTTAATTTTTTAACCATATTTTTTAATATATAAACTGTTTAAAGAGGTTAAAAAATTAAGTGTTCCAAATTTCAATCCGTTTGAATCGGTGGAAAGATTTTAGTTTTCTGATCATTTTATCCTAAATGGTCATAATTAAATTTTGACTATAGGGCTCTCGTTGATTAACCCTAAGAAAGTCGTAAAATTAAATATCTCTTAGGGCTAATCAACGAGAGCCCTAGAGTCAAAATTTAATTATGACCATTTAGGATAAAATGATCAGAAAACTAAAAAAAATTCACCTGTTCAAACGGATTGAAATTTGGAACACTTAATTTTTTAACCAAAAATCGAATTTTATAAAAAAAAAAATTGGTATGGACCGGAATTATATTCCGCTAAGGGAAGAAGAAAATGAATTGGTCAATGGAGAGGGAGAGAGAGAGAGAGAGATGATGGGTTTGTGTAAAGTCTGAAAAATTTCATTTTTGAGATGGTTGTGTATGCTAGAAAGAGAAGGAGAGAGGGTAATTTTGTCCTTGTATTTCAAAAATAATGGCCTGGAAAATTTTTCCATCCAAAACCCTAACAGGCAACAAACGGAAGGGTTAGGGTGGCAGCGAAATAATAGTTAAAGGGGGTTAAATGTTCGATTGAGTAGTTAGAGGGGGAAAATTGTGGCCGGGTGATAGTTTAAGGGGGCAAAGTATAATTTCTCCTATTTGGTGTGAAAGCAAAACCGGTGCCGAGGAAATCAATCAAGATATGGGACCGAGTGTATACCAGATAAAGCAAAGCACTGGATAAAATTCCTAAGCTACATTATGGAATTGGAGCATGAAAATTGAATTGGGTTTGCAGGTCCAATGGGCCCACTGATTACAGTTAAGGAGAATGGGCCCAAGGCAATTTCTTGGTAGTGGGTCTTGGTAGTGGGCCATGTTTGGAAAAAGGGTTTTTTGCAAGAGACTTTTTAGTTCACACAGGAAGGAATTTTTAGTCGGCTACTGTAGAATATAAAAGCATCACGCAAGACTTTTACAGAGGGAGGGATTTCAAAAGGACGAACAGGAAAGGGGGCTGCCGACTGCGAGACTTTTGGTTCCGATGATTTTTCTTTCGAATTTTTGTTCCTTTCAAGTTATTTAAAGTTTTATTCAGATCTTTGCATTCCAGTGATTCGTAGTGGTTTATGTTCTTTATTAAAGTTGTTCGTCGGTATTCAATTAGTTGTTATCTTTTGTTTATTTATTTTATTTTTTATCTCGCGTAAAAAGCATGATTAATTTTAATGTTTTATTCCTTTTATTTTTAATAATGAGTGAGTAATTTTTCTGAGATTTGGTCGCTGGGTAAAGGCGCGCCGCTACCTAATTAGAATTCGTCTCGCAATTTTTTAGTACATAAATTTAGTTATATAATTTTAGTTGGTGAAAACTACGTCCGTTGGACGAATCCGAGGCATTGCCGGGACTCATGTGAGCGGGAACGGGGAACCAAAACCTGTTCGCCGTTGTGTACGGGATCGGCAACCTTAAGACTCGCATCTTTCGGAGTTTCCAATTCTCCCTAAATTTAACCGTTTTTAGAACCTTGAAAAACGAGCGGATTCTAATTGGGTAACGAGCGTCGGATTCCCTACGACCATGCTTTTCTTTTTAATCATCTGAGCAAGTTTTTTTTGTTAGTATTAATTAATTAATCAACTAAAAGATAAGGGATGGCTACCTAAGAGCTAATCTTTAATACTACTACAACTCAAGATTCTACAGCACATACTTCACCGTTCTTAGTGGATTCGACTCCGGTCTTACCGGGTATTGTGCTACATCGGTCTCAGCCCTACGCTTGGGGCAACCCATTATTTTAGGTCTAGGAATCGGTCAAGCAACAGCACAAGTCATGCATCATTTATTGTGTAAATGTATTTGGAGGATTCTCATATATGAGTAATTTGATTTTATATCCCTTCGACTTTATGCAAAAGTTCAGTTTGGTCCTTCAAGTTTTAATTCCAACAAATAAAACCTTTAATTTGCAAATTTATTTCAATGTCATCTATTTATTAGGTACCATTACTAATTTGGATGGAAAATAGGCATGTGCCCAGCACATGTGCTCTCCCCAAGGGCATAAATGCCCATTCCCCTCCTTCTCTCCATAAAACCCAAGAAAAACAGAGAGATAGAGACCGTAATTCTTCTGGGTTATGTTTCCTTAATTATTCTTGAACGAAAAAATGCAAATTCTTCTTCTTCTTCTTCTTCGTCTCTCTCTCTCTCTCTCTCTCTCTCTCTCTCTCTCTCTCTCTCTGCTCCGATGATGGGCAAACATAATCGACGGTGATGAAGCAGGGGAACAAGTCAACAACGAGGCACAAATCGACGACAACGGCTGAGAACGATGGCAGTGATGGAGGCTCAGATAGGCAGCGGTGCGACGAGAAATAGACCGACGGTGGATCTGATGATGTCGCGAATGGGGACGGTGGCTGTGGTGGGTGGCTTTGTCTGCGTCTAGAGAAAGAGAGAAGAAAAAGGGTGTGAAATTCTTTTTTATATTGTATGTTGGAGTATTATTTGGCATCTTGAACCATGTGGCTGTATGTATGTTAATTGAATAAATCTTGAAATCTAGTTTTGCAGCTTCAAAACCATCACCCACTGCTTCCGTAGAATCGGCAACATTTATATTGACAGCCCGTTTGTTATGACTGAGGATAAAAATAGGGAAATACAAAATATTAGTATCTGAGTTCTCTGTCAGCAATTTTTTTTTTTTACCAATGGTCCAAAACTAGAGAGTTTACTGGAATTGTTTGGCGAGAAAATACCCAATTCAAATACTCGGGCCAAATTTCAATTGTTCTTTGTGAGAGTTTACTGGAATTGCTTGATCGATTGGTTTGATGGGATGTGTTGAGAGAGAGAGAGAGAGAGAGAGAGAGAGAGTTAAATTACTATTCATTTTGCTAATTTTTTCCTGGGTTTTTCTCTTTTTCTAGGTTGCATGGAGAGAAGAAGAAGAAGATACCCAATTCAAATACTCGGGCCAAATTTCAATTGTTCTATGTGAGAGTTTATTGGAATTGCTTTATCGATTGGTTTGATTGGATGGGTTTGTGTAGAATTCGTGAGAGAGGGAGAGAGAGAGAGAGAGAGAGAGAGAGAGAGAGAGAGAGAATTAAATTATTCATTTTGCAAAATTTTTTTTCTGGGTTTTCTCTTTTTTTTCCTGGGTTTTATGGAGAGAGAAAGGAGAAGGAGGAGGAGGAGGAGGGGGAATTGGCAAATATGCCCTTGCAGAGAGCACACATGCTGGGCACATGCCCATATTCCGTTCAAATTAATAACGACACCCAACGGATGGATGACATTGGAACAAAATTACAAATTGAAGGTTTTATTTGTTTAAATTGGAACTTGAAGGACCAAACTAAACTTTTGCATAAAGTCGAAGAGATATATACGCAAATCACTCCTCATATATATATATGAAGAATGAAATTTGATACTTCATTATGAAGAATGCAAATGAAGCAGGAGTGGTACGATTCTTCATTGTAAAGATTTGATTGGAGATGTTCTTACAATGACGAAATAGTATCAAACTTTTGATTGTGTCCATTCATTAGGCATCCCAATCTTGATCACAAATAAACAAACACATCCTTGTTAATGGGTCACAAGAAATTACATTTAAAATACATTTCACCGAGGCATACACATTGCATATGCAAAAGAAACAAGAGAAACAGAAAATCAATGGTCACAAATAAACAACCACACCGCTGGTAATGGATCACCGGAGATGATCACTTGGATTTGAAGGGAATGGCCCTAATCACGACCTGATGGTACAAAGCTGCGAGTGCTGCCCCGACAAAAGGTCCCACCCAAAAAATCCACTGCAATCACAACCCAACCCCATCAAAAGAGTGGCAAACATTAGGAAAGTTTGTTAGCTGACAAGTTTTAGAATTGCAGGGGGTTTTGTTCATGAAAATATGATTTTGTTTCGAAGATAGTTTCTAAAATGTATTCAACAACTAGAATCTGAATTCAATCATGTCTGATGCCTTGTTTTAGATGCGGGCACAAGACGCAAATGACATAGAAATCATACATGGATGATGGATGGGTTGGCCACATTATTTTTTATTTTTTAAAAATATTTATTTATGTCGATTTGTCATTAATAGTTTTAAATTTATATTTTTGTCTGAAAAAATAATTAAAAATACTCGTATGTTTGTTGATTATTTTCTTTCTAGAGATCCTTTTGTAACTTTCTATTTTCATTTTTATCTTTTAAGTTCCTCTCATCGCGATGACTAAATAATTTTAAAAAACTCAATGCAAACTAACAATTAAAATTTTAAGCAAATTAAAATAAATCAAAATAAATAAGTTATATCAAAGAACTTACAAGGTCATGCCAAGCATGGCTACTGTTGTAGATGACTGCTGCACCAAAACTCCTAGCCGGGTTAATACCAGTCCCTGTAATTGGAATAGTCGCCAAATGCACCACAAACACTGCAAACCCAATTGGCAATGGAGCCAAAATCTAAACCCCCAAACATCACCAAAAAAAAAAAATTCATCAGTGCCCAAATCAACACACAAGATACACATACTTATACATATGTGTATATATATACATATATATATATATATATATATATATATAGAGAGAGAGAGAGAGAGAGAGAGAGAGAGAGAGAGAGAGAGAGAATGACTTTGCGCTTACAGGAACATGGGAGTCTCTGGCACTGCGCTTGGCATCAGTGGCGGAGAAAACCGTATACACAAGCACGAAGGTGCCAACGATTTCAGCAGCAAGGCCAACGCCCTTGGTGTAGCCATGTGCCACAACATTGGCGGCACCACCAAATTGCTCGTACCGGCCGCTCTTCTCGAGCCCTTTCGCTATTCCCACTCCACAAATTGCTCCAAGACACTGCATTATCATGTAGAAAATTGCCCTTGTCAATGATAGTTTTCTTGCCAGTAGTAGCCCAAATGTCACTGCCGGATTAATATGCCCCCCTACACAGGAAAAAATAAAAAAAGTGGCACATCAATATTTATTAGAAATCCATGTTCATGTCTTCTTAATGCGCACTTTCATTATCCGGCTCGAAATGTAATCATATTGAGGCATGATTTTCCTGTTGAAAGTATGCATTAGAACAACAAAATACCAATAATCGAGCAGAAAAACGTAGGGCATATGCCACAGCTCCTAAAGTCCATAGACAAGCTGAGTTTCAAACTTCTCATGAATAGCTCAAATCTTACGCAGAAAGGTTCAAAAGAAAACCAAAAAATCAACCCTTAAAACAATTTTAGCAAGTGGACCCTTCAAAAGAAAATCAATTTTATATCCATGTATAATTCAACAGCTGATGCATGCATGATGCATGCTGAAAATAAATAAATACTGAGATATGATTTCACTTTTGGGAGCTTAGGACTTAAATAGTTAATAGCATTAAAATGACAATTTTACATACTGAAAATAAATATTTTCTTTATATGTTCACTTAGATTTCGTCCTTTACGTACGCAGGAAATAAATTTGTCTAACTTACCAATTTTACACTCTTAAAACAGGTTTCCCGCGACCCTACCAAGATTTAAGAATTTTACATTTTAATCAGCAATATCTTAAATGTTTTACCTCTTGCACCTAGTTCAAATTACTTGAACTATTCAAAGATCATTTTTTTTGGTAATGCAGAGTGTTTCGGATCAACTTGCGTGCATCTCAAACTAAAAATAATACAAACCCCCACATAATCATTTGCACACAAATAGAGGGAAGCGCAATAGACGTGTGGGACCCACCCACATGTGGGTCCCACCCTCATGTGAGAGTGTTGTGGTTGAATTTTGTAAACGTAGCATTGTTGATTTGCTATTCTTCTATCCCATAAAGTTAGTCCTCTACGAAATTACTTTTAATTTTCAAGTTTCAAAGTAATGCACTTACCGAGATAATTTTTTTTGCATATATGGATCTTGTTTGGTAAATCTTGATGAGATCTTTTGTACGGTGAAATAAAAATTGAAAAATTATTTTAATAACTACATTATTTTTAAGTTTAAAATGGCACTACAAGAAAAATGGAAATTGGAGACGAAAAAGTGGCAACGAAATTTAATTTCGTCACTAAATGAGTATATTTGGCGACGGAAAAATAAATTCGTCACTGTTTTGACAACTTCCATGACAAAAAAAATTCGTCACCAATTATACTTGTTTAGCGATGAAAAAAATATTTTCGTCACCAAAGATACCCATTTGGCGACGAAATACATTTTTCATCGCCGAAAGCTTAAAAAAGGTGACGAAATTATTTTTCGTCGCCAAATGAGAGCAATTTAGTAACGAAATATTTATTTCATCACCAAATGCTTAACTTTGGTGACAAAAATAATTTCGTCACCATTTTAACTCTTTTTTAGCAACGAAAAATATATTTCATCTTCAAATGGGTACCTTTCATGACGAAATTTATGAATTGCGCTTTGTCACTAAATGTACTTCAGACATAACTCTTCACTAAAAACTCCAATTGAGATAGTTCAAATTGAGTTGAACAATAACTCAATTGCCTACAACTTTCATGTTTATCAAAATTGCTAATTTTAATGTTTAAAGGTTCAAAATTACATTCGAAATATATTTCATGTTAAATATAAGTGTTATATATTAGATATTTCAACTAGTTACTGAAAATTTTTTGTGGTGCAGTTGGTAGGAACTTGTGCAAAAAACTCAAGTGACTTGGGTTCGGAACCCAGCAGGAGCAAGAAAGAAGGATTTTTTTCCCTATATGAAAAAATCTTTTGCAACAAAAAATATCGTCACTGATGTGACCCATTAGTGACGAATTTTTTCATCGCCAAAAGGAATAATTGATGACAAAAAATTTCGTCATCAAAAAGCATAATAAGCGAGGAAAAAATTTTGTCACCAATTATTCACTTTTTGGTGACGAAATATTTCGTCAACAAAAGGCACTATAGGTGACGAAAAATAGATTTCGTCACCAGGTAGGAATTCTCGACAACCTTTAGTCGACAAATTTTTTTTCGTCACCTATATTATTTGTGACGAAAAACATGCAATTTGTGACGATTTTCATTCGTCACCCAATTGAATTTTTCTTGTAGTGTGGAAAATGATATTGGCACTCCAAAAATTGATGCAGACACTTCAAAAAAAAAAGAAAAATGGCTTTGGAATTACACTGGTTTTGGAGTGCCTGCATCAATTTTTAGAGTGCCAATATCATTTACCTTAAAAATTATACGTAATTTCTTAGAGGACTAACTTTATGGAACGGAGTAGTAATTAATTGCCCTATGCGCCTAGTTCAAATTACAAAAACACAAAAACCAACGTGGTGAGATATTTGCAAAGAAATAGAAGGAAGAAGGTGGGGAAATTAACCTGAGATGCCGGCAGTGCAGTAGACAAGGACAAAGATCATGCCACCAACGGCCCAAGCAATACCCTGTAATCCAACAGTCGAGCACTTGTCGGAGGTCTGGCCAACCCCAATCACCGTCATGACTAAGATGTATAGAAACAGAAGAGTTGCCATAAACTCTGCGATTCCGGCTCTGTAGAAGGACCAGGAGGTTAGCTCCCCCCACTCGAACAGCGGCGAAGGCGGCGGCTCCGAGTAGTCCCTGTCTCCTCCCTGCGCTGCCGTCCCTAACGGCTGCCCTTCCGGAAACGTGTTGGCTCCTAGTTTCACACTCTCCTCCTCCGTCTGCCCCATCTCTCTCTCTCTCTCTCTCTCTCTCTCTTTAGCAGTGCTAGCTGTGAAAGTGTGACGGAGTTATTGGGAGAGTGTTGCATTATATACAGAAGTCCATGGAGAGGTTTGAGAGTTGATTATTCGGTGATTGATGAGCTTAGGCTGGCACTCAGCTCTAGAAAACTGTCTAAATACCAACTAATGATGTCCTAACAAACTACTGGATTATTTTCCCTTGGTATATACGAAGTTTGAGTACTTTGAACGACGAGGGTTGACATAAGAATTCAGTTGGATCACAACATGCATGATTGAAACATAATTTGGTAGTATTTTATACGATTGCAAGTTTTTAGGCTTAGTTGAAAAGGATCTAATTAAAAGATTCTCAAAGAATGGAAGGATCTAAAAGAAATAAAAGGCCCTCGCGGTTCCAGGAATATATTTTGATCAGAATGTTAAACAAGAAATTACTTTTTCTAGATATTTCTCTATTTAAAAGATAGACAAAATATTGATAACACGGTTTTGACGAAAGAATTGTAAATATAGTTACAGTACTGCCCATCATGAGTTTTCTTAAGTTATTATTGCATGAGAGCTTTATTTCAAATGCTATAAAATTAAATGTAGGGGAGTATGTATTTTGCTGGACATATGTTCAAAAAAATAGTACTCAATAAAAACTAACATTTATTGATTGATCTCCTATCTGAATTGAAACATTATTCGTTGTAGTAGTAATAAATACAATCACTAAAGTTAAGGTAAAAATTGTGTGTGCATGTGTGTGAGAGAGAGAGAGAGAGAGAGGTGGTACTATGGTAGTGATGGATTTATTTCTACTTTTTTTTTGTTTTTAGGGGATGTTTGATTTTTTTTTTTTTTTATAAGCAAAAAGTTTATTAAGAAACTTAACAAATACAAGTACATGCATTAAGTCGGGAGAGGGAGAGAAATCCAACCAAAAGTTTAATAAAAATACAAAAACACTCAAATACAATTGAAACCCAACCACAATAATGCCCAAAATAATCCAAAACTTCATCTGTCAACAGGTGGGGTCGACTCAACACCCAAACACCATCTTTCGACCCAAAAGTCTCAGAAACGATTAGGGACTAAGAGATCCTTATCTGCAAGTGGGGTTAACACCCGACACCGTCTTCCGAACATACAAACTCGGATCCGCAACCCCTAATATTGGGACGTTAGGCGTTGAAAGAAAATTGATATGGGCGTTCAAAACTAAATTGGAACGTATAATTATCATCAATACACACACATATACAATTAGGGTGTTCAAGTGAAGCCCCAAACGACCATGTGGAGCCGCCTATGTTAATTGGAGAAGAGATTCCTATGTACTATTTTACTACATAAAAACCAACAATGACGCACGTAACTAGATCTTTCTTATATAAGGGTCCGTTCTAGAAACCTTCTTATTTTATAAGTACTTACTGTATTTTGGAGCTTTGTTTCACAAAATCTAAATAAGCAGCTTATTTTTACATTTTCAAATTCAAAAATAATGTAAATGAAAAATAAATTTTCAATTTTTTTTGAACCGTATTAAAAATCTCAATGAAATCTATCAAACAAGATCCATAGTGATAGAAAAATTATTTGTGTAAGCACATGATTTTTGAGCTTGAAAATTACCTTTTTAAAAAATAAGTACTTATTCACCCTTTTATGGAACACACTTTATTATTAGACAAAAAATAAGTTCTTATTCCGGTTCTGGAACGAGCCCAAGTCCTGTCTTTTTGACAACTTTTTACTTGCGTAATCAATTTCATAGAAACTACGCGAATATCGAAGTCAATGGTATTCTCTTGCCGATAAAAAATAAAAAATAAAAAATTGGTATCTAAACTCTCGTCTACGCTATTCGCGCGAATTTTCAGCTCTCCCCCTTTTTCTTTTCCCCATTTTTGGTTTATTTTTTGTTAAAATATTGGGCCACGTTTGTCCATCCGACGTTCTGTATATTAATTTTTTGGAGCAATGCTAGTACCACATCTATATCAATGATCTCATAAAACCTTAGTCTGTTCTCCCGTCACTTTCTCACATTACTTGTTGGGAGAATATAAAAATTAATAAATTTATCACCCACATTGTTTTTAATTATTTTAAAATATTTAAACAAAATTCTTAATGGGAATGACGTGGTGACAGCATTTCAGAAATGATAGACCCTCTTGCTGATTATTTTAGTTTGAAATGATACATTTAATTACGTTTAGGTACTAGATTTGACTTTTCATTTTGTATACATAAATTACTGCAATTGGGACATATAAAATTATGGGTAATAATTTTAGTTGTACACAAATATAAACAAAGTGACAATAAGATGAGGAAGTGAAAGTTAAATGACTACCCCTCCATTCCACAATGAATGTCCCAAATCATCATTCACATCTCTCTAAAAATATAGATTTTGTAATTTATACTACTTTTTCATGATTTTAAAATCTTTATTTACTAAGTGAAATTTATCAAACAATGTCATATTGCATGTGTAAAATATTACTGTATAACTTTGAAAATACATATAATCTTACGAGAGGTGCAAATAGTAGTTTTGCACATCTAATTTCGAATGGAAGGACTACTTGATGATGTATAAAACTAGGCCTGGAGGCACGGGAAACGCTATGCGAATGTATAAACTAAGCTTATCATTTTTTTTATTGGTGGGAAAGTAGAGTAAAGAATATTGAAATTATTTTAGAAAATCATAACCAATAGAGGGGTTGCCACTTGTACTCTTGGAAAGTAGGAGTAAAGAATATTGAACTAGCGTTTTGTTTAATATGCTAGCATCTTGCCCATGCTGAAAGGCGTGTTTAAAGAAGATGAAAATGTCAGAGTTAAATGGGCAAAGTACGGATTATCCCTTATGGTTTAGCCGTTTTGTAGATGACCTCTTTGTGTTTTACTATATATGACCAATTTGCTTTTCTATGATTTTGGAGTAAAGTGCAACCGTTACATATTGCGTCTAAAGTAGCAGTGTGTGTGTCACACTCGCTTGAACTACGTATATGGCATGAAAAATTGTACTTCAATTCAAAAACAATATGATAATAAGACGATTATACCCTTGGTTTGTCATCTCCCCCAAATCACTAGGAAAACACAAAAGAAAATTGAAAAAAATGGAAACCCAGCAGGATTTCTTCTTCCCTCAACCGGTTCTCTCTCCCCTCTCTGTAATCTCTCTCCCTCTCTAATCTCTCAACCGTTTCTCCCTCTTTCTTTCCATTATGCATTTATACAACGTATGAACGTATACATAGATTATCTTCAAAAAAAAAACGTATACATAGATCTATACACGCGTACATATATAGAGCACACCCACACAACCCATGGAGTATAACATGCACACATGCACAGTAGTACAGTACTCACCGGGCAGCCATGGCTGTCCGCGAGTTGGGCCTTTGGCCGCCATCCAAGCCCTCTCTTTTCTCTCCGCCAAAATATATATATATATATATATATATATATATATATATATATATATATATATATATATATATATATATATATATATATATCTGATTTTGCCACGACGATGGCCGCCGGTCGGACCCCGTCGCTGAGAATGAGAAACCAGTTATTGTATGCATGGTATTGTTTTGTGGGATCTTTTGTCTGGCAAATGAAATCCACTTGTACAAGATGGATTTAAGTTTTATTTTGCATTTTGGTTTATGCGAACATGAAGGGGCATTTATTGCTTTGGAATTGACCAAGTAGTTGCCCGAATTTGTAGTGCTAAATCAGAGTCAAACCAAGCAAACACAAACACACACAACTCAGAGAAACACAAGGATTTACGTGGTTCCCCAATAATCGAGTACATCCACGGAGGGGCAACGTATTCACTATATTTACTGGAGGAGTATTACAACAATCACTCAAACTCACACAGTATTGCCTCACAATCCACTCGTGTATCACTCTCTTCTCTCTGATTTCTGATACTAGGAGTCTCCTTTTATAGCCAGAGGAGACCCTATTCATTACTCACACTTTTGCCACAAAGTCTTCCTTCATTTACTCCAAAGCATGCTGAGGAAGATTTTGGAGGTGGCTGAGTATTTGCAGAAGATTTGAGGAGGCTAAGGACATCTCCTTGTCTGTTAAATAAATGCAAACGTGGGTTGGAGCCACACAAGTCAACAATTTCCACTTTGGCGACAATCCTCGAATCAACATTGCCCCTCTGCGCCCTTAGGCGCGCACTGCTCGAGAGATATTGATCAAGTCCAAGCAATGTTGGAACTTGATCCTTGTAACCACTTTGGTGAGCATATCCGCAGGGTTATCTACAGTCGGAATCTTCTGAAGAAGAACATCCCCTTCCTCTACAATCTCCCTGATGAAATGAAATCGGACATCGATATGCTTGGTGCCGGAATGATGAACCTGGTTTTTCGCCAAATAGATGGTACTCTGACTGTCACAAAAAACCTCCACGTTTTTCTGAACAATTCCCAAGTTCTCAATCAAACCATGTACCCAAATAGCTTCCTTGAAAGCCTCTGTCACTGCCATATACTCTGCCTCTGTAGTAGACAAAGCCACCGTTGACTGTAACGTTGACCTCCAACTGATTGGCCCTCCGACAAGTGTAAACACATACCCTGTAGTCGACCGTCGCTTATCTAGGTCACCAGCATAATCGAAATCCACATAACCAACCAAATGCTGACCAAGTTTTATGTTTCTCTCGTACTTCAATCCAACATCCACAGTACCCTAAAGATATCGTAGAATCCATTTCACACCTTGCCAATGCTCTTTCCCCGGATTGTGCATGTATTGGCTCACCATGCTAACTGCGTGTGAAATGTCTGGCCTCGTACAAACCATAACATACATCAAAGCTCCCACAGCATTGGCGTAGGGAACCTGAGCCATTTGCTTCTGTTCGTCTTCCATCTGAGGCGACATCGATGCACTAAGTTTAAAATGAGCGGCCAAAGGTGTACTGACAGGTTTGGCTTTCCCGTCAATCCCAAATCTCTGCAACACTCGCTTCAGATACTGCGTCTGAGTCAAACAAACTGTGCCTTTCGCCTTGTCCCGCTGAATTTCCATGCCGAGTATTTTCTTTGCCTCCCCAAGATCCTTCATGTCAAACTCCTTACTGAGTTGAGCCTTCAGTCTGTTAATCTCCACCTTGCTCTTACATGCAATCAGCATGTCATCTACATATAAGAGCAAATAGACAAATGATCCATCCGGGAGTTTGCAGAAGTAAACACAATGGTCAAAGTGACTTCTTGTGTACCCCTGCTCCATCATAAACCGATCGAAGCGCTTATACCACTGTCTCGGCAACTGTTTCAACCCGTATAGCGACTTCTTCAGTTTACAAGCCCAATTCTCCTTTCCTACAATTCTGTAACCTTCTGGTTGAGCCATATAGATCTCCTCATCCAGATCTCCATGTAGAAAAACAGTCTTGACATCGAGTTGGGCTAACTCAAAGTCAAATTGTGCTACCAATGCCAACAAGATCCTGATCGACGAATGTTTGACGACAGGGGAGAACACCTCGTTGTAGTTGATCCCCTCCGTATGTGTGTAACCCTTAGCTACCAATCTTGCTTTGAACCTAACTTTCTCAGATCCTGTACCTTCCTTCTTCGCATAAACCCATTTGCAGCCAATAGATTTCTTGCCCTTGGGAAGTTGAACCAAATCCCAAGTTTGATTCTTGGAGAGTGAACCCATCTCCTCATCCATCGCCTCTTTCCACTTATTACTTTTTGTACACTGCACTGCCTCCCAGTAAGTGGAGGGGACATCATCATCTGTCATTGGAAGTGCATAAGCTACTGTATCAGCATATTGAACAGGTTTCCGAATTTCCCGCCTCGGTCTGCTGGTTGCAATGGATTTTGGCTACTGTGGTATTTCCTGTAATGGAGCCTCCTCTTCGGTAATGACATCCTGATCAACGGGTTGATCCTCAGGATGGCTGACTTTCTGAACAGTCTTGGCTGGAACAAGGGGAGTCTCAACCTCCGCCTGTTCTGAATGCTCCACCTGCTGCTGTGCATTCGGCTCCACATTCTCCTTGGAAGGAACCTGTTGTAACATAGTAGATTCGTCGAAAGTAACATCCCTGCTTAGAATCACCTTCTTGGACTCGGGACACCAGAGCCTGTATCCCTTAACGCCTGAAGTGAAACCCAAGAAAACAGCTTTCTTGGTTCGTGGATCTAACTTGGACTCAATTACATGATAGTAAGCGGAACAACCCCAAACATGTAACGAATCATAATCTATAACTGGTTTCCCAAACCATACCTCCATCGGAGTCTTCCCTCCGATTGCTGCTGACGGTAAACGATTAACAAGGTGCGAGGCATATTTGAGAGCCTCGCCCCAGAATGTCTTGCTAAGCCCGGCATTTAACAACATGCACCGAACTTTCTCCACCAAAGTGCAATTCATGTGTTCTGCTACTCCATTCTGCTGCGGCGTCCCCGCAACTGTGAAGTGTCTGACTATCCCCTCCTCCTGACAGACTTGGAGAAAAGGATCTGACTTGTACTCGCCACCGTTATCTGACCTCAGCTTCTTGATTTTCCTTCCTGTCTGCGTCTCCATCATTTTCTTTCACTGAAGGAAGATTGGAAGGACCTCGTATTTGTGCCTCATGGTATAAACCCAGACACGTCTGGAGAAATCATCAATGAATGTCACGAACCATCGTTTGCCTCCCAAAGTTGCATTTTTGGTCAGCCCCTAAACATCTGAATGAACATAGTCAAGAATCCCCTCTGTGCGGTGAACTCTAGTGCCAAACTTGACTCGAGTCTGTTTGCCCAATATACAATGCTCACAGAAGCCAACTTTCCCTGTTTTGGCCCCTTTCAATAAGCCTTGCCTTACTAAACCCTGTAAGGCCTTCTCGCCAGCATGCCCTAGACGCATGTGCCATAGCTTGGATGCATCGTCTTCGTCTGAGCTGGTAGTAACGGCCGCTCTCCCTGTGACTGCGCAACCGTCTAGGAAATACAAGTTTCCTTTCCGGGTACCTTTCAACACAATGAGCGCCCAATCTTGTAGCCTTTCACATCAAAGGCTCCAAGCAAAATGAGATTCTTCTTCAAGTCTGGAACATACCGAACGTCTGTAAGAACCCTGATCGTCCCATCATGCAACTTCAAACGGATTGAACCTATCCCTTGTACTTTGCAGGCGGAGTTATTGCCCCGCAAAACAACTTCTCCATCGAGATCTTGAAAACTCGAGAACCAGTCCCTGTTGGGACACATGTGGTAGGAACATCCCGAATCTAGTATCCACTCATCTGAATGGTCTGGTGATGATGAGACTAATAGTGCTGACTCTAGATCATCCTCTGTCTCCTCTGCAACATTTGCAGCTGGTTGTTTGTTCGGACAGTCTTTCTTCCAGTGCCCCTTTTGACGACAAAGGGCACACTCGTCTTTTCCCAATCTTCTTCTCTTTACAGGTTGTCTCTCTACAGACTTCCCCCTTGATTTTGAGCAAGACCTCCTTTGCCCTCCACCACCAGTCCTCCTGGTGTCGGTCCTGCCTCTTGTTGTCAAAGCTGATGCGGACGGGTCACGGTGAGCTTGCTAATCCCTCTTCCGTACCTCGTTATTCATCAAAGCATTTGAAACATCATTAAACTTGATTTCTTCTTTACCGTACAATAAAGTAGTAGTCAAATGATCATAAGTATCAGGCAAGGAATTTAACAACGGTAAAGCTTTATCCTCATCTTCTATGGAAACGTCTAGATTTTGCAAATCAGCCAAAATCTTATTGAAATTGTTCAAGTGTTGGTTCATAATCGTACCGTGCACGTACTGGAACCCGTAGAGCTTCTTCTTGAGATACAACCGATTCTCAATACTCTTCGTCATGTACTTGTTCTCCTATTTCTCCCATAGCTCTTTAGCTAACGTTTCTTTCATCACGAAGTATTTCTGATCCTTCGTGAGACAAAGTCTGATGGTGCCACAAGCTTGGCGATTAAGCTTTATCCAATCCTTGTCTGAAATGTCGTATGGCCTCTCCTCCAACGTAATATCCAATTCCTGTTGATACAAAACATCCAAAACTTTGCATTGCCACATGCCAAAGTTACTTGTTCCGTCAAACTTCTCCACCTCGAACTTGGCATTGGAAACCGTATTCCTTTGCCCATAAGTGCTTGAAGTGACCTTGGGATGCTCGGTATTCTTATCTGCAGCTGAAGAAACTTCCGAGGTCTCCTTAAACTCTTCTTCCGCCATTAGAACTCCTTAAATTCCACCTACGTGAATATCCGGTGCACAAAAAACACCAAGAACGCGCTTTTTAGCCAACCAACGGACAGAACACCAATGTCGGAGCTGAGTTGCGAAAAACGGAGTGTGGCGTTGGATCCGAAATGTTGAGAATAGTCAGAAACGACTACTCACTTGCACAAATCGGAGTTAAAACGGTTCCGAAATTGCAAAATAACACCTTCTGGAATATTCCTTAGATCAGAGAATATTCCCTCTGGTTAAGACTGGCTGGACCTGCTGACTCAGCACTAAATGCTGACTGGGCGCTGACGTGGTGCTGACTGGACTTCCAACCTTCTGGACCAATTGACCCTTCTGGCCCTTTGAACCTTCTGGACCGCTGACGTCAGCATCTCAAGGTGAGTCAGTAACACTGGATACTTTTCCTTTTCTTATAAAAGAAAAGTGAACTTCCACTTTCTTCGTCAGATATAAAGGAGAGAAAAACCAAGACCCACTGTTCTTAGAGCCCGTTTCAGAACACCTTCTTAAAAAATAAGTACTTATTTTACATTTTTAAGCTTAAAAATAATGTAAATAAAAAATAATTTTTTAATTTTTTTACACCGTATAAAAGGTTTCATCAAGATCTTTCAAACAAGATCCATATTGCATATTTTTAGATTTCATTAAACCCATTATTTTTGAGCTTGAAATTGCCTTCTTAAAAAATATGTACTTAAAACTCGTTCCGGAACGGAGCCTAACTTTGTCAACAGACAACATCAATTTACTTTAATGCCCTTGTAGCCTTTCTTTTGGTTGTCTTAGTTATTCCTTTAAAGCTTTCATATCTCTCTCTGTGTCCAAATACTCCGTATATCATTCACACATGCACACTTGAACTTTAATTAACGATTATTTTTTTCTATCTTTTAGTCCAATTATTTTTAGATCCAATTGAATTAAAATGGTGTAATAGTTCAATTTTGACCAAAAATTACGGTATTGGGTAAATTACAAATACCTTCCTCAATTTGGGTTTTGTGTTCAACACTAAAATCTCATTTGCAAAAGTGAGAAACCCATAAAATAGCCTAGGTAGTTCCTATCAATTCCCCACCAAAAATTCTGTTGACTTGTGTGGCTCCGACCCACGCTTGCATTTATTTAGCAGAGATAAGGAGATGTTCTTAGCCTCCTCAAATCTTCTGCAGATACGCAGCCACCTCCAAAATCTTCCTCAGCATGCTTTGGAGTAAATGAAGGAAGACTTTGTGGCAAAAGTGTGAGTAATAAATAGGGTCTCCTCTGACTATAAAAGGAGACTCCTAGTATCAGAAATCAGAGAGTGAGACACGAGTGGATTGTGATGCAATACTGTGTGAGTTTGAGTGATTGTTGTAATACTCCTTCAGTAAATATAGTGAATACGCTGCTCCTCCGTGGATGTACCCGATTATTAAGGAACCACGTAAATCCTTATGTTTCTCTGAGTTGTGTGTGTTTGTGTTTGCTTGGTTTGACTCTGATTTAGCTCTACAATTGGTATCAGAGCAGTGTCGTGGCAACCAAGAACACAAAACACCATTGTTGTCTCTGTTTCAAGGCCTCTGTCCGAAAATCACAGACACGGATTTCTGATCCTCCACTCAGTTTGAGCACTGAGTCTCGTGCATCTCATCGAGACGATTCCAACGCACCAAGGCCCGTCGTCAACGGAGGTCCACAGTAGCCACACGGTCCGTTCGACGGAGTTGCGTGTACAACGAGTTCTGTCCAGAAAACGCAGAACTGGAAAGTGATCGAAAAATAGATCTGACCATTAAGTCTTGTGCACCTCGGCGAGATGATCTCGGAACAGCCATCGCCGTCGCCGTTCGTTGTCGGAGCAAGCCGCACCTGAGGTTTGAAGTTGGAGTGGAACAGTGCGTGCTTCGAATATGTTTTTGGTCAAGACGCAGAAAGGAAAAGAATAAGGCTCCGTTCCGGAACGAGTTTTAAGTATTTATTTTTTAAGAAAGCAATTACAAGCTCAAAAATAATGGGTTTAATGAAATCTAAAAATATGCAATATGGATCTTGTTTGAAAGATCTTGATGAAATCTTTTATACGGTGCAAAAAAAATTAAAAAATTATTTTTTATTTACATTATTTTTAAGTTTAAAAATGAAAAATAAGTACTTATTTTTTAAGAAGGTGTTCTGAAACAGACTCTTTTAGAGTTGCAAAAAAGACCAAAACCATAGAGAGGCAAATTGGTCATTTATAAAACACAAAGAGATCATCTGCAAAACAACTAAACCATAAGGAGGTATTCCATACTTTGCCCAAGTTAAATTACTACTTGATGGTATCCAAATCTTGTCCTGGAGTCACGGAAAACGCTACACGAATTTATGAACTAATTTTATCATTTTTTTTATTGGTAGAAAAGTAGAGTAAAGAACATTCAAGTTGTTTTAGAAAAATCATAACCATTAAAGGGTTGCCAATTGTACTCTTGTCTATACTTCTTATTAATCTAGCGTTCTGTTTAACATACTAGCGTCTTGTCCGTGCCTAAAGTCACGTTTGACGTAATTAATTCAATCAAAACTTTAATGAACCCAGCAGTACTAATCCCTATAATCCCTCCAATAGGCCACAACCCTCCCCACGCGTACACATGAAGTGAGATGGCACCGAGAGTTGCTGGCAAAAAGAATTGAATCGAGATCTTGCTAGAGAACAAACCCCTAAAGTCTTAAGTCAAGACCACCAGAACAACAACTACCCGCGAGGGGCACAAACGTAAAATTACTCCCAAAACGAAAAGTCCTACACAACTTGCTACCCTTGCTAGTTGCTACCTCGCGTTCCCCTCAAAGTCCCACACTTCTGGCATTTACAAAACCTACTCCTCTTCTCTATTCTCCAGTCTGTGATTATCCACGCATTATTTTCTTTCTTTGTAAACTAAGGCTCTGTCTGGAACTCATGGAAAGGAACGGAAAAGAAATGAAAATTTAAAAAATTCTCTTTCATTATTTAGTTGGAAGAGAAAAGTTGTGTATATATACTTCATTCTAACCCTTGACTTCTCCTTAATTTAGGCCATGTTATTATGCCAACTATCGAGACAAGACAAAATAGAAGGAATAATCACTGATTTTTTTTATCCCACTGATTCAGCGTGTCACATGCATATGATCAGATTAATTTATTGTGATCATTCACCGCTTACAATGTGAGTGCCCCAAACGATAATATATATAATAATTTCTTTTTTATCAGAAGCAACAAATTGCAATCAATTAAAAGTCATCCAGCACTTACAACAATTTCCATCTTAAAATAGAAATAAAGAGCTACAACCAAGCCCGAAACACTAACGATATACTATAAACACAAAGAGATAAACTAGTGCCTAAATTCTAAACGTGAGTCTCAAGCTCTCACCACAGCCGACAATCAAGATTCGACAACAAGAGGAGTTAGAGATCTAGACACTAAGTCACCCCAGGGTGGCGTAGCAAACCATATCGGGGCCCACAACGAAACACCAATGGAAATCCTAACCGTAGATTTGCTATCCACAAAAGTCAATCGCATGCATGCCCTTGTCACAAGGGCACAAAAAGCTGGGACGCGGGGGCTCTGCTGCCCAGGGGTGGGCAGCAGCCCCTGCCCACACTCACACACACTCACACACGGCACCGTTTCGTTAAAGAAAAAAAAAAAACTCTTCCGCTTGCAATCCTAAGGAGCAGAAACGTGATTATGAGAGCCTTAGAGTTAAAATTTAATTATGTCTCTTTAGAATAATATGATCAGAATAATAAGATCTTCACGTCAATTCAAACGGATTGAAAATTGGAGCACTTAATTTTTTAATCATATTTTTTAATATATAAACGGTCTAAATTAAGTGTGCCACTTTTTAATTCGTTTGAACAAGTACGAATATCTTATTATTCTAATCATATTATTTTAAAGAGATATAATTAACTTTTGTTTATAGGACTCTCATAATCACGTTTCTGATCTACAGGATCCTAAATAAAGAGCAGATACTTAATTATGAGAGTCCTAGAGACAAAAATTAATTATATCTCTTTAAAATAATATGATTAGAATAATAAGATATTCGTACTTGTTCAAACGAATTAAAAAGTGGCACACTTAATTTTTTAAACCGTTTATATATTAAAAAATATGATTAAAAAATTAAGTGCTTCAATTTTCAATCCGTTTGAATTGACGTGAAGATCTTATTATTCTGATCATATTATTCAAAAGAGACATAATTAAATTTTAACTCTAAGGCTCTCATAATCACGTTTCTGCTCCTTAGGATTGCAAGCGGAAGAGTTTTTTTTTTTTCTTTAACGAAACGGTGCCGTGTGTGAGTGTGTGTGAGTGTGGGCAGGGGCTGCTGCCCACCCCAGGGCAGCAGAGCCCCCGCGTCCAAAAAGCTGGCAAGCAGACACCGATAGGAGAGTCCTCACTAATATGAGTAGATGGACACAAGTCCGGTGCGTGCCCCTGCTGCCATAGCAAATGGTTGCCTCGAGCCGACAAATCGCTAGCGTAAGGCGGCCACAAAGAGACAGGATAAACAGAGCCATCAAATCAGAACCTTAACCTAAAATTATGAGTGCCTCTTCTCGCGCCCCCCCTGACACGCCCCCCCCCTCCCGGCCCCACTCCCTTTCCACTCTTGCCCCTTTCTTTTCTGTTTTTTTTTTTTTTTTTTTCACTTTAACTAATTTTTTTTGTTTTACTTTTAAAAGTAAATAATTATTGTTTTATTTTTTTTTACTTTTACTAATTTTTTTTATACTATTAAAAGACTTTAATTACTGTTTTAATTTTTTTAATTTATTTGTAATTTTTTTTGTTTACTTACAAAAAACTTTAATTACTATTTTTTTTTAAAACTTTTACTATCTTTTTTTTGTTTTACTTTTAGTAGTTTTTTATTTTACTTTTAAATGACTTCTTACTATAATTTTAATTAATAAATGAATAATTAAAATATAACTTATACTAACATAACTTGTATTAATGTTAATTAATCAAACCAAACATAACTTGTACTAATTTCATTGAAGAGTGAAAATATATGAAAATTCAATTTCTAATCAATGTTTCCACCAAATTCTGCTCCTGTCCCTCTTGGTCTTGTCCCCATTATTTCTTGCCACAAACTAATTCGTGTTGCATAACGAGCAGCCCATCTTTTAGCTTCGTCTGATGAATTGTTCCACCACCATATTGGATAGGGTGGTACAGGGTAATGAGGCTGCAAGAAAAGTTGCACAAAGTGATTGTTCCCAACACGGGCAATAGCTATTTCAATGCGCTCTTGGGCTGGAACTGGAGGGGATCTCAATGGGAAGTGAGTAAAACAACTTGAAGGAAGCGCATCAAATGTATGCAGAACAAGGTTGTACGCCGAAGCGATGACAACTCCCATACTCATAGCGTCCATCCAATACTCATCTGGTGCCGAATCTTCAAAGTAATTTAAAGACCGTATTAGGTAGTCTGCCCAACCTATTTCTGGATATAGCGCATTATATAGATCCATATTTTGTTCAATCTCATTAATGAGATCTCTTCGAACTTGAGCCCAACGATCTTCACCATACCCTATGTGAGCAGCTATCGCCCTAAATCCACAATGACCGTCACCTCGGACGTCATTAATGTGAGAAATATAATGCTGATAAGCTCGAGGTAAATGCTGAATGTAGTCGATACGGATGGATGGAACTGAAAATTCATCACGGTTCGCTTGAGTTTTGCGAACTCCCTCGCCCCTCCCACGTCTCCCAAGTCAAGTTCTCTATCCTCTCATTTGTAAGATGTGCAAACATGAGAGAGTAAGTGCACATTGTGGATGTGATACCTACAACCTCCAATAGTGGTAACCGGTACTCGTTGGTCTTGTATGTGGCATCAATGACCAATACGGACGGAAAGTTCACAAATAAGTCTAGGCTTTGAGGATGAACCCAAACAATATCAGTGATTTCGTTGGTGCATGAATTTGTACGATATTCATGGAGATATCTTTTCTGTATTAGTTGATTCAAGACAAACTGGGTAGGATTTAGACCGTCTAGTTCTGCTATGTTATCCGTATATTTGAGGTTGTATATGCTTTGGGCACATGTAGTGTTTAACGGATTTTTTTTCTTTAAAACACTAAGAATTTCACGAGGTACTGTGTTGTCCGCCATGTCGCGCACAATTTCTTTCTCCTCTGGTGTTAACCTTGACGGGTACTCATGCCCATCAAAATATTCTGCTGTTTCATGGTTATGGATACCACATTCAACCCTTACACCCCACATGACACCCGCTGGAGGTATTGGTATACCTCGCAGCTCAAATGGGCACTCGCATTTTTTTGTCCCAGTATTCTTTTGCGAGGATTGCCCTTCAACTGCATTCCGTGCCGATCTATACTTTCCACTTCTTTCACAACTAAGAATGCACTTTGGCAGCTTGCCACCAATTAAACTAGCAGATTTCTTAATAACAATAACAATACCATTGTCTTTACCGACTGTTCGCACCCAAGCTACCATGTCGTCTCTACTTTGAAAAATCTATAAGCAAGAAAAAAAGAATATGTATAAGTGCAACATGATCCAATCTAATATGCATAATTTCTGTACTTTTAAATTAAATAACTAATATGCATAAGAACAACAGTAATAACTAACCTGGTGAGTTGTGAATTCGGGTGTATAGTCACGAAAATTATGGGAGACGCCCTCCCCACTAAGAACATCATTCTCAACGGACCAACTATCTGAAAATGACAAGTCGTAGTTATCCATAATCTTCTTCTATGTTTTACGAACGGTGTGGAAAAGGAGGGAGGAGCCGTGACAGAGGAAGGGAGAGAGAGATAGATGCTGGAAAGATAGTGATATTGGAGGGATAAGCAGGGAGATGGAGGTGATAGGAAGAAGATGTTGATTTTGGAAGGATAATGCTGGATATATAAGGATAGGGGTAATGGATGAATGGTTATAGTTAAAGATAAGGAGATAACAAAAAAATCTGAATGTGTGGTTGTAATTGAAGATAAAAAGAAAATCTAAATGAGTGGTTATAGTTGAAGATAAGAAGATAAAAAGAAATCTGAATAAGTGATTAGAAATAAATTAGATAAAAGATATAAATAAATACAAATTTAATAAATTCAATAACATAAAAGAATTATAATTTTTAATAGGTAAAAAAATAAGAGTAAAATTTCAATAACATAAAGAAATTTACTCACGTATATAATATTAAATAATTTAAAAATACATATAAAGAGTAAAAAAATAAGTGTTCCGATTTTTAATTCGTTTGAACCGGTGCGAAGATTTTATTTTTCTTATCATTTCATCCTAAATGGTCGTAATTAATTTTTGGCTCTAAAGCCTTTCAATGAGCATCCTAAGAGAGACCTGAAACTAAATAATAAGTCTTAGGGTACTTGTTGAAAGGCCTTCGAGCCAAAATTTCATTATGATCATTGAAGACAAAATGATAAAAAAAACAAGATCTTTGCATCGATTCAACCGGATTGAAAATTGGAACACTTAAATAATATTAAATAAATAAAATTGAAAAAAGATATAAAAGTTATTAAGTAAATAAAAAAAAAAATGCCGTGGGTGTTTGTTTGAATTATTGTCGGGGGGTGTGGGGAAGCATTTTGGTCTGGGGGGTGGGGTTGGGCGGGGGGGGCGGTGTCAGGGGGGGCGCGCAAAGAGATTTACAAAATTATTTACCCACTATCATCCAATCACCATATCTGGGGAGACTAGATCGGGAGAAACAATCGGCATTGGGAAACCAGCCAGGGAACCAAACAACAGAAACCTCACAATAAGAACCGAAGAAAAAAAGATAAAAACCTAACCTTCACTACACGAAAAAGTATATTCCGTGGCGAAATTTTGATTTTGTCACTAAATGAGTATATTTGGCAACTAAAAATAAATTCGTCAGTGTTTTGACAACTTTCTTGACTAATTTATTTTTGTCGCCGAAAACATAAAAAAAGCGATGAAAAAACAAAAAGTAGAAATCCCAAATCTGCATTAGAAATAACCATCAACGACACCCCATCAAGATCCGCCCATAGCCAAAGATCCAAAAATCTAAGAAGAACCTCAAAAACAAACACCAAGTCCGAAGGCTTAAAACTCCAAAGATAAGGATCCACCATTCTCCAAGTCAGCATATTCACCAACCTCCATATCATCAAATTCACCATCCTCCAAATCAGCATAATTACCATTCTCCCTTTCAGCAATTTCTTCAAGCTCCATTTCAACAATTTCCTTCAAGTTAAAAGGAATTTTGTGCAATTGTTTACATGTGTTAGACTTATCCCACATTGCTCATCTAAGCCACTCAAGCTTGGTTAATAAAATCTAGAGGTTACTCCACCTATTGTCAATTGGTTTTAGGTTGGAATCCTCCAAGAAATCTAACATGGTATCAGAGCTAGGTTTTGGGTGGCCTCATATCGTGTGGTCAAGTCTCCGTCGCCCGAGTTAACTCATCAATTCATACCTCCACGTGCATCCGGGCTGCACGTGAGGGGTCGCCCGAGTCAAATCTCTTATTTCTTCAATTCGTATCTCCACGTGCATCCAGGCTGCACGTGAGGGGGAGTGTTAGATTTATCCCACATCGCTCATCTAAGCCACCCAAACTTGGTTAATAAAGTCTAGAGGTTACTCCACATATTGCCAATTGGTTTTAGGTTGGAACCCTTCAAAAAATCTAACAACTTGTGATCTTAAACTAAGGATTGAGCTATTATCTTGCTATGAAGGATACTGATTCTCTGGAATTTCTGTGCTGGTATCTCTATTTCATCTGATGATGCTCTGACTTGTATTGGATCTAATTTGCTATGCTGTTTCTTCTCCTACCGCTAGATGCTTCGTCTCTGTTATGAAGTGGAGAAGCTATAAAGCTGGATGTTACTGCTGGTCTCGCATTTCTCTTAAGGTTGACTAACTGAGATGTGGGCATCATTTTTCTTAGGCTCATTCAATTTTTATTGAATGATGTCTCTTCTTCTTTCTTCTCTTTCTTTTATAGGCCTATTATTGTACTTCATCCTCTGTGGTCCGTAATTGGTCTCCTCTCGATGTACCCTTTGTTGAGTTCTAATAAAATTTTGTTGCCTATAAAAAAAAAACGAAGCGGCAATGTCTATTGCCTTACAAGCTCTCCCAAATAAGACACGGTTTCTATTTTGAATGTCAAGAACAATGGATGTCATTCTTCTAAATCTCGCACCACATCAAGTGAGGAAATTGTAAAAGACAACAACAACGGATTTCATTCTTCTAAATCTCCGCCACATCATTCAGCGTTTGACGTGGGTTACTCCATTGCTTATGATCGAGCCTATTTCTAGCCATGCATACAAGCAGGGACGGAACTATTGTTGGGCAAGGGGGGTCCCTTGACCCCACTGACCGGAAAATTTATGTGGAGAGTAATGCAATTTTGGGGGTATTTATGTAAACTTGCCCCCTAGAATATGTCCTCCAAACATTTTGCCCTTATACACCAACCAAATTACAAGTGTTGTCATTTTCACTTTCTCTTTTTCCAGCCACTTTTTCCTCCCTCTCTCTCTCTCTCACTTTCCCCTTTTCCTGGTTTTCCAGCCACTTTTTCCCTCTCTCTCTCCCGAAAAAATGCAGAATGAAGAACTCACAGTGAATCAATGATCAATATCGGTGAATCGTCCAATTCACTTAAAAAAAATTTGAATTCATTTTTAACTCTTTTTTTCTTTTTTGGTTGTTGGAAAATGGTTCAATCTATTTTTTTAAGGTCAATATTTCTCCTTGTGTAGTATTACAGGTAATAAGAAAGGTATATTTATTACGAGATTGAATAGAAAATGACAAAGAAAAAATGGAATACAACAACCATATATACCTTCTAAGGGTTTGTTCGGTGCTTGTAATTCATTTTCACAAAAAGGACCATAAGTCGGATTCATGAATCCTCATCTCTTGAAAATTGCAATAGAAATTAACAATTTACCTATTACTCCACATTATTATTAAATCGTCATTAGAAGAAGCTTTTTATTGATTTAGGTCTAAAAATTTTATTTATAGTATATATTTCTGTTAACCTAATTACTATAATAAACATATGTTTTCATGCATTATAGAAATCATGACCGGATCGAAGCGATTCACGATTGAAAAAATGACCATTCTGATTTTCAATTCAAGGTAATTAAATTAAGGCCCAAAAAATGAAGATAAAGATGGAAAATTATTTTATGTGGAAAAAAAAAACATTAGATGAGAATGATATGCATATTATATATATACACACACACACACCCTACCCTTCAGATGAGGACATCCTCACAATCCTAAAATACGGACGTTGGTTTTCGGCCGTTGGATGAGATCCAATGGCTGTGATTTTAAAAGCCATCTCGCGGGTACAAACAAGGCATGGGTCGGGTAAGGGAAAGCTCGCAGGTCAAGTTGTTCCGGTCAAGCAAATGCGGGTTATAATCTCTCCTTTCCTGGAGTCGTTCAAACGAAGAGAGAAGAGGAGACGACAGACGACGAAACAAAGAAGACGACACGACGAAACAAAGAAGAGGACGACACCACCGATGGGAAAAACTCCAGGTCTCTCTCTCTCTCTCTCTCTCTCTCTCTCTCTCTGTACTTCTCAATTTGTTCAAACCCAAAAAATTAGGTTTCATGTTTAACTTGTGACTTGGGGATTTTGTTTTAAAATAGGGTTAACACCAAAACGAAGAACAACAACAAGGACAACGAAGACACCCAAGCAAAAAATTAGGGTTTTATTGTGTTTTTTTCTTTGAATGGGACGAAAAAGGAAGACAAAAATTAGGATTTTTTTATTGAACGGGAAATTAGGTTTGTGGTTGTATGGATCTTCTTTTGATTCTGATTTGGGGAAATTAATTTTGCGTAAGCTCATTGAAATTTGATTTTGGGTGTATTGTTCATAAACTGAGTCTAAGCATATGGTTGGGACCTTTCCATTCAAAAATATCAAGAGTCTTTATTATCACCATAATTCCCTACATAATTTGTCCAGCTGGGTTTCAATTGCATGTGCCAGCTACTAGCAAATGTGTTTGGTGAGGAATTAACATGCTTCAATCATGCTTCAATTAATTTTTGTTTCATTTTTTATATTTTAATTGCTCTTTATTTGATATTATCTATATTCATGTTTCAGGATGATTTTGGAACTCGTGACAAGATGGAGATGAGTAATTTGTGTAGGAGAGAGAGAGAGAGACTTGTGCATGAGTGTATATAACTTGTGTAGCAGAAAGTCTACACACACATACACTTTGTGTACAGATTGTGCACAGATTTTATTGTGGGGCCCACCACGGGTCCCACACGAATCATCCGAGCCATTCATTAAATGTAAAACACTTTTTCAAGGGACCTCATAAAAAATAAGCTCAATCCGATACCTATAAGTGCTCGATCCAACCACATAACTTTTCATTAACCGGAAATCTGAATGAAAAGTTAGATGGTTGGATGAAGCACCTATAGGTATTGGATTGAGCCTATTTTTTACGGGGACCTTTGAAAAACTGTTTTACATTTAATGAACGGCTCGGATGATTTGTGTGAGACCCGTGATGGGCCCCACAAAAAAATCTGTGCACAATCTGTGCACAGACTGCTGTGTGTGTAGCACATTTGGAACCAGTACTGGATTTTTATTGGCAAACAACAGTGTACAAGGGTAAGTAATTCTAGTAGGATTTGAAATTATGCTTTTCACAACCAATGTAAGGAAGCTCTAGAGCTGTATGGCAGAATGGAGGCCTCGAATTCAAAAGGCACCCGGGAGTCATTTGCGAGATGGGGGATCTTTGAGTCGCAGGATGGGATTGGAGTATGACTCCAAGCAATTCAGTTTCTTGTTTGTAGCATTCACTTCCACCCGATTGGTAACGGCAGTAGTAGTCAAAGTGTGGAGAGGCGGTTAGATTTTGGTTATAAATAATAATGAATTTTTGGGGTTTGTCTAAAAGGCGTGGGCAAGCTTTCCTCTGCGCAACTTTTATCTATTTGTTTTGTTGATCAAGAAGTTTCTATTTCTCTCAAGTGAAAATGGTGATGAAAATGCTCAATGTCAAATAATATGCAAGTGAACCTAGCTTTGATGCTTTGTTCTTTTTTCTCCCTACTATGACAGCGTAGGGCATTTTCGGTTTTCCCTTTATGAACAATGATGCCAAACCCTGTAGAAGAATTAAATAGGCAGTGCCTGATTTGTAATAAACAATGATCATTATCATCTTCGCAAATAAATAAGATGTTGCAGTCATGTTGATGGAGCACAAACTGAAATTTCATGCAAAACGTCCCCATAAAATGACGTAGTGTGCTCCTGGAAGAAACTGCATATTCGCGAGGTAGATTTATGGCTGTAATCAGAAACCTAGACATCACCAACAAATCATTTTTCAACAAAACCATTCTGGGTATTTGGACAAAACGTAGACATTTACAACAATCAATAAACTTGAAACTAACACTTGAATGAACACTCTGAAAATTCAATTATCCAATACAAACCACTTCAAAAGGTCGACGGGACTGAAATTCCACCAAAAGAACACAAATGAACGTGTGTACACAAATTACATAAATCTGGTCCCATTGAATTTCTAGTGTTGCTCAACAATCACATACGCATAAATATACCAAGGTTGATTGCTTGAAGTACGGCAATAACAAATCCCAATAATGATTACAATCCGCAAGCACAAGACCTCTTCGGCCATCCAGATGTGGCACTTGAAGAAGCGGAAACCATGCCAAGCTTTAAGGATTGGTTTCTTTAAAGTAAGGATTGGATCTCATATTCTGAAAAACATAAGAATCAAAGTAAATAACCAGTCTGTATCCCCATATTTGTACATTTGTACATATCATATACTAGCATGCTACGTACAGGACCTTTTTGTCCTCTTCGTTCGCAAGGTCGCCAAGAGCAGGATGACTCAGAAATTATATAGAACAGGGATTGGTCATTTCAATCGGTGTCTAGAATAAAATCTAAAATAAAATAAAAAAATCACGACATGTAGGATTCAAAAATTAAACGGACAAAGATAGATCACTAACAGTAGTTAGCCAGCAGTCAGGAATGGACTTGATAATATCATTACGCTTCTCATAAATACACGTTACCATGCAATTAGCACAAAAAATGGTAAAGACAACAAACCAATGTATTACAAACAATCCTAACTCTCAAAACACCCAAATCTCCACCTTTATTGCCCCAAATTAAAATCAAAAGCAGATCCATACACCCGCAACCCTAATTTCGCGTTCAATAAAAAAATTCCTAATTTTCGTCTTCCTGTTCGTCCCATTCAAAGAAAAAAAACAATAAAACCCTAATTTTTCATTTGGGTGTCTTCGTCGTCCTTGTTCTTCTTCTTCGTTTTGGTGTTAACCCTAATTTCAAACAAAATCCCCAAGTCACAAGTTAAACATGAAACCCTAATTTTTTGGGTTTGAAACAAATTGAGAAGTACTGAGAGAGTGAAAGAGAGAGCGAGAGAGAGAGAGAGCGAGAGAGAGCGCGAGAGGGATATATACTTGGAGTATTTCCGATCGGTGGTGTCGTCCTCTTCTTCGTTTCGTCGTCTGTCGTCTCCTCTTCTCTCCGTTTGAACGACTCCAGGAAAGGAGAGATTTTAACCCGCATTTGCTTGACCCCGGAACAACTTGACCCGCGAGCTTTCCCTTACTCGACCCATGCCTTGTTTGTACCCGCGAGATGGCTTTTAAAATCACAGCCGTTGGATGAGATCCAACGGTCGAAAATCAACGTCCGCATTTTAGGATTGTGAGGACGTCCTCATCTGAAGGGCAGTGTACATATATATGTTCGAATTTCGATTATCCGAGCCGCTCAATGTGTTCAGAACGTAATTTTAAGAGTGTTCACAAGGAATTAGCAAAAACAATGACTGGGAAAGGCTTCATCCGAGCAGTTTTTATTTGAACCGTTCGATAAAAAATAAACAAAAACTGCTCGGATGAAGCCTTTCCGGTCATTTTTTTTTTTGCTGATTTCTCGCAAGTACCCTTAAAATCACGTTATGAACACATTGAGCCGCTTGGATCATCGAAATTCTATCGGGAAAAGAGAGGTAGTTATTTTATTAAGTTAAGGTAGTCCTTAGGAGAAGGGGACTATATATATATATATATATATATATATATATATATATATATATATATATGGTCAGTCTCAAATGAGGGAGTCCTTATTTTAGTTAAAATGCAGACCTCCTCATTTCTCCCATTTTCCGATCGAATTTCGATGATCCGAGCCGCTCAATGTATTCAAAACGTGATTTCAAGGGTACCCGCGAGAATTCGGCAAAAAAAATGACCAGAAAGGGCTTCATCCGAGCAGTTTTTGTTTGAACCGTTCGATAAAAAAAACAAAAACTGCTCGGATGAAGCCCTTCCCGGTCATTTTTTTTTGCTGATTTCTCACGGATACCATTAAAATCACGTTCTGAACACATAGAGCGGCTCGGATCATCGAAATTCAATCAGGAAAGGGAGGTCCGCATTTTATTAAAATGAGGTGGTTCTTACGGTAGACGGAGTGTGTGTGTGTGTATATATATATATATATATATATATATATATATATATATATATATATATATATATATATATATATATATATATATAGCTGACACATTCATGTGAAGAAAAGTTAAGAGTATATTACCTACTTTCTTTGCATCATATATAGATGAAGTTCTTTTTTGACTTATGATCCAGCGGGTTTGAACAATTTCACGAATATGAGAAACTTTTTGGGTTTTTGTTTGATATGGAGAAATTAAAATCTGCGAATGATGATTGCTTGAAGACCAGACCTATATATTGTGCGAACCTTGAAATTTTTGTAAGACATTGAGCTTTCTGATATTAATGGGAGAAAAACTCACTTAATTTCCAATTCGAAAGTCATGAAGGAAGTTTTACCTAAATAAACAAAAAAGCCAACGGAAGTACTAGTCAAATATTTGAAACTTAATGGGTAATAGTACATTTTTCAAATGAGTGTATTACTTGTCAAATGTTATATATTGACTATAGCAGTTACTCTAGTTATATATGGTTGCCTCTGGATGGAAAATAATATACCAATTTGAAGTACTTAAAGTTGAATAAATCTTATCTTCGATCAACAATATCGCAAGAAAAGTTGAATGGATTAAATATGTTATGTTATCTATTTAATTTGATAGGGTGGATAAGCTAGATTATGAGAGCTTACTACTTTTGTCACTAAAATTGCGAGAAGGTTGATATTTAAGTAATGGAATGATTATTTGATTTTTTATTATTATGGTTTACAATACCAGCTGAAGTATTTTAGCTTTGAATTTTTTTTATTTGTCTAATTTTTTCTTATAAACAGGCCACCTTTAAAAAGTTTGTGTCGGGCCCCTGAAAATTCAGAGTCGGCCTTTCATAACAGACATATAAAAAGAAGTGCACCATTGAGTTTCCGCTGTGGACTTTATGTACTTGTTTTTCCACTATTCAAGACAAGTCATTTCCTCTAACAAAATGGACCAAATGGCATTTTACGCGGAAACAATGAGTTTCTATTAACTTTTTTGCCTTCCCCCTAACGGCAAAAGACAACTTGTTTTCAAATAAGATTTTGTTAATTCATTTTATAAATGAAATAAAAAAGAAAAATTAACTTCAAAGGGCACAATTGCTTACACTGAAAACGTTATTGCAAATAATATAAAAGCATTTTTTTCCCAATTGGGGCTTTTGTTGACCTTTTTTTTTCAAATTTGAGAGTTCTCTGTTTTTTCTATGGGGTTTTTGACTCTCTCATTTGATCGATGTACTTCTTTTGACTGAGTATCTATCATTCACAAGCCCCACTAACTGAATAGTAAAATATAAGATTTGGAATGTCTAGCTATTTTTAAGAATATGTTTGAGGACCTCATACAAGAGGCTTGTTTGTCATTAATTAGGCCATAATTACTTGGTTAAGTAGAAATAAGAATGATCATTTTGTCTCTCAGCGAATCAAATAGTCTAGTGATATATTGTTTACTCCTAGCAGAGAGAGATGATTTATTAACTATAATAAAATCTAGAACTCTTAATACTTAAACCCTCACCACATATAAGCACTAACTAGCAGCAAATCTGTGCTATGCACAGGAGCCATAACACGCAAAATAATTAAGTTTTAATATACTTTCAACCATTGTTTTATTTCTTTTATTTAACAAAAAACTTGCAGGAAACCCGTACTATGCATGGAATTGTAACACGCAAAATAATTAAATTTTGATGTAAACATTCATAGTATAAAGTGGGAACTTATAGCAATTATTCTTTTTGCCTCTTTATTTTATAGAAATTCTTTTTTTCTTATTTAAGCTTTCTTATATAAAATTTTATTTATTTGGCTCTTGGCCTAACGGCTTGTGGAGATTCATTCGGTTCTTGGCCTAACGGCTTGTAGGGTGGCGGCAGCTTTCGGCTGTCTATCCGGGTGGCTGTCTCTTTGGCTGGCGGTGGAGTTGTCTTGGTCGTGGTGGCTGGCGGTGATGTTGGCTGGTGACAGAAGTTGTAGTCAGTAGTTAGGGTTTTGAGCTTTAATGGCTTGGGCTTGTCCCATTATTTGGGTTTTTAGGCCCTTTTGGTGTTTGGTCTTAATTTCTTTATCTGGGCTTTTAAGCCATCAGGTGTGGACTTTGTCCCAAAGGGCTTCCCGTGTTTGGTTTCCTGCCAAATTTGGGGATTGGGTCTCGGATAGGCA
Source organism: Rhododendron vialii (assembly GCF_030253575.1). Classification (NCBI taxonomy): domain Eukaryota; kingdom Viridiplantae; phylum Streptophyta; class Magnoliopsida; order Ericales; family Ericaceae; genus Rhododendron; species Rhododendron vialii. The sequence continues at coordinate 23,224,487 of NC_080559.1, forward strand.
TAGGATTAATCTTAGTGTTGTAGATCGTTTGGGTCTCGAGTTAGGGTTTTGATGTCATTATTCCTTACTCTTATTAATCTTTATAATATTTTCAGAGATTAATGAAATTTTTTTTCCTTTCAAAAAAAATAAAATTTTATTTATTTTTTCACCTATACGAAGGGAACTTTTGTAAATATCTAATATTTTCATGTGACTATGTGAGTTTTTTTTCCAATTAGTTAGACATTACAATAGAGAAAAAAATCTCTAGTTTCTTTTTTTCATGCAAACCTTGCCACAACTTTTTTTTTTAAACGGCAACATTAATTGCCACGACATTTTTTTGATCGGCAACCTTGCCACAACTATCAAATCATTTTGATAGCTAGTTCCTTGATTCTTCCTTGATGTGAAGGTATATTCACCAAGTCAATTGGCAAAGGACATTTAAAAGTGGAATTGATAAGGAAAAAAGAAAACAAATGCAAATATACAATTATATGTTATTCTATAACTGGGATAGGAGTTATGAAATACTTTTGAAATCACCGTTTGTAGACGACGACCATATATGAATGCTTATAATTTCTAGAAGGATGAGTTGGGATATTAGAAACCTACTAACATCTCTGTTCGTGCCATTAAAGTTTCGCTCGAATGCCTCATTCTCCGATACTCTTCCTGCACAATATTTAATCAGCGTTAATTAAGTGTTGAATTTATAACAACATAAACATCTATGAATATATGCTTGATGCAAAACTGAATAAAAAGAAGATGAAAGAGACAAATTTATACAGAATTGCACAGAAAATGACATTAGTTGGGGGCCAGGGCTATAGATAGCCCCTGAAACCACCCCCTACTAATCCCGTTGATGTATATCGCTTGAGAACAAAAGCTTTTTCTTCTCTTTTTTAAAACTCTATAGAAATGAGGTAGGAGTATTTATTATGTAAGCTCGATTTTTTGAAAAAGATTTGAAATGATTCCTATTGTCTGAACAATACAGTTATAAATTGTAAAAGGAAGCATTTATGGTTATGTCTACGTTTAGGTGGGAATTTATAAAAAAAATGACATAAGAAAGCTTGGATTTCAATTTCAGAATTCGAAAATGGAAGCAACGTACATCTGTTTTTTGTATCAGCGTGGAAGTTTCATCGTTAATTGGAGTATACGCTATAGATGGAGAAATTTTTCAATGCGATGGGTACCACGTGATGTCCGCTCGGCGCATTCGGACTGTCCATTTCTGTTTCGGAGTCTCGGACGGCTCTGATTTGGAGAAAAAAAAATGAGAGAGAAAGAGGAGAGAGAGTGGTAGATGAGAGGAGAGGAGAAAGAGGGTTTTAATTTGGGTCATCCAACATACTTTTGAACGATTCGGATGGACTGCTTAGGCACGACGTGGGCCGTCCAATAAAGGTATTTTATAGAAGCTTTTTTGGGCTAATATTTTTTGTTTGTTTGTTTGTGTCTATCGATGTGAATTTAAAATTTTTTCGACATTCATGCATTTTCTCACGTAAAGAGTAATGTAGTACTACCAAATACTAGTATAAATGAAACAAGTTTAAACAAAATGCATGAAGGTCGAAATTTTTGAAGTGCGTAATGCCTTGTTTGCATTGATTTTTAAATTTTATTTTGAAAAATAGTAGGAGTAATAAGTAAAGAGGGATAGAGAAAAGTGTTGAGAGTATGAAGAATCTAAGGGAAATTTTTTTTAAAATTCTTTTGAGTTGTAAAACACACAAAGAATAAATTACTGTGTATTTTTTTCCTATCTCCAAAATGAGGGAATCGAATTGTTTAGAGAAAAGAAAAGCTCCTTTTGGATAAAAATCCAGAAGGACTAGACAACCTTTGTTTTTTTTGAGTAAATTGCTGAACCCCACCCCCCCCCGGACACACACACACACACCCCCCCCGGTCCCACCTCCCATTTCCCATTTCCCATTCTACCCTCTCTCTCTCTCTCTCTCTCCCTTTCTTTTCTTTCTCGTTTGTTTCTTCTTTTTTTTTTTCCTTTTCTTTTCAATTTCGTTTTTTTTTTCATTTTATTTTCAGTTTCGTTTTTTTTTTTCATTTTTTTTCCTTTTCTTTCTTTTCAGTTTGAAATTTTTTTCTCTTTAATAATAGGTTCAAGTCTAATTTTAGGCTTTGTAAAGTAATTGAGAGAAAAAAAAGTGTTTCAATTGATCATGTTTATCGGACTGTTTTATTTTTATTTTTTTATCCTTTATAGATTAAAAAATATAGTTACAAAAATAAGTGTTTTAATTTTCAATTCGTTTGAACCAGTGCAAAGATGTTATTTTTCTGATCATTTTATCTTAAATGGTTGTAATAAATTTTTGACTTCAAGACCTTTCAATGGACACCCTAAGAGAGTCTTGAAACTAAATAATGAGTCTTAGGGTATTTGTTGAAAGGCCTTAAACCAAAAAATTCATTATGACCATTTAAAATAAAATAATACAAAAAAAACGATCTTTGCTCTGATTTAACTGAATTGAAAATTAAAGCACTTAATTCTTGAATTATATTTTTAAATATACAAAGGGTGTATTTATAGAAATTAAATAATTAAAAGTAATTAAAAAAAATTAAATTAAAAAGTAGGGGGGCCCGAGGGCTCTGCTGTTCCCATTGGCACAGTAGCCCCTACGAAACCCCTAAAACGTTTCCGTTTTAGTTTTAAAAAAAATAGAAACCAGCCATTTGCAATCCTATGGAATAGAAACATGATTTGAAACAATATACTACTGAATCAGTTAAGAGGATCTATGCTAAATAATGGTTAATAAATTTATTAAATTGTACTATAGTTAAAAAAAAGTAATCCTAAATATAACATTTGTATTCTGGATTAGTACGTCGTTTGCAAAATACATTTCGTAATTAGTTCCCGAACACTAATTGTAATCTTAATGAATTTTTTGCTTCAAGGCCTTTCAACGAGCACCCTAAGACTCATTATTTAGTTTCAGGACTCTCTTAAGGTTAGGGTGTTCATTGAAAGGCCTAGGAGCCAAAAATTTATTACGACCATTTAGGATGAAATGATCAGAAAAATAATATCTTTACACTAGTTCAAACGGATTGAAAATTGAAACACTTATTTTCGTAACTATATTTTTTAATCTATAAAGGACAAAAAAAGAAAAATAAAACAGTCGTATAAACATGATCAATTGAAACACTTTTTTTTTCTCAATTACTTTACAAAGCCTAGAATTAGATTTGAATCTATTATTAAAGAGAAAAAAAATTCAAACTAGAAAGAAATAAAATGAAATAAAATGAAAAAAAAAATCAAACTGGAAAGAAAAGGAAAAAAAAAGAAAGAAAGAAGGAAGCTGGAAAGAAAGAAAGAAAAGAAAGATAGAGAGAGAGAGGGGGGGGGGGGGGGGGGTTAATTCCGGGAATTGAGGTGGGGCCGGGGGTGTGTGTCAGGGGGGTAGCAGCTCTCTTTTTTGAAAAGAACAACAGTATAAAGTTGGAATCTCACATGGGTGGCAAAGAAAAGTCCAGTGATGGGGTCCACAACCGACAGTATCAATGAACGACTTCTCTGCAACTGCAATTATCTCGTCCTGTCCATTCATTTCAACAAAATCAATAGTAATTTATATTCTTAGACCGTTGATTTTGTTACTATTTTTTTTTTTAACGTCTATTCGATGTAAATGTATTTTTGATGCAAAAATATATTTGTAAGAGAATAGCATTAATAAAAAAAAGGAGTAGCAAAATCATTTTCCTATTCTTACTGTTCCCAATTGTTGGTCCTACATGAAATTTTTTAAAAAATTAAGTACTTTTGTGTATAATTTTTCAAGATTTTTTACTGAATTGAAGAATTAATTGAGATATCTAATTTGGTATCAAAAAATTTAAAAAATTATGCACAAAATTACTTTATTTTTTGATTCAAAAATTACACATCTTTTTAAATAAGATCAATAATTTGGGACGAAAGGAGTACTTTAAAGAGACTATTTGCAGAAAGAATAGTCAACAAAATCTAACCATTAAAATGGCTGTTGAATTACTGAGATTTCATTTCACTGCTCTCTACGGTTCAAACACAAACCGCAGAAAAGCCATCAATAACCAAATGCAAAATCTACATCGAACGGTAGAAAAGAAAGGAAAATCCCGCGTCTCACGCATAAACCAACTCCCCCACCGGGTGACGGAAAAGGAAACGGAATTTGAATGTTTACGTGGCACTTGGACGGAAATAGTAGTTAACGAATGATGACGAGGCGAGTGGCGTCACTGGACCAAATGATGAGACCCCTGACGTCGTCGTTTTACCCACAAACTCAAAGAACAAAACTCAAAGCCACCACACAACCATTCATCCTTCCCCCACCCCCATACCGCCGTCGCGCCCCGCCGTGGCTCGGATCGGCCCGGCGAGTTTCACACGGTCTACTCGTACATACATACAAACATAAAGCTATTATATTGATATATATACACACACACACATATAGATCTAATCATAGGTGTAAAGACATAAGGGGCGGTGATGAGAGGGAGCTTGCTGGGGCGTCGGACGGCGACGAGACTGCGGCAGGTGGCGATCTCTGCCGTTGGATCTGCCAAGATCAAGTTGTTGCTGTGTTGCTGCGTGTTGTTCGCTTTTTTTGCCACCCGTACGGCGCCGTTTATGGGATGGACGGATCACGCTGCTTCTCTTAATTCGTTCTCTGGTTCGAGGTGCGTTGTTTTCCGTGTAATCATATATAAATAATTGTTTACTTTGTTAATCTGTATATTACTGTAGTTTTAACACTTGTGTTAATGGGGATATGGGTTCTTCAATGGTGGAAATAAGACATCACTAAGGTGTTATCGACTCATTTGTGGTCAGTCTACTTGGAGCTTTCCTCCGGCTTTAATTAGGCTCCCCTAAGTACGTAGTGGGATTGGGCTCCCATGATTCGTCGAGGTACGCCTAGGCTGGCCCAGACACCTAAGTTATCCAAAAAAAAATGGTGGAAATAAGGGTTTTTAAATGAATAAATAGCAGCTTGAGTTCTTTTCCTTATAATAATGATAAGGCAGATTTTTGTAGTTGTTTCCTTATTTGGCATATTTCTGGCATATAGCGTAGTGGCACAAGGTTCTGCATTGGAAATGCTTTTTAGGGTGATGCAAAGAACTTGGGACCAATTGATTCAATTTTGTTTTCTACTTAAAAATTAGAAAGGGGTAGTTTGAAATCAACTTAACTTTGTAATCATGCTGATTGAGGTTTAATTCGCGCAAATGACATGCGGGAAGGGGAGAATTTGATTGCGGAGATTCTAGAAGGGTTTATATTCGCTAATGCATGATAGGATCTGTGGAAAGGGCTTATGAATGGGAAGTTTCCAGTTTGTGAGTTTTGGTTTCATAGTTGTTTATTTGTTTTTTAATTCATTTCTTTAATTGTTTGAAAGACGGGTGTAAAAGATCGACCCATGTAGATTTATCACACGTTGCTATGGTAGAAGTGAACCTTCAAGTAGCTACATAAGGGATTTGGAGACCCAACAGTCATCTCGGAGTCGTTTTGTTTCCTTAAACCAGATGATTGGGAGTACTAACAACTTTGTTGATAGCCCCAACGCTGATGTAGGTTGAAAATTGAGGTTAGAAATAGAACTTGGTTGAGTTTGGAGTCGGCTCCTGATATTGGAAACTTTTTTGGGAGCCACCAATTGGGCAGATGTAAAATTCTAGTTCAAATGCAAGTTGTGGATGCTAGTATTGAAGGGAGTACTAAATTCGCATTCGGTATTTTTATTATTTGGGCATTTACTCTTTTGGCACACCTCTTCATCGCCCTGTTACTGTTTTGTCATGGTCTCCCCACCCCATTACCAACACCACCGCCCTCACAACAAATGGATCTAAATATGTGTTTGGAGAGGGCTATTAGAATTATGGGTGTTAGGTGTAAACCACTGGTATTTAGAGAGTAAAAATAATTTTCATGTTGATCATATAAAAGACGATTTCTTGCCATCGTTTGCTGTTTCTATTCTTCCTTTTGCAAAAAGACGTGCTCTTTCTTATTCCAGATTATATTACAGGAGGGGATATGCTCTTTTGATAAACACGTGGAAGAGAAATGATCTATTGAAGCAATCAATTTCTCACTATACATCATGTCGTGGGCTTGATTCAATACGCATTGTGTGGAGTGAACCGAATCCTCCATCAGATAACCTTGTTAAATTTTTAACCCAAGTTGTTCAGTCAAATTCTAGAGATGGCCGACAGATTGAGTTGAAATTTGACATCCATGAAGAAGACAGTCTGAACAACAGGTTCAAAGAACTTAAGGATTTGAAGACAGATGCTGTCTTGTCCATCGATGATGACATCATATTCCCTTGCTCTACAGTGGAATTTGCTTTCAGTGTTTGGCGAACTGCACCAAATGCAATGGTGGGATGGGTACCGCGTATGCATTGGATTGAAAAACTGGTATGTGTTTGTTTTATGTCCTTTTCTTCTTACTTGGCCTCCTCATTCTCTGTTTTTTACCTTTTTCCGTGACAATTCATCACCCTGTTACTAAACAAACTCCTGCAACAATATATGTTTGTTCTCCATTTCTGAAATTGATCATCAATTTTTAAAGCTCTCTACGTCAAATACTCTGGCATTGGACAGTTTTAGCAGAAATTGCATTTCTGAGTCTGATTTGGCTGTGATGATTAGAGCTGCCTTGGTGGACTCTCATGCAGTGCCTGCTGCTTTTTCTCCTTTCAATTATACAGTTTGTAGGAGTAGTGAATTCACATGCTCTTATGCCATTGTGTGATTGTTCAAAATCATGCTAACTAAAAGACTAGGATTTCTTTCGGAGATTCTTCCACTCACGTGTCTGAAATGGTTACAAGTTGCCAACGTCTATGCTTGTCCTGTCAAATTATCAGGTCGTTTATAATAACGAACCAAATCAATGACACAATTAGGGCAGGCTGAGAATCAATGATAACAGAGAAAAGTGTAATTGTTGTTTTGTTTTGTTTTGTTTTTGCTATTTGAAGTATAAATGGATTGGACTTCCCGGGCAAATGCCTCTTATTTGGTATTTGTCAGTTTCTGTTAATACTTTAGGTTACACTTTGATGCACAAGTGATGAATTTGGTACAACAAGCCTGATATTCAAGGGTTGTGAGCTATGCAACGATAGGGATGGTGGTGGAAGCTTTTTTGATTTGTTTTAGCAACTTAACCAATTTTGTCAAGTGTACAATGCTATAGCCTTCGTGGAGGAGATGGTTTTTAACTAATATTCGTTTTGTGATTAACTGTTGAAAAATTACGTGCTCTGCAAGCATAAAGAAGAAATGTAAAAGACGTGATGTGTTTAATCTCTGCTTTTGTATCATTACATATCTTCTTAGCTTTTGAACATGTTGTATAATGCTACAGTACTCAGTATCCTCGCTGTTCTTCATTCACTCCATCCTCGCTGTTATTTCTTGAACATATTGGCATTGTACTGAACCCATATAGTTGCAAACTGTTTTTCGATGAATTTTGGCATCGGATACATCAACCTCGATATGATTTTTTTTGGTTAGACACTTCTATCAACCTGTAATATGACCTGGTAGCCCATTTTACATCCAAATGAATTCACTTCTGGCACTTTGGCAAAAATAATCATAGAGAACATGGTATAGAGCTTGACTTTAGAAGGTCCCAAAACAACTTAGTGCTCCGGTTGAAATTGACTTGTCTCAAGCTTAAATGGAATATGTGGTTTGGTGTAAATTTGATACATATTCTACCATTGTCTCTGCACATCCTTCAAATTACACATTTGTTGACTAAATTTCTTAAGGGGTTACAAACCTTGGTGTTGTATGAGTAAGCTAGCTAGAGCAAAACAGTTGATGCTGTATTTACGGTCAGTAATCATGGAATACCATTATGCAGTTGTATATGCTTGTAATAGGCGTACCCTTACAATCAGACAGCCACAGACCAAGGTGGCAAAAATTAATTTGTCGAACTTGCATTATAAACCAGGATACTTTCATGCAGAATGGCAATGCTGGTCGTTATATATATGGAGGATGGTGGTCTGTTTGGTGGACGGGTACATTCAGCATGGTACTCTCCAAGGCTGCATTCTTCCACAAAAAGTATCTCAGTCTGTACACGAATGAGATGCCAGCATCCATTAGAGAATATGTTGCCAAGAATAGGTTCTTCTTCTTGAGACATTCCTCTTTAAACATGTTCTCGTTGTTGGTCTCCTTATCATTTCTATTTTTTTGTACCTAGCTGTATTTTCTATTGACTGTGAAGTAAATCCACCAGGAACTGTGAAGATATTGCCATGTCTTTCCTTGTTGCAAACGCCACTGGTGCTCCCCCAATCTGGGTGAAAGGTAATGATATGTCCTAAGCATCAAATTCTTTTTGCCGATTTGATTTTTTTGGTTCATATTCTCCTTCCTTTGTCCTTGCTGTTGTATGGCATGCATGATGTGAAATTAATTTTAAGTTGTTACTGGTGATCAGTTAAAGATGCAAACTGCAAAAAATGGAACCAAAATCTTTAGTTCAGCCTCTAGGTTTTCAGATAACTTTCCCTCATTTGATTGCGTATGATTTGTCCTTTAGAATCTCATGAAAGCAGCACCCAATCCTACACTGTTTACAGTGAAGGATGGGCTTCGCTTTGCTAAAGTTGTAGAAGTTCAATTCCTTCCATATTGTTGGGGTCTTGCATAGTACACAGCTTTTTGTTCTAGTTCATTTCCCCATTTTTTGAACATGTTCCCTTTGTTAGTCTATTGATCAGACATCTATTGACCTTCTTTCATGTATGGGGAACATTGGATGAAAAGTCTATGGTGATTGAGTACTTAAGTGTCATCTTCTTTGTTTTCAACTATATATACAAAAGCGCTCGTATCACGTATACCACCAATGAACCTCTTCAACACAAACGCTCATCTGAATGCTTTTCATGAATTCTTAGTTCTTACGATTCTGTTTTTGTTTCTACAATTTTTTAATGGCAGACGCCATACGAAGGCAGCTTTGAAATTGCTGTTAGATCGGACGAAAAATGAGTTTTCTCCAATTGTTAATCAAGAAGACTACAGCCTCTGATGAGTAGTGCTTCTGCTGGATAGCTTCATAAATTTTGAACCCTTGAAGTTGGAATAAAATGACCTGAGAGAGAGGTAGAATTGCTCCTCAAGACCTTGTTAGAGACTAAAGACATACACAAACTATTTGCCTTTAAAATTGCTGATCCTTTTTCGGAATTTGCTAAAGCACAGAATTAGGAGTGCGGGGATGGATGTTTGGCTTAGGGTACTCTGGTTAGAGTACTCGTATCTCTTTGGTGTTAAATTCCTTTTTTGAGACCCTAAACTGAAAGTTTGAAATAAAATCACCAAGCCTTTGTTCTCTTCAGTGTTACAAGGTGGTTCAATAGAGTTGAGCCAACAAAAAAAAAAAAAGGGTGGTTCAACAGCCAGTCATATTTAACCTTTTCAGTATTTATGTATCTGTCCGTTTGATGATTCCTTGAGTAAGCTGTAACCATATTCACAAGTTTTTGGTAGTAAGACAAATGTGGTTATGATATTTATGTACCCGGTTGTGTTTCCTTTTTTGGTGCTCTGAATCAAATACGTTTCTTCTGGAAAACATAATTGTGAGCAGTAAGACAAGCGTGGTGTTGCATCAACATCTAACTGTTTTGGCCAATCAAATAACACAACAGGAAATTATTATTGCATGTACTTTCTGCAAGTTGATTTTCTCTCTCTTTCTTCTTTATTCTTGGTTTCATTATTCATGCTACAGTGTGGAGCATGCTTCCACACAAGACTGTCACTGAATATTCGTGATTATTTACGCATAGGTTTTGATCTTGTAATACCCTGCATAGATATCACTAAAAGTTTATGTGCTAATGCAGGTAAAATATTTGAGATTGGTTCAACTGGAATTAGTAGCTTGGGAGGACATATTGAAAGAAGGTCCGAATGTGTGAATATGTTTGTGGCCGAATATGGACGAATGCCTTTGGTGTCAACTTCCTTGAAAGCAGTGGATAGCCGCAACATCTGGTTTTGGTGACTCCGAGATATCTCATACTTTTCTAATTTTCCACTCGTTTGGAATTTTCCACTCATTTAGTTTGATTAGTTAACTGATTGTAATTTGTTCCCAACTTCTGTAAATAGGTTACCACGTAACTTGTATTCTTTTTGAGCAGGACCGGTGTTAGTGGTATAGCTTGGATTAGTTCCTGTATCCTTACCACGTAGGTTGTACAGTAATATTTATGGTGATCTTCTTATTCAATGCCGTTGCAGTTGGTCTTACGGATCCTTGGAGTGTTTGCTTTCACGTTGGAATTTGGCCTTTAATATGTTGGGCAGGGGTTTATTATGTGCCCTTTTAGCAACAGTTAACATGTTTTTGTTCCTATCTGGCACCTTTTTTTTTTTGTGTTTTTTTTGACGAACAACCCTTATGGTTTATGCTTACGCACTACACCTGGATTTCTGTTACTACTACTCCTATTTTATTGTACTTGAAATCTTGAATTGCCATGCCAACAGGGCTCTATATTTTAAAACTGAGTTTATCTGTCTTAAAACTTTTAGAGGAAAATCTATAATCTGTTGATGGAACTTAATTCTAGTTGAAGTTTGAAAGCAATTTGGAGGCCATTTAGTTGCAATGCTTTGAATGGAGAGGAGCGACAACAAGAAAATAGCTAAAAAACCAAACACCTTGAAGTCTTGAGGAGGCGTGTCCCCATTTCTTAATCCAAATTTGCATATATCCTCTGTTTTTAGGCTTGAGGTGGCCAATCCATAGATACACCCGAGTCTGGTTCATCTACCTTTGTCCGTGCAATATAGTTTATTTTGGAGTACAAAAGGTTAGGTCTGTAGAGTCCGTACACAATACCCTTCTGAGGTACTCATTAATGGGTACTAACTGTAACTGGATGTAATTTTTCAGAAACCAAGCAATTAATGCTGTCAACTAATTTTCCTTATGAATAAAATGGAATTTGGCCTTTCAAATAGATCATGAATCTTTGTGTGTATCTTATTAGGTTGTAGATTTTAGGTTTCTAAGATACGTTTTTAATCCCAGTCAAACTGATCTTATATAGTTGTTGAAATACATTGTAAAAATCTCAAGACTTCAGCTCATGTGGTGTCTTTGCTGCATAAGAAAGACAGACAATTGTTTCTTTAAATTTTCACCTTTTAATAGAGCCGAGTCATTGAATACTCCTATATCTAGGGCTGCAAACGAGCCGAGCCGAGCCGAGCTTTACGGTGTTCAAGTTTGTTTATTAAGTTTTTAACAAACACGAACTCGAGCTCGAGCTCAGTGAAAACTTAACGAGTCGAGCTCGAGTCTAGTAGGCCTTAGCTTGACTCGAGCTCGAGCTTGTTCACGAGCCTTAACGAACCAACGAAAAATGTATATATATCTTCGCATAGGCCTAATACAACCAAAAATATTTTGATTGTGAAGGTACATATCTTTTATTTTCCTATGGAGCAGGGATGTACTAGTGTGCGTGTGCTCTCGCTTCCCTTAGTTGACTAAAAAGTAAAAACGGAAAAAAACAAATTATGAAAATAACAATAAAAAACTTAAACTTAAGTATATATACTCTGGCTCGCGAGCCGACTCGAGCCGAGCTTATCTTAGCTCGAGCTCAGCTTATTTACAAAACGAGCTGAAAAACTAGGCTCGAGTTCGTTTGTTTAACTTCCGAGCTGAGCTTGAACGAATCATTAACGAGCCGAGCCACGAGCCGCTATAGGTTCATTTGCGGCCCTACTATATCTTTTCCTACTAAACGTCCTATCAAAGTAGTATCAACGACTACGAGCGGAAAGATATTCGGAATTAATTTGTCAAAGCAAGGAAATGCACGAATGTTCAGATCACCGTTAGTTTTCTGGAAGCATTTTGAATGTAGGCCCCGTTTCAGAACACCTTTTTAAAAAATAAGTACTTATTTCATATTTTCAAACTCAAAAATAATGTAAATGAAAAATAATTTTTCAATTTTTTTTGCACCGTATTAAAGATTTCAATGAGATCTATCAAACAAGATCCATACTGATTGAAAAATTATTTACGTAAGCACATGATTTTTGAGTTTGAAATTACCTTCTTAAAAAATAATTACTTATTCTCCTTTCCGGAACGGAGCCGTAATGGAACTGCTACTACAGCACTTGCATGCACAAATACATCCGGGCTTGTTCAATGTTTTTCTCCAGATCGCTAGAACTTTTACGGGGGTGATGTACAAAGCCACTTGGTTTTTTATTTATTTATTTATTTATTTTTTTTCAAGTTTTTGCACCAAACTTTTGTAGTTTTTTTGGACTTTTTCTTCAATTTAAAAAAAAGGGTTTCGGTCATAAATTTTTATTTTTTTGATTCTTCTAGTTAAGACGAAACAATAATTCACAAGAGTTAGACACAAAATTAACAAACGCAATTTTTTTTTTGAATAAAGGCAACAAAAAACCAAGTTGGTTTTTTTTTTTTTTTTTATGGACTTACCTTAGTTACTGAAGAAAGGGTAGGGTGGTCTTTTTACTTTTTCCGTAACCAAAGTTAGGAGTTGCACTTTACTCCAAAACCACGTGTGGGTGATGTGGTCATTAATGAACTTCAGAGGGGTCATTTGCCAAAAGGGCAAATCTTAATGACGTAATCCGTACTTTTTATTCTAGATTTAACAAAGGGTAGTGATAATACCAAAACTGTTTTTGTTGGTGTCAAAACTCTAATGCATAAAAGTCTTCAAATGCTGTTCACTTTCACTTATTTTACTAGAATGTCATTCAATATAGACCATTAAGCCATCCACAGTAGTATAATCAAAAATTGACACATCAACTTTTGATTATTCATTTAAAAGGTTGCTAAGCTTAACAATGTAGAGCTTTACAATGGTCACTTCTAGTCCATAACTAAAATAAAGGTTCACTACAATTTCACTATCTCTCATCCTCTGTTTCCTGCCATTCACTTCCCTCCATTTACGAGGGTTTTTTTTTGGCAAAAATATATCGATTCCCTCTCTTAATTTTGGGAAAAAATCGGTGACTTTCTTCCCTTCTATTATGAATTTTTTTGGGGAAAAAAAATAGAAACGGAAAAGAAGAGTGAAATATCTTAATTCGGCGATGATGGATTGAATTGTAGATGATTAAGAGATATTAGCTTTATTTTTTAAGGGAAAGAAAGAAAAATAATTTGTAGGTGAAGTGACGAAGATATAGAATAGGCGAAGAAGAGAAGAAAAAAATATCAATTGAAACACGCATGTATACAAAATTTGGAGGGAACTAGTTAACTTATGTGATGTGGAGTCCACAAATTTTGATTATTGAAAAATGTTGCTAGTTTTGGTTATCTAAAGCCTAAAATTTGATTATTTCTAGGGATATTACTAAGTTTGATGATTATACCATTGTGAGCCATCTTTTGCACCAACATTATTAATTTTAAAAACAATTGATTTTTTATTATACCACTATAGATGACCTTAGATTGAGAAAAAAAGAACTGACCGTTAGATTTGAATGTTTGTCAACTCATTTTGATTAGGCTATGGTGAAGCTAAGAATTGCTAACTTTAGACATTCACTAATAAATGGATAATGAAAAGGTGATTTCACAACATTTTGATTAGTTCGTTTTGGATGCATTTAGCATTTGTGCTTCTTGAACACCCCTAAATTGCAGTGCCCTAAAGTGCAAATGATTTTGGGAGGGTGTGGAAAGAACAAGACGGTGTGTGTACTTAGAAGCTCCCAAAAAAATTTATCGGGAGGACTGCTTTAGCCTCTATCTGCGTCCAACAATAGAGGGCGAAATAGGGACGCAATTGTTGAATCAAATCCACCTAAAACCCTAGCCCGTCGTCTCACGGATTCGTCACCATCATCGCTCCAATCACAAAAACCTTCCGATACTTAGAAATTGGAATAGTGCACCGGGATATCACAGATCAATATCTCCGCTTTGAAGCAAATCTAACCATGCCTCCGAAGCAAGCAAAAACCGATTTAGCTAAGAAGCAGAAAGTTGTAGAAGACAAGACCTTCGGGCTTAAGAACAAGAACAAGAGCAAAAATGTCCAGAAATACGTTCAGAGTCTCCAACAGTCCGTCCAACCCAAGCCCGACCCGTCTAAAGCTGCCGCCAAGGTATGTGGCTATCGCAATTTTTTAACTTCTGGGTTTTTAGATGTTGTAATTTGATTGCTGAGTTTTGCGGAAATTTGTAATTTGACTGATGGGTTTTGTAGATATTGACATATTGTAAATTGATTGCTGGGTTTTGTGAAAAATTGAAATTCGATTCGTCGTGGGAAATTGCAGAAGAAGAAGGATGAAGAGCAGGCTAGATTGAAGGAGTTGAATGACATTTTTAAGATTGCTGTTGTTCAACCCAAAGTGCCAGTCGGTATGTTGTTTTATTTGATCATGTTTAATGATTAATTGGAATCTTTATATTAGATGCTTGTAGCCAACCTGAATGAGTTACTTAAGTTTATTGGAGAATAACGTTGAAGGGATGGAATTGAACTGTTACGTATCGATGATATATGATGACTAGTTTGTCTGCAATCAAGCTCACATGTCACGGTTTACTATCCAAATACCATGTCTAGTCGCATGATGCATACATCTGTGCAAGTATTTGGAAGTCGTGAGAAAAAGAATACAGGCTCTCATCTCCGCTCCCCAATCCAAGTTGTATCGCCTTTTATTTTTTTCACCAAAGAAAAAGGAAAATAGGTTGCTTATATGTGCTATACAATTTATCTTTACCCATGCAGCATAGACTATAGAGCATAGACTCTCTCGCTATGATGTGTCTCTTGTATGCACCCATAGATTTGTGATTCATGTCTTTCAACATAATTATTGTAGCTCTTTTCATGCGTATTGGTTGGTTCGGTTGTAACGTAAGTTGAGGTTTTGGTTAGGTGTTGATCCCAAGTCTATTGTATGCGAGTTTTTCAAGGTGGGGCAGTGTGCGAAGGGTTTTAAATGCAAGTTCTCGCACGATTTGAATGTGCAGAGGAAGGGTGAGAAGATTGACATTTACAGCGACAAACGTGACGAAGGTAACTAAGTAAATTTGTTGATTTATTCTTTGTTTTGTTTGTAGTTTTTTGGTTGGTGTTGATATTTTCTCATAGTCTAATTTTGCAATGGTTTCTTGTTGTCTTTGTACTCCTAAGACACCATGGAGGATTGGGATCAAGAGACACTGGAGAAGGTTGTGGAGTCTAAGAGGACAGAGTATAACCAGAACAAACCAACAGAGATAGTATGCTTTCTTATCCCATGGTCACTCTCTGTTTTGCAATTCGCAATCCAGGTGTATCTCTAGGTCATGACCTATCTGGTGTGCATAGCATAGCTAGAACAAGCATATTAAAGAAACCACATATCTTGCAGAACAAATTTTAGAAAATGGGTAAATAATAGCATTGTCTAGTTAATAGCATTGGACAAATTAATTGACCTAGCCCTGTGTTGGTTGGCCTGTCACCAAATGTTGTGTTTAAGTTTAGAGGTCAGCAAGGAAAGGTTAGAGGCTGTTTTTGGCTTAATTTAAAGTTTCTGCCTTTCTGGATCAAGTTTTTGGGAAGCAGGGGAAATTCATTAAGTTGTAAGGCTAAAATAGTTTGGTAAAGTTAGACTAAGGTTATTGTCTAGGATGAAATCCAACGGTTTGGGTTTCGCCGTTGCAGAAACATATGATAGGTGTAATGGCTGGTACATGAATACTTGCCAAAAAAGAGGCTGTTTTGAAGCTAATCCCCAAAATTAACACATTTTAATGCATCATTGATCCATACATATTTTAAGATGTAGGCTCGTATCTACAGTTTTGCTACATTTTAACATGTAAGCTCTTGCTTCAACTGTTTTTTTTTTTTTTTTTCCTTTTTTTCTGTATGATCTGTATCAATTGACGGTTTATGTACAGGTTTGCAAGTACTTTCTTGATGCAGTGGAGAAGAAACAGTATGGCTGGTTTTGGGTTTGCCCTAATGGCAGCAAAGAGTGTCACTATAGGCATGCTCTTCCTCCAGGGTATGTGTTGAAGTCTCAGATGAAGACACTTTTGGAGGAAGAGGCTGAAAAGATACCTATTGAGGAAGAGATTGAAAATCAGGTGATCGCATATTACCTGCTGTATTGATTATTGGCCACGGTTTAGTTGTGAAGTAGAAAAATCTATGTTCAGTTGGAGATTTCCCCCACCCATGCAATATTTTCTGGTTTCCCGTTCAATGATTTTCAGGTCTCATAATGACTGACTCCAAAACCTTGGTATTACTTTGGTTCGTGTTTTGTTGTTATTTTAAGCAAAAAACAAAAAAATGTTTTAAGTTTCTGAAGTTGAATCTTTTTAGCTGCTATCAAAATAAGGGTCCTAAATGTTCACAAAAAAGTTGTTTTCATCTGTGCGATTGATTGATTGAACCATAAATTGAAACCCATTCCTAATTTATCACTCTTGGAAAGAAAACAAAGACATGTTTGTTATGTTCTAGAGAATGGAAATGTGAAACAGTAATACAAGTAGCAACCAAGCAATTTCTTTTTTCTTTTTTTTTTTGGGGGGTTTGGTCCGTCTTTGTTTTTGAATGTCTTGTAATTATGTGTTTAACTATTTCAGCGTGCAAAAGTGACAACTACAACTCCAATGACTCCTGAGTTGTTCTTTCAATGGAAGAATAAAAAGATTGAAGAAAGAGAAGCTGGCTTGGCTGCCCAGCGAGCCGACAGGGCTAAGAATGATCGCCTGAGGTATTCTTCTTCTTTATGTTAAATTCAGCTTGATATGCTTCAATGGACATTTCATTGACCCAATTCTCCTCTCTCTCTCTCTCTCTCTCTCTCTCTCTCTCTTCAGTGGCCGCGAGTTGTTCCTTTCAGATTCTAGCTTGTTTGTGGATGATGCTGAGGCTTATGAAAAGTACAACAGAGAAGAAGAACCTGATGCTACTGAGCAGAAGGTAGTCATGCTTTTTGTGTTCTCTTATGAAATAAATTTATAATGTTTATTGAGATTTGGTCAGTAATTTCTTAGTACTATTTCCTAACTACGTGCTTTACTATAACTGTCCGAACTGATCACTTTGTTTCTATTGGTTATTCAACCTCATAAAGATGGGTCGCAAAGTTCCGTTAGAAACGTCGTGGCCGTTTTGTGGATGATATGCTTGAATAGATCTCTGAATTGCGCTCTCACTTTGAGACATGGTACTACAGTAAATGCCATGATTTTGCTTTAGTGTACTCTAACTGATGATAATTTTGAGAGGTGTCTACTTAATTGCATCATTTCGTCTCATTGGTTTTAAGGACTTGATTTGATTTGTCGGTGTTAATTTGAATTCCGGCAACTAAAAGTTGGAATAGAAAGTTTGTTAATCATGACATTTGGAAGCTTGATAAAGTTATGCAACAGCGAAAAGGTGCATGCTTTCATTGTGTGGCTATTGAACTGTAGATGCATGCCTTGTTGATCTCAGAAAGCTTCTGGTGTACTTAGATGGGACCTTTTAGGCATGTTATATTAGTGCTAAGTACCAAAGAGTAGCACCCACTACGTGTTGCCTCCTTTGGAGTTTTTTTTGTTGGTAAAAGTCAATTTTATGATGCACTTGTAAGTGACATTATAGCTAGCTATAGGCCTAAAATCCTTCATGGTTTTGGGGACACCCAACTTTAGGAATCACAGTCAAGGAAGTAGCATTCCATTCTCTGGGCAGGAAATCAGTAATGAAGGACTGAATGGCCTCAGCCTCAGCTATGTAGTACGGACACGACACCAAAACCCCGACATGCAAATTTTCAGAAAATGGGGGGGACATGACACATTGGGGGACACGTTATATATATATATATATTTCCAATGAGGGATCCCGCACGGCCTTACCGTGCGGGACTCCCCTTTCCCGATCGAATTGCGATGATCCGAGCCGCTCAATGTGTTCAAAACGTGATTTTAAGGGTATCCACGAGAAATCAGCAAAAAAAATGATCAGTAAGGGCTTGATCTGAGTAGTTTTTTACTAAACCGTTCAATAAAACATTTTTTTGTGACGATCCGGACTATATATATATAAATTTCCAATGAGGGATCCCGCACGGCCTTACCGTGCAGGACTCCCCTTTCCTGGTCGAATTGCAACGATCCGAGCCATCCGGACTATATATATACCGTGCGGGACTTTCCTTTCCCGTTCGAATTGCGACGATCCGAGCCATCTGGACTATATATATACTGTGCGGGACTCCCTTTTCCCGATCGAATTGAATTCGATCGGGAAAGGGGAGTCCCGCACAGTAAGGCCATGCGGGATCCTTATAGGATCCGGAATATATATATATATATAGCTTCTTATAAGGGCGCTCTTATTTTAGTTAAGTTGCGGACATCCCCTTTTCTCCCCTTTCCCGACCAAATTTCGATGATCTGAGCCACTTAATGTGTTTAGAACGTGATTTTAAAGATACTTACAGATAATCAACAAAAAAAAAGACCGGGAAGGGCTTCATCTAAGTAGTTTTTATTTGAACCGTTCGATAAAAAACAAACAAAAATTGCTCGGATGAAGCCCTTCCCGGTTTTTTTTTTGTTGATTTCTCGCGGGTACCCTTAAAATCACGTTCTGAACACATTGTGCGGCTCCGATCATCGCAAATTGGTCGGAAAATGGACGTCCTCACTTTAATACGGTAAGGGCGCCCTTATAAGAAGTTTTGTGTGTATATATATATATATATATATATATATATATATATATATATATATAATTTTTTTTAAAAAACATTCAAATAAGGTAAAAGTTTAATAATATTATAACTAGATAGCCCTCAATCTCATTAGAGAAAGACAGAAAACATTCAACCAAAGAGAGTGTCCCCCCAAAGTGTACACTTCGATCCATTTTAAAAGTCCTTATAATTGCATTTTTACCCCCAAAGTGTCGGACCACAAATATTGGAAAAAAAAAAGGACACTCCGGGAGAAGTGTTGGACACGTGTCCGGAGAGTGTCGGTGTCGAGAAGTGTCCGACACCGGTACGTGAGCTCCGACGAAGTGTCCCTGCTACATAGGGCCTCAGTAACATCACACCCCACCACAAACTGGTTGTATTGATAAAACTTGGCATTAAACCCATCAGGTTCACTGGACTTGTCACCATTCATAGAGAACATTGCCTTGCTCTCTTCTTCTACTGACACAGCCTTAACCAAGCCATCCTTGAGCTCCTGATGAACTCTATATGAAATTTGAAAGCCTGATGACACTTTCCTTTGAGCAAACTTTGACCCTAGCTGCTTCTGATAAAACCTCAGGACTTCATTCTTTACAGCCTCAGGGTCCTCTAACCTATTCCCTTCTTCATCACAAATGGATAGGATTTTGTTCCTAATCCTATTGCTTGCAACCTTATTATGGAAAAAAGCTAGTGTTATTGTCACCCAGTTCAAGCCATTTAACGCTAGACTTCTGCCAAACAAAAGCCTCTGCGGCACTGAGCTCAGTATACTTTTCCGAGCAAACCCTCCCGTGATGATGCAAATCTAAATCCTGAGGGTGGGCAGCACTAAATGCCTGAACCCGTACTAGCTCCTCCTAGGCATTAAGAACCCCTTTTTGAATGTCACTATAAACTCAGAGTTCAAGTTCTTTAACAAAGGCTTGAGTATCCTTACTCCTTAGTTTCTAAATCGTTGCACGAAGCGGGAGCGGGAGCGTGGGAGTGAGGGAATACAGAAGTTCCTAAAGTTGGGATCGTGTACATATATTATGAAAATAATGTAGTAGCATAGAGTATTCACTTCAAAAGTAAAATCATTTTGGGAAGTAAAAATATGGGCCAAGTCCTCCATTAGTGTAAGAAATGGGCTAGTGTTACAGTATAGTATGATTTTCTTTTCAAGATATCATGACTTGGGCTGGATATATGAGTTCATCAAGGACCAATTAATAAAGCCAAGCGATAAATCCCTGTTTTTCTATACAAAGATCATACAAAAGCTCCCATTTTTGTAAGGAGCGAGCTCCCATCTCAACAGGAGCGGGCTCCCGTCAAGCTTCTTAGTTGGGAACGCAAAAGTGGGCTCTCAAGGTGGGAGCGGCACCACTTTAGGAGCTCCCTGCAACTAACTACTTTCTTGTATAGTCTGGACATAGGATAACCTGCCCCATCAGGAACCACAGACCAGGCCTAGGAAAGAACATCAGAAAATTTTCTGAGTCATCCAAAATTTTAAAAACTTATAAGGGTTTCTTCCTCCTTAAAGTAGGCATAACAGAAATGATAATATGGCCATGGTCAGAAATACCAGGAGCAAGCACTGCAGCCTCAGACTCGGTAGCAGGTTACCATAAGACAAAAGATCTTCTTTCTAAAGAAATTCGATTTGGAACTATTATATGCCAAGGTCCAATATTGAAATAATTTCAGAGGTTTTCCCTGACTTTGTATTATGAAAGTCATTCAGTTTTTTAAAAAAAAAAAAAAAAAAACTCTTACTATTATTTAGAGATAGATTGATAGATTTATTATTTAGAGATAGCAAGAGCAATTAGCGATTATGAGATAGCAAGAGCAATTAGCGTTTATGATAATACAGATAGAGATAGCACGAGCAATTAGCCAAGAAGATTTTACAGCTGCTCTATTAATTCTACTCCTGAGTCCTGACATTCCCTTGCCCACCTCTCCAATTAGACCGTGTGAACTAAAACCCTTTAGAATTCAGGTTCTCCATGCAATATCTTCCAAACAGAGGTTAAACTCATCGACTGCACCCGCATCAATGCCACTAGACACAGATCTTTCAAACTGCCTCCTGACAACATTAAAATCTATGAAACACCAACACTCCAAAAGGGCGTATTGGACACGGGGACACGCCCAAATACATATTGGACACGCCAGACATGCCACATGGCATGTCCAATAACTTTTATCATTTTGACTCTTTCTTGTTCTTTAGGGAATTTCGGAGTGAATGAGTTCAACAAAACAACGAAAGAAGGCTATAAGCTGCCTACATGGAATCATGCACACCTACCAAAAAGAGTATATGGCGATAATAGGTTACTAAATCTCCCTAGCTTCCTTCCTCCAATTGCTCTTAGTCCGCCTACTACTATTATCCTTTCTCTTCGACAAGTAACTCCCTGCTCCTTGGGCATTAAGGCCAGGAAAGGAATCAGTCCCAAGAGCGGCTACGACTACGAGAGCAGTTACCCTTCTAACTTTAACACCGGTTACGTCCTTCTTGTCTTTTGCAGCGGTTAGGAATTCAATAGCAGTTAATTCAATTGCTAGTTTGACAACGGCTTATTCTTGAACAACAACCATGGCATTCTCTGCCTACTCTTTCACTATGTCATTTGCTTTCCTTAGTAACCCTGAAACGTGGGGGACACGCCGGGGACACAGCTGGTGACACAGTTGGGGGTCAAATGTAATATATTTTTTATTTTGAGGGGTTAATATGAAATCGGGGCGGTTCCAGGGACCCCTAAAAACCCCTCAAGTTTCCAATCGAATTTTGATGATCCGAGCCGCTCAATGTAATCAGAACGTGATTTTAAGGGTACCCGCAAGAAATCAACAAAAAAAATGACTAGGAAGGGCTTCATCCAAACAGTTTTTTATTGAACTTTATTGAACGGTTCAATAAAAAACTGCTTAAATCAAGCCCTTCCCGGTTATTTTTTTTGTCAATTTCTCGTAGACACCCTTAAAATCACGTTCTGAACACATTGAGTGGTTCGGATCATCAAAATTTGATCGGAAACTATGAAATTAAGATTTGGGGGGATTTTTTAGGGGTCTCCGGAACCACCCCGATATGAAATTATTCAATACATTTGGGTTAAACTGTAATTATGCCTTTATTTGGACCATGGCAATCTTATACATTCATATAGGACATGTCTTCATCAACGGACATGAAAAAAAAAAAAAAATATATATATATATATATATATATATATTATATATATATATATATATATATATGTATTTTCTTGTGGGTACCCTTAAAATCACGTTCTGAATACATTGAGCAGCTTGGATCATCGAAATTCAATCAGAAAAGAGGGTCCGCATTTTGAGAGGTCCTCATGTGAAAATTTCCGTATATATATACACACACACGCTTAGGATCCAATGAGGGATCCCGCACGGCCTTGCCGTGCGGGACTCCCCTTTCCTGATTGAATTGCGACGATCCGAGCCGCTCAATGTGTTCAAAATGTGATTTTAAGAGTATCCGCGAGAAATCAGCAAAAAAAAATGATCAGGAAGGGCTTGATCTGAGCAGTTTTTTACTGAACCGTTCAATAAAAAACTGTTCGGATCAAGTCCTTCCCCATCATTTTTTTTATTGATTTCTCGCAAGTACCCTTAAAATTACGTTCTGATCACTTTGAGCGGCTCAAATCGTCGCGATTCGATCGGGAAAGGGGAGTCCCGCACGGTAAGGCCGTGCGGGATCCTTTAGGAGATCCAGACTGATATATATATATATATATATATATATATATATATATATATATATATATATATATATATATATATATATATATATATATATATATATAGTATTTATTTATTTATACACGTGGCGTGTCCGTATCCCCGTTTTTTTAGTATTGCCGTGTTCCATGTTTGTGTCCGTATCCATGTCCATGCTACATAGCAGATCACATAAACCTTTGGCCCTTTTTTCCCGGATCAGCTACCACTGATCCGTGTTTCTGATCAAATGATAACTTATGTTTTCGAACAGGATCTGCAGTATTTTGCTGTTTCTGTGGTCTCTGGTTTAATCAATCCATAAGTATAAGGAGTTTGAGGGTTATCTAAGGTCTTTTCATGGGACTATTGGCGATACCCCACGCCAGGATAATCCTAGCCACAGAACCACTCCCAAATATTATGAGCATAACTCCAACCAGAAGGTAAACAATGTTTCATAATCCCTCTCTTTTGCCTCCGCAATACCAATAAGAGAAACTTTATCATCAGGAATAGCTTTCCTAACTTCTATTTGCCTCCTTTGCAGTTTGCTTACTTACTCCCTCTCTCCGTTACGACACACTTATACATAACCATACCCTCACCCTCAAACCAATAAAAGAAAAAAAGCAGCAGAAAATGTTTGGGAACTAGTGAATCACTGGCTGTTCAGGATGGTGGGTCCTTCAGGAAGGAGTTTGGACTTTGGATCTTTCCCGTGGTTGGGGAGGAGTAAAAGAGGAGGGAGATAATGAGTCTGATACTTTAGTTCTACTCTGTATGATGTAGATTATTTTGCCGGTAGAGAAGTCACCAATTTTCTATATTTTTGAACGATCTATACACAACGGCAGAGCGTTTTTCTTATTCTTTTGCATATTGAAACTAAATAACGCAAAGATTACTTCTTTCACTCACAGTGCCAATATAACTTCTGGAAATATTCAAGATCTTTAATTTGTAGAAAGACCTATATGGCATCTTGAAGTTTCACGGCATGACTGACTCCCAATCACTAGATGTTCGCCATTAATTTTGCATCGATACGTCAAAACCATGTTTTGCATGAAATAACACGGATTATGTTATGATATTCAATTTCAGGCTCAGGAAAATCCTGGTGGTGGTCCAAGCACTTCAACAAGTGCAGTCGCCGATTCTGAAGAGGATGGAGCTGATATTGACGACGACGATGAGCTGGATATGGATGAGTTAGAAGAGCTTGAAGCTAGTCTGTCAAGGACATCTATTCAAATCAAAGAGCCCAGTATAGGGACTTCATCTTGAACGTGAGCGAGAAAGAGAGAGAACCAGCTGGGAAAATAATCCTAATTTTGATCTCTGAAGTGCACTTTCCAGTGCCTTGCAATGTGGTGGATTGCTTTTTGTAAGAAGCAGTATAAGTTATGATTCAGGTTTTTTTAACCTGTCTTGTTAAAAGCCAAATCCTCCTATGAACATGGAAACTTAGAAGAGTACTGTGTTCTTACAACAGATGGTCCCATTTCTTTCATCATATTTGATGGTTTGAATTTCTGATACCTCTTTCTTGGGGGGATAGTTGCCGTCGCCTCGCCCCGCCCTTCTTTGCTTTTGTAAAACTCCTTCTACGCCTGCTCTGGGTTTAGACATCTGAGTTGCTTTTTTGTTCTTATTTCAATATTGCGGCTAATTCATAGAGCAATGTTGTTTTAAGGCGCTTTATCAAAGTGTATGGGTTATTGAAGCTGGCCTTCCACTGTCACCACCTTTATTTCTTCCCTCTGAATTTTCTCTCATTCCCATTCCCACTGCAGCCATCACCTTCTTTGCCAAGTCACCAAACATCTTTGCTTTGATCTGACCTTTCATTGGAGACAATTGGACAATCAGTACTCTAGTTGTTACGGTATTGAGAACTTCGGTTTAAAATACCCATTGTAATTATATGATCTTGAAACAAAAAATGATGTTTATTGAACATTGAAAGTCACATGATCGGATACTGGTTATTTATATAAAGCAAAAATATAATTGCAAGTTAAATATGTAATGATCATCTGACAATTTAGTTTTTTTGGCTCGTATCTTATGGTCTGAAAAAAATCTGTCCGATTATGTAATTAATTTTCAATTTTTTTTTAATTCATAGAATATGGTCTACAGATAAATATGTTGGATTACGTAGTTACCAATCTTCAATTATTGTTGTAACATTAAAATAAATAAAATAAAATAAGAGGACGAGAACTTATATACACCGGTAGATGTTGGACTGGGAGACTACCTGCACTTGAAAAATTAGTTGAGGCAAAGCCCTCGATCTCCCTTGTCAGCCAATTAAAAGGCGAAAAGTCTAGGAAGACACCTTTGGAACACAACTGTACATGTCCAGAACCATTAGATGTATGTGGACCTACATGCATCGAATAGCTTAGGACGCAATTATATCTAGAATTGTATTCGTATCATTGCTCTTAAAAAGCAAGTATGGCTTGGTCTCCCTTGGCCTTGGCGGACAAAATCGATTCAGGCTTATATCCACCTTTCAAGAATGATTTTGTTCACCCTCCCTAAAAGAGGGTGAACATTACCTTCCCTCTTATTAGTCGAAATGATATAAAGATCACAGAATCATTACACTCATTAGATGTATGTGGACCTACCTGCATCGAATAGCTCCGAACGCAGTTATATCTAGAGTTGTGTTCGTATCATTGCTCTTAAAAGGCAAGTATGGCTTGGTCTCCTTTGGCCTTGGCAGACAAAATCGATCCGGACTTATATCCACCTTACAAGAATGATTTTGTTCACCCTCCCCAAAAGAGGGTGAACATTACCCTCCCTTCTATTAGTCAAAATGGTGTAGGGATCATTACACTTTTTGGTGGAAGGACAATAGAATCTCTGTGGTTCCTACACTATTTCTACCAATGAGAGGGAGTGTAATATTTATCGTAACCTCGGCTACCATCAAGATGTATTCAATAAAATGGGTCTTGAAATTATCAAAGGCCATATTCGGCCCGTCTAACCTCGGCCCAATCTCAATTTTGGGACCTCAAACGTGTTCCAAAAAACTTAATTCAGTGGTTTGGGACCTCAATTTGATCACTCTAAACTTCGCATGCCTATAGAAATCATTTTGCTATCAGAAAAGTTCGCAACAATAAAGCTCAATTGTCTCTGAAAATTTTAGAATGCAACAAGATCTGCCATAAGAAAGTAAGGGTCCCTTTGGACTGTCTTTTCGGTTGTTTTTCGTAATACTAGTAATTATTTTGAATTAGTTTAGGATCAAATTTTTACTTCATGTCGTTTGGCTCAACGAGAACTAGGAAAATAAAAAATATAGACCAAAATTAAAGAAAAATTCATATTAACGTGACGCGTTTGAAAAGATTGTCCGAAATATATTTAATTGATAAAAAATTGTAAATCTTAGTGATTAGGAAATCCCTTTTACTAAATATATGTGATATTTAACTAGTTTAATAATTTTACCAAAATGAACCCTACCACTTACTAGAAAATACAAAATTAACTTTTATGACTCGTATAACCATTTTGTAGAAAAACTAGATATGTTGTCAAAAAATGAACATAAAAATAGTATTTACTCCATATTTACTATAACGCTATGCTATCTTCATAGGTAGGAGCTGCCCTAATTTGTGCTCATCATACTATACAGACGGGTGTACCTTCTTTTCTTTTTCTTTTTTTGTTTCCAACACAAATCGATCTATTCTTTTGTTTCCATTGCTGGAGCAAAACATTAGGAAATCCTACGTACACTCTTTCTACTATGATTGGTTTCATGAGTAGGTGAATGAGAGAAGGTGTGAGGAAGGGCTCGAGATCGGGGTCAAGTAACTTCCTCTTTCTTTCATGTACGAAGGTCAAAGGTGGTAGGCCGAAGAACCTTTGAATGCTTCAACTTGCCACTGAAGAAGGCAAAGACTAGGCTGTTTGATAAAACTGAAAGCTGAATGCTGAAATTTTTAAGTTGAAAAGCTATTTGATAAATATATTAAGTACTGAATTAAAAAAATGATGAATTAATTTTGTTCCAATTCTCTTTTAATTTACTAACGGTCATAATATACTTGTGGTAATGGTGGAGGAGTGGTGGTGGTGATGGTGGCAGAGGTGGTGGAGTGGTGTGGTGTGATGGAGTGGTACGTGGGAGTGGTGGTGGTGGAGTGGCTGAGGTGGTGGAGTGGTGGAGTGGTGGTGGTGGTGGTGATGATGGTCGTGGAGTGGTGGTGGTGGTGATGTGGTGGTGGTGGTGGTGTAGTGTGGTGGAGGTGGTGGTGGTGGTGGTGGTGGTGGAGTGGTGTAGGTGGTGCAGTGGTGGTAATGGTGGTGGTGGTAGGAGCAGTGGTGGTAGTGTAGTGATGGTAGTGGTGGTGGTGGAATGGTGGTGGTGGTGGTGGTGGTGGTAGTGGTGGTGGTATTATGATAATTGAATATAAGTACACAAAAATTCAGCTAGAATTAAGTAGCTCAAAGCTACTTAATTTTTTTTAACTTTTTAGCCTATATATTAAGTAGTATTTAATTTGTTAAGCAATGTAAAATGTAGTTATCAAACCTATTAAATCACTTATTACTTAATAGATTCAGTTTAAAGTGTTGAATTTAGGTTATCAAACAAGTCATTATGAGTGAGGGAATGGGAGACACTGCTGTAACATGGATGTTGGCCACATCTGGACCGTCCATACTTGACAATAAACGACTTAGATTTTATCTCGATTGGACAATTGAGATCTGTTCAACCGAAATAAAATCTGAGCCGTTTATTACTGAGCATGAATGGTTTGGATGAAACCAACACCCCTAAAGGACAACAGTATCCCCAAATTCCTGAGCCAGAAACTATGCCAACTTACTGATTTATTTACTTGGTTATTTTTAATAAAAACTTTTGACGCATAGGCAATGTCTTGTGCGTCGATAATCTATATAGCGAGCCCGTGCATTGTCCACCAAAGGTCTACTTCTAAATTTAGGCTCCGTTTCGTAATGGATTTCAAGTAATTATTTTTTAAGAAGATAATTTTAAGTTAATAATGAGCTTAATGAAATTTTAAAATATGCAATATAAATTTGTTTGAAAATTTGATTTTGCTATTATTAGTCCACTGTGCTGACGATAAACACACTAAAAGACAAAAAAAACACGTATTCTTGTGCATTTTTTTACACCATTTAATACACATTCACACACTTAATATTGTTAGCCCAATGGACTGATTTTAGAATTTTCTTTGAAAAATTTTGATGAGATTTTTTGTACTGTGCAAAAAATTATTTTTCATTTACATTATTTTTGAGTTTGAAAATGTAAAATAAATACTTATTTTTTAAGAAAATGTTCTGAAAATGTGAAATAAATACTTATTTTTAAAAAAGTGTTCTAGAACGGACTCTAACAATTTTTTTTTTTTGACAAGTGACTCTTAACAAATTTAGTAAATTACATATTTGCCTTTGGAATATTGGAGTTACAAATTTACCCATAAGATTTTGTAAATTATGTATCAATCCGAAAAGTTAACAAATTACCAAATTAATCAACCAAATTGCCTTTGGACCCTTAAGGTAAAGAATCACATTTCACAAGAATACTCTCCATAACCAAAAAAAAAAAAAAATCTAATACAATTATACGTATACAAAATTAGTACATTGAAGAAATAAATAAAATTTTCAGTCCCAAACGGCGTATTCCCCAACCGTGTCAAGACCCAGTCCAACTGAGTGGAATCTCCGAGTCCTACCTCATTTCTGCGCCCTGGTTCGTCTCTCCGGACTGTACCGACCGTGCTCGTGACTCCATTCATGTCCCAGAAACGTCTTCGCGGCATCCAAGCTCGGAAAGTACGTCGGCTCCAGAAAGATCTGAGCCAACGAATCGCTCGAATCGACGGTCACGAACGCCTGGTTCCCTTTCGCCTCCAAGCTCCCCATCAAGATCACGATCAACTGCTTGTACGCGTAGTAAAACCTCTTCAGCGCCGACTCGATCGCCTGCATCGCCTGAAGCAGGTGAATCCTATCGAATCCTCCTCTCTTCCTGTACAGCTCCATCGCCGCCTCTTGGATCCTCGGCCCTCCCGTGGGGTCCACCTCGACGCCTAGTACGTGCGGCACCTTGTGCTTTAGCTCCTTTGATTGCTTTGTTATCTCGATCAGTCCTCGAGATCTGAAGCAGAACGCTTCGGACTCCGACGAGGCCTTGATCGAGAGCTGGTTTTTTAAATTTAGGAAGTCGTTTGGATCCATGAGGAGGTGTAAGTCTTCGATTTCGGTTAGGAGCTTCCATGTCCGTTCGAGGATCCAGCAGTCGCTCGAAGCCTTTTGAAATTCCTTCGAATCGATTCTTTCTATAATTCTGTTGAGAAGTTGTTGCGAGGCGAAGATCCATGACTCTAGGATCTGGTGCGTGGTGTACAGCGTTTGGTTCTCGTGGTTTTCGAGATCGAAGGGGGATTTCTTCAGAGAATTGTTGTTGAGCACGTACGGCTTGCACACGGCGTCGTAGTCGAGGCTAGGCTTGCCGCTCATGTTCGGCTCGCCCAAGCCTAGGGTGTACGGACACCGCCTCATCTCGCACTCGATCGAGTACAAAATCTTCTGCGCGATGTCTTCGGATTTCTGCCAGGCGGCCAGCCGAGGCAACAGGCTGGCTTCGCTGGTCCGGCTGACCACCGTCGTGTCCTCCGACAGCCTCCACACCTCTGCCGAGCTCCCGTCGCGAGCCAACACGCCTCCTGAGGATTTCGAATCAACGATCGGCGGTGTTCCACGTGTCTCTGCGTCCTCTTCCTCTTCCTCACAAAGAAGCGCTATGATCTCAACTTGACTTGTGGATAGGGATTCAAGCCGCCGCCTCCACTCCCTCCGGTTCGCGTACGGTCTGGGATCAGATACCGCTGTCGAAACTAACCGGAACGTGATTTCCAAAGCTTGCAAGGCCGGTTTAAGTATGGACTCGT
The DNA here is from genome assembly GCF_030253575.1 of Rhododendron vialii. Taxonomy (NCBI): domain Eukaryota; kingdom Viridiplantae; phylum Streptophyta; class Magnoliopsida; order Ericales; family Ericaceae; genus Rhododendron; species Rhododendron vialii. The sequence continues at coordinate 23,254,093 of NC_080559.1, forward strand.
CTTTCCAACTCGGAAACTCGGTTGAATTCCAAAGCTTCTTCAGCTCCGGAAGACGGACGAAGTGCTCGTACGCCAAACAATCCGATTCGGACGCCGCCGGAGATAAATCCCCGCCGGCGCGAATCGGTGGCGGCACCGATATTCTAAGCTTGGAAGAGAGCTTCGGTGATTTTTTCGGGGTGGTGGAGGTAATCATCTTTGCTTTACACTCAAAATCAACCATTTTCGGATGGTTAGAGAGAGAGAGAGATTTTGGAGTTTTTAATGTAGTAAATATGGATAGAAAGTGGAAGATACATCGGGTAGAGAAGGAGGGAGGAGTATTTATAGATGGGTGGGAAAAAGGCGTGTGAAAATGAATGAGGTCGAAAATTTCAAAGCCACGGCACGGCAATGTGGGAATTTGAAATTATTTAATAAATTGGGAAACCGGAGAATAAAGAAAAGTGGAATTTTGAAGGCGGGGGGGGGGGGGGGGGGGGGGGGGGGGGGGGCAGATGAAATAAAGCTTATCCACAAAAGGATATATAGTAGTAGTAAGTAGTAGTACTAGTAATTACTACTAAATAAAAATAAAAATAAAAATAAAGTCGGCCTAAATTTCTGAATGACGAGTTTGCCCCTTGTTTAAAAGCATGGGACCTTGCTCAGAACAATGTTTTTTTGTTCCAATCAAGTCCTCCTCCCGTCCGCGTATGACGCAAATAATAAGGTGCTTCCATTACGCATGTTTGTGGAAATGGATTATCCTAGGATGCTTCCGAATTGTTCCACGGTTTCTCTAGCTGTAGTCGTTGAAAGAGCTCCCTCCGGCTCCACTAGTTTGAAGCTTGACTTTGGGGATAGAGAATATGTGCCTGGCCATGGAAAGAATTGCGGTTTTGCCATTTTCGAGATAGGGTGGTGGGGAGGGGTTTACTATTGTTTCTGCTTTTTCTTTATGGCCGTGCTTTTGGGGGAAAATGACGGCGGCGTACCGTAAATCATGTTTCGGCGTCCCCTTCCCTTTATTGTGCTCAAACCCTTATCCATAAAATCAGGGATCGTTCTTCAGTTTAGTTTATCCATCGTCAACTGCATGTCTCGCTGTAATAGATTGAAGCTTTAGAAAAATAGACATTTCAAATCATCGAATTAAGTAATACCTGTTGAAATATCGAAGAAAATTATTAGGTATTTTCACCAAGGGACATCGTCATATCGTGTTCTAAAATTAAACACAATGTGGATCGGTCTTTGTCGCTTCTTATCCCTTAACGAAAGTGTGTCATCACATTTAGTACGATACACAATTTATCTTATCGGATGCACCACGTGAACAACGCCACCACTTGATACTTAGTATTAACTACAAAAGTAAATGAAGATACTTTTACGTGAGGTACTATGTTTAATTCAAAAGGAGGTTAACCGAAAGATTTCTGAAGGACCACCGATGTGATTTGTTAGGTCTCTTCAAGCTATGGGTTGTTCAGCTGCTATTGTTGGGCTACCTGTAATTTACTCATCAAGTAGAAATGCCGCAAAAATTCTTTGCTTGCTCCTTTTATCTTTTACTAGTTCCTTGAGAACTAGTGCCACTAATTATTTTCTTGATTAATAATTGGAGTGATAGTCTTACACTCTTCATTTGTTTTCTGTATAATAAATTGGCAGTACTTTTGTTTTCTTTAGAAGATTCAACCAAAATACCCTGGTGTATAGCATAGTTGCATAGGTTTAGCAGATTTTTCAAACCATATATTTTCCTACCCTCCTAATACCTAAACGTGAAGAGTAATTATTATTCTATGATTCTAAATTCTTTTGTCTCTCTGTATGAATTGCTATGGCCCGTCTCGATCCCAAGTTTCTAAGCTTTGAGATCTTAATTTTTTTATTTTTATTTTTTCAAATACACGGCTTTTATGCAATTCTAACACAATCTATAGAAGCAATTGTATCTCGACTACATATCTTAAGCAATTAATGATTGAAATTTGTTAAAGACTCTGCAAAAATAATAGGCTTTCAGGAGTAGAAATATCTCAACAATTATTGATCATTAAAAATACATTTGAACTGTCGGAAGTAGTCTCTACGAGTCAAGCTCAGACTAATCTCATGTAGCCGGCTACTAAACTAAAAATTGAGCCATAAAGATGATGGCTAGTCCAGAGCCACAGAGCAATTTTCCTAATGGTGCCAAATCAAGGGGTTGAATTTTCAAGCTGGCGGGGGGTATATTGGGGTTGTTCAAGTCAAACTTCGGGGACCCGGTCCGTTTGGTGTTTGGGATACTGTAGTGTCGGCTATCCCAAATCTCGAGTTGCACCGGTTCCAGGGTATGTTTTCACATTCAGACTTCAATAAAGTTTGGCTGCTGCATGTGGTGGGCTCAACCTCAACTCAAAGGGAAAGATCAACCCTACATAATTCTCCAGATAATTATTCTACCACCACGTCCATTCACACACCCACTCATAACAAGAGTGGGGTATTAGAATTTTCCTTCTTCAAAATGTGTACGTTTTTACTCTCAATTCTCATTGGATTTGTGCTCAAGAATTTGAACCTAAAATCAATTGGCTATATATGAAATAACCTTTAAATTTTATTGACCAAATTTTGGTAGCTTAAATGAGTAATATGAGAGGACAAATCTAACAGGGATATGTGTTAAGAACGCATTTACACGCACTTTTGCTCCGCTCCGCTCATGCACGCGAATGTTTGACGTGGTTTTCCCTGCTTTCCAATCTTAGTACTATTAATTAGGTCACCTCCCACGGGCCAACCCCGTAAGAACCACGCGTCGGTTCTAAATTGGTTGTCTTTTTTAAGATTGGGGTGCTGCCCAACTAAGCTAGCACTCCTTTGTATTGGAATATTGGATTTTCCACCAGCTAATCACGCGGCCCAAACATGTGCGGTGGACTCTCTCTCTCTCTCTCTTAGAAACTGTTGCCGACACGTGGCCTGTCTCTTCAAGTGTACCAATCCCATTTGAGAGCTACTCCACCATGTTTGGTGGTGGTAACAGGTACCGGATTGGGTTTGGCGGTGCCAGAACGTGTCCAATCCTTGCCTGTTCTTTTATGCGGGAAAATTTCAAAATAGCACCTTATCTTTCACAAAAATCACACATAGGCATTTGACTTTTTAAAATTATTAAAAAAACACCTGACCTATTTAAAAACTCATCAATTTTTCACCCGCCGTTAACTTCCTATCCAAAACAGACGGAAATGCTGAAAATGTGCATTTTGGCATGAATATTGGCAAAACAAGATTAAGGCTCGTTTTGGCAAAACACAATATTATACTCATAAACAAGATTAAGGCTCGATTTGGCTTTAAAAGTCAATTAATAACTTAATTTTTGTTTTTATTCAAAAGAAAAAAAGCGCAATTGTTCGTTTTGGATCAAGACGAATCAATAAGTCACAAAAATTACTTAACTTTTCAATCCAAACCCACCCTAAATAAGGAATCAAGCTTAATTTAGTAATTAAATACTCATGACTATGTAGCCAAATAAGATTACTCTATATTAAACAAAGGAAAAGGCAAAAATAAAAAACATAGAATAGTCATGGGTGGGTAGAAAAGTGACTGAGTTAAGTAATTTTTGTGACTTATTGATTCATTTTGACCCAAAACTAATAAATGCGTTTTTTAATAAAGAAAGACAAAAATTAAGTTATTAATTGACTTTTAAAGCCAAATCGAGCCTTAATCTTGTTTATGAGTATAATATTGTGTTTTGCCAAAATGAGCCTTAATTTTGTTTTGCCAATATTCGTGCCAAAATGCAAATTTTCAACATTTCCGTCTGTTTTGGATGGAAAGTTAACGGCGGGTGAACAATTGATCGGTTTTTAAATAGGTCAGGTGTTTTTTTGATAATTTTAAAAGGTCAGGTGCCTGTGTGTGATTTGTGTGAGAGGTCAGATGCTATTTTGAAAATTTTCCTTTTTATGCACCCAACTCAAAGTTTGAGTAAAAGATTTAAAAACTTATCTCCAAGGTCATACTTGCTTTGCAATAATGCTAGCTACACAAACTCCACACACAAATCTTGCACATCATATGAGGTGGCTAGCTAAGTTGGAAAAAAAAAAGGGGCCCACTCACTGTCATTTTGCATTCAAAAATGGTTCCAAATTTTCGACCGGAAAATGGAAGCGTCTTTCAAATTTCTCCCCCAAATCCACCTCCACATTTTGCCCTCCTGTGAAATCCTCCATCACCACCACCGACAACCCCCACCTCACCTCTTCTTGTTCGCCACACCCGGACCACCCACGCCTCCATGGACACTGACCACCATCCCTTCTCTCTACCTGGCTCCTCTCTCTCTCTCAATTCCAAAATCGACAACCTGACGCTTGGTGGGCCCTGTAAATGTAATCTTTGGGACAATTAGTCACGGACGACCGGCAATTTAAAGTAGTTACCATTCTTGGCCTTCTTCTTAACGTTGATACTCCATTTTCTTTTCTTTTTTTCCCTTTCCGTTTCTCTGAACCCAGTATTTTTGTTCATATTTACTTCCCTATTGTATCTTACTTGAAGAGTGGTTGAAATGTGAACTCAAAACCAGTTCATTTGCTCTTGTTTTTTTTCTTCAAATAATTGTTTTCATAACCAAATACCAATTTTCCTGCATTTTAATGCTTATACAAGGAAAAATGGATCTAGAAAAAAAGAACCAAAATTAGTTCTGGTACGAACAAAGAAATCAAGATTATACTTCATTAATTAAATCACCATTGCAGACTTGTTTCAGTGGAAAGCTACACATCTCACAGAGAGAGAGAGAGAGAGAGAGAGAGAGAAGACTGTCCAAATCGTCGGTGGAGTTTTGCCGGTCGTTAGTGACTAATTGTCCCAAAGATTACATTGTACGGGGCCCACCAAGCGACGGGTTGTCGGTTTTGGAATTGCAAGAGAGAGGAGCTGAGTACAGAGAAAGGATGGTCGTCGGTGTCCGCGGAGGCGTGGGTGGTCCGGGTGTGGCAACCCAGAAGAGGTGAGGTGGGGGTTGTCGGTGGTGGTGATGGTGACGGTGATGGAGGACTTCATAAGGAGGGCAAAAGTGGAGGTGAATTTGGGGGAGAAATTTGGAAGAAACAAAATGATAGTGAATGGGCCCCTTTTTTTCCAACTCAGCCAGCCACCTCATATGTTGTGCAAGATCTGTGTGTGGAGTCTGTGTGGCTAGCATTATTGCTGATTTTGAGATTTATCTTTTTTCCTTACCCAAATTTGGAGGAGACCTAAATTCAAACCCTTTTATTTTTTCTTTTTCTTTTCTCAAACTTTCTTTCCATTCTCATCAAGGGCGGAAGTACATTCAATGAGACTTGGGCTATAGCTCACGTGTGGAGTTAAAAAAAAATTCAATAATTTATATGTAAAAAAATTCAATAATTTCCACCCGGTCTATACGTTATACTCCTAAGTGGGTTGAGATTTTTTCTTTAATAATAAGATGTTTGATGTCTGGGCACCTCAACTAATTCTAAAGCCCTCAAGTAAACGATCGGACAAACTATTCGGCCTTCAGTTGGCACCAAGTTTTAACATGTCTAGCTTCCAGGAGATTCGAAACATGCGATCTCATGAAGAAGCAGATACTTACTTGTTTTCTCATGTTCACTCATTCGACCAACCCCTTGTTATAAGTAAATTGAGATATATACCTGCATCATAGCTTTCACATCTTGCATGTTTTCCTTTTGTGAAATTCATCTTAAGGATGTTTGTAATTCCTCTTTGAGAGAACCTACTGTACTGTGTCCTGCCTGTGTTATGTCCTGATTCAGTTTTGATACCCATTTTATCACACGTCCAAAAATTATATAGTGAGATGTTGGTTGGGTGAAGGAAAAAAGAAAGGGGTAGAAGAAAGAGTAGAGATGGGTCACAACCTTATCCAGCCGGCATGAAGGAATCGGCAGTTGATTTTCAGCGGATGGGGCGCTGAATTATTAAAGTTAATTAATTGGAACAGCCCAACCTTAGGTACAGATTTACGGGGACTACGACTGGTGTACTCTACATTACATTAATGCATATTCAGAGTCGGCCTTAAGCTAAAGTAAATGTTGCGGCCGTTTTAGGTCACCAAAAAAATTTTAAATTGTAAGGGTTCCTCCTACTTTTTTATCCAGTGTTATAGTTCAACAAAAAATTTCATATTTTTAACTTTCACTTTAAGCACTCGAAAAGTCAGGACCGACTATGTGCATACTATATGGATATATATGTGTTCGAAATGATAGAGTATGTATTAATGCAATGTATGACTAGCCAACGTTAGATAGACAATGTCATGTTGGTTTGACTTGGAAGGCAGTCAATGCATGTGCATCATGATGGTGAGTTGAGCTCCACCGGTTTCCAAGAAAGCAAGCATGTTTTTGGAGCCATTTGTGGGCGGCTTCATCTCATACATACATTCCCCATTCCACTCACCTTATCGGCTTATCCGATCAATCTCTCTCTCTCTCTCTCTCTCTCTCTCTCTCTCTCTCTCTCTCTCTCTCTCTTACGTATCTCAATCTTTGATTAATTTGTTCTTAACTTCAATTTGAAAAGAGAATAAAGAAAAGAACAAAGATATGCTAGCTTGGAAAAGTGTCAATTAGTGCACAATCAAAACCAAAAGTGCCAATTAGGGAATAGGAATTAGGATAGCTGCAGCTGGGTCCTGACTAGCAGACCCATTAAACAATTTCTTCCACTGATCAGCAACTAATTTGGTATTTACTGGTGGCTTTGCTTAGCCTGCAGTTATATTTCTATCCTCTCTGTGTTTGAAATAATTAATGTTGAACTTGCTACCAAATTTTTCCCAATAATCTTGTAATTTACTAATTTGACACCAATTTTGCTCAAGAGTTTCATTTCAGTACCACAAAGGACATTATTTTATATAAATAAATTCGGCTTCTCTCCAATTCAAGTTGTGTGGGTTCTTTTTCGACATTAAAAGTCCATCTTTGTTTTTGGCTTGGATCCAATGTTAGGGTTGGTGAGTGTTGACTGTTGACTAATTAAACTTGTGTAAAAATGTATAGATGTGAGTGGCAGAGGCATATGAGAACAAACGGGGCACATGCCCCTTCTCAAACATTTAATTATAGTTTTGCCCAACGGATAATTATTTTCTCTAAATTTATATGGTCCCCTATAGGCTCTAATCTTTTGTTGCTCCATTTTTCTTGCAATTATTTCGTTGAACCCAATCGCTTATACCTTTTGAATTTTATTTTTCAAAAAACTTTCATACTTGTTCTTGTTATTCACATCAACAACTGCGCTTACCATAATGTCACCCAACTAGCAGCTTTGTCACTCTCATGCGTACCATAATATATTGTCAATTTGCATGCTTTGTGCTATCGTCAAATTCTATCAGGTGCAAGAAATTGTTCATCTGTAGATATGATCTTTTGTCAAGGTATTTATTCTTCCTCTTTAGGTCGAATTTTTTGACTCCCCTAGTTACCAATGGAATGTCCTAGAATCTTGTGCTAGGAACTGGTTATCCAAAGGGAGGGGGGCGTTGAGGGTCAAGTCAACTGACCCCATTCAATCCTTGTGAATTTTGTTTAATTAGAGCAAGTTTATCTATTGGCGACAAAATGATTTTTTCAAAGTCATTTATTGACTTGTTACAATTTTGAAAAGTCAAAAAATACCAAAGTTGTTGGACTGGTTAATTTGGTTCCATTTTAGCAAATGCTCAAATCAAACCATTATATTAAATTCATCTCATTCTTCCAATACAAATCAAATGGCTTGAATAAAGTGGGAGAAATGACAATGCCATATTTGGTAGTATCAAATTTAGTTGCAAAGATGGCATTGTCATTTTCTAGCATCAACAAATGGCAATGGGTGGACTTAAATTGTCAAAAAATATGCCAACATATGGCAATAGCAAGATGAATGGCTATGGGGCTGACTTGCTCTTATGATTAATGTGAAAGTTAATTTACAAGTGTGACACACTAAAATAGTTTTATTGCCCTAAATATTCTATATAACTATAAAATTGTCATATCTATTTCACCAAAAATAAAGGAAATACATTTCTCCTCTGTAAAATTGTGAAGAACTCATAACGCAATTGAACGTATCATATTGTTGAAGTACATAACGAAAAACACGCCGGCATCCCAAATGGTTCTAACATAGGGCCTTTACCAATTCGTATCCTATCGATGAATATATGTAAGATCATGTAGTATACTTATAATACTTATGAATATATGATTATCTTTGCGGTTACATGAAAAATGTCATGCATGATTTCAGATGAGATTTTGATCATCCCGACCATTAACTATAATTTCTAGCTCCGCTCTCGCAGATACCTAAACTAAAGAGAAGCCAAACTCTTGGAAGTTTTGGGTGGGGGGAATTTCCGGATAAAGAGATTGATTACCTCACAACGCAATTAGGGAAAAATCAAACCATATCCCTGTTTTAGAAAATGCTCAAGAAATTAACAAGAACAAATCCTGTGCCGTGCCAGACATGAATCCGCTTCCAATTTCTTATCTCAATTGTCTGCTTATTGATGGTATCGTGGTGGACAAAAACATCAAGGAGTTAATTATTATGTTAAATTAAAACTAATAATTGATATTAGCTAAACTGTGCCCTCATTTTCAGCGGCACACGTTTTCAGCTTTCAACATGTTGTCCACCCTTCTTGTCTTGGTGACATTGACTTGTGAGTTGTGAGACAACCTCAAAATCATCTACCCTACCACCAGCAAAAACTCAACTACAAAGATATATAATAATCAATATTTGTGTTTAATTAAAGTATCAATTAAGTTCGATCATATGTAAAATGTTTGCCAAATTTAAGACAAGTTTATTGGTCTGCAGTGGTATTATTTTGGATTTGTGTCAAGAGAATAATCTAAATGAAAGAATTAAGAGTAAGATTGCAATGCCATTTCACCTCAATGTCATTGTCTGTGATTGATTTAATTAGGCCAATGAAACATGCGATGCCTGAAACATGCACGCGGATCATGTTTTCAATGGGCATAATCGAGAGATTCAATTTTGTGGACGGTATTTAGTATTTTCCTATATGGCACATTCTGCGTATTCGTTTCACAGCTATTCACGACCTCCTTGTACCTAACTAAACTTGCCACAAAATTGGAGACCTATTGAAATAATCAGGAATCTGCCTTTCAAAATGAAATAATCAGGAATCTCTCTAAAGGACGTAGCATGAAATTCTGCAGCTGAATTTGAAGGTGGTCAGATGTAAGCATTCTTATTCCCACTTTTCATGGAGTAATTATTCAGTGGTCTTGTGCCCCAACACCATTCTCTATCACACATTTATTGTGAGATAATGTGTGATGGAAAAAAGTGTTGTTGGCGCATCAGGTGGCAGTGTCCCAAGACCTCCCAATAATATGTATTTGAGGGGCCTGCTGTCTCTCATAGATAGCAGGCACTGCCCAGCCCCAAAACGGCATTGTTTTGGAGCCATAACCAAGAAAGCACCCAAGGTTTTGTTTGGTTGTGGTTTATGATTGGTTAATTTATTGATTTTTGTGGGCCCATTTCGAGATCCACAAATATAATTCAAACTTCAATTCTTCTTAAAATATTTTTTACTATGAGTTAAAAAAATTTAAGAATAATTATAATTTGAGTTCCGAAATAGGCCCAAAAAAATCAATAAATCAAACCACAACCAAACAAAGCCTTGGTGCTCTCGGTTTTGGCCCCAGACACGCCATTTCGGGATTTTGGGGCTGAGCAGCGCCTGAGAGAGAGAGAGAGACAACAAACCCCCAAATCCCAATAATTTTCATTTTAATGAGACTGTTGTGTCGCATGTGATGCCCTAGCAATGGAAATAACTAAGCATCAAAAGGGAATGGAAAACGTGCGAGTGCAATTTTGTTCACCCTCCTTTATAGAGGGTGAACATTACCCTTTCTCATATTTGTTGAAATAATGTGGACCCCACCACAAAGTAATATTATGCTTACTATGCAATACACTTTTTGATAGCATGACATCACTTTATGATAGAGTTCACATCATTTCATTTCACTAATAAGCAGGAAGGTAATGTTCACTCTCTTAAGTGGAGGGTGAACAAAACTCAACTCATAACGTGCAGGAAAAAAAGAAATTAGAAAAATCATTAAACCCTTTAGGTTGACGCCACAAATTCCATTAGGAAATTTGATTAGGATTGGTCGTTGGTCCAATGTAAAAATACAATGGAGACGTTCTTAATCCACAAAAATGACCAGCAAATTAGTTCCTTTTCAGGCCACCTAAACTTTGGGCAATATCCACGTAGAAACTCCTCCTATTCTTATAAACCTTCCAGACCCAACTAAGGATTAACGTTGTTGGTGCTCTCAACCCAGAAATTCACGGCTTTAGCATGAAGTCTTGGGCTAAAACTCTCTGTAATTCCAGTAAGAACAATTACGGAATCAAACAAGTTAACTCCAGGAAATGGCAAGCGCAAAAATGAAATATGCAGCTTTCGGACAAGATTTAAACCATTTCTATACTGTTCCCAGAATTGGTCTCAAGAAAAGAGAAATAAGACTCAGGTTTTAACAGCAAGGATCATTCAAACTGAAACTCAGGTTTTAACACAAGTCATTGACCACCAGCTTCTGGGTGCAGCCACAGGAGAAACCAAGACTAGAGAAGGTTCCAATAGGGCAGTGGAATTGCTTGTCCAAAATTTTGAGTCTGCTAATTGAACCTCCCGCCAAAGAAAAGTTACCACATAGTTTTAAAGAGACCTCTCCACATAACATAATTCTCTACCAACGGTGTGCTGAAACCATCAACAATGATCAACCCAAAATCGAAGATAGATCGAAGGAAGATAATAAGAGTTACTCAGGCAGATAAAATATGGTCCAAAACTAACAAATACTAAATCCATCAAACCCAACAAAATGACGTCAACAAAAAGCAATAAAGGAAGCAACTAATAAGTTTGGCAACACATCATAACTAGTAACTTAGTCGAACAGACTGAAACCCATGTCATCATCAGACTCCTCGGCAGGTTCTTCCTTCTTCTCTTCCTCCTTAGCAGCAGCAGCAGCAGGAGTGGCAGCACCGGAAGCAGCAGCTGCAACAGGGGCAGCAGCAACAGCAAACTTGCTGGGATCCTGCAGTATCCAACCCAAACAAGTTGTTCATGTATGTGAAGAAGACAAGAAGTCAAAAACAACAAAAGTTAGGCCCTCCATTCATGAACAAATATGCGTCGCATACCGCAAGGTACTCCTTGACTTTATCTGCCTGGGGGAAGGAGTATTCAGTTTCCACTGCAATGGCCAGGAGATTTTTGTAGGCATTGATGAACATGTGGGGTGCAGCAGCAAGAGTTGGGTAAGAAATAGCCAGTGCCAATGAGGTGACCAAGGAAACTCCGGAGGCAAACTTCCCAACGAGATCATCCTCTGTCAGATCAAGCACCTCTGGGTTGAAGACCGATCCATTGTCGTACACAGTCAGGACAACAAGACCATAAGAAAAGGGCCTAATGCCAAGTTTTGCGAGAAGGGCAGCCTCAGAAGATCCAACTTTGTCGCCCTTCTTGATAAGATCCACAGCGGTAACAATTTCGACTGTACCCTTGTTAATTTTGGTGGGAATGTTGAGCACCTGGAACATTACGTGTGAGAAATAAATAACTACTAATAGACACTAGAGAAAAGTTGGCAACAGTTAAGGCTACAGACCTGGAAGAAAGAGGTCTGGGAAGGGTCGAGTCCAGTGTTTCCGGGTGGGACAACGACATCAACTGGAGCCACCAATCCAACACGAGCAGGAGCTCCTACCTGTACAGAGAGAAATGTATGTACAACATCAGCACAAAAATGAATCTATACCAAAAGGGATATCACATTTACTGAAACCACAAAACATGTAGGGATAGTTCAAAAGTAAACTCCCCGCTTTTTTTTTTATTGTACATCGGAAATTTCAGTGAACTCCCCTTTAAGTATATAAGCAAAAATGCAAAGTTCAATTCTACAACTTCGTTGAGCTGTTATAAATTGTTTTGGTTATAAGCGAGCTAGTCAAACTTAAACTGGTTCTGCGGAGCACAGTTCACATTGTTCTCTGCTAAAGCAAATAACGAAAGCAATCAAAGAGAAAACTAAAAGAAATAAAACGGACCACAGTATGTTTTATCAACAATAAGGACCACAAGATAAATAAACAAGGGAAACAGACTATACATAGACCTCAACAAAACTAATTTCATCTCAAAGGTGTTTCAGCAACTCCACAAACATGAATGAGAGCATTCCTCAAGCAAAAGATAGTTATTCTGCAAACATCGTTATGAAAGTTTCTGTTTTGCCATGATCAAGATGTGTAATTGGTTTAATGAAAGTTGAATGTTGCATCGCATCAAAGATTGGATTCCTAACAATTTGACTGTTTGTACACAATATCAGGTTCCATTAGATGGCATGAAAACAACCTACTTCTCATGCAAAATATAACAGGCGTGCAACATCACAAATATCCCTCAAGCAAAAACCATACTACAAAATATAGCACCAGCATACTTATATATGTACAGTAACGAAGAAGTATCAGCAAGAACAATTCATTACTGGAAATGTAAAGAGAATACGAGCAACCTATTAAAACTGGGTGAAATTCATAATCCATTCAGAAACATGAAAAATGAGGTTACATAGATTAGGTAAAAGGTCATAAATTTTCACCTTGTACTTGGCAACCTCTTCGCTGACCTCCTTCAAATCACCCTTTGTGAAAATCAAGCCAACATTACCCTATTTTCCACAAAAAAAAAAAAAAAAAATCAAAGTAAACATCTCTATATCCCAATCACTAAAAAATCCAAACTACGGTTGCAACTTGCAAATGAGCCGAGCCCAGCTTTGACTAGCTCAAGCTTGAGCTCGTTTATTATTGAGGTGTTCACGCTCGGTTCATTTACTACACGAGCCAAGCTCCTTCCTTTACTATACAAGCTTAAAACTCGAGCTTGAGCTCAACTAGTTTACGAAAGAGACGAGCCCATAACGAGCCGAGCCTTTTGAAGCCCCAATCCAAATCCATACTGCGGCCACAATCAAGCCAAGCCGAGCTTTGAAAAGTTCTAGCTCGGCCCGTTTAAAACTAGTCTAGTTCGAGCTCAAGTCGAGCCCAAATAATCGAGCTTGAGTTTGGCTCGTTTATTATTGACATGTTCAAGCTCGGTTCATTACTACAACCTCTGTAATGAGCCGAGCTCCTAAACTCAAGCTTGAGCTCAACTAGTTTACAAAAGAGCCGAGCACATAGTGAGCCGAGCCTTTCGCAGCCGCAATCCAAACCCACAAAATAACAAAAAGAAGAGCCCAAATAATTGAGCTTGAGCTTGGCTTGTATATTATCGAGGTGGTCAAGCTCGGTTCATTTACTACACTTCCATATCTCCTTCGTGTGCTAAACGAGTTTAAAACTCGAGCTGCTTGAGCTTGACTAGCTTACGAAAAAAACTAAAATTGAGTTGAAGTCTTACAACGAGGAGAGGAATGAGATTGAGGAAGGCCTTGTTTCCGGTCTTCTCGGAGTGAATCCTGATGGATCTCTTCATCATCGTGTTCTTACCCATTAGAACCACAGAATCTCCGCGTAGACCCCTGCGGATGTTCTGGAGCTGGTTCGACCCGACGTTGTCGGCGGCGGCGATCAGGATCTGGGTGTAGTCATCGAGGAGCTGGCACAGCTTGTGATCGTACTTGATCTTCTTCTCGGCTTTCGATGTCTTCACCGCCATTATAGATACAGGTACAGATACAACAAAAACTGTATGTAATTATGTATGTGTGTGCGTATAGTACAAAAGGGGGGCAAAATCGAGGGCCAAGACGAAGCTGAGAGCTTTGCCAAGGCGGACAGCGGCTGGTGCTGTCGCTTTAACCTCTCTCTACTACTACTGTTAACTTCTGGTTGGGAAGAGAGTTGAGGAAGGAGAGAAAACCCTAGTTGCAGCAAATCTGAGAACTAGGGCTACGAGTTGAACTTATAGTAGGGACTGTAGCGAAGTTGTTTCGACCTAATTTGGACGGCTTGGATTTGATACTGTTGGGTTTTGTGAACTTTAATGGGCTTTTTAGATTGTTCGTCAAAAATATAAAATGGGCTTTAGATTAGTGTGCTTTGGGTCATGTTTACAGGCCCATTAATGTTGTTAACAAAATGTAATATGGGTGAAAAGTGCGTGTGCCTCATTTGTCATGTAGTACAAATGCTTTGGTGACACTTCACATGGCACCCTAAATGTGCTATTCAAATGTGGTTATCATACCATTGCTCTTTGCCAAAAGTTCAAGGACGGTACACTTAGGAATGCCGGATGCTCTCTCTAGCTATCCATCTCGAAGCACACCTTTATCGTCTCAAACTTTTGATATAGCTAGTTGGGGATAGCGTTGCACTGATAGTCATGAATGGTAGAGCAACACTGCCTGCCAAAGAAAATTGATGGAAAAGTAAAAAAGTGAGGCTAAAACTAACAAACGCAAAAAAACAAAAAAAATTGAATAAGAACAAAACTAAAAAAAAAGTAGAAAAAGTGTTAATGGAATGGGGTCTTAATAGGACCTAACCTACAAATTTAAGAATTAAATAAAAGCTCATCAAAACTTCCACAGATAACCCATCGATCCAAAAAAAAATCTTCTACAGATATCCTGATTTATTATTTAAACCCTACATAAATAGTCCATTTTCTCGGTCTCCTGACTACTTGAGTTTAGCCTAGTTCCTATTAGCGAAACTTTTAATTTAAAAAGATTAGTTGTGACATCTACTGGTGACCATCACCTAGACTGGTAATCTACCGGGTTGTAACTTTGTAAGTGGTGGTAATTTAATTTAGGGGTTTTACTTTGTAAGCGGGCAAAATTAATCTACTAGCTGGACCTACATTTATATTCATGTTGATGGTATGAACTGAATTACCAATAAGCTTTGTGAATGGTTTGTTTGACAATGTGTTTGGTGATATTCACTTAGTAAATGCTTTGTGATCTTGAATAGCCGAAACTGATCCCCACCTCATCCTTCATTCATCTGTCTAGTATCCTCAACGACAGCCAAGACCTCCCAGGGAGAGACCAATTCATAGACACTAAGCTTGATTGCCAATTGATTATCCGATTCGACTAGCCCTTCCATCAAACCCAGATCCTTTAATCATTCCACAAGCTTGGCGAATTGCGAGGAGAGATCTTCACTGAACCCACCTTCCCATTGATAAGAGATCCTTTCCAATCTCGAATAGTGACCGACACTTTTGCATCCGCTCCATCGCCCTTAACTGTCACATCACAATTTACTTTCACTCACCCTCTATCCGGAGCCCGCCATTGTAAAATATTGTCCACAATATTTAGATTATCCATATGGATTGGGGACACCGTAACTTTTGGCATAACAAAACCATTATGAGCATAACCAAAACTCATTACAAGCATAACAAAACCATAACAAGACATAACTTGTTTGCTATACCTTGGTTGGGTTTGGTTATGTCTTGATTGGTTTTTTAGATATTCCTTGTTTATGCCATGTTTGGGTTCTGTTATGCTTGTAATGGGTTTTAGTTATACTCATAATGGTGAAATTATACCAAAAATTACGGTATTCCCAAAATGACCAGGGACATCATAGCATCATCCGTGAGTGCTCTATAGTCTCATCAAAGTAAGAACAGCATGGGCAGATCTTAATTCTTAGACTTCCCACATTTCCTTCTAACCAAATTTTACTTTGTAGCCAAGCTATTGCTACATGATCTCCACCAGAAATGTCTAATTTTATGAGGGATTTTCAGCTTCCAAATAGTCTTCCACAATTATCATTTGGGACTATGTTTGCTTGATTCCTTGAGAAATATTTTGATTAAGAGTAAGCGATTTTATTGATGATCAATAGTGCAAAGTTTTACATTATCTTCTGTTAGTGAATTTGGGAAAGTACCTTCAGGCACGGGTGCATTTGTTAGTATTTGTAAAAAAAACAAGTGTGAAAACTACCCCGTAAAATATCACTATTAATTTGACTTCCCAAAGATGTTTGGATTTATAAAAGTAAGTTGAGGTAATGGGGGCTTGTAAACCCATGAAGTTTGCCTCTGATTCTTTTGTGAAACAACACATAATAGGTCCTAAACAAGATTTGGGGTTTTCATGTGGTAATTGGGATAAAGCCCAACATTTGGCCAACACATGACCATGGAGGAGAACATTTCTAAGGTGTTGTTCCCCAACAATCTCATTTCTTTGTTTTTCGTGTATTGTGCTCTCCCTTTAAGCAATACATTTAACTTCAAAACTATGCTTCTTTTTGTATAATGTGTTTTTCAACACTGTTCTCTTCTTTTTATTTTGGTGTATCCAATTCTTTTAAGAAAAATTAAAATCCACGCAACGAGAACGATAGATGATGTAAAAAGTACGACAATGTGACTCTAAAAAGTCAAAAGTGCAAAGACAAATTAACAAAAAGTATAAATAAACTCACTTCTAACGTTAACATTTATGCGGTTGTCATTTGCATCTCTCGCAAAGAAAAACTATTAAAGGACACAACATCATAACTAACCATACCAAATTTACAACTCATACTCCCAACCCAAGCGTACACCTGCAGAATCGTTGCCGAGGGAGCAACCATTTTTTGATTTGCCCATGTTGGTACGGACCCGGGGACCCTGCCGAGCGGCACCCCTGCCAAGCAGGTGCCGAGCGGCCAATCCAGCCATTCATCTCGGAATCAACGGCCCGGATCGAAACATCTTTTTCCTTTTCCTTTCTTTTTTTTTAATTCGTTCTGTACCTTTACATCTGAACCGTCCAAAACACTTTTGGACGGCCGAGATGTGCTCGGCACCCCTGCCAAGCACCCCTGCTTGGCAGGGTCTCCAGGTCCTGTTGGTACATTCATTGGATGAAAAACAACAGCTTAAGGGAACTTTTCCTTTTACATACGGAGGATATAATTATAGGATGAAATCTTAAGTTATTCTTAGAACAAAGTATGATTTATATATATAGACACACACACTAACCCCCCCCCCTCTCTCTCTCTCTCTCTCTCTCTCTCTCTCTCTCTCTCTCTCTCTCAAAATTTCTTGTAAAAAAAATCACAATTTCAAGAATTTAGGATCGGAGGTTTGGAGTTCTTAATTTGAGCCCGGCCAACTCCATTTGCTTATATATAGTACTTATATAGATAGGGTGATTGATAATGCAACTATGGAAATTTTTTAAAATGGCCCTCCTAGTTCACCCGAGTCTTATTTTCATCCTTCAAGTATCAATTACAACTCTTTTGACTTTCAAGTTTGGTTTTCGAACTAAGTTGGTCCAATTGATAACGTTTGTCAGCCAAATTGGATGAAAAAAATTAGAATGGGGGCAAACTTCATCAATTGGACCAACTTGGTACGAACTGCAACTTCCAAACTGCCATCAATCTGATTTTTTCTGTCAAGTTTAGCTGATAGAAGTTATCAATTGAACCAATTTGGTATGAAAACCAAACTTGAAGGTCAAAAGAATTGTAATTGATACTTGAAAGACGAAAATGAGACTTGGATGAAACTAGAAGGACCTTTTATATAAATTTTCCATGCAAATAACAACCTCTAGGAGCCTTGTTGCAATAAGCTCGTCTTATTTTTCTTTGACCAATAGTCTGCAATTTTACAGGTCTACTTTGATGACTAGAAATGTTTAAGAGATCATCCAAAGGAAAATATTGATCGATAACATATATACATCAATACACATTTCTTTTCAAAGCAAACCTGTTTATTGACAAATGATGTTTTCTTTCCCTCTGTTAAACCAATGTGCTTAATGTGATTACAATTGTCCAATCTAAACATTTTTTCCACATTTGTGATTTGCTCATAATCAATACTCCCAATCCATCCTTATTTATGGACAATAAAAAAAGGATGATTATTTTTTATTTTCATGTCATATTGCTATGGTGACCATTTTTTGAACTGCCTATGGTGACCATATTGTATATATTCAATTTCATGTGCTAGATGAGTGTCGCTTCTATAATGTGATTGGTATCGCGCGTTGCACCCTATCGAATGTTGCACCCTATCGAATGATTCTTATGCAGCCACACACGATTACAAATGTGGTTACCATTGTATTACTTTTTTTCCCCCACAAGTAAAAAGAGAATTACTCGCATATAATGTGGTGTGTATCATATGCACCTATTGTGTAGTTCATATTGTGTCACATCATAAAAAATTACTTGTAGGAGTACTGATCATTTATAATATTTTATTTCATACCTTAACTTTTATACTAAAAATTCGTAACTTTTCATCAATATGATTCGTAACTTTTTAGCAATAAATTCATAATATTTTGAGAATCATAACATTTTGGTGTATTTTAATGAGGGTGCATATAATACACACTCAAATAAATGGTATGTATTGTAGCACTCCCCAATACTAATAGGCTAATAGCCCAACATCTCAAATATATCAAATAATTACACTCAAATATACATAAAATAATTACAAGCCCTAACAATCCATTTGGACGGTGAGAACAGATGAGATACGAAAGAGAAGTGCTTTCTCACCAAATCTCACCAGACTCCCAATCGGGTTGCCTTCCGAGTAGTGGTCGAGTCAGGATTTTTGACCCGGGGGGCTGGCTTAATAGACATATTTTTATCGGAACGTATTTTTATTTTTCAATACATTACATTTGTAGAGGAAAATAATTCTAATCTAATGCAATTAAATATATCAATCATTTTATTTTTTCCTTTAAGCTAATTCAAGTGTCACGAGATTATTTTTCATTTATGAAAGAAATTGAGAAATAAAAATGTAAAATAACTGTTTTATCAAATCAAACTAAAATTAGTAAGATTATAAGTATAAACACACGAATAATTATCAATAATATTTAAAATCAGGTATACACAAAATAATATTTACTCGAGGGGGATCCGCAAGCCCCAACATAGCTCCGCCCTTGCTTCGAAGGTCTCTCTGTTGAACCTTGAATGAGTGAAGTCTGGGAACAACGATAAGTGTGAGGAATGAGACCTCCAAACTCCAAAGTTGTACTCTGTTTATGTAAATATTATCCTAATTTGCCTAATAGAGGTTGTAGAGACTCCATAAGATAAGCGATTGGATAAAAAAGAGCGGAACCCTAATTTCTAAGGAGTGCTCTAGAAAGAATCAAATAAAGTCTTAATGAATGTGACACTTTGCACAACAACGACGATCTTTTCTTCCTATTTGTTGAGATTAAGTAAGAAAGGAAAAAAACCATTAAAATTTTTATGTTTGTATTTTTTTCTTTACATTTTTTTACCAAAACACTCTATCCAAATAAGTGATTTAACTAGAAATCCTGACATTTCTTTTCTTTTTCTATGGAAATCCCTCCGTACAAAGGGGTCCGTGGGCTATCGAACAGCCTCACCAACAAGGACGCTGATTATTGATTAATTAACCTATAATCCACCCATAATCCGGTACGGGAATAATAATAGTAATACTGTAAATACAAATTGTGTAGCGCTCTCGCGCTCCTCCCCAAGGTGTCTCTGTCTGGTGACTCTGGTCTTTCGGTTTTCAGAGGGAGAAAGAGGGAAGGGAGACTGTGCCGTCGACTTTAGAGAGAGAGAGAGAGAGAGAGAGAGAGAGAGAGAGGAAGCAGCAATGGCGCCGAGAGCGAGACCCAGAAAGGTTTTCCTCGTCCTACTCTTTCTCTCTGATTCTTATGGCATTTTACTTTCTTCTTTGGCTTATCTCATATTTCGCTTTCTGTTTTGGGGAATTTTGCAGCGTCTGACACGAATGGACGCCGCCATTGATGCGATGACACCCCTCGGCTTCCCTGAGCAGCTGGTTCGCAGAATCGTCAAGGGTCTCCTGGAGGTTTAAATCCGTTTTCTTCTCCCTTTTCTCGTTTCTTGAATCATCACATATGAAATTTCATCGTTTAAGGCAAATGGGTGTGTGGGCACAGTTTTTTTTTTCTTCCCTTTTTCTGCATTTTCTTGGAAACCAAACAGACATTAAGGCTGTCCAGTGTCCAATGTGTTATTCAGTTGAACTATTTTTTGGGGGATAAACTTGTGACCAGTAGGTTTTTGTTGCAGGTATACGGGGGAGATGAAGGTTGGCCGTTTATTGAGGCGGATGCTTACAAGATTCTTATAGATACCATTCTTGATCAACCAGAAGAGGGGGATGTAGGAGAGGAAAGAAATGAAAATGAAAACCTATTGACCGTAGGAGAGGAAAGAAATGGAGATGAAGAACTTTTGCCGGTAGGACAGGAAACACATGAAGATGAAAACCTTTTGCCAGTAGGAGAGGAAAGAAATGAAGTTGAAAACCTTTTGACGGTAATATTACTTACTGTTTCAGTTTATTTGTTGGTATTGTTACTTCACTTGGTGTTTTTATGAACTGTATATGTATATTCATCCACCGAGATAAGTGTGCGTGCGCTAGAATCCACAGTTTCTGGGCAGTGTTCGAAAAATTGGCCTAGGCAGCCACTAGGCGGTGGTCTGCACCCTTGACTAGGGTGTTGAAATTAGGCACCGAGACGATTATTTGGCTGCTAGGCAGAGAGAATGAGAATGCCGATACTGTACTGATAAGTGGTGCACAATGCAACCTCTTGTTACTCTTCACGGAAATACAGAGAAAGAAATTTTGAGTTTGATAGAATGCCATCATGGTCATTCACTTGGAAGTATTAGTATATGTTATCTCGTGGTAAGTAAAGTACAAGAGGTTTAATAAAAGGTGCTTTACCTGCATATTTACTCGTATGGTAAGGGATGTGATATGTGGCGGGATATAAGTGGAGGCTATTTTGGTTAAAGTATATTGTGTGTTGGTGATGATAGTTATTGTACGATATTTGGTATTTGTGAATACAAATGTTTGTACAGAGTTTCATTGGAAGTGTGGTATCAGGTTTGGTATTGTAAAGCAAATCTAGATATATTAGATTCATTGTGATAGTTGAAGGTGCTAGTGTTATAGTTTATTAGTTAGTTACCATTGATTTGGCACAGCTGTTGGATGTGTTCTATGTATCAATGCCATAAAAATGAAAGGAAAAAAACTACATCCACCCGATCTGTAACATGTTTCGACCGGAAAATTAGTATTACTAAGTAAAGATTTGACATATATGGAGAAGCCATTACAACTTTTTGACCCAAGAATCGAGTTTTTTGCACCAAGGCTATGACTCTAGCTAAGGTACTGTGACACTGTCATTCAGTTGAGGGACGAAATAGAGAGCACTACGAAGAATCACTATACTCATTTGTTTTAATTTGTAAATTCAATGTCTGGTATGAATAGTGTGGAATAAAATTACAACCTGCTGCATAAGGGAAGGTATTAATTCTAATTGGTGGACAGTGGTATAAGAAGTTTTTAGCTTGGTGGGATGCTCTCTTGTTCCTATCGCTCCAGCTGACTTGAATGTCTTGTTCTGGTCAGGTTCCAACGCTGATGGGTTGTCTAGTTTGCGATGAAAGTCTTAGGAGGGGTTGACTGTTAGGTTAGCTTCAGCTCTAGTGCTCATAATTGGTCTTTATAATGCATATATTGTTGAGTCATGGTGATCGCTAGTTGCTACGATAGGATTTTGAAACTTTTGAGAAATTTTGCTACTGGCATTATGCCTAAACACAGACAAGTATGAAATAATGGAGATTTTTGACTAGATCACTAGGTGAGAATTGAGATGAATATAAAAGGGTTGACCTAGATAACACATGATGTGGTGGCAAATGTTCAGTGGCACTACACAAGGCTTTGAGCAAGTGAATTTTGTGAGGGATAAAACGTAGTTTCTCGGTGATATTGGTTTACCAAATTTCAATTTGGAGCTGCAAAAGGATGTTCCTTTGTTGGAAGGTTGCTGGCGGGTTTCGAATATGCTTCCTACTTAACTCATATGTGTTGGAAAAGGAATCGATCAAGTGGATCATATCTACACTAGTACTTTGGTTTTGTGACATTGACGCCCTTTGAAGAGGCGATTTGGGAAATTGAGGCAATTATGAAGATTTGAATATATCATTTCATGAATGTAAGTTAAATTCCGGAGAAGAAACTCTCATTAGGAGAGAGTGAAACCTGACCTATACTTTGCACACATTTTCATTCCTTCATGTGGTAAATTTAAATTTTTGCACGTACTTAAATGCATGAGATAATGTGATTGGAATGTTTAGTAAAAGTTCAGAAGAGATTAAAATGCAATCTCATGAGGGGAAGGAGGAAAAGTACTGTTTTGTTAAAATCAAAGATAAAATGACATGCGTAATTTTAAGTGTTTCTCTTTTTATGAGCAATAATATGTTTTTCATGGTATTAATATATGTATAGTTATGCCAATTGTATTTTTGTTGGTATAAAGTGAATAGTGATATAGTCTTGGAAATCAAGGGCTCAAAGTGTGGAATGTGGAGTTGATGTTGCCTAGACGGGCATGTCGAGAGTAGTTTCCTAGAAAGGAGACACCAACGTACTTGCTCTTTAGTTTCTCTCAAGGGCAGCTTTACCATTGACATTTCGAAGGGCACCTCTTCACAATTCAAAGAAATCCAATCACAGAAAATTCCAAATGTCACGCTTTGTTTGGTTTGAGTTTTGAGGGAGGTTTTGGGGGGAATGAGTGGAGAGAGAGATAGAGAAATAAGAGTAATAATTGGAGAGAGAACTTATTGGTGACCGTGCGTAGAGAAAGGGGTTGATTTTAGAGACCCAAAGCGAACACAGACTGGTTCCATTATATTCCCCCTCCCCCCCCCACAAAAAAAAAAAAAAGAAAAAGATTCTTTGATCTTGGAGTAAAACCTCGAGTTCCACATTCAGCCTCACAGAAAAATGATTTTTCGTTAAGAGAGAGATTCCTTGGTAAGAACTCATGTTAATTTGCTTGATTTGTTTGCATTATGCACATTCATGTTTAGAGAAGGAAAAGCAATACCTATTGCATGCTTATATGAAATACTGATGCTAGGTTTGTATATTGATAGTTTAGTCTCCTAAGTTTGGTTATTTTTAAGGGTTTTGCTAATTCTGGGTTGCCGATTATAGTGGGGAATTACCCTTCAAAACTGAAATGAAACACATGGATGCTGAAACCATGTTGATACCAATGATATGAGGTTGGAGTGAGATGAAATTCGTCACGTAGGTTGACCTTTCATTTAGATCTTAATAGTCCATCCATTCGCTATCTGGTTGGATTTCAATTACGTGCATGCACTCTGCACACCTGAATGAGGCTTCCCATCAGATAGAAGTAATCTAGGACTAAACCATTGTGTTTTCTATTGTAAGAATCAAATATAAGGTTCTTATTATCTGTTGCATAACAAAGTCTGAAGGGAACAATGAGGCAAAAACAATGTCCTTATCCAACCTCTTCTGCTGTCTTATTCTTATTAGAGCAGGAAGATATATAGGAACCACTGCAATTGCTTCAACAAGATTTGTGCAGTCTGCAGTGTACAGCTGCAATTGAATAGTGAGAGGGAAATAAATGTGTGGTAATAATCATAATCCACTTAAGAGTTTCCTTTTGGGTTCATTATCATGATTCAAGAAGACCAGAATTTCATAAAGGTCGTTAGCATGCATAAGGTTATTGTTTATACAGAAAATTTGCATGTTATGAGTCTGGAAAGACTATTTCACAAGGTCAGAAGATTTGCTCCTCAAAGGTTTCCACTATTTCTGGTGTTTTGCTTCATCTTTCTTAATGTCTCACTCGTTACTTCTATCTAGTATTTTCCTTGTTCAATGACTTGACATTGGGCATGTGCTTTTGAATATCACATATACTGTTGTGAGCATGCTGCAAACTCACGAAATTGGGCTGCAAGATAGGATGATTTGTAAGTTATCACACGATGTTTGTTTTTTCAGCTGTGAATAAATTGACAAAGTGAAATTTGTGACAGGAGGATTTTGTGTGTTTGGGGCTTTAAATGTCTTCTCTTCTGATTAAACATTACAGTACTTTATCTGTTTTAACTCCTATACAAGGAAGAGGATCTTTATTTAATTATCTTACATGAAATCTCTAAATGATGTGCTTAAACATTATGCAAGCCATTGCTCCTTCAGGACTACCCTATGGCATCTCGATGCACACTTTTTTAGTTATATTTTTCAGGCTGTGCAGCTCAGTACAGTTATTTAACAGTATGATGAGTACCGGATAAGATTTTAGACTTGCACAAAACACGAATCTGCTCTCTTCTTCCTATGATATACATGGACATGCTATTGGGAAGAAAAACAGTTTGAGAATTGTTATTCAAGCCTAAATATACAAAGAAAGATTTGTTTGTTCAGATGATTGTACGGCCTAGTGGCTAGTTGGTAGCTTTTATAAAGGTGTACATGGTGAAACATTTATCTGTTACTTATTTTGGTGCTTACACTTGCAGAACGGGGCATTGGGGGATGAAAGACCTGGATGCTCTATTGTAGCAGATGATCCTGGGCCCTCCACTCTATCTCTTCCGCCTATATCCTCTGAGGTCCTTGATTTTATGCCAACCCCACGTCTTGATTTTATTCCGACCCCACCTCCGGCCAGCGGTCTCACAAGAAGGAGGCGTAGACCTTGCTATGGGTGGATTAGCAGTGATGAATCTTGTGATGAACCAGACGATTTCATCATGCTAACTCCAGCTCCAAGATTGAAGCGACGGAATCTGATATCAAGGTGGGATGTAAGACCCTGATGATATGCAAGCGTGTCTTAACTCTCCCCAAGATTGAGAGCCTATATTTCTTCTTCGAACCACGTCAAACCATCATCAGAAAATAGGCTGCTAAAAGTCTTTGGGCATTTCTAATGTGATCTGATCTTTGTAGTTATGGTTTTGAGAGTATGAAGTCATGATTTCTCTATACTAAGTGCTGGCAGTTGAGCATGGTATATAGCACATTTCCGGAATTTAGTTTGTGAGGTTTGTTGTTATATTGTAGTAGTAGTAGTAGTAATTTTCGTTTGGTATGTACTGATTGGTTTTACCATGCTCTAACTATATCTTCCTTGCAGCATCCTTTTATCAATTCGTAGTTTCCTTTTGAGTGAATTGCTAACTAGGTTTATGATAGGTGCAATTCAAGCTAGAACTCATAGAGGAGACATTGTTTCCCACTGTCAATCCTATTGATACTGTAGATTCTTACAGCGCGAAACTATGGTTAGATAGAAGCTTCAATTAATTGGAGTGACAGCTTTTGCTGTTACCATGTAAGTATGAGGAGATTTCTTTACCACTCGCTGAGGACTTAATTTTCACATCATTTCAGGCTCATACAAGTTCCTTAGATGGATACCACGTCTTTCTTCTTTGAAACGATGATGTATCTATGTGCCCTTACGAGAAAGCTAAATGGTGAATGCACTCCAATTCAACAAGTATATTCCAACCCAACAAGGTTAATACCAGGACTAAGAAAATCCCGGTGCCTGAGAATAATCAGAATGATTCCTTTGCTTGCGTTTAATGAAATTGATTCAAATTGGGGTTCTGGCTTTCCTCATTATTGAACTCGATCTGCTTAGTAGAGAATGAAATGCTAAAGTTCCCACCCTCTTTGCTGCCTACAACAAGCATTTTCACAGCTCAGTGTAGTCTTTACCGGTCTAAGCCACTGAGTGGCACACCGCCTGCTCAAAAGAGGGACCAACTTATGTCAGTTTTTTTCTTTTCTTTTCTTTCTTTCGTCATGTCCTCCTAATTTTGGAACCAACTTTCTGGTGGTGTAATAGTCTAGTAATTGGAAAGCTCAGTTAAACTAAATTTTATGTATCTCTTAGTCTTGATTCTCTGAGTCTAAACAGTTAAAGCCATGTTTTTCCCGTCGTGAGGTTTATTTGTTACTTTGGAAATATGGGACGGTATTAAGTTTGCGAGGTTGAAGTTATTCTTTTATCTTGCTTTATTATTTGGTTCTTTACGATTTTGGAAGTCGAAAATAACATTGGTTTTTCCATTTGTTTTAGGTTAGGTAGAACGATGAGGTTTGAAAGATGGAATTTGGTTGCAGATCTTTTTATTGACAATGATGAACCTATCCTTAGAAGATTTAGATTCTTTTCTAGATGTTTCCCCAATCCATCTAATGGATCTCTGTCCTTCGCAACACTCAAAGTTTATGGACAAGTTTTGTAATGGATCTAGGTTGTGCATTAACATAAAATTGCTATCTACAAACTGAGACCAATATCTACAACAACTTCTTAGTATGATGACACTAATCTAATGACTACACGTGTAAATGTTACGGAACTTTTGACTTGTTTGTTAGCTGAATCAATCATGATGTAAAAATATCGATTAATTATTCTGATGGACCTTGAATAAAAAAAGAAATTATGAATTTGTATTCAAATGAGCCTAGATCGCACTCCTTACTTGCAAACCACTAGCTTGTATTAAGTAATTAAAGGGCATAAGCTTTGGAATAGCCTAAAGAGCAACCAGAGATTAACATATTTGAACCATTGGTCACTTCAGCCTGGCATTTGGCCTCAGGGAGTGTCTTTGATTTGGAATTAAAATGGCTTAGATTTTTACTCCAAAGGGTGAATTCCGTAGTGCCAAACCTACTCTTGCGTTCCATTGTTTTTTTGTTTGGAAACACATTCTAAGTTCAAACATGCTTTGAAATCCATACGAGACTTTCTTTCGGTTTTAATCGGGCATTCCACTAAATTAATGTTTAAGAAAGTAGTCGAGCTGTGAGTAAAATGAGATAGAAAATCCAGAGGTACAAGAAACTACTCCTCCTAACAAGAAGGTAAGCCCATTGCTTCTCAAGCCCAATCGAAGAAACCCAACAGATCCAAGAAGGTAAAGCACTGTACACGTGTTCGATTTTTATTTGCTACTATATCCGTAGGTACGCCTTTCGATAATATGACTGACAGGGAGAGAACATTAGGCGGGTAATCTTACACCGATAATTCTAGTGGAGATGTTTCGTTCGTCGTCATCGTCGTCGTCGTTCCAAGGATAAGGTTTCAGACCTCTGATTGCAAACATTCGATCGATGTCTTAAAAGCTCGGAATTACGTTCGTATCGTAGGCCAAACCAATGAATTTACCAGCGAGTTTTCGCGGGAACTTCATTCCGTTATCCTCGCACTCACACTTTGGTAGCACCTCTTGCTGTGACCTTCGCTTCTTTCCATTCGTTCCTTCTCCAGTCGTCACCTCTGGCCGAAAATGGAGCAATTTGAGGCCGAACAAAAGGTAATTTTACTTTACTCTGCGACCAAGGTTTTTTACATAGCATTCTTCATATTTTTCCTTTTCTTGTTCTCGTTGTCGAATTATCGAGTTAGGTTAGAGTTCCATGGAAAGCGAGACGTGTTTTGCAGAGTGGCTGATACAGACACCGAACCGGAACGCAATAATGACGAGGTACTGAATAGTAGCGATGACCATTGATTTTTTGGATTTCTGATCATGTTGTGTGTACGTAAATGTGTTCTGATAGAGTTATCTATGTTTACGTGTGCAAGTAGATACACAGGGACGTGATTGGGTAAAATCTAGATTTGGTTGGTTTGAATGTAATGCCAAGATTTTATAGGAAAAGGGAGCACATGAAGATGAGGAAACAAAAGCTTTGGCTGAGCCGGTTACACCTGTGATTGATCAGGTAACCTGGTTTGTTCCATAACTCTTGAGAGAGAGAGAGAGAGAGAGAGAGAGAGAGAGAGAGAGAGAGAGAGAGGAGGTTGGCTTTCGGTGGAAGATAATTTCTTACAGAGAAGTTATTGAAAGCAAAACAATATTTACTAGAAGAGAAACAATAAATCTATATGCCATTTTTAACTACTTCTTTCAGTTGTGAAACTTTGGAACTATGTAATTAGGATCTTAGTCAACTCAAGCCATTTTGAAATCTGCACTGTTGTTTTGTTAATTAGGAAAACTTCAAATGACTGTTGCATATTTTATAAAACCAAATGAATGCAATTGATGTTAACACGTAAAGCATATTTGTTGCTGGTTCTTTATGTGACTAACATAACAGTACCATTCACACAACATGGTCCATTTGAAATGTTTGTTTATTTAATTGGATGTCTGCATGGGGATGATTCTCTTATAGACTAAAGACCAAATTGGGGCAGAGCTGCTTGATTCAAACAACACAATGACTGATAATGGTGCAGAAGTTAAGGCTCAAGGTGGAGTTGAGGTATCTTCTGGTATTTCAGTTGCTAAATTACAGCTGCATCATTTACGGGGTTCTTCTATCCATAGGCTGTCAGATTACACCCTGTTAATTACTTTCTCTAAAATGAATGTTTGATCATACTCCACTTTGAATTTGTATACTGTATATCCGTGTCAGGTCAACTGGTGGTAAAGTTTTAAGTGTCAAAACTTCCCTGTGGGATTGGAGATGTCAAGTTACTCTCAATCGTTGATGAGTAGCTCAGAGGTCTGAAAGTTCATTGTGAGAAATCCTATATTTAAGAAGTGAATTGGGTTTTCTGTCCAGGAGAACCTCTCTTTTGGGAACAAAGGAACTGAAAAAGGGTGGTTTTCAGAAACCAACACGACTTTGTTATTTTGGTCTTACATTTTGTACCTACTCTGTTGAAACAGGATGGAGATAATGTAGAAGTTGCAAGCGGATCACCTCTTCCAGGTGTGAAGGTGATTATGGTCACAACTTTATTGTAACATAATCGCGTTTTTATACATCTTTATTCGTCTGACTACTAAGTTATCCTTTTCCCTGGTCTTTCCTTTTCCTTTCCCTTCTTTTCTTTTATTGGTTTTACTATATGCTTTCTCTCTGACATCTCTTCAAACCTTTTCTGCAGCCACAACAATTCGACGAATCAATGAGGATACCAAAGGAAACAATAGACATTTTTAGAGACCAAGTATTCGGCTTTGACACCTTTTTCGTGACAAGTCAGGAGCCATATGAGGTGAGTTTGCAGCAGGAACAGCTTGGTCTATATAATCTTCAAGTGGGAAAAAAACTAAAATAAGTGATTTAGTTATAGATGAAGTTGAAAGAATGTACAAAAATGGGTGTAGACTGTGTAGTTATGGATGGATTTTCTGTTTATCCAAAAGTTGATCAATATCAACTGCTTATCAATTAAATAATGCAACCTTCCTGTAACAACTCATAAATGTTGGTATGGGATGGATTCTTTCTTTGTAATGCTGAGGAATAGAGGGAAATGAATATTCAGTTTCCTTCTATTTACAAATTCTGATGCTTTATTGTCATCTGGACATCTTTCTTTTACAGCTTAACATTTGTAGAACTAGGGCCTCATTCTTACACGCATCTTTATGTACTTTGGTAGGGAGGGTTGTTGTTTAAGGGAAACCTTCGAGGACAGGCTGCTAGAAGTTATGAAAAGATAACAAAGAGGCTGGAAGTAGGTTTACCTGTGTTTTTCTTGAGACAATGTTTGAAAATCCGTCACCTTGCTTTGCTTACTTTAGATAGATGAATATGTTCTCCACAGGACAAGTTTGGGGATCTATATAAGCTTTTCCTTTTAATCAATCCAGAGGATGACAAACCCATAGCCGTTGTGGTTCCAAGAAGGACCTTGCAACCAGAAACAGCTGGTAGTTATCAGCCACTAGACTGATTATATTCTGTGGTGAATAATTTCATTCTCATTGATAATCTGTAGCACAGATAGACGAAAACTATAACACCTGTAGTTTAATTTCTACAGCAGTCCCGGAATGGTTTGCTGCCGGAGCTTTTGGATTAGTTACAGTCTTCACCTTACTTCTGCGGAATGTGCCTGCACTGCAATCAAACGTACTGTATGTTACTCTTACTCGTTGCCTAATCCTGTTCTCCCTATCATTTTTGCAAACATATAATTTTATTCTCTCGGAATCATACGCTGCGTAGAGGATAAAGGAAATATTTGATTGTAGATGAGTGTGCTTTGAGAGACTATTTGGATACAGCAATAACATGTTCTGATAAGGTGCATCTGGTGCTTCTACTGTCTTGTATTTGAGTATCCGTGTTATTGTTTTGTTATTTTCCCTCATGTTTCGTTTACTTCTATATTCGTCACTTAAGCATGTACACATCAACTTTTTTTTTTTTTTTTTCCGTTTTCATTGGGAGAGATTCTACAGAAAGCTTGTTTGGAGAGAGAGAAAGGAGCAAATCATAATCTTTACAAGTTTCTGTTTTACATACAAGTAACAATCACTATTTCCTGTATCTTTTTGCTGTATATTGTCATCTTACAGTTACTTCCGTGACATCACAGTTTCCATTTTGATACTTTCCCTCGCATGGCTAATGGCTATTACTTACAGTTAATGTTTGTCATGTCATGTCACAGGTCAACTTTTAACAATCTCGACTTATTGAAGGATGGCTTGCCTGGAGCCCTTGTAATTGCTCTTATTTTGAGTGTACATGAAATCGGCCAAATTTTAGTTGCAAAAGACGCTGGAGTTAAGCTTGGGGTGCCATTTTTTGTACCAAGTTGGCAGGTGAGATATACTATTCTCCTGTAGGAAATCGTTGCAGCTTAAAAAATTGATCAATGCATGCCACAATACTTTCAGACAATTACCTCTATAAAAAAGCTTGTGCAGATAGTGCCTTCAAAGGATAAATTCCTTAATTCTGAATCATCTTCTTTCTCCTTAGTCCTTTCTTGAAATGACAATTGCAGTGGTTTCTTTTAACTCACAGGCTCCCAACATGTTCACTTGTCTATTTTGTGTCCCATGAAAATGCATACGTAGTATCTAATGACCAATTTGGGTGGCAGATAGGCTGTTTTGGTGCTATCACAAGGGTTTTAAATATTGTACCCAAGCGTGAGGATCTTCTGAAGGTTGCAGCAGCAGGACCATTAGCAGGCTTCTCCTTGGGTCTTGTTCTTTTGCTTCTGGGATTCTTCTTGCCACCCAGTGATGGTCTAGGTGTTGTCGTTGATGCTTCTGTGTTTCACGAGTCTCTTCTTGTTGGCAGTATAGGTAAGCAATTTGTTTCACGCCTATTTTTCTTTGAAATATTTATGGGATGTCATAGGCATGTGTTTGCAGTTGTCTGAAGCTGTAGGAATGTCCATATATGTTTCAGAAAGTAGTTATCTTGTTGGAATTATCGTAATTCATAAATTGAAATTTCATCCCCTATGCCTCTGTTGCATATCTTTTATGTGTTTAGCAAAGCTTCTTCTGGGAGATGTTCTCAAGGAAGGAACTCCATTATCCATCAACCCACTTGTGATATGGGCATGGGCCGGACTTCTCATCAATGCCATCAACAGCATTCCTGCAGGAGAGCTTGACGGTGGAAGAATATCTTTCGCTATTTGGGGAAGAAAGGTATGCCATCTACATTTCATTTACGTCTAAAAGGAAAGTTCAATCATATTCTAGAGGGATTCTCATTGCACTTCACGTGACCACATCCATCAAATATTAGATGTTGATTAGCCTTCTTTAAAATAAAATCACCATCGCTTATTGAAGGACTATTTCTCGTAGGGGACACCCAAGCAGCTAAAGTTCCATTCTTTGAATAAAGAGACTCAAGTATGAGTCTTCTTACCTTATCTAATAACACCTATGCAAATATACACGTGCATGCATGCGCGCGCGCGCACACACACAAGAATGGGTACACCAAAGCAAACCCAACCATATAACCTCATCAAAGGACTCTTGGTTTGATCAGGTTTTTTATATGGCAGGCTTCATCGCGCTTGACAGCTGTCTCTATCGTACTGCTCGGACTATCCTCTTTGATTAACGATGTCGCTTTTTACTTTGTAGTACTAATATTCTTCTTGCAAAGAGGGCCAATAGCCCCACTGTCCGAAGAAATCACCGACCCAGACAACAGTTATATTGCCCTTGGAGTTTCAGTTTTGCTATTTGGACTCCTGGTGTACTTACCTTACCCATTCCCCTTTTCAAGTGACGCCATTGTAAGTTTCTAGTATCATGTACCGCACATAAAATTGTACTGTAGATAGCTGACAGTCTCTAGTGATTGGGTTCCACTCGAGGATTCTTACGTATTGGCTTATTATATGAGATTCTGTATCATTGTTTTATAGCGAGTGTAAAAATCCTGAAAGTAGGCTCTTCGTTCTGTATATTTAGTTCGTATTACAGCACATTATCAATAAACTGTACTTTTAATTTCCCCTTGCATTTTTATTCACCAAGCGTAGTTTTAGGCAAGTAATTCACGAACATCATCGATGCGAAGTTGTGTATGATCGCAATTGCATTCTGTAAATAACACAGGGAAGTGCTTTCAGATCGAGCCTTCCCCAAGGAACAATGTCAAGTTTAATTGGGTTCATTTACCTTTAGGTATCACTTGGGCACTTGGGAAAATGGGGTCATTGGGAGGAAACAAAAAGAAGACTTTCGAAATAGATAATACCTTGTCCGTTTTGCTTGACCTACTAGGTAGGCAAAACACATCACGAATTAAATGCGACAGCTATTTTGGGTGATAATATTTCTTGTTTTGCTGCTTGACGGGATCAACATTCAATTAGGACTAGAGAAAACATGTCATAGCTGTTGGGGGTCACACTGGGTGGGTGGTAGTTGGGATGGGATTTCTCTTGATGATATTACAATAAGTCTAGGTATAAACTATATCCATCCATTATACCATCCACTTCATTTTGTGTGGGTCCCACTCTGGGTTCCATAAAAATATAAAAAAATGTTCATAAATTTTAAAATAATATTTATGGGGTCATGTAAGAAATTAGCTCCAACAAGTGTATCGGTAAGTACTATTTTTGGATTCGTAGGGGTGAAACTGTGCAGTTGATCAGTTTTGGCTCTATAAATCTAGAAATAATACTTACCGACATCCGTTAGAGCTGATTTTTTACAGGGTCCTATAAAATATTATTTAAAATTTATGGACATTTTTTTTTGTATTTTTGTGGGACTTGGGGTGAGCCCCACAAAAAATGTAGTGGATGGATTTAGTGGATGTAGCATCTCTCGTAATGTAATTTTTTTTTTTTATCAACTCGTAATGGAATTGATATCAAAACATTATCTATTGACCTTATCAAAAAAAAAAAAAAAAACACACACACACACACACATTATCTATTGATCACTAACTTGTAGGTTGTTTGTTTGTTTTTTTGTTTTGAGGAAGGATGTTTTGTAACCCAATCTACCCTTCTTAGACACTCATGCATGGGTTCTAACTGGGCATACTTTTTGGTTATTTATACGTTACCTATCGTCTTTTTAATACCTTTAACTCGGTCTTACAACTGAGATTTGGATTAGTTTCTGCTTCGCTTTTTCAGTTTTTCAGAACTTTGATGTTCTTATCAGTTGGCTAAGTTGGAATTGTCCTCCAATTTTCACAATACTTAATCTATAGCAGCGTCCGACCAGAAAAAAACAAACCCCATATCAGAGTTTAATGATTAATTGGTAATGCTGCACATTTGTAAATCATGGGATGCCATAAGCTCGAATGGCATGTCCCAAGAACTCTTGGTAGCTGCGCATTTGTGCACTGCATACCAAGTGCATAGATGCCACACAATCACGTAGTTATTAAGGGTCGGAACATGCTCCAAATCCATAAGGCAACATCAAATTGTCCGACTATCTTTTCATACTCTTTATGGCTGAGTGATCTGAGCCCTTCAGTGAGAGATGGTTGAATTGTGTAAATATGCTGCATAATTGTGTCCAAAAGCAAGTATTAAGCAAACCTAACACTGGTTAGATATTACTGTTAGTATAGGTCACATTGCATTAAGTCAATGAGCGCTTTACCATAGGCCCAAACCCAATAGACCCAGATAAGATTAGTAACTAAGTAGTAATTAGTTGTGTTTTCATATAGCTCTTGGCTTTAATCAACTGTCAAGTTGATTCTTGATCTAAGGGTTATTTTATGCTCTCTTTTTTTCCTCAATCGATAAGGATGATCGTGTTATATCATGTATGAATTACAAAGAACAAACCCAGGATACCAAATCAATTGTAGAGTCCACGAGATAACTAAGAACAACAACTTAACTAATACAAGAAATAAGTCCATCATAGAGAAGAAACAAAGGAAAACCCCCTCTAATTAAGGGAAGAACACCTACACGCAAGTGAGGAGATTTGAACTCATGACCTCCTAGTGAAATGCAAGAGTCCCGGTGCCCCAATTTTATGCTTGTTGAGACTCTCATTTCAAAACTCCGACAGTTGGGCAACGTTCTTGTATGTAAAGAGAGCTTGGTGATTGCGAACACTCACACCTAAATCCATTAACTCCATCCATATATATGGGCCTCCATACATGGTCTTTCCTCTTAATGCACCCCCACCCACCATGTGTTGCTCTTGTGATTCTTATTTCTGTTGGTTCTCTTTCTCTGCTGACTTTGCATTCTAAAGGAGGCACTCATGCAACAATCCCTTTTAATGGACCCATCCCCGTTCGTTTTCAGTTTTCTGGTGTAATAAAGTATGCTTTTTTTGTGATTATTGGATTTGGAAATACTCACGGTCCTGTAACTTTTGCCAGTACCCCATTTTTGCATTGTAAAGTTTTTCATTTTGTGTGTTTGGGAGCCAATTTTAGAATTCCTTCTATGCAAGTAGAGTAGAGTGCAGTTGGTGCCTTCTTTGTACTCCCATGCACGTGGGCAAAGTTCGATTCGACCATGAGGTTTTCATTTTTTGATCGTCTTGAATTTTGACAAGGATGTAGTAGTCGTCAAACTCTACAATATCAACGGTTCAAATCCAATTTTTGGTATAGGGAATGGATTGGTTAGATTTAAGGAAAAGGAAGAAGAAGAAGAATCAAGGGAGAGGATGAGCATATCGGTCTTTTAATGTTGTGTCCGTTAATATAGATGGAATACATGACGGCAGAGAGTCTATTCTCATATTTTCAAAAATCACATGCAGTTATGTGTATACTTTTGAATCATAAATGATGCATCTGCACACAGTCTAAACCACATGGGGCTGTCAAATATTACTGTACTAAGTATATTTCAAGTGTGCCTTTCAAACATAATGCTACTGTATATACTGACAAGAAGAAAGTTGTGGAAATGAAGAAGAGATTCTCTCTATTTCTTGCTCAACCCTCTCCCTTTCCCATTGCCTACACTACTACATGTTGAATTGTACATGCATCATGTAAATGCGTTAAGTAGTGCTTGTCTTTTTTTTTTAACTGTTCACGTTTTAGTCATGTTTCTCAAGTAGTACTACTACTGTATGTAGTATTCCGGTTTCTCAAGTTAGTTCAAAAAAGTCAGCTGCTTTGTGTTGTGACAGGACAGCTGGGAAAACAAACAAGTTAGTCGAAGTACGTATCTGATCTGTTTGATAGTAGCTAGTAACAATAATGCATGCATGCATGCATGCAATGTGAAAATTGCGTGCGTACAATAGAATAAAAGTCATGCATCCAAAAACGTCATCCATTGTGTCATTTTAATTTATTAAGTGATGTTTTAGTTTCTCGATCTGTTTCAACTTCTTGTTATCTCAAATTTGATTGATTGACATAATCATCGATCTTTGGAATCAATCTCATCTCCATGGAAAATATAAGGAAGGGTCCATGGCTCGATCAATACACTTTCAATTATATACTTATAAAATTAGAGGGGTAATACGTACATCTCCACTCTACTTTATGTACTGTAGGTAATTTTGCCCCATTTATCAAGACTCATTTTCCCAATCCCACGAATCCATCATGACCACCGCCTCTCATCGCATGTGGGAGCTTACAAACTAGGACTTTTGTGAAATTTTAGAAAAACTGTGAGAGCCACGCCCCAGATCCCTCTTCCTATGCATATGTCTATTAATCTATGGACCCCACACATTTAAAGTATTGAATTAATGGAAAGACCATACTCGATCTCATTCTTAGATGACGGACCATGCCTCCGCTATCGCCCCTAGCTACTACTCAACCTCCCTATCGCATTAGTTATTTCCTTACTTGAGATCAAGATGAGTGGGACCATAGATCGACACTATCAATAACATCCAATATATTCTCGTCTAGTCATAGGGAGACAATTGCGGGGTGTGGCTCTTACAGTTTTCTAAATCGCAAAAGTCCTAGTTTATATATGCGATGAGAGGTGGCGTTGATGGATTCGTGGAATTGAAATGAGTCTTTTGATAAATAGGGCAAAATTCATCATAATTGGGTCATTTCAAGGGGGTTTAGTAGGAAAAATTGCAATTGGTGGATTTTATCCAGAAAATGTTAGCATTTTATTTGAAAATATGTAGATCCATAAATCAATATCAATACTGTCTTCTACATTATAAAACAGAGTGGTTTCGATCTGTAAAAAAAAAAAAAAAGCCTAGGTATATAAATGAAAGCAACCTCCACAATTGCTAGATCACTTGGTGTTAACTTTGTAGCCATCGGATCATTTCGTTTTTAAAAGATACAAACAATATTCTTCTAATAAATCTACACCTCTTTATTCTCACTTTTTACGCAATGTATCTATATATAAATGTTGCATTTTATGATCAAACAGAGAAATAAGTCTCAAAATGGCAACTGACGTTTTGTGGTGATTATAATTACCACGCAATGCAGTTGATAGAACGAATAATTTATTTAAATTGAGACTATATTCCATTCCAACGTGGGCATTTCCCTAGTTCTATTACAGGTTAGATTGCCTTCTATCTAACCTTTTAATGAGATTCATACTTTTCCTACCAATAGCAGGCTGCCTATTTATTTATTACTGTATTATTTTACTTGCTAGACTGCCACAATAAATCGAGAATGGACACTGTTCTTTGATTTCTATGGAAAACTACTCCTAACAATTTGTGGTATTTATTAATGAATTTGTCACAATAATAAATTCAAAGTAGTGACCAAATGAAATAGGAAAACAAAGTACCCCATATCAATTGGAAAACCAGCTACTAGTTATTAGTCTACATCTGCAACAACTAAAATGGATTTAAATAGCCTCATTTAAAGCTCCCTCCTCTTCTTTAATAAGTACTACTAAAAAAAAACGCAGAGACAGAGGAGTGCATCCTCTCTGTTGACAGCCCCAGTGAAACGCTCCTGTCGCCTCTCTCTCTCCCCGAATGCTCTGAATATGCGAGCCCTAGCGATGTCTAACACTTTAGTTCCGTCGAGCCACCGGCTGTTTCCGACGCCGGTCACGGGCATTTTCGGCAAAC
Organism: Rhododendron vialii; assembly: GCF_030253575.1. Lineage (NCBI taxonomy): Eukaryota > Viridiplantae > Streptophyta > Magnoliopsida > Ericales > Ericaceae > Rhododendron > Rhododendron vialii. The sequence continues at coordinate 23,291,455 of NC_080559.1, forward strand.
GTTCCGGCTCCCTTCGATGCATCCGTGCTCCACAATGCTGTTCTCTCCAGTGTGCATCTCTAGGTCTCTTACACTCTATCGCTATCTGTGTTTACGTATGTGCTTCTATTTGTAGGTGCCTGAAGAGCTTGGGGTTTACCTCTTTCCCTAAACATGCTGGAAAGGATAATAAGAGTTTGGAGTTTCAATCTTGAATTCCCTTTCCATTGAAAAGAAAAATTACTCATTAGAAGCCTAATTGTTGAGTCAAGAATCAGAACTTTTTATTTTTTTAGGAACTGTTGGTGTCCAGGGCCAGCTTGCGTACACCTCGGACTAATCCCTACAGCTACTCCCACGGCTGTTTCACACGTTTATGTGGGGTTGAGGTGGCCCCAAGATTTGCTAGTAAGGAGAATCGAACTGAGACCTTAGAAAGGAGCAAATTCCCAAGTCCCAGGCGAAAGATCACTTGGCCAGCCCCTCGGGGTTTAGAGAGAATTGGAATTTTGTTAGGACGAAATATGAAAACGAGAACATGAAAAACTATCAGAATGACACAAGACAAACATGGTTTATGCAGACTATGTAGTTTGGCTTAAAGATTGGAAAACCCGGGTAAAGAGGAAGATCAAGAGATATTAGAATGAAATAGGAGAATTCAGTAAGCTAAACTCTCTCAAACAAAGAAATTCTAGAGCCCCAAAACCACTTATATATGTTAGGAAAAATACCTGGTAATTGTTCGATAGCTTAATATACGTTGTTGGACCCATTTCCTAATAGATTTTGGAGAATTGGTGACTTAGCATGGCATCAGAGTTTTGGTCTCTGTGTTGTGTTGTGTTTTGCATTTTGTATGGATGTTTGATATCTCCATGTGAAGGAAGTGATGGGTTCCTTGGCAATATAGTTTGGTTAAGCATTTGGGATAAGTGGTGAGCTAACGGTAATAACAAATCAACCTAGCGGCGCCTGCAAAGTCAGGGTTAAATTCAGGACACCTCACCCCAAAAATTTTATCTTGTGTTTTCTGTTATCCTCTTTTCAACTGAAGAGAGCTAACCATTTGTGGTTGATCTGGTTTTCTTCAGTGACAGATGAGACCAAGTTTTTGGAGGCGTCAAGACAAGGGAACTTAATCCCTCTTCACAAATGCATCTTCTCTGATCACTTAACTCCGGTGCTTGCGTATAGATGCTTAATTAAGGAAGATGATCAAGAGGCTCCTAGCTTTCTATTTGAGTCAGTGGAGCCTGGTTTCCGTGCTTCAAGTGTTGTAAGAGCTTTTGCAGATTTATTATTTTGGAAGTAAGTGCATTTGTTTTTGCTCGTGTTGTTTAGCCTTTAATTTAATGTTTAGGGTCGTTATAGTGTGGTTGGAGCGCAGCCGACGATGGAAGTTGTTGCAAAAGAAAATAAGGTTACAATTTTGGACCACGAGAAAGGGTGCGTGACTGAGAAAATAGTTGACGATCCAATGGCGATCCCAAGGAGTATTTCTGAGAGTTGGAGACCGCAATTAGTCGATGATCTTCCAGATGCATTTTGTGGTAATATAAGACTGTTAAATTATTATAGCTTACCTACAGGTCCACATTTACACTGTTTAGATTTCCATTGTTTTTCTTATGGAAATAATTATGAAGTGGTTTAGGTAAAATTGAATTGTTAGAAAAGGGTTTCTTGAGCTGACTCTCAAGCAGTATTACTGTATGACGGGTGTTTTGTTCTGTTGACTTTTCATATTTGTAAATTCAAGCTATCCCTATGTTACTCGATGTTTCTCTTATTAATGCGCATGAAAATATCATTTGTTGAACGTTGGAAGGGGTACTTAGACATCTTCTTCTTGAACAGGTGGGTGGGTTGGTTATTTCTCATATGACACAGTTCGTTACATAGAGAAGAAGAAGCTGCCATTCCCAAGGGCACCAACAGATGACAGGAATCTTGTGGATATTCATCTAGGTCTCTATGATGACGTGATTGTGTTTGATCATGTAGAGAAGGTACCTTTCACCCTGAAAATTCTTCCTAGATTGTGTTTGATCATATAAAAGGTACATTCCCCTTACTCAGAGCGCCTTTTGACGTCGAGAGTATTCAGATAGAAGTATGTAGGCAAATGCGAGATGCCTATGTTTTCTATGTTTGTTTATCCTTCTCTACTTTTTTATTTTTCCCATATACGCAGATGTTTTTTCTGCTAGCTGAAGTACCTTTTATAATTCATACCATTTCATTTTCGTAGCTACACCGTACATAGTTATTGCTTCATCTATTCTTCACTTCATTGAGTTATATAATCTCTTCAACATTTTAGTAGAGGGATGTTGTGGACCCGTTGAATGCTAAATCGGTACTCTAGCACCATAAATCAACTGCAAGTAAGGTCTTTGAGGAAACCAGTAACCAAAAGACCTGGCTCCATCTTGATTGAGGCTGCAGAGATTTTTTCTTTTGTCTTTTCTCTGTGTCCTCAGAAAGCATATGTGATTCATTGGGTTCGGTTGGATCAATACTCCTCCATTGAGAAGGCTTATGATGATGGAGTGAAACGCTTGGAGAAGTTGGCATCCAGAGTACTAGATATTGATCCGTGAGTAACTGTTGTACTCTTTCTTACATGAAAATAAGAGGATACACAAAGTCACTCATCTTCATTTATATGTGTGTTTTTTTAAAATTCTCTTTTGCTAGCCCAAGGCTGTCTCCTGGTTCTGTGGATATAAATGCTCAATCTGGTGCTTGTTTCAAGAAGTCAAACATGACAAGTGAAGAATACAAGAGCACAGTAGTGCAGGCAAAAGAGCATATTTTTGCAGGGGATATTTTCCAAATCGTGTTAAGTCAGCGCTTTGAACGGCGAACATTTGCTGACCCTTTTGAAGTCTATAGAGCGTTGAGAGTTGTGAATCCGAGTCCATATATGACTTACTTGCAAGTATGGTCTTCTGTGGAACTATCTAATGTATTCCCAATATTACTTTTATCATCATTCTAGCAGCAAAGTTTTATTATATTCCTTGTTATCAGGCTAGAGGGTGTATTCTTGTTGCTTCAAGCCCAGAAATTCTCACCCGTGTAAAAAAGGTAAATTACTCTGCAATTTTCTTTTTACTACTTTCACATACATTCTTACAAAAATGTTCGAACATGCATTGCTAGTGTTGAGTATTAGGAACTTCTAGATGCTTGTGAAGTTCTTATCTGTAATGTGTATTGTTGCTACTTGCTATTCTTGTAAATATTTATTGAGAAATATACTTGTTGATCCATTCTTATGTGTAGAAGAATATTGTTAATCGACCATTGGCTGGGACGAGTAGAAGGGGAAAGACATCTGATGAAGACGAGATGCTAGAAACGCAGCTTCTGAATGATGAAAAGCAATGTGCAGAACACATCATGCTGGTTGATTTGGGACGGAATGACGTTGGAAAGGTTTTTCCTTAACTTTTGACTTGGTTCTTTTCCTGTATACTTTCTTTGGCACTTGTTTTTGGGGTGATTAGTAATAAAACTTGACTTCCTTGGTGTGATTGATCACTTATATCACTGATGGAAACTTAGCATGTTCTTTTACAGTAGTACAGTATTTGTGAATTCTCTGCTAAACTTTACAGTTGTCTCCTCATTAAATTTGCATATCAACTCTCAGTTAACTCAAATTGATGATATAGGTATCTGAAGGCGGTTCTGTGAATGTGGAAAAGCTCATGACTGTTGAACGGTACTCACATGTGATGCATATCAGCTCCACGGTCAGTTTTTCCTTTTGCTTAAATGTGGTTTGAGTTTCTGATTTGAGAATTGTACATTCAAAGTCACATGGTCCTCTCCTCTTCGGTGCCTCTCAGTTTATTTTTTTATGTGTCTGCGAGAAAAACAGTTTGTTATTTCATTCCAAGAAGTTTCCTGATGCACTAATGGACATACCAAAAATTAGAAGTTTCCAGATGCCCTAAATAAAACAACTGAAAGCCTGAAAGTCTATTAAAAGCAACCTGAAACTTTTAATTTACAAAACCAATCTCGAATTTTCCTTCACAGGTTACAGGGGAATTAAAGGATAATTTGACTTGTTGGGATGCCCTGTCTGCTGCATTGCCTGTTGGAACAGTTAGTGGAGCACCAAAGGTACTCATTTGTATACATTGTTCATTACTCAGTTCCTCTTTAGTTTCTCAATCCTGTCTGTCTTGTTTTGGGCTCTTCACTGGTTATGAAATTTCCTTGAGCAAATCTAGAACATGCCCAACTAAAATGGCGACTTTATTTCCTGATCTAACTTAAGTATTCTGCATTGTCATTTCCACTTTTCGGAGTTGTGGATCTCGCAAGCTCCACTTAAACGAAAGGCATACGAATGTCTACACCTCCTTTCACATCAACTAGTAATGTTAAATTATCTCTCTATTGTGTGCCTTTTTTCTTGCTTTACTTTATTGGTTCCCATGTTATTTATCTTAGTTGGAAATGGAAACTTTGACCATCAATTTTCGATATTACTCTTCAATGTTTAAACGCAATCTTAATTTCCAAATGGGCTATTAAAGAAGCCAGAAATTTCTGTAAATTAATCTTGAAAAATTTCTCCGTAAACTTTGTATATGGAGTTATGGACTAATACGTATAAAATCGGATTGAGGGAGCATGTCTAGTGTTGGAAAGAAATGAAGGTTTCATATGGGTGGAGTGTACCCTTTGTTAAGGGTCGTATGAGATTAGCTATTTGGAACATGTCAAATTTTTTGGGCTCCATCTTTCTTCACTAGTGGCCTGTTTTGCATCAGAAGGGGGAGAGAGATTCTTGCCTTCAGCTTTGACATCAAAATGGTGCTTTTGGCCATATCGTGCTCTGCTTGGGAGAGTCTTTCTAAGGACTCTAACATCTTCCTCACTTCACTTTACCCACTTTTTTTCTTTCTTTTCCCCCTTATTCTTGCTCTTTTTTTCGCTGAAAATATGCTTTTCCAACAATGTATTGATCATCTGCTGTGACATCGCACAGGTGAAGGCGATGGAGTTGATCGATGAACTAGAAGTAACAAGACGAGGGCCTTATGGTGGTGGATTTGGAGGTATTTCCTTCACCGGCGACATGGACATTGCTTTAGCTCTCAGGACCATTATATTCCCGACTGGGACCCGATACGACACCATGTACTCTTACAAGGACTCAGACAAACGTCGAGAATGGGTCGCCTACCTTCAGACGGGTGCAGGAATCGTAGCAGACAGCGATCCGGATGATGAGCAAAGAGAGTGTGAGTACAAAGCTGCTGGTCTTGCTCGTGCCATTGACTTGGCTGAGTCAGCATTTGTTGACAGAAGATAGGCGCATTTTGTTGCCCCGAAATTTTTAGCTAGGCAACTTCTATTTTGAGGCTGTCAAGTAGTTATCTGTGTTGTATAGTCGGGGGAATTTCTCCAGTGTAAAAGGGGAGGCTTTATGAGATTGGTAAACAAATTCTTAGTTCTTATTTTCACAAGATCACAGCTTAAGTATAACACATTTAGGTCTCTTCGGGGAAAACAAATTGTGAAATGAGAAACTCTGTAGACTTGCGATTTTTGGAAGTTTATTGATTCTTGAAATTTACTGGATAGATGTTTGCCTCTTTCTTGAAAGGGATTCCCTTGAGAATTCCAAAAGGCAATGTTTCCGTAAAGACAATAGCGCACACTGCCATCGGTAATGCACTCACCAGAAGCGCCTTATCCAATTAATTTTTACACTCCGTTTTTATTCATCGGCACTACTCCTATTTTTGTCTTTATTCATGTAAAAATATCAAATTGCTTTTCGTATGAAAAAAGCAACCAAAGAGATGATGGTAATTTAGTAATTTCACTTAAATAGAAGACACAAAAAGAGACAGTGCCAATAGATAAAAACAGAGTGCGGAAATCATTTTCCAAACAATTTCCTAAGGCCCGTTCAGTTGCACGGAAATGATAGCAAAGCACAGGAAAATTAACTTTCTTATAATTTTTTGTCGATTTAGTTACCAGGAAAATTGTAGGACCTACAATTTCAACTTCCCAAAAAATATTTTCCTACAAAATAGATCTTGCAAATATGAATGAATTCTTGTTTTTCTACAAGATTTTTTGTCAAAAGAACACATACAGTAAAATAAATTTCAGTTTACTTTACTTTAACATCACTTCACTCCTTTTCTTGAGAACCAATTTCTCACGTTTCCGATAACCGAACTGAACGGAGTCTAATGGTTTTTGGTAGCTCCAAACGCTGCGTTTTGAGAACGCTTTAATACCCACCTCAAAATGAACCGGCCGCGAATTTTATCCTTGTGGAGTGGGTCTGGTCTTATCTTCTTCTTCTTCTTCTTCTTCTCTGTTCTTTCCTCTCTATGGCCTCACTGTTAGTCGGAGCACCACCAATGGCCTCCAAATCCCTCTCTCTCTCCTCCACACTTCCCTTCTCTCTATCCAAATCTCTCGTCTCCGTCTCACTCCCAACCCGTTCCATCTCCCTCTCCTCCTCTCTCGCCTCTCCTGCGCCACGGCTACTAAGTACGCGAAATCTGTACCTGTATACACACACGCACGCACAGATATGTACACGTCGTATATGTAGGTTTGCTTTCTCCAATTCTGACTTCAAATTTTTGTTTTGTAATCAGTTACCTGTGGCAGAGGGGACAAGAAGACTGCCAGAGGGAAGCGATTCAACCACTCCTTTGGAAACGTGAGTTCTTCAATTCCCTTCCAGAAAACTTTCAATGCAATGGTTATTTGTCCTTTCTCACCTGGGGTGTGACTGCACATTCAAACAGCCACTGCATTGAAACTTTTTTCCCTTTGTGGGTTCTCCAAATTGGGGAAAAACGTTAGGGCTTTTTTGAACCAATATTGTTCACAACTAGGATTTGAAGGACCAAAACTAGGAGAACGTATTATGTGGGACAATTTGCAAAAAAAATGATTTGTTGTGTTCTTGTTTTTTGTGGGATTATTTTTAGAATTTAACCTTTAGAGAGAATCTAAAGGGCGTCATCAATGAAACGCGATATGGCTAGTAAGTTGTAAATTGAATTATTCACTGGCAAAGACATAATTTATGGGTATTTTTCTGCACATACGTAGGAATTTTTTTATTTTTTTTTTTCACTCAAGGGACTCATAGGGGCCAATCTCATTGAACCTCTTCAAATTAACCTGAAAAACTAGCATAATTTTTTTTGACCGACCTGAAAAACCAGTATATACTTGGTGGTAATATTTACAGTTGTGCAAGGGCCCGGGCACCCCGGCACCCCCTTGTGTCCGTGCCCGTCAGGCCGTCACCATGTATGCATAGTGTACTTCACTATGCAGATTTGGTAATTGTCACCTTTGTTGAGTGTGGTGGTTACATTTGAATTTGGTTTTATTATTGCATAGTGATACCACATGCGGTTGTAATGAGTTTTTACTTGAGTTTCAGATTCGTTAAGAGGACAAAATTATCCAAAACTTTTCATAAAGAGAGTATGATATGAATTTCAGATTCAGTCTACTTTGATGGATGCGCTTCTGTTCTGAGCAATAGTTCCTTCCATGACTATGGTTGTGCTGTTTATGTATATGTAATTCTGTATGTATAGGCGAGACCTCGGAACAAGAAGAAGGGGAGAGGACCACAAAGGGTTCCAGCTCCTCCTGCGCCGCCTAGGAAGGACCCTTTCGACGATGGCGAGAAGATTGAAATTGAACTCGATGAGTCCCAGTTTGAATGAGAATTGAGTTTGTTTTTGCTTCCATGTTCTGATCTTGTGTTTGTTGTCCGAACATTCATCTTTAGTAAGTAATTCTTAATCGCACCACTTTCTCTTAAAGTTCCAACTTTGCTAATTCTTATTTGCCGAATTTTATATGAACTTAATTGCTATGGCTATGTTTGGTAACACTGCCACTTTTCTGTTTTCTGTTTTCTATTTCCTAAAATCAATTTCTACTTTTCCTAAAAAAAAAGTGAAAGCAGAAAATATGTTTGTGTCAACCTGTTTTAAAAAAAAAAAAAAAAGAATTTCTAAAACCAGTTTTTACTTTTCCTAAAAATGTCTCTCTTGTAATTTCTCCACTAATTTCCAAACGATACAGGGGAAAGTTAGAACAATTCTGATATTGGACAATTTAAATTGAATCAAACCAATCTAACCGTCAAATTGAATCAAACCAATCTAATGTCAAACTGAAAATCAAACCACTCCAATCACTCTCATAGTCTCATAAAAGCAAGTAAGGAAAGTACAAAAACATGAATTCTGACAAAGAAACAAGAGCTGTAAAAACATCCTTGTAAAATGCTATCAATTCTGCCAATGGACAATTCTGCCTTTGGAGTCTCTTACCACTACTGCAATGGATGCTTCACTACCAATGCATCAAAGCCTTTGGCTATTAAAGATTTGGCGGGCAATAGTATTGCGAACTCTAGCCATTTCTCGCAATTGAGCGGGGGTGACATTAATCTGTTGAGAAGAGCTCCTACGGCCTTGCTCACTTTCAACAATCAAATCTTCCTTGCTATAGAATTTGAACACTGCATCATTTTTGTCATGCATCCTTATAAAGTTGTGGACCGTGCAACAAGCGGTTGGCAAATATTTTTGGGTCCGCACACTAAAGCCTTTAGGCATTTGTTTCAAGATAGGAAATCGTGCCTTCAATGCGCCAAAGCAGCGCTCTATCACGTTGCGAAGGGACGAGTGACGATAATTGAACCATTCTTCTTCTTTCGTAGGTAATCGTCTACGTCCACGGAACAAGGACAAGTGGTACCGCTCACCCTTGTATGGCGTTAGAAACCCAGGCATATTTTGATATCCCGAATCAACCACATAATACTTACCTATAAAGTAGGTGACAAATTAATCGACCACATGCCAAAAATAAGCCTAAAAAAGTAAAAGAATATGGCCAGTACTTTGGATTGTGCATAATCTCTGGAGGGACCTCATCAAATTGGGGGGGGGTTGAATAATGAGCTTCCCAAGCTTACACACAGCCTTTAATACTCGTTTAAAATACTTAGAGATCGTTTCCCCTGAATGCTGGAATCGCTCTTGGATTATGCGATTTCTACTGTTGTGTCCAACTACGAGCAAAAATATACATACTTGCTCTTGAACTGTTAAGTACCTTGAATGCTTTAACCCAGTGTGTACTTTAAGCGCCTCACAAAATGCAATAAAAACATGTGTTTCCATTCGAAAACCTTCTTCACACCTTGCATCATGACCATTCAAAACCTCTAATACATAATCGTGTCCTCTTAATATAGAGGTTCGACATGGAATACGATTATAGTATTTCTGATGATGTTCATGTAGTGCTAGGGTAACCAATGTGATTATTGTTTCGTCATCTGAATCAGACTCCAATTCCTTGTCACTATCATCGCTAGACTCCATTTGGCTACAAAAAATATGATATACATGCTGCTATTAAGGTTGCCCCAAGCAAATTTTTCCAAGCCAAAGAAGAATTATTGCATAGAACAATAGCTCATTCAAACGAATTCATAGAACAGTTCATACACTCATCTTAGAATGAATGAAAGCCAATAATTACCAAAGCCATTCTGTGAAAAAACAAACTCCATTGAAAAGTAAATAAAGCACGAGCAAAGTCCAAACAGACTCCAAGTATAGCAGCAGCAGCAGTTGATCAAAGCCTCCAATTATAGCAGTATATGCAATGACAGCATCCATTAATTGGTAGCAATATATGCTAAATGTCAAGTGTCAAGATAATTAAAGCTTTGCCTTATTCCATCTATCTTTTAGAAGTCATAATTCCTGGCTAACCGAAGGAACAAATTCAGTTCTTATTAGGCAATTTAAATCATTAGGTACACAGCCAACAAAGCTATCTCAGCAAACTCCCTACGGCATAACGCCAGGAGTCACCAAAGCAAAAGAAACGAAAAAAAATCTACACAGCCAAGAACTAATCAACAAAATGAAAACAACCAATTTCTGCCACCCTAGTAAACAGTTCATCTACTACAGAAGATCCTGACCAAAAATTTAGAGCAGTTGCTATTGGGAGGATTACTATTTTTTCTATTCCAACGCGATAAAAAAGATGCTTCAAACTTCAAAGAAACACGACATAACTTTCAAGAAATTAACTAACCCCAACTTGAGAGAGATTGTGTTTGAGCTTTCATAGTCATGTACATGGCCGACAGACTTGCATATATTGTTGACAGACTCTGATGATTGGCCTTCTTCAAAGACCATGTCATCTGAGTCAGCAACGACATCCTTTCGAGCATTAGATACTTCCATTACCTTCAATGAAATGTTACATTAGCCACATATAATCTTGTGTAGAACATAATTGAAACAAAGAAGGGAGATAAATATAGGGATAGAATTGTATACTGCAAAAAGGCCAACAAAGTACTAAAAACTGCTGAAAAAGAAGATTGCCCAGTGACATCATAAAGATTGCCCATTAACAGTAGTCCAACAAGAAAATAAACCACAAAAGTTCCATATCCAAATAGTTGTCCAACAAGAAGAGAAAACAAACCAACCACATAAGTCTTACAATCCACAAAAGCTTACAAACCAACTACATAACCATGTCCTAAACCAAACCAACCATAAACAAAAGTTCACACATATGAAATGAAGTCCTTCTTCCTTTGCTCTGACATGCCAAGGAATATTGGTCTCCATGAAGGGTCATCCTTCAGTAGTTTCATCCCTTTCGTATACGATGCTCCATCTAGGTCTTCCATGGCATTAAGAGTTTGTATGCACTCAGCCAGCAAACCTTGTGGCTCACCATGGTCTTGAGAAGTCACACTAACACTAGTGCTCTTAGCATTATGCTTTGCTTCAAGGATATCCACCTTCCTCTTGCTACTTTCTACAAGAGCACTTAAAGATGCACTGAGGTTTGCAGACAATGAGTCCCTCTTCTTACTCTTGCTACTCTCCTTTGGCTCAGTAGTCTTCAAAGCCTTCATATCAAAAACCTTTTTGCCTTTTCCACTAACCACTACATTCGTTACTTCTATTTCGCCATCGTCTTTGTCCTGTTTAAGTTGGAATGAGGGATCAGAACTATCTGTTCCAGACGGGGAATGGACTGATGGGTGAGCATTGAATCCTGTTGCAGTGGTATCTCCAAGTATTCGGGTCATCGCTGCATAGTGTGGGAAACCTTTTTTCCTGAAATGCTTGGCCTTCTTATTAACCTAAGTGAAGAACGAAGTGGCCTGTATCAGACTTAATTGATAAGCATGAGTAAAATAAAAGGGAATAGGTCACTTCTAACCTTATATAGCTTCTCCCAGAGGTTATCATCAGCAGTAACAGTACCTTTTTCCGCACACCACCCAACGCCACTTTGGTCACAAAGGCTTTTAAATTTGGTGTGCATAGTGCGTAGTTGGTTGAACTTGTTTTTTATTTGAAGTTCAGAGTATTCATATTTAGCTCTAGCAGAAAGACTCTTCCTCATCCTAGCCCAACTTTTTATCTGAAAAGTCCCAGTATCTCTACTACCCATTGTTTTCACCTCCTCCTCCATAATGTCAATAAAAAACGCTTCATTTTTCTTCGACCACAGGGAATCGGCTACACCTCTCACGTCAACATCATCATCATCCTCAATCTTGATACTTACATTGCCTTTGGTAGCCATTTCCTATTTATAAATCACCCCACAATTGGTCTAAATAAGATCTCAGATTTATTTGGGCGAAGTAGAACTATAGATTCAAGAAATCTCATGAATAAGTCAAAGGAAAAATGAATTAGGCCAATCCACATCAATTCTGCAAACCTGAATACAAGCAAAGTACTTGGCAAAAAACATTTTCACGAAGCAATAGAGTAATATCTCACTCGAAGCCGACAAAAATGAATTAGGCCACTAAAGTACGATTACAAACAAACTAGACCATAACATTGGAGAAATCAGGTGATTATTTACATTTCAATACAGGAACGGCACAACCAACGACAGCGGTACAGTACAACAAAAGCAGATTCAGCTGCGTTCTATATATATAACTCTCTATATCCATCCTTCTACGCATGTACGCATATGGTTACAGATATATGTGCAATACATCTAGAAATACGAATCAAAAAAGCGATCAAACAAGTGACGAAATCCGAGGAGTGTTGGACAAAGATCGATTGATCGAGATCGAGATCGATATTGAGAGAGAGAGAGAGAGAGAGAGAGAGAGAGAGAGAGAGAGAGAGAGAGAGAGAGAGAGAGAGACAGAGAGAGAGAGAGAGAGAGAGAGAGAGAGACCTTTTCAGCCGCTTGGGATCGAGAGAGATCGATGGATCTGGGGAAAGACTCAGATGAGATAAGGAGAAGTCGCCTGTTATATCAGAAGCGGAACACGACTTCAAGATTTGGCAGCCGGTTTTTTATTTTTAGAAGAAGTGAAAGTAGACTTTTGGTACTTTTTCAATTTTCAAAAATTTAGAAAACTCATTTTAATTTTTAAAAATGAAAATAGATAACCAAACAAACTTTCGGTTCTAAATTTTAAAAATTTTGAAAATGAAAACAGAAAACAGGAAATGAAATGGTTACCAAACAAGACCTATATATTCCTCGTTGAGAACCATAGATACTACTTATCTGCGGTCGCTGTAGATTGTACTAGAGTAGTGTAGGTGTAGCTGCAATGTTCTAGTTGATTGGTTATTCAATTGGTTGTATTGTGATGCCAGAGATCGTGCAATTTGATTGTTATCAGTTTAAAAACAATACAGTTATTTCTAACTGAGGCTGAAGTAGTAATGGGTTAGGAAGGAATCATGCTATAATGGTATAACCTGAAGTGAAGGAATATTTGTATGCCTCAAGGGAGATACTGAAAAGAAAGAGAAGGTTGGAAGAAGAAGGAGGAGGTTGAAAGGAACTGGAGAGGGAGAATGGCGATATGGATGGGACATTGGATGAGCAAAAAACAAACATCAAACAGTTCTAGCGAGGAGTGTTTGGTCATTTTTGCAATGGTCCAAGAATGTGATACATTAGAACCGTTATGTTCTTTACTAGTCCTGCAATTGCAAAACTCCTTTTTCCTGCGTACATGTTGAATTGTGGAAGGAAAAGAGTGTGCTGTAGTAGCCAAATCTAGGCTCCAATGGCATACATAACGCATGGAACGATCATTTTCGTTACTGTGCTATCAAGGAGACTAGGTAATAGCTAGTACTCCCCAGTGGATTCCGGGTGCCTGCAATGAGTTTTTCTCGCTGCAGCTTCCAGCCACACAAAGTTATTCTCGTTGCACCTTCCAGCCACACAAAACACCGTCGTGTCGGGGGCCAGGCAGGCTTCAGCCCTTTTTCTCCTCCCCGTATGGGACAATGGTTGTGTGGATCCCATTTTTGAGGTCCCATACATACAATCCAAGTCGTCCAATAATTTTAAAACAATTATCTTAGTGATTTGGTAAAAGAATCATCTCAATTAGATAATTAGATGGCTTATCTACTTATTTGGTCCTTATAAAATAGTCTCCTTTTCAAGTTCATCATTCCAAAAATTTTTGTTTCAATTTTACCCTTGTAGTTTGTGACCCATTTCAATGTTACCCTTTCCGTCAACAAGAGGACTGAAATAGGTTACATGGCTAACGGAAGGCTGATGTGGAACGTTTTTTGACAAGGTGGCACCAATACAAGGCACTTACAACAATCCCACTACACCACGTCACTATACGCAATTATTCACTCTTTCCTTTCAAAAGATACTTCTACCTTGTCTTAGCCGTTCGTGTATAGTTTAAGCATCTTTTGGAAGGAAAGGGAGAATAATTGCGTATGTCACAGCTCATTTAGAGTTGTACAAAATTTGGGTGGGATTGCTAATCCTAGAAGGGTACTTGCACAAGCTGTTTCCTCATTTTGTGCTGACTGTTGGGAAAATAACAATGGGGGCGCAATTGCTAGTATTTGTTATTATTACAGCCCTCTCTATTTTACCTTCAGTTTTTCCTTCTAGATGGGAATTGTATCCTACATAATGCCATAGGGTTGTTCGCTACCATTGTGGTGGTCATCTCGGTGATATGCGTTGGAGCAGAAACTGCTGGAGCCAAATTTAATGGTAATGGAAAAGCATTCATAATAGGAGGTCCGACATTTCACCCTCGATTGTCCGACATTTCTCAAAACTGCGTATTTCATTCCATTCTTCTCCCAAATCATATTAGATCCAACACGAGAGAGAGAGAGAGAGAGAGAGAGAGAGAGAGAGAGAGAGAGAGAGAGAGAGAGAGCTTACTTGATTAAAATATTTCAGAATCTACAATCTATCATTTGTTTTGGAAAATATTTTTCATATGCCAGCCAAACTCCGAAAAATAGAAGTTTAAAGTTTGTATCTTGAAAAAACTTTTTACATCGTAAAAAATTTTATATTGAAACAAACGGAGCCTAAACTACCCATATCTTCAACTTAACCCTAAACTTATTTTTGTTCTAACATGTTTTCGTTCTTTACAACCATAACTCAACCCTTCCGCCCCTAAACCTGCCGGCCCCGACTTTTGGATTGCCCAAGCCCAACCCCAAACTTGGTTGCCCGCTTATTATTAAGTGCAAAAAAATACATATAATTAAAAAATACAAAATTAACGGTATATTGTGTTTTTAGTTTAAATTACATCAAAAAATTAAAATTAAGATGGAACCCTGGTTACAGTGCTTAATGATTGGTGATTCGTTTTTTTTTTTTTTTAAATCTACTTATTAGGCAAATTCTTCAAATCAAACTACAAGCAAATTGACCTATATATTGACACGCAATTTCACTAAACTATATTAGTGACAGAAAAAATATTGTCACAAAAATATCATTATGTGCCTAAAGATATTTCGTGACAAACATAAAGTTGTTACTATAGTCTTAGGCTCTGTGGAGACTTGTAGAAAGTAGTGAAAAAAAGAAAAGAAGAGAATTTAAAAAAAAAATACTTTCTCTAATTTCCTTCTCAATTATTTCTATTATTTTCCTAGGTTCCAAAGAGAGCTTTAGTTTCAATGAGAAGATAAAAAAAAAAAAAAATCTTCCAGTGTTGGGCGCAAAACAACAAAGTTCTTCTGCAACATTTTTCTCAAAAAGCATTTATGCCCACATATCGTAAAGGAACAATGATATAGCTCCCCAGGAATCAAACTCAAGTCAATCAACTTCCAGTCCATGCTATGTTGCCAACTGCATCAAGGCTTGCTTATTGCAATGCCTTCGGCAAAAATCATATATAATATATATCATCAAATTTTTCTATTTTTGTTGCCCTAGCCCAGGGGTTGCCCAAGCCCAAGGGTTTGCTGGGCTCACCCCTGTACCGGCCCTAATTAACCACGGACCATCCATGACCATGGCTTCAGAACAATACGAAGATCAATGAATCCCTCTTCTTTTTTTCCCTTCAATTTAATCAATTCCATCTGCTCTGCTGGTCAAGCAAAGGAAATGCAAGTGGGAAAACTGTCTTTTGTGGATATGTTACTGTTAACATAAAATCATGGGGAAAGATTCTTGTTTCAGGTTTTTGCTAATGTTAATAGTATCTCAAATCTTTACTCATACTTTTACTCAAATTTGAGTAAAGATTTAAGTACGTGAAAGTTTTATTTGGTATCAAACACCCCAATAGGCAAACTCAAATTTGTGCACAAATTTGAGTAAAAACTTCATTAATAGCATTGTTGCAAATTTGGGAGGGGAGAAATAGCCTTAGAAATTTTGAGCGAAAATTTAAGTAAAACTCGATTGGGATAGATTTTAGTATAAGAGGTAGAGTGAATTTTTGAGGGGTCTTACTTAAATTTTGAGTTTGGGTAAGTAGAAAAAAGGGTAAGAAGTAGAAACGATCTATAAGGCAGTGGGTGATATGGGGATAGGTGCCATCAGGAGCATTCCATCAATGTCCATTTCGCTTGTTGGTTCTCGTCGGTCACTACTCGACATGGGATCGAAGAAATGTTGTGTCGGATTAGTATTGTGTCTCCATCATGAACTTATAACTAGGGCAGGAGATTGGGTGACAGTTGATGGTGGGGGTTTCAGTGATTGGAAAATACTACCAGGTGTAGAGTTGTGTTGAAGATTATGGTATTTTCTGTATTGAGCAAATCAATAGGAGTGTTTGGGAGTCTACTTTTTGGCTTTTTATTTTCAACTTTTTGACTTTTTTGCTTTTTGGATTATGGTCAGAATGAGTTTTTGAATTTGGTAGAGTGTTTGGATGATATGTGCAGAATGCATTTTGCAACAAGAGTAGTGTTTGGAAGATATGTGATGAAAATGAGTTATGACCTGATTTTTTACCATATTGCCCTTGTTTAATTTTTTTAAAAAAATTCGTTTTTAATTGTATCAGCGCACGCAAAACTTTTTAACCTTTCTCCTAAAAAAAAAAACTTATTACACCCTTTATATATTAGTAAAAAATACGATTAAAAAATTAATTGCTCAAATTTTCAATCCGTTTTAACCGATGTGAAGATTTTATTTTTCTGATCATTTTATCTTAAATGGTCATGATAAAATTTTGGCTCTAAAGCCTTTCAATGAGCACCTTAAGAGAGTTCTAAAACAAAATATAAAGGATAATTTGGTCTTTTCTCATCTTTGCTCATCAAAAGTGAAAAATGAGAAGTGGAAAAGGACCTCCAGCCTTATTTTTGACTTCTGCTCTGCATCTTCAAAAATGGAAAACTCATTTTTTCAAAACTCATTTTTTTACCCACCAGCCAAACGCCCAAAATTGAAAAAGTAGAAGTTAAAAAGGTGAAAATGCAGCGCCCAAACAGGCACTAAATGAATGTAGAAGTAGTATGGGGCTAGAGAGATTTTTTATGTATTGGGAAGTGATTTTGGCATTCTCTTTTTCTCAAACGACACTTTCTTTTGTGTCTCTGTCTCTATTAGGTGATAGAGATAGAGAGAAAAGGGGAGTACCGTTGCCAAAATCACTTCCCTTAACCCTTTCGTATTATACTCCTACAAGTGCATGGCTGTGCCTGAAGGGACGACGCAATGCTTTCTAAACACAATCTAAATGAAGTATCAAACACTGATTGTTTTTGGATAAAAAAAATTCACTTTTTCGAATTCTTTTAGATACAACGGTTGTTTTTAACTCCATATCATATGGGGTGAATTCCGTATATACAGTCCCTCCCCATATGAGAGAACGTTACAAATAACCGTTAAATGAAAATGTACTCATATGATAGAAGCCAATGTAGAAACTTGAAAACCTTTGATCTAATTTCTCTCTTTGTAACGTTCAAAATTTAAAAATAACACAGAGAATGTGGAAGGTTGGTCTTCTTCTTCTTCTTCTCTTTTTTTTTTTTTTGGTGGGGGGGAGATATCTTAATTTTGAAAATTTGATTAACGGCAATTGTGCAATTACCACTGTTTGGGGGGAGGGGTGGTTGCGAGCCTGAGGATTCATGGGGCAGGTTAGGATTTATGTAGGACGTAAGATTTAAAAACCGTTATCCCGTATTATGTAGATATTAGTTTCTTTTTATCAGTTTATTTGGCCAGAATTCTATATTTAATGGCTGCGATTAAAATGATCAGACGGTTCAAGGCTCATTGAATCAAGGCCTTGTTCATTTTGGGGACTCAAAATCTAGTCTCCAATAAATTTTTTCTATTTATCTATTTCTGTTCATTAGTCTAAAAAACATTGCGCAAAATCCAACGCGAACAGGTTGAAAGTCACAGACTCAAAATTTAAAAAACTCTCGCCGTTGAGTTGCTTTTCGAAGAAGAAAAGTAAACACTCTCCTCTCCCCCACTCACACCAAAAACAAAAAGAATAACGAATGACTTTGTCTTCAAGGATTGGTCCATAGACTGGGCCCTCTCACGTGGGTCCCCCTGCCGCGTGGGCCCTCTCACGTGGGTCTCCCTGCCGAGCATCTTTCTTCCTGGCCCCATGTGTTCCCCTGGGATTGGCCAGTCAACGAGTCTTCTTTTGAGTCAATAGTCAACCGGTCAACCCTTAGTCTTCGGGCAATTTAGAAGCACAAAAATCAGAAAGTCTTTCCCGACACCCAATTTGAATCTGATGTTGTTCTCGCAATGGCATAAGATAATGCTTTTTGGTTCAAAAGGGCTCTCTCATGCATGGACTTTTTGCAATATACATTTGGAAATCAGGAGAAGCTCTTTGAGACCAAAAAAAATCTCTTCTTTTGTCAAGCATTGTCATCCCGTTTCTATTGTACCCAATTGTGGTTGATAAAGGTAAGAAAAGGGTTTTGGCAGAGAGAGATATGAAGAGTTAGCCATGGGGCTTTGAAGCTCTGATACCATATAATGATATTGCCGAAGGTTTAATAATTGAAGGCTCTCAATACACAACTATGTACGGCCGTGCTTTCTTAGATCTATCTAACGAGTACATTTCTTCATCTTCTTTTTTCAGTACTTCTTCCTGCACCAACTACGCATTCTTAGAAACCTGGTTGTTTGATGTGGTTTTGCGTCTGCGTTTTGAGTGCTATGGATGTTTTGCCCTGTTATTAGCTCCGAAAAGGTAAATAATTCTCAAAATAGAAGAGTTGTAAGAACCTGTTAGAGAGTTACCGAGGATGCAAAAAGTTGTGCGGTCGAAGAATATGAAAAGATCAAGGTAACACCTGTTTTATAGTAATCTATCCTAATTGCCAGAATGACAGATGGTGCATGCATTTTGGATTTTGTGAAATTGCAAAGTTCCATTTCCAATATATAGAAGTAGAATACTGCAGGACCAGTAAACATTTTAGTTATCTATGCTCTGTGGTACTTACCCTGGCTTGCATAGTACATCTCTAAGGGTGGGGTAGAAACTGTAGAATCATACGACAAAATCAGCTTTTGTAACACGTGTGGCAAATTGAAATGCCACTTGCAGAAAGTGCATTCCCTGGGACTCTTCAAACTTCAAGTCTTCTAGCATTCTTTGACTTTAAGAAAACCACTTTGTCAAAGTTATTAATTAATCATGAATTATAAATACTAGGTTTTGTGAGTTGGTAATTTCACTCATTTAAGAAAACCACTTTGTCAAAGTTATTAATTAATCATGAATTATAAATACTAGGTTTTGTGAGTTGGTAATTTCACTCATTTCTCGCTCTTCAAATTTATTTTGGTTCTGCTGCCTCATTGGAGATGCCCTAAGATTGCAAAATTGAGAATTTTAGCTTGTCTTTTTCTTTTCTTTTTTTAATGCTTACTTTGAGTTAAACATAACTATTATCAATAAATAGCTTTTTACTCATTTCCAATCATGATCGTTTCTTCTTGGAATTGGCTGCCATTGTACCAGCTTATTCTTATGCAATATGTAGGTGACTGCACATTCCGGCTTTGACTAGAGAAATGTGAGACTTTTAAATGGCTTTGAGAGATATAGTCGGTGGTTAGCATCTGTTTACCATCGAATTCTGTCTACCATTGGAAGTTATATCAGCTAGGCCACTGTTTTTTGAGAGGCTTCCTTGGGCTTATTTGTATGCCCATCGGCCAACTTGTCAATAAGAGGGTAGGTCCAAATCAGTCAGCTATGCTATGAATTAAGTTAATTAACTAAGTCAACAATTTGATCCAAACTAGATGAGACCGTCGTCGAATCCCAAACTACAGGGACTGGACAATGATGTACTCTTGAGAGGTTGAGCCCATGAACCGGCTCCTCTGTACAATCTACCTTGACCGTGCAACATTGATACCTCGTGAGAAGTCCAGCCACTCCAAGAATACCCATATGCTACTGCCCTTCTTCACTACTGTCCCTCATACGTCACAAGCTACCCTTCAAAGCCATTTCTCGTTTTGAGCCATGTTAAAAAATGGCCAACCTCTTCATAGTAAGCCCCCTTCCGTAGTAGGATACTAGGAGTGCATACAGTATCCTGTATCCTGTATCCCATTTCCCAATCCACAAGATGGGACTTGAATTCATCTCCTACACCCTTCCTTCCCCCAGAGAGAAACATGTTGCCGCTTTTCAGAGGAGATTTGATGTCTGGGAGAGGCAAGATCTTTCTAAGGGTCTTCCTTAAGTGTTAGTTTAAGTACTCCGTCTTTTCTGAAAACTTTACCTTTAATGAAAAAGAAAACTTGTACTTTGATAGTTATGAGCTTCTCGATGTTTGAACCAGTCCCGTGGGACTACTAGATACTTGTTCTACATTTTAGTTTCTCCTTCTTCTTCTTTCTTCTCTATATTATATCCTTCTTTCTTTCTTTCTTTCTTTGTTCTAGTTACCTGCTGATTGGAAGAGCGCCAAAATGTGGACGTATTGGGTGACTCGTGTGCAGGAAAACATTAAGAATGAGCTTGAAAGGCTAGACAAAAAAAGGCACAATGATTTTATGAACATGTTGAAAGGCTTTGTAGTTAATCAGGTATTTTTCTCCTTATTGCTGTAAGATTGTTTTTTGAACTCTTGGAGCATATGTTTCTGCAGTCTGTTTTTCCTGTTTAGGATATAGAATTTGAAGGTTTAACTTCACGAGCT
This sequence comes from Rhododendron vialii, assembly GCF_030253575.1. Lineage (NCBI taxonomy): Eukaryota > Viridiplantae > Streptophyta > Magnoliopsida > Ericales > Ericaceae > Rhododendron > Rhododendron vialii. The sequence continues at coordinate 23,311,983 of NC_080559.1, forward strand.
TGGGATAATTTATTGGGGCTGTTTGGCTTTAAAATACGACAAAGTCAGTCCACTCTCTTTCACTATTTGGTTTTGAAAAACAACCGTTGGTTTGTGGAAACTCTTCTGTTGTCCTTGTATTTCTCATACAAATCGAATGATTGCAACACTGGTGGTTTTACCAAATATGTACAGCTGGTAACCCCATTAGGTAGAGCTTATCTGACATGGCTGTGAGGTTTTTTGAATGGCCCTTGTGCATGCTGCAGGAATAAGGAATTTCAAATTGGCAAAAAAATGCTTATTTCTTTTGACTACTAAGCGACAATTGTGGTCGTACAACTTTGATGAAAATTGTTCGGTTGGAAAACGTCAATCTTTAAAATTTTCAATTCAAAAGAGCAAATGGTAGCTAGACAATAGAGGCAGGAGGCAACTCCTCGTTTGGCATTGTGCGACAGTTTTCATTCTCATAAACTGCTTTTGCTGGAAAAACAGCTATTCTCTGGTCTTCCTCCCCCCCCCTTAGAACAGCTTCGTTGGTTCAAAAAAGAAAATTATGTCTTGGGAGGATTTTAATACCCTTTTCCGGACTTCCTTTGCTCAAGAGCAGAGCACAGTTTTCAGAACTTACATCTAGCTGTTGCCTCCTCAATGGATTACTGTAAATGGTTAGAATTGCTCTCTCTTTTGATCAATAGCTTCTTTATGAGTGGTAACTACTTCGGGCAATGTCACATACACTTTCTCAAGTTGTTTCTTCTATCAAATAGAGTTCTGGAAAGAAACACTTACATAGCCACTTTGTTACCAATTTATCACACATTACCACTATGGAAGTGTCTAGGATGTATTTTCCATTGAATATAATGTCATTCCTTGTCTTCCAAATGGATCATGTGGTAGCAAAGAAAAAAGAGGTCCTAGAAGCCACTTTGACAGAATTAGACTTACTGAATTTCCGTTTGACCGGAAAAAAAAAAAAAAGTTGGACTTACCATGCATCCGCCATGAGATTGAGCCAAGGGATGCCCAGACCAAACTCCTATTTTGTATCTGATTTCAAGAGGAACCTTCAAGGTATCATTTCTCTTTAAGGTCCCTAAAAGATTGGCTCATTATATTTTTTCAACATGAAGATTTCACGTACAACACCAAGGGTTATCATAGTTCATTAGTCATTTACCTTCTCCTACGTGTATTTGGATTAGTGTGTTGATGTTTAAAACTTGTTCTGTTTTTTTGGAAATGAGCCTTGAAACCAGAGTTGTGATGGAAATTCAGTGTTTCTAAAGCATTTTATCTTCTTCCAAGCAAGTGGAACACGCGCCAAGTTATAGCTTGATGCAGACAATTGTTTTCGAGTAGTGTATTGGTTTTTACTTCTATACATGTATTGTAAATAACTGGGAATGAGTAGAAATTGTAAGTTCATACTTTTATGGGTTGATTTCTTGTAATTTTGGCATGAGAAAGATCAGACCAGCAGATGTGTAATTGCAGATCTGTAATCGCAGAGAACATTGATAATGGTGATGTTGCTGGGTTGATAGTTTATGCAATTTATAATTCCACAAATATTCATCATTGTTCTCATCAACGGGACGTGCCTTGCACGTTGCGCCTCACCTAGTCCTAAAAAAAGGGGTACTTCTGTCTTTTTTTATGATCTCAATTCATTCGCAATTCAGTCCAAAATTTCTAAGGAGTGTTTGCACAGATTTTGAAGCTTAGATGTAGTGATTTTGGCTCAAACTGCACAGAGTACTCTACTCTCTCTCTCTAGAAAAAAACCCCTTCAGGAAAAAAACCCTCTCTCTAGTTGCCGTTTGGGAGGAGGCCGCCGCCGCCTCCTCCTCCTTCCCCCCGCTTCCTCTCTCTCTCTTCTCCCCCCTACCCTCCTGTCTCTCTCTCTCTCTCTCTCTCTCTCTCTCATGTTTTCCTCAACAATCGGTTTCGAGCGGCTGTTCGTTAGGACGGCGAGGGTTCCTTAGGCCAGAGCGGATGGTGGCTCCTTTGGCCCATTCCTCTTTCATCGTCTCCGGATCTATTGTTCATGGACTGACGACGAGCGTAATAAAGTGTGCGGCTGGTGTTAGGGGTTTTTCATTTTCTTTCATCTGGTTTTTTATCGTTTTTCTTTTCTATCGGCAGGTCTCCCTTGTCCGATCCTGTACTAGTACTAGTCTGGGTGTTCCAGATCTGGTGGGTGATGGTGGTGGGTGAATAATCCGGTGCCTATTGAGGAATGGTCCGGTGGTGGTGGTCTTTGTGTCTCTGGATGTCTATTTGGGGCTGGTGGGTTTGGTGGTGGTCCGGTGATGTTTGATTGGGCTGCGCAGCAGCAATTTCAACCGGAAGATGACTAGTCTACGATCGCCATGGTCCAATGGTGTTCTATTCTTATTCTGTTCAGGCCGGTGACCCTTGTGGCTTTGTCATTGAAACCTGTTAGATTTTAGTTGATTTGTTGTTATTTTTGCCTTTAAATTTCAGCGATGCTTAATTGTTTAGGGTTTGAGCTGCGGACCTCTTTAGATACTCTGTTATCTAGACCAAGATTGGCTTTTATGTATTGGCGTTATTGCGGGGCCTGTTTCGACAGTAGGTGCCTAAGATCGACGTTTAGATTGCTTTGGTTCTTTCTGTACTTGTTCTGAAATCCGTTTGCCCAATAAACTTGTGATGAATGAATGACTCTTAAAAAAAAAAAAACTGTACGGAGTAATTCCCCGTTTCAATATATGTACACCCATATGCTTCAACTTCCAATAATTGACCACGCAATTCAGAACAAAATCTATTATTATTTAGTAAAATTTGACAAACCTTGTCTCAAATGATCAGCATTAATCATGAGAAAAGACAAATATGAAAGAATAAAAAATAAGACAAAAAGCAAATATTATGAGAAGAGACAAACTATGCCAGCGTAACGAAAATAAAAAACAATAAACACAAATAAATAAAAATACAATAGCTGCCATATAACCCAGGACCACAGCAAGATCTGTCCTACGAAAATGTAGGGGACAACTAAGTCCTGCAGGTTGCATTTCCTTCAGATAATTTTAAAAAAAAAAAAAAAAAGATGAAGAAAAAACTAGTACTATACGTCAGTAGCCACATGCAAATTAACCACGACCAACTATACTTATCTCGCAGGAAACTCAATACTAATTAAATGAATGTAGATCCATCCTATATATATATATATATACTAAAAATACGAACTTGCAAGCTGAAGTAGCTAGTTGGTTATTTGGATAAGTTCATCTTAGGCTAAGGGTTTAACGTTTGCCCAATAGTAACTTCGTACCATGTATTACCAATCACTTGCGTTTCTCATAACTGTAGGAGTCGGTTTAGTACACACCCCGCACGCGGCCCTTCGTTAGACATACCAAATGCACCCCTATTTTTACCCATTGGGTGCTAATCATTTAATCTAAACCCCTCAATTTTTAGAGGGGAAGTACGTACCACCTGTATTGCGCCTCTTAAAAACAAAGAGAGAGAGAGAGAGAGAGAGAGAGAGAGAGCGCGCCTAATTTGTACTTTTATCCCCTTAACTACTTATATCTGTGTAATTCGTCTTTAATCTATCAATCAAACCTATTTAATTTTAAATCATCAAAATTGATGTCTAATCAGTCTGATTTTAGATTCTCACTTAATCAAGTAGACAACAACTACAAGTGTCCGGCATAGCCCGTTTGGTTCCGTGCCAACCGTGTTTTGTGTCGTGTCTTGCCGGTCCGTTTACTTTATCGTACCGTACTGTCATTTTTTAATCGTGTCGGCTTGTTTACTTAATCCTATATTGCCGTGCCGTGCCATTTTTTAATCGTGTCGTGCTAGCTCGTTTACTTAATCATGTCGTGACGTGCCATTTTTAAATCATGTTGTGTCCATGTCGGCACATCTCCAATTGAGTTTCGTCGGAAAGAAAAAAAAATCCGAAAAGTGTAAAATTGTAATCAACACAAAAAGTGTAAAACATTATGTTACAGAAATTAATATTTTTTTATTATTAAAATTAGTATTTGATGTGCCATGCCCGTCTAGAACTGTGTCGTGTAGTACCGTACCCGTCTAAGACTGTGTCGTGTCGTGTCGTGCCCAATTCCGTGTTGTGTCAAACAATGCAAACTGTATACAACTACATGAAACTCATGAAAGGGCCATTAGTTGACCTTCCAGCAAGCATGTGCAAGTATACAATTACATGAAACTCATGAAAGGGTCATTAATTGCCTTTTCTTTCTTTCTTTTATGGGCAAAGTTCACTTTGACCCCCTGTGGGTGTTGCCATGTGTGGATACTCCTATCATAGTTCAAAACTGACCACATAATCTATCTGTAATTTTGAAAATATACGGATAGACCTCCTGCCGTCATGTTTTCCATCCATATTAACAAACACAACATTAAGATACTGATATACATCCATCATGTCTTTTGATTCTTCTTCTTTTTTAAATCTAATCACACAATCTCCTATACCAAAAGTTGAATCCAAACCGTTAATATTATAAATTTTGATGAGTACTACATCTATGCCAAAATTCAAGTTAATCAAAAAATGAAAAACAATTTTGTTATAAAATTAAAATTTCAAATTTGAATTTACTAAAAATTAAATCACTGGGTTATTAATGTCTGATCGAGATGATTTTTTTATAGAGATGCTTTATTCTTTATTTAATACATTATGAACAACTCAGATTACATTCTAGAGGCGTGTGAGATACACCTCCGTTAATATTGATGGAAAACATAACGGCATGTGGTCTATCCGAGTATTTTCAAAACCACAAATAGGTTATGTGGTCAATTTTGAACTATGAGGGAGATATCTGCACATGGCGATAACCACAAGGGGTGAAAGTGGATTTTGCCATTTTTTGAAAAAATTTCATATTAGCACCTAACCTTTCACGCAAATCACACATGGACACCTGACCTTAACAAAACATCAAATAAACACTTGACGTATTAAAAAAATTCATCAATTAAACCCCTACCATTAACCTCCATCCAAAAACTAATGAAAAACATGTTTTTCTCTCCAATTTTGCTACCCACACTGAGTCCCAAAAGTGGGCCTTACAAAAAATCTATGTAATACTAATCTGTGTGGGTACACTGTGTAGTGTTAGTTGCTCCGACAAAAAATAAATTAAAAAAAACAACTCATCACTATGCGGGAAAGAAAAAAGGAAAATAATACTATAACACAAAAGAATTTGTATTACAAATTTTTTTGTGGGGACCCAAAAGTGAACCGATCTGCTCACTAATCTTTTTTTTTTTTTTTGCATGACCCTATAAAAAATCAGCTCAATGGGATAAATGTAAGTGTTAAATCAAATCTTACAACTTTTCATGCAGAACTTTAATCCAAAATTTTGAATAAAAGTTGTACAATTGGATCATGCACTTACATTTATCCGATGGAGCTGATTTTTTGCAAGGGTTCTCAAAAAAATATTTGACATAATCAATAGATCAGATAATATGTGTGGAACCCAAAAATGGGCCCCACAAAAAAATCAATAGATCAGATAATATGTGTGGAATCCAAAAATGGGCCCCACAAAAAAATGTGCAGAATCTGTGAAAAAAAGTCGGGCAGGTAGCAAAATTGGAGAGAGAAACATATTTTCCGTTTGTTTTTTGACGGAGATTGACGGTAGGGGTTTAATTGATGAGTTCTTTAAAACGTCAAGTGTTTATGTGATATTTCGTTAAGGTCAAGTGTCTAAATGTAATTTGTGTGAAAGGTCAGGTGTTAATATAAAATTTTCCACTCTTTTTTTATCCTTGTTGATCTGTCAGTGACACAATCGTCTTCAAGTAACGTTTGGACTAATAATGAAGTGTTCATCTGGTACTTGTTTCCAATCATTGTTCCGGAGAGAGAGAGAGAGATGCTGAGTGGGGAAAGGATGGATCAGTTGGACAACTTGGACTTTGTACTGGTACCAGTGGGTATTGGGCATATACCACGTTTGGCTTATACTTACCATAAGATGCAATCCCACAAGAACTGTTATTGGTTTGAATGCCGAGAGCCGTCGCCAGTGGGTCTTCTCCATAATGGATGTTAGTCTTCCTACTCTCTCTCTCTCTCTCTCTCTCTCTCTCTCTCTCAATACATGAATGCATTTTGTATGGCATTATGTATACTGGTTATCACTATAAGCATGCACGTACTCAGATTTAAGTCGCTATCGGCGTGGATTATTGAAACCGCCCTATTGATTACCATATTTTTGTTGAAGAGCAAATCCTATTGAATTCCGTCATTCCTGTTTTAGATGTGGCGATGTGTGTTTGGGTCCAGTATTGTTGGGCCATCGCATTGTGAACAGTGGTTAGTTCACAGCAATGGCACCTCATGTGAAGCTGAGTGGTCAATGCCCCATCTTATTAGGTTGTCCATCGCTTGGATTTTTTTTAAAGTTGCGAAGGTATTAGGAGTATGACAATTGATATCAACCACAGAGGGGCAAATGTTTCTTATAGAAGGATCACTCAGAAGTTGAAGATGATCTAATGACCTGTCCTTGTTTGCCAATAAATTTAAACCTCTGAAGTGATAAATTTATAATCAAGAATTTAGGTGCTCAATTTGTCAAATCTGGTTCTTGACAAGTAGAAGAGGAGCTTCCCCGGTCGGATAATGGTTGCCCGAGGGAAATAGGAGCATCATCAACAACCTCTTTTTTGTAAGATAATAGGCTTTGTTCCCTACTTGGGATAAAAAAAACCTGCCTACCGCCATGATAGTTTGTTAACTTTGTTTAGTTAATCGACTGTGAAGGCCACTGAAATAGTGTGTTACCAACCAGTGATGGATCCAAGTGGGCACGTAGGCGGCGACTGCAATTCTTTATCTTTATAAACTATCATATTTACTAAGAATTTGTAAGAAACTTGCAGAACTTTAAGGGTTTGCACCTGGAAAAGTAGAATGCTGGATCTGTCCTTGTTACTAACTCTCATTAGTTGCTATACGCGTACGCCTATGCTTATGATTCAGATTTCCTTATAATCCTGAAAACAAAAAATCATACCTAGACGAGCACAAGGGTCATGCTCTCACTTAGAAGTTATAACATTGATTTCAGTTGAAATGAGCAACCAGCTAACAGTTTTATGGTTATAGCAAGGATAAATACAATTCCTTCGATTTCACATTTTGTGGACCTTTCGAAACAGAATCATTGCTATCCAATAATGGCTTCGGATTGTAATCTTGAGTAGTAACCCAATTGTGCTACTTTCCAGGATCCTGTTAGAGATTTTCAAAATAAAATAGTCGTCGTTTTTGGTTTTGTAAAATTCCTTGTTTCCTTAGAATGCTTGTTTTTTTCCTCTTTGTGAGCTTTGTCCCACATTGGTAAGCTGAGAGATGTTGGAGTGGTATATATTAGGAAACATTCCTAATGAAAGTAACTAATGATCTAGTGTGGTGCAACCCTTTGGTGCTTCGCACCATACCGGCAGAGCCGGTACACACTCACGCACGCGCGCGCGCGGCGTGGGCAGTGTGGCGTGGGCTGTGGTGCATTGTGGCGCTTTAGCGGCGCACTTTGCACTTAGCACGTCACACGGAGCGGTTCCGATCGGGTGCAACTCGAACCTACGGGTGTGTTGGTTCGTAGAATTGCGATCCAACGGATTGGATCAAATCCGATTGGGTGTGAGTGAAACAGCACACCAGTTCGGTGTGACTGATCGATCTAGGCCGTAGGATCCGATCCAACGGTCAGATTAGATCGGGTGCATACCCATTCTCAATGGGTGCGTAGTGGTCGCTGACGTGGATGACACGTGTCACACGCGTGGCAAGTGAGTCACACGGAGCGGTTCCGATCGGGTGCAACTCGAGCCTACGGGTGTGTTGGTTCGTAGAGTTGCGATCCAACGGATTGGATCAAATCCGATTGGGTGTGAGTGAAACAGCACACCAGTTCGGTGTGACTGGGTGTGACTGATCGATCTAGGCCGTAGGATCCGATCCAACGGTCAGATTAGATCGGGTGCATACCCATTCTCAATGGGTGCGTAGTGGCCTATAAATAGACCACTACTTAGCAGAATCCAGTGCTCATTATATACACACATAATCCGAATCTCTCCCACATCTCTCTCTATATTTTCTAGCATTCATTCTGCGTTCTATTTTGCTGCAGAAATTAGAACACAGTGGTTCTCGGTTCTTGTATTCGTTCAAGCAGATATTCTGTCCGTTTCGTTAGTGCAAACGAAAACGGAAAGAACTTCAAGTTCGGGCTTCGATTTATCTTGAAGGCAGGTTTGCTGTAACCCTTTGCATACCGGTATTGGTGGGGGCAAATACTGTCTTTAGGAAAGCGACATAGTCGTGACTCGAAGTGTATTTCAGCATTTGTGGAGGTTTCGCCAACGGTTTAGAATTGCAGTGGCCAATTTTTCCAACAATCTAAAGACAGTATTCTGCGATGGCGATGTCTCTACAGAAGATGACACAAGACTTTCTGAAATTGGAGCGATTTGAAGGTGGGAATTTCAGGCGTTGGCAGAAGAAGATGCACTTCTTGCTAACGACCCTGAAAGTGGTGTATGTTCTGACTACTCCGAGTCCGGAGATACCGGAAAATTCAGATGATGAAACTATGGAGCAGGCCCGTGAAAGGGGCAAGTGGGAGAATGATGACTACATCTGTAGAGGACACATCCTCAATGCACTGTCAGATGCATTGTTCGATGTCTATCAGAATTCAATGACAGCAAAGGAACTTTGGGATGCACTTAACGATAAGTATCTTTCTGATGACGCTACAAGTAAGAAATTTCTTGTTAGTCAGTTTATAAATTATCGCATGGTTGATACAAAGCCGGTCATTGATCAGTTGCATGAGATTCAGTATATCCTCAGTCAGTTTAAGGTTAAGAACATGCATATGGATGAATCTATTGTTGTTTCCTCTGTTATTGACAAACTGCCTGCATCTTGGAAAGATTACAAAAAGGAACTCAAACACAAGACCGAGGAATATACCCTTGATCAGTTGGCCCAACACCTTCGGGTGGAGGAAGAGACAAGGCGTCAGGAGGGTAAGGATAATTCTACTTCTAAAGTACATGTGGTGGAAGAAAGTTCCAACAAGAAACGCAAGAACAGGGACGGTGATAAGTCTTATGGTAAGTGGAAGAAGCAGAAGCGGGATACTACCGACACTGGTTGCTGGCATTGCGGCAAACCTGGGCATCTTAAGAAAGATTGCAAAATCCTGAAAAGGAAGAACTCTGGTGGAAATCCAGGAGCATCTGGGGCAAAGAATTCTAAATTCATTGCTGTTGTTTCCGAGGCGAATATCCTCGATGATGCTGGAAGTTGGTGGGTTGATTCTGGTGCGACAAAGCATGTCTGCAATGACAAGAGGCTCTTTACTGAGTATAGTCCAGTTGCAGATGGTACCGTTCTGTTCATGGGAAATGCGTCAATTGCATCAGTTAAGGGAAAAGGCAAAGTGGACTTGGAGTTCACTTCTGGCAAGACATTGACTCTTACTGATGTGTATCATGTACCGGAAGTTAGGAAGAATCTCGTGTCTGCAAGTCTACTTAATAAGTATGGTTTTAAAGTAGTGTTTGAGTCGGGCAAAATTGTTGTGTCCAAGGGTGGTGTGTTTGTTGGCAAAGGATATGTAACCGAGGGGATGTTTATGCTTAATATTAATAACACAGTTGTTTCTGCTTATATGCTTGATTCTTTATCTTTATGGCATACTCGTTTAGGACATATCAGTACAAGGAAAATGGATTGCATGATAAAATCTGAACTAATTCCTAAATCTGATAATGATATGGTTGATAAATGCAAGATTTGTTTGGAATCAAAGATTACCAGATTGCCATTTCCTAAAATTGAGCGGACTTCTTCATTACTTGAATTGATTCATAGTGATGTATGTGATTTTCATAGCACTCCAACTAGAGGCGGAAAACTTCATATGGCAACATTCATAGATGATTATTCAAAATTTTGCTATGTCTTTTTGCTTCATTCTAAAGATGAAGTACTTGATAAATTTGTTGCATATAAGACTGAAGTTGAAAATCAATGTGGTTTGAAGATAAAACGTCTTAGGTCTGACAGGGGTGGTGAATATCACTTCCCTGATTATTGTGAATCAGTAGGGATAATTCATGAAGTAACTGCACCTTATACACCACAACAGAATGGAGTGGCCGAAAGGAAGAATAGAACTTTATGTGAGATGGTAGTTGCTATGCTAAGCAATGCAGGATTAAGTAAAGGTTTGTGGGGCGAAGCCATACTTACCGCTGCTTATATCCTAAATAGAGTACCTCTCAAAAAGTCTAACATTACTCCATATGAACTCTGGTCAAAAAGGAAACCAAACTTGAGTTATTTTAAGACTTGGGGGTGTAGAGCGATTGTGAGATTGCCTAGACCTAAAAGGAAGAAACTGGGTCCAAAAGGAATCGAGTGTGTATTCCTTGGATATGCTTTGCACAGTAAAGCATATAGGTTTCTAGTGGCCGAGCCTAATGATGTTGTGTCCATCAACACCATCATTGAATCTCGAGATGCAGTGTTCTATGAAAACAGATTTGACAGAATTCCAAGGCTAAAATCTAGTAAAGATTTGGAATCTAAAAAAGATTCGGAAGAGTTTCCTTTGATGTCCGAAGAGGACAACGAGCCTTTAGAGGTTCCAGTTGAAGGAAATGAACCTGAGGAACAAGTTGAATTGAGAAGGAGCAAACGAGTTCGGATAGAGAAAACGTTTGGTCCTGATTTCATAGTTTATCTAGTTGAAGGCACTAGAGAGACTTCATGTGCTCACAATGTATTTTCACTTCATGTTGAAAATGATCCTTTGACATTTGAGGAAGCAATGAAATCGCAAGACGTGGCTTTCTGGAAAGAGGCTATCCAAGATGAGATGGACTCTATCATGGGTAATAATACATGGGTTCTGGCGGATTTACCACCTGCTTCTAAGCCAATTGCTTGTAAATGGATTTTCAAGAAGAAAATGAAAATTGATGGAACTGTTGATAAGTTCAAGGCCAGACTTGTAGCTAAAGGCTTTACCCAAAAAGAAGGTATTGATTACTTTGATACTTATGCCCCGGTTGCTAGAATCTCAACAATTAGAGTTTTAATTGCTCTTGCTTCTATATACAAGTTTGAGATACACCAAATGGATGTCAAGACTGCATTCCTTAATGGTGAATTAGATGAGGAAATCTATATGAAGCAACCAGAGGGGTTTGTTGTGCAAGGTTATGAGCACAAAGTTTGCAAGCTTATAAAGTCTCTTTACGGACTTAAGCAAGCGCCTAAGCAATGGCACGAGAAGTTTGACAAAGTGGTTGTGTCAAATGGTTTTACAATACACCAATCTGACAAGTGCGTGTATAGTAAATTTAATGGCAAACGAGGAGTCATTATCTGTTTGTACGTAGACGATATGCTTATTTTTGGTACAGACCAAGAGAGCATTCAGAGTACAAAAGATTTTCTTTCTGCTAATTTTAGTATGAAAGATATGGGTATTGCTGATGTAATATTGGGTATAAGAATTAAAAGAAGTGGTGGTCACTTGATTCTATCCCAGGAACATTACATTGAGAAGATTTTAAAGAAGTTTAATCACTTTGAAAGCAAACCGGTGTCTACTCCGTATGACTCTCAATCACCATTGGATCTTAATGAGGGGAGAGCTGTGTCACAACTAGAGTATTCTAAAGTGATTGGCAGCTTGATGTATGCCATGACAAGTACAAGACCGGACATTGCATATGCGGTGGGGAGACTTAGTAGGTATACTAATAATCCTGGGCATGTACATTGGAATGCAGTATATAGAGTACTGCGGTACCTCAAAGGGACTATAGATTATGGAATAGTCTATAGTGGTTATCCTTCGGTTCTAGAAGGATACATTGATGCTAGTTGGATTACTGAGCAGAATGATCACTCGTCAACGAGTGGTTGGGTGTTTACACTTGGTGGAGGGTCAATCTCCTGGGGATCTAAGAAGTAAACGTTGATAACAGACTCGACCATGGCAGCCGAGTTTGTAGCATTAGCTTCTGGTAGTAAGGAGGCAGAATGGCTGAGAAATTTGTTGCTGGAAATTCCAGTGTGGCCTAAGCCTATGCCACCTGTATCGCTGCATTGTGATAGTCAAGCTACGTTGTCGCGAGCGTATAACCAAGTGTATAATGGAAAGTCCAGGCATATTGGACTAAGGCATAGCTATGTGAGACAATTGATTGTTGATGGGGTGATAACCATTGATTTTGTTAAGTCAAGTCAAAACTTGGCGGATCCTTTTACGAAAGGCCTTGCAAGGGATTTGGTGTTGAAAACATCAAAGGGAATGGGACTTTTGCCCAATTAGTTTAATCACTCCTGGTGGAAACTCAACTCAACCGGTTGATACTCTCAATCTCTTGAGTTCAATGAGAAACTACACCATATGTCGTGATTGGAAACACTTTAAAGTTATTTTACACATTCCAAGGTAAAGTGTTTTGTACCTATAATGAGAATACAAAGAGGTTGAACTACTTAGTTCTTAATAGATTATTTTGTGCTAATGTTATAGGAGCACGGATAGCAATCTACCTATGTGAATGTGGAGGTGGTGCCGCTTCCTATAGGTCACAGGGGCTAGACCTTAAAGCGTTCATGAAATCAAGATAAAAGACCCAAGGCCAGTTCACGGGTCAACCAATTGGGATATCTGCACTATTTGGAGGATTATGTGTGAGACACGTCCGGTTGGTCGACAGAGGACAACTAGTTCAAAGACACGTCTACTATGCTGCCCTGACCAGCTTTGATATGTTTTCACTAAGTGAATAGTTGAAGTCGCAAGACACAATTTATGTATGCATAAACCTTGTAATAAGAACCGAGAATATTTCATCTGTATTTCGAAAATGGTGGGAGATTGTTAGAGATTTTCAAAATAAAATAGTCGTCGTTTTTGATTTTGTAAAATTCCTTGTTTCCTTAGAATGCTTGTTTTTTTCCTCTTTGTGAGCTTTGTCCCACATTGGTAAGCTGAGAGATGTTGGAGTGGTATATATTAGGAAACATTCCTAATGAAAGTAACTAATGATCTAGTGTGGTGCAGCCCTTTGGTGCTTCGCACCATACCGGCAGAGCCGGTACACACCCACACACGCACGCGCACGCGCGTGCGCGGCGTGGGCAATGTGGCGTGGGCTGTGGTGCATTGTGGCGCTTTAGCGGCGCACTTTGCATTTAGCACGTCAGCGCTAGGCGCTTTATTGGCGCCATTTCTTATTGCGAGTTGGCAGTAAGGTGACGCTGACGTGGATGACACGTGTCACACGCGTGGCAAGTGAGTCACACGGAGCGGTTCCGATCGGGTGCAACTCGAGCCTACGGGTGCGTTGGTTCGTAGAGTTACGATCCAACGGATTGGATCAAATCCGATTGGGTGTGAGTGAAACAGCACACCAGTTCGGTGTGACTGGGTGTGACTGATCGATCTAGGCCGTAGGATCCGATCCAACGGTCAGATTAGATCGGGTGCATACCCATTCTCAATGGGTGCGTAGTGGCCTATAAATAGACCACTACTTAGCAGAATCCAGTGCTCATTATATACACACATAATCCGAATCTCTCCCACATCTCTCTCTATATTTTCTAGCATTCATTCTGCGTTCTATTTTGCTGCAGAAATTAGAACACAGTGGTTCTCGGTTCTTGTATTCGTTCAAGCAGATATTCTGTCCGTTTCGTTAGTGCAAACGAAAACGGAAAGAACTTCAAGTTCGGGCTTCGATTTATCTTGAAGGCAGGTTTGCTGTAACCCTTTGCATACCGGTATTGGTGGGGGCAAATACTGTCTTTAGGAAAGCGACATAGTCGTGACTAGAAGTGTATTTCAGCATTTGTGGAGGTTTCGCCAACAGTTTAGAATTGCAGTGGCCAATTTTTCCAACAGATCCGCTGAACAATGGAGTTTTGGCAGTTCAGACAATACGCAACAACATAATGGCATCTTCACTTCTTGCGACAACAGCCATCACCCTCTGTTCCCTAATAAGTGTCTATGTAAGCAACACTTCAGCTGGTGTCAACTCATCGTCATCAGATTCAGTTTCCCTCCATGGAACTACAAGTACATCTTCTGTCAAGTACTTTGCTATCCTGGTCTGCTTTCTCCTTGGCTTTCTTTGCAATGTGCAGTGCCTTAGGTACTATGCCCACGTTAGCTTCTTGGCTACCTTGCCCACTTCCAAAGATAGAAGGGAATCCATCGAGTATGTTGTGGCGAACTTGAATCGGGGAAGTTTCTTTTGGTCACTTGGATTACGTGCATTCTATTTGTCGTTTCCTCTTTTCCTTTGGGTCTTTGGACCCATATCCATGTTTCTGTGTTGTTGTGTGATGTCAGTTCTGCTTTATTTCTTGGACACAACTTCCAGTTTTACACGGATCCTTCATAGTCACTCTATCAACGTAGAAACAAAACCCAGTGATGTTGAATCAGTTTGCCAACCCTCGTAAGTACTCCTAATAAGACTCAAGGTCTCTGTAGTTATTATTTCTGTATTTGACTATAAATGAACTTTGGTTTGCGAATAGCAAAAATGAGGTTGTTTGTTAAAATATTTATCCTTGATTCTCTAGAAGTGAGATCATTCATAACCATATTGGGATGTTCATGCATTCTGTTGCATCATTTAAAGGTGAAAGTTTTAGGTAAGTTGATTGATGCTTTTATGGGGTTTTTTTTTTTTGTTGAAGCGTATGTATCAGATATTTTATGAATGGAAATAGAGGTTGGATGATTTTTGGTTGAGGATAATTTTGCAGAACAAAATCTTATTATTGCATGAGCTAATAATCTAGTGGATGTTGGGTGTTACTATTCTTCAAAAATCTTCTTGTCATTTCAACTTAACTACTCTTGTTTTTGCACTGAGTGCAATTTAATATTTTTGTTAAAGAGACGTTTCATTTTCAGGGAAAGTACCCGGTTTGAGGATTCTAATCTCCAATGGCCATTACTAACAAGTCATGACCCAGTCTCAACCTCCGCAGTTGCTCAACGAACTACACTCATGTCTGCTTCTTTGGAGCTTGGACCTGAGTAGGATGTGTTCGTTTTTGGCTTCATTCTCATTTTTCAAAGATTAACAGTCTTTCTTGACAATGGAAAGATCTGCACATTTGCAGGAGATTTGGCGTGGGTTGCATTGAATGCAATTGGTTTGGAAATTCCAGGCGTGGGAAAATCTCAGGCTGAGAAGATCTCAAGCATGGTTTGCAATTAATGCCATAAGCATGGCTTTTGAACACGGCTCTATCATTTGCCTATAAATTGAGTCCTCTGCACTTGTATTTGGTGTGGGAAATCAGAAACGTATCTGATTTTGTATCTGTTTGTATCAGTTTGAGAGAGTGTGAGTAGAGCGTTCTGTAACTCCTCCTCCTAAATATAATTCGGCTGCCTCTCGTGGACGTACCTGATTTTGAAGAACCACGTAAATCTTTGTCTCTGTGTTTGTGTGTGTGTTTGTATTCTGGTTTGGTCTTTAGTTTCCGCAACAATTGGTATCGGAGCATTTGGTTACCAACGCCACAAACACTCTCTGGTTCTGCTCTGTTTTTCCGTTTCTGTCCAGAAAATAACAGTCACGGAATTCTAATAAAAAAAAAACTCAGTTTGATCACTGAGTCTCGTGCGTCTCTCCGAGACGATTCCAACGCACTAAGACCCGTCGCGAACTGAGCACCACAGGAGCTACACGCTCCATTCGACGGCAGCATGTGCATCACGAGTTCTGTCCAGATAGAACCCAGTTCCGAAAAGTGATCGGAAATTTTTTTTGATCAACGACCCAGATTCGGCTAGTTGAGACGATCAAAACCCCGCAAGAATCGTCGTCAACCGATTACCGGAGTGTTCTCACGCGCCGTGAAAAGAAGGCGCGTATACCGCGTACGATCTACGCGCATCAGTGAATCTCACGCCTCAAACAGTGTCAACGCCCAGCAAAACGCCACGTGTCGATTCCAAGTCATCCACCACGTGTCACCTTGTCATCCGCCACTTCAGTATACAGGGACCCACCAGTGCTGAGTCATCATCCACGTCATCAGTCCACGTGTCATTCCACGTCAACGACAGGTGGCGCCACGTGTTCGACATCTCAGCAAAAGTGGTCCAGTCATCTGCCGAGTCAGCAGAATATTCCTTGATACAAAAGAATATTCCAAAAATTTGTTTTCCGTGATTTCGGAACCGTCCGAACTCCGTTTTGCGCCTGTGAGTAGTCGATTTTGACTATCTCAACGTTCCGGATCCAACCCCGTGCTCCGTTTCTCAAGATTCTGCTCCGAAAAATCTGTTGGGAGTATTTTCAACCGTAAAAACTCTCATTTTTTACTTCGTTGGATGTCCAACATCGACGAGGAGAGCCCTAGTATTGTTTCTTCAACACCTATGGACAAATCATCAGATAAGAAGACTTCAGATGAGCCCTTAGTCAGTTCCTACATGAGGAGGAGCTCGGTTTCGAATGCCAAATTCGAAGTGGATAAGTTCGATGGCACAATTAACTTCGGCATGTGGTAATGCGAAGTTCTGGATATTCTAAATCAACAAGATTTGGAATTCACTTTGGAGGATCCTCCTGAGGATATTCGATTGGGACAAGCTTAATCGGCAAGCTTGTGGCACGATCCGTCTTTGTTTGTCCAAAGGCATTAAGTATTCCGTCATGAGGGACAATTCTGCCAAGGAGTTGTGGCAGAAATTAGAGAGCAAGTACATGACGAAGAGCATAGAGAACAGGCTCTACCTGAAGAAGAGATTGTGTCGATTTCAGTATCAACAAGGTGCGTCAATGAATGAACATTTAAATAGTTTCAATAAAATTTTGGCCGATTTGCAAAACCTTTATGTTAAAATTGACGATGAGGACAAGGCACTTTTGTTGATAAATTCTTTGCCTGATATATATGACCACTTAGTTACTACCTTACTGCATGGAAAAGATGAAATTCGTTTTAATGACGTTTGCTCTACTTTGATTAATAATGAGGTACGGAAGAAGGATCAACAAGTTCATTGGGATCCCTCTTCATCAGCACTATCAGTAAGGGGAAGGACTGAATCGAGGAATAGACAGTCCGGGAGGAGACAGTCCAGGTCCAGGTCAGGAGGCAAATCAGCTGAAAGGAATCAGAAATTCGGTGACAGGAAGCAGATTGCAAAGGACGAGTGTGCTTACTATCACGAAACGGGGCACTGGAAGAAGGATTGCCCCAAAATCAAGGAACAACAACAACAACGAGCGAACGTTGCAAGAGGAGAGGTTGACAACTTGGCATCAGCCTTGATTGTTTCATCAGACACGAATTCAGATGAATGGATTCTGGACTCGGGATGTAACTACCATATGTGTCCCCATCGGGACTGGTTCTCAAACTTTCAAGAGATTGACGGTGGTGTAGTTTTGATGGGCAACGACAATGCCTGCAAAACTCAGGGGATAGGTACAATCCAACTCAAGTTGCGCAACGGTACAACCAAGCTGTTGACGGATGTCCGGTATGTCCCGGATTTGAAGAAAATTTTGATTTCTCTTGGAACCTTGGATGCAAAAGGTTACAAGATTACTTTAGAAGGTGGAGCCCTAAAAGTAACCCATGGTGCATTAATATCCTGAAAGGCACTCGGAGGGGAAACTTATACTTCCTCGACGGGAGCACAGTTACAGAGGAGCAGCCATCTCTAGCAGCAGCTCAGATGATGCTACAGATGACATTTCCTGCTTCGTTCGTTCCAATATAAGAGATAAGACCCCAAGCGTAGGGCCTAATACATCAATTGAAGCATGATAATCCGGAAGTCTGGGATCGTACCCAAGGGAATAATTAATACGGCTTTGCTGGATTTGTAGATGCAAGTAAGGGCTTTCGGCTTTTAGACAACCAACTTGGTTTTACGTATGTAGTGGAAATGAAAATGGGCTAAATTGAAAAGCTAATAAACTAAGATAAAAGACAGGTTAGGTCTAGGAATTACTAACACCCACGACTCAAGTTAAAACTGCATTTCTCACCCAAATACGCAATTCAGGATACACAATTAAGGTTCCCGAATCGAAAAAATAGAATGGTTCGATCACCAAGCTAGCTCTAGAATTTATTTAGCAAATGCCTCGTGCGTCAGAGCTCCAAGTATCATGTGTGGTAGGTAGGCAATGCTCCTACCTATACATGATCAAAGAGATTAACACCTTAGCGATTTGACAAATAAACCCGAACCCCACATCGATTCTCAAACCAAAGGTTTAAACTTTATGGTGAAAAACGCAATTCTACTTGAGCCATGAGGTGCTAGTCACCCCATGACCTAACCTTGAAAAACTACTCACCCATATCTATTGAGATAGGAGCAAATGAAAATCTACTTAGCATAATTGAATTAAGAACACTAGAAGAAAATTGGATTGAAAGATAGATCGAAAGATTCACTACAACTTTTATAAAGACGACAATACCAAAAAAAAACTAATTAATGAAAACATGAAATAAAGATTCAAGACTGAAAAATAAGGAACATTCAAGAACAAAAACAAAACTAGATCTAGATCTACAATGATGTAAGCAAAAATCTATCCTACTTCGTACACGCCAATATTCTTCAAGAGATGCCTTGAAATCACCCTCCTAACAGCCTCGGCATCGATGGAGAAAGGCTTAGGCTGCTGTGCTAAAGGCCTCGGCATCGATGTAATTTATTTCTTTCCATCGATGCCGAGCACATTAGTGCCTTTCTGGATAAGCCCCTCGGCATCGATGTAAGGTGCTTTATCCCATCGATGCCGAGCACATTAGTGCCTCCGTTTGGTCTTGCTCTGCTTTGCCTTGGCCTGCCTTACCTTGCCTTCCTGCTTTGCCTTAAAATTCTTGTTTTGACCAATTTTTCTGCACAAACAAAACCAACAAATCTAACAAGCAAACGCAATTAAAACACTATTTAACGATTAAATTGAACTTAAACTAGAAAACTAGCGCACCCTTAATGGCATTATCGGGTGCTTATCATTTCCCGACTCTGGCACATGCGCCTAGGTCACGCCGGGGAGAAAGCTTTACAAGGATCGGTGAAGAAAGGTCTCCTAAAGGGGGCCAAGACGGGGAAGTTTGGATTCTGTGAGCACTGTATTTTGGGCAGACCAGGGTCAAATTTGGCACCGCAGTTCATCGTACGAAGGGTATTCTGGATTATGTTCATTCAGATGTTTGGGGGCCCACAAAGACAGCAACTTTTGGTGGCAAATGGTGGTTTGTCACATTTATTAATGATTTTTCACGAAGAGTATGGGTTTATCCCATGCAACGCAAGGACGAGGTCCTTGACACCTTCCTTCGTTGGAAGCAGAGGCTGGAGACTCAGACTGGCAGAAAAATCAAGGTACTTCGGTCAGACAACTGTGGTGAGTATACTTCAGATCCCTTTCTCAAAGTATGTCAACAGGAGGGGATAGTCCGACATTTCACCGCCGCGAAGACTCCACAGCAAAATGGAGTTGCAGAAAGGATGAACCGCACTTTGGTGACTAAGGTGCGGTGTATGTTGTCCAACGCCGATTTGAGCAAAGCATTTTGGGGAGAGGCAGTCACCTATGCCTATCAGTTGATCAACAGGCTACCGTCAGAGGCACTTGGTGGACGGACTCCCATGGAGGTATATTTTGGTCAGTCTTCGACTGATTATGATCGGCTGCATGTATTTGGTTGTCCTGCTTATTTTCATGTCACAGAATCTAAGCTAGATCCTCGAGCGAAGAAGGCTATATTTGTTGGCTTTACTCCAGATGTAAAGGCCTACAGAATCTGGTGCCCGGAGTCTAAGAAGATTATTACCAGCCGAGATGTTACTTTCGATGAGTTGGCCATGCTTCCGACCAACTCTCGAAAGGTTAACACCATACCAGGGTGTTCAGATTAGGTGGAGCAGTCAGAGCAGGTGGAGCAAATGGAGCTGGAGGTTCCTGTAGTTCTAGCCCCTACCACTTCGCCACCACAAGAGCACCACAGTGATGTTTCAGATTCGAGTTCCAAGTCTGATGATGTTTCAGTTCTCGAGGCTGTAGCGCCAACTCAATCTATCGCTACTAGCCGTCTGAGGAAGGAGATTTAAAAACCTGCCCGATATGATGGTATGGTCGCATACGCCCTTCCAGTTATCACAGGTGTTCCGAATACGTATAAAGAAGCAGTTACAGTATCAGACAGCTCTCAGTGGAAACAGGCCATGGACGAGGAGATGAGTTCTCTTCATAAGAATTAGACTTGGGCGCTAGTACTGCTTCCCAAAGGGAAGAAAGCTATAGGATGCAAATGAGTCTACGCCAACAAGGAAGACAGTTCGGTCAAGGGTGGTGTCAGACATAAGGCCAGATTGGTGGCAAAGGGTTATGCTCAGCACGAAGGGATTGACTACAATGAGGTCTTCTCTCCAGTGGTGAAGCATGCATCGATCCACATTCTATTATCTTTAGTTGCGCAGTACGACCTTGAGTTATAGCAACTCGATGTCAAGACTGCATTTTTGTATGGCGACTTGGACGAGGAGATCTATATGTCATAGCCAGATGGTTTCAAGGTCTCCGGAAAGGAAAATTGGGCTTGTCGTCTCCGCAAGTCACTATATGGCCTGATCAGTCGCCACGACAATGGTACAAGAGATTTGATCAGTTTATGGCTACGCAGAGGTATACTCGTAGCAGTTTTGACCATTGTGTTTACTTTCGTAAACTTCGGGATGGTTCCTTTATCTATTTGCTCTTATATGTTGATATTATGCTAATTGCATCTAAGAGCAAGGTGGAGATTTCTCGGTTGACGGCACAACTGAGTTCAGAATTTGAAATGAAAGACCTTGAAGAAGCAAGGAAGGTCATTAGGATGGAGATTCAGCGCAACAGGAAGCAGGGCACAATTTGCTTGTCGCAGACTCAGTATCTGAAGACTGTACTTCAACGGTTTGGCATAGATGGCAAAGCTAAATCCGTTAGTACACCGTTAGCCCCGCACTTCAAGCTCAGCGCTTCGATGTCACCTCGTACGGATGCGGAACGAAAGCAGATGGCCCAAGTTCCGTATGCCAACGCCATGGGATCCTTGATGTATGCGATGGTATGTACCAGACCTGATATTTCACACGCTGTCAGTATGGTTAGCAGCTATATGCATGATCCAGGAAAGGGTCACTAGCAGGTCGTGAAATGAATTCTCAGATACATTTAGGGCACAATTAATGTTGGCCTAAATTTTGGGAGAGATCAAAAATTTGGTGATCAGCTTGCAATTGGTTATGTAGATTCAGATTACGCTGGTGATCTGGATAAGAGGCGGTCAACTACTGGTCATGTTTTCACTATGGCAGGAGGACCAGTTAGTTGGCGTTCGACTTTACAGTCCACGGTTGCACTATCTACTACGGAGGCTGAATATATGGCTGTGACTGAGGCCATAAAAGAAGCCATTTTGGTTGCAGGGTTTGATTGGTGATTTGGGTGCCAAACAAAAGCACGTCAATGTCTATTGCGACAGTCAGAGTGCCATCCATTTGGCAAAGAATCAGGTGCACCATGCCAGGACAAAGCATATAGATGTTCGTTTTCACTTTGTTCGGGAAATTCTAGAAGATGGAGACATATTGCTTGAGAAGATTGCCACTGCAGACAACCCAGCTGATATGTTGACAAAGGTTGTTACTGGGATCAAGTTCAATCATTGTTTAGACTTGATCAACATCGCTCTAGTTCAGAGCGCCTAAGGGCGCATTGGGAGTAGCAGTGGACCTTGGAGAATTGTCGCTACGGTGAAGATTGTTGGTTTTTGGCTTCATTTTCATTTGTCAAAGATTAGCAGTCTTTCTTGACAATGGAAAGATCTGCACATTTGCAGGAGATTTGGCGTGGGTTGCATTGAATGCAATTGGTTTGGAAATCCCAGGCGCGGGAAAATCTCAGGCAGGGAAGATCTCACGCATGGTTTGCAATTAATGCCATAAGCATGGCTTTTTAACAGAACTCTATCATTTGCCTATAAATTGAGTCCTCTGCACTTGTATTTGGTGTGGGAGATCAGAAACGTATCTGATTTTGTATCTGTTTGTATCAGTTTGAGAGAGTGTGAGTAGAGTGTTCTGTAACTCCTCCTCCTAAATATAATTCGGCTGCCCCCTGTGAACGTATCCGATTTTGGGGAACCACGTAAATCTTTGTCTCTGTGTTTGTGTGTGTGTTTGTATTCTTGTTTGGTCCTTAGTTTCTGCAACAGGATGTCGCCTGTATGGTTGTTGGGCAGTTGCATAATGGGTCTGGTGAGCCCCAGAAGGATTGGGGTTTTTTCACCTCTGTCTCCTCCCCTAAATTTCAATGCAGTTGAAACTATGCATATGAGTGGGATACGGGCTTGGATTCAACTTTCATAAATGATTAAACAGTAAAGGAGAGAAAAGCAAAAACAGAATCTTTGATTGTGGGTGGTGTATTAGTCTTGAACCAAGAGATAAATTAGATGACTATCCCCGTGTTGTTGGTTAATTCACAATCTGTGACCAATGTGAATGGTAATACTGTTTTTTTTAATGATGTTATTTGATCTTCTATAACACGGATTGTTTACTGCTAGTAGTTCTGAAAGGATATTTTCCTAATCCGTTTTCTTTATTCTCTATCTCCCTAGATTCCCTAGGCATTCGTCAAACCAGTCCTCATTAGTAGCTGTATAGTCGTCATGTTCACTCGGGTGTCCCATTGGATGATTGCAAACTACAGCATTGGGATACTATTGATTCGGTGTAGATTCTTGTTGCAAGAGACGTTGGTTATTATCGATTTCGCCTGGACGTTTCAAGGACAAAACCTGGCCTTCTGGATTCAAACACCATTTGCAGGCAACAAGTGATACGTTGAATGATCTTGGATTTGCCAACGGAAACGAGGTAAGTGAAACTAAACAATTTTTTTCATAGTACAAACCAACTTAATGTCTTTTACTTGTCGGATGGAGGTGCTAAAGTTGGGCGGTCTGCCAAATCCAATGGTGTGAGATCTATGAAACTTCATTATGTAAAGCAATGGCGTTGTATCAGGTTTAGAAGACCCGCCTTTTTTTCCCTTGATTCTATGAAGTTGAGTACTCTTTTTTGGTTCCCTCTCCTGCTAAAATTAATATGCTCTTCCTAATTGTTAGTAACAATTGTGACATATCACACAAATGCCCGACTCGGATGTTGTTTGGGTTTGTAACTCCTACTTATAAATATCTATCATTTCACTTCGAGTATCAATATCGAACCAATCTCTTTCATTCCAAAGTAGGAAAATAGAACCACGATTAGGGCCGGAACTGTGTAGGGACCGGACGCAACCATTGCTAGCCTGATCTTAGGAACCATGGCTAGCCCCAATATTCTTTTAACCCTTCTGCAGAATAAGTAGTAGTATTACAGGCGTCAGACAAAAACCATATTATTGAGACTCTTCCCACAATTTCTTAAGTCTGTTTGATTCCTAACAATTATCGCTTTGACTAGTCAATATATTCAAACACAAACCATGTTGAAAACTCAAAATAATATACTGTACTAGCGTCCATGTAAGTATGTTCAAATAAAAACAATGTATAGAAATGATGTCTACAGTAGAGAGGATGTTAAGGGATAAAATACAAAATTCATTAATAATGAAAATTTTACTACATTTTTTTTCTGCTGAGTAAGGAAACAACCGAATTACAAAAACAGGAATTGCGGGTAGTACAACGAATAAAATACACGTAAGGGGTAACGATAACAGGGAAGTCAATGAAGCGACACCGGCATTAAATTCCTCGGATCCCAGCTCGAGGCAACGGCCGAGCCCGCCAAAGAACGAACTGAGAAGACATGGGTAGATAAAGACAATGAAAAAGGCCACAAAATAATCAAATCTCAGTAACATAGAGAGGGAGAGAGGCTTAAACAGTGGAATTCAATACAGGATATAGAGAGATTTGAGAATAAAGGGAATTGAACGTGGGTCGGGATGACTGATGATTTAGAAAACACTGAGCAGTGAGAATTACAACAGAAGACAGCGGGTACATTTCGGAAAATAACTTAAATGCAAATCATTTTCATCTAATTAATGAAGAATGTTTTACATGTAAAATATTTTTCTTATTTTTTAAGCAACCAAACATTGAAAAATAGTAAAATATTTTATCGAAAAACGTTTTACGCCCAAACAAATACAAATAGAGCCTAAATCTTCAAATTTACTAAAAATAATAACACCTCATATTCGACCCAACTCCTTTCAACCCACCTAATATTGACCCGTATTCGATCCGTCTATATTCAATCCAGAACCTGTTTCAATCCATCCAAACTCACCCATTTGCCACCTCTAATTAAAACAAATGTGCAACATGAATCAAAATAAATTTCCAAGTAAATTGATTAATATGATACGCAAGATATATCAATTTATGATTTTAAAATAAATAAATAAATGCACTCAAGTGAATGGGCCTATTCGTTGACCTACGCCCAAGGATCCAAGCCCATAATAGAAGGATATAGAAACATAAGCAAAGTGAAAACAATTGGGAACAGCTTTACAAAATCATTTTTTCCACAATCTACACTCCACGAGTGTATCGTAGTTATTATTTTTATAGTAGTGTCTCAATCTTAAATTATAAAATAAATAAAAAATCTTCAATTGTTAAAAAGGCAAACAGAAGGAAGCTAATTAGATGATCTTGATTTTTGGCCAATTAGAAAAACGCATCTCTCTATCTAGTTATTTATATTTGTGTGTTCTACATACTAGACACATACATGACACGACTAGTTCTCCTTTTTAAAAGAAGGCAAATGCTAAGGAGCGACATGAGGCGCTTCTTATGTTGGTCTCCATAGGCAATTTTAAGATTATTCCTAGCAAACTACTAAACGATAAATTCACACAAAGTACTTTT
Source organism: Rhododendron vialii (assembly GCF_030253575.1). Lineage (NCBI taxonomy): Eukaryota > Viridiplantae > Streptophyta > Magnoliopsida > Ericales > Ericaceae > Rhododendron > Rhododendron vialii. Next base: position 23,337,037 of record NC_080559.1, read on the forward strand.
GGGGTATTTTACAATTTTGTTGTTAGTTTTGTAAGTAATAACAAAAGTACCATTAAACAATTGGTGTGCACTTATTTTTCTGCTGTTATACTCTAGCACGGTGCTGTTGAGCCAATACAAATGTACAAAACTAAACTAATAATAATAACAACAATAACTATAACACTAATAATAATCACCGTCACGTTCACCGTTTTTTTTTTTTTTTTCACCTCAAGGACATTGCTATGATAGCAATTAACAATTTGAGACTGAACACGCACAGAAAAACACCAAACAACAAAAAACAAAAAAGTACCATTTGAGTGAGCTAGAGTCAGCACATGCACACTGCAAAAGCATGATAGTTCCCTTATTATAAGAAAGATAGATCATCCTCACTTCAGTTAATAACGCATGCACATTTCAAATAGCCGATGTGCTTAATTCAATGCCTTGCCACCAGTTCCAACAAGTACTTTCCTGATCACCAGCAACTCAGCTCCAACATCACCAATGTCAGGTCGCTCACCCGGTGATTCTGCAGAACAGATAATTCCAATTCGAAAAATGGAAGCCACAATCTCGGAAATCTTGCCACTTCCCACTTGGCTTGGCTTTTCATTTTCTGATGCGGTGCTCATGCTTGTCTTCCCATCTCCTCCTTGCTGAAGAAGAAGAACTCGATCGGCAATCCCCTCCACTCCTTCGGACAAAGCAATCTCGGCAAACTTATGAAGGTTCATGTTGTCATTAAACCTTTCATCAGTGGGTCTCTTTCCTGTAAGCATCTCCAACAAGAGGATGCCATAGCTGTAGACGTCACCATATGTCGACACCTTGCTTCCCACACCGTACTCTACATTTCACACAACACACAGTTAGAAAACAACCGAAAGGGGTGTGTATAGAGAGGCCTAGGCCCCTTTTGGTTGGTTGGACAACACTGAAAGGTTATACAATCCCATAGAACAAGGAATTCAACTGAACTAATAGAAAAAGGAGTACTTAAATTAATACCATTTTCTATGATTTGTAGGGTTGGTTGTCCAATGTATTGGTGATCCATCCACAAATTGTAACATTCAAATGTCATAAATGCAGTTCCAGGGGATTTCTATCGGATCACGCGTCTAATTTTGCCAACAAGCAGGCCCTAAAGGACTACCCTAGTGTATCAGCTAATAAAACATTTCTCCATCTGAGAACAACATAAAATAGATAACCAGTAACCACTGTTCATACTCAATGAGTACTAAAGAAACAATTACAAGTTTGTGCCTTCCTTTTTTTCACTGGGACCTTTGATCCGAATACTGGACCATGCAAAAATGTGTCATAAACTGAAACATACATGCAAATTAAGAAACTTAACTTCAGATACCCAACTTAAGAATGAACATTTAAGAAACTTAACTTCAGATCCCCAACTTTGCAAATTAATCTCCACATTGAAGTTAAAAACTAAAATTTAAAATCTCGAATAAAGAAAAATCAAGATTAACCAAACCAACTTTGTGCATGAAATTAGGATTATTTCAGGTGTTTAAACAAATAAACATTAATGAAAGCATGTTTACCCGGTGGAGCATAACCAACAGATCCCCGTATTCCAACAGAACTTGATTGATTTCCTGAAGTGCAGTGGTTCTCCTCAAGGAGAAACTTTGCTAACCCGAAGTCACTAACATGTGCTGTCATTTCACTGTCTAGAAGAACATTGCTAGGCTTCAAATCACAATGAACTACAGGTTTTTGGCAGTGATGGTGAAGATAATCCAATGCAGAAGCAACATCAATGGCAATATTTAATCTCTGAAAAAGATTCAAATTACCATGGGTATGCAGCCACTCATCTAAGCTCCCATTGGCCATGAACTCATAAACCAATGCCTTAAAATCATTACCCTGATAATCGATACCTGAACATGCAGTTAGTACCTTAACAAGATTCCGATGCCTAATGTTCCTCAACATCTCACACTCAGCAATGAAGCTACTGGAAGCTCCCCGATGTAAAAGGTTAAGTACTTTAACTGCAACAATCATTCCATCATTCAAAACTCCTTTATACACGGAGCCAAAACCACCTGTACCAACCAAATTGGCTGACGAGAACCCATCAGTAGCTTTAAGGAGACCTTGGTAAGAAACATTCAAGAGCGAAGGTGCTAAAAAAACTGAAGAAGGCTCAGTTTTCCTCCTCTTAAACCCGAAGAAAAACACACAGCATATCAACAGAATTGCTCCCACAAGCCCACATGAGAGATAGATTATGTTTTTTAAGCTAAAAGCGGACCTCTTGGAGCCTTTGGATTTACATCTGGGTAGCTGAAATTCAGGTACACCCCCACAGAGCTTACTGTTTCCTATGATTGAAGTTGCACTTGCATTGTTAAAGATGCCTTTAGTAGGTACCTCACCCTCCAAATTGTTATACGATATGTTTAGATTCAGCAAGAAATCAAAATCCCCTAAAAAGTCTGGAATTTCACCCGACAGATTGTTGTGAGAAAGATCTAAATCTTGAATACCTCTCAAAGAACTCAGGGACAAAGGAACTGTCCCCTGAAAGAAATTTGCCTGCAAGTACAGAGCTTCCAACCTTACACAACTACCAAGAGTAACGGGAATTACACCGGTTAACTTGTTTTCAGAAATACCCAAGTAACCAAGATTTTTTAGATTACCAACGTTCATGGGAACTGAACCACTCAGATGGTTCTGAGATAGCTCCAGAGCCACTGACAATGATGAGAGATCAAACAATTCCTTTGGTATTGCACCGGTAAGGTTGTTACTACTAAGATCCAATAACACCAAGTTCTGCCATCTCCCTAAACTTGAAGGGATGCTGCCGTGAAGCTTGTTTTCTGCTAAAGTGATTTTAGATAACAGAGTTAAGTTCCCAATGGAGTAGGGAATGATCCCTGAGAATTCGTTTTCTTCAAAAGCCAACTGTTGTAGCTTTTGAAGCCTCCCAATTTCAGGTGGAATGATACCCGAGAATTGGTTGCCTACCAAATAGAGGGCTTCCAAGTTGACAAGATTCCATATCCCTTCTGGGAGATTTCCATATATTTGATTGTATGATATAGAAAATTCTGCCAGCTTAGAAGAGAGATTGCTGATGGATGCTGGCAATACCCCTCCAAAATAGTTTTGATTCAGCTCCAGGAGCTCTAAATCAGTGGCATTGGTCAAAGAGGAAAGAAAGCTTAAGTCATCGGATTCCCCACTGCCAAGACTGTTAATAGCAATGAGAAATCTCTGGAGCTTTTGCAGCTTTTCCACGGTTGGGACTTTTCCCACAAGTCTATTTTTACCCATTATGAGGGCCGCCAGATTTGTCGCGTTTGAAATTGATCGAGGGATGGAACCAGTGAATTTATTTCTGTAAATGCTGAGGAATTCTAGATTCGGAAGAGTGTTGCCCAAGTGTGAGGGAAGACTCCCTTCGATTTGGTTTGTTCCAACATCAATAACCGTAATGGAAGAATGATTGAAAAGGGAAGGAGGGACTGTTCCGGACAATCTATTCTCATTCAACCCAACAGATGTTAGATTTTGCAATTGGCATAAAGCATCGGGAATGCTCCCAACCAAATTGTTTTTGCTTCCAAAAAGTAACTGAAGAGATGATAAGTTTCCAAAAGTAGAAGGGATACGTCCAGTCAGATTGTTAGAACCGAAGCTGATTATTTCGAGCTTTGACAATCCACCAAGCTCCATAGGAATTTTCCCCACCAACCTATTGTTAAAAACATTGAAATTAACTAGGTTAGAACAACGGGATAAATTTGCAGGAATGTCACCGCTGATGGAATTATTGTGCAGACGTAAAACTCGCAATCTTCTCAAACGCCCTAATTCGGGAGGGATTTCACCACTGAAGCTATTGTTCAGTAGCTGTAGAACTCTTAGGAAGCTCAGGTTTCCTATTAGAGGAGAAATTGTTCCAACCAGTTTTTGGGATCGCAACTCTAAGACGGTGACCCTCTGGTGGCGGCGGCCACATGTTACACCAGGCCACTTGCAGAAGTTGGTGGTTGCATTCCATAAGCTCATAATTTGGAGAGGATCTTCCGTTATGCTGGCCTTGAATGCAAACAGTGCAATTTGATCTGTATCGTTTCCTCCTGGCCTAGAGGTGGCCATAATGCCCGACTCTGGCAAGCTCATGCAACATAGAAGTATGCGTAGGATGAGAATAAAAATTGCAAAGAATGTATTAAAGATCGAACCTGAAGTCCTCATTGGAGTTGAGAACACAGTTACTACGTGAATACCAAATCCGAACTGAAGGTAGCCTCGTGCAGTGGGCTGCCTACAACTTGTACCGCAAGATGGAATTAGGGGTCTAATGGCAGCAGCCGTCACAACAAGAATTTTCGAAAATGTAATTATTCTTTGTGAAAAAAAAATTATCCCCAACTTACATAGTCTCGCCCCTGCTAGGTTTTTTTTCTTATTTTTTATTATATACTAGTCATAAATCTTCTTCTTTTTTAAGAAAGGAGACCCAAAAAAGTATTCCAAAACTAAATTCAATGGGCCAAAGTGAAATAATATAAATGATGATGTGAAAAAAAACTCCACATTCTAACTTTAAAATAATTTAACCTAAAAATTAAGGAAATTTAATTATAATGCCACTCCCCAAATTTATAATGTCACTCCCAAAAAGAAGTGCGGTTATCAATTTGGGAAATCCATATAAGGATCTGGGGAGTGACATTATCGATGCCCAAAATTAAAGTTAGTCTTGTTTTATACTCTATGTGTAAATGACAAACGTCATTTATTATAATTTTTGTTATCTTATTTTAATTGTTTCTAGAGCCGATGACTATTAATATTGTGATGCATCTTTTATTTTTTAGTATACATTTCGTCACTACTAGAATAAAATCCTGATTCCGTCCATGGAACGAAACAACCTTTCTTCATTCCCTTGGGAAATAACGTAAGGACTTCGTTATTAGAGAATTCTTAGGAAACACACAGTAGCCTGCATATGGGAATGTTATTCACCACAGCTGAAATCCTCCTACGTGAATCTTACGCAATAACAACCCTTTGATGCACATGAGCACAACTAATAACCCAAATACAAAAGATGGTGAACATTCAGAGATATACAGAAAGACGCAAGGTTATATACAAGGTATATAATATAGAGCTGCAAAGTGCAAACGAACATAGCCGCTCGAGACTCGGCTCGGGAAAAGCTCATTCGAGCTCAACTCAAGACATAAATAAACAAGTTCAAGCTCAAATTCTAGACTCGTTTTGTTATCAAGCCGAGCACAAGCCAGTAGAGACTTGGCTAGAGTTGGCTTGCAAGCCAAGACTTAGTAGATTTTTTAAGTTAATTACCACAATTGGCATTAGCATTTTGATACCTTGATGCACAATCCTTACAAAAACATATTACATGTTATTATTATTCTAAAATTGAGGTTATTTTCTTGTAGAGGATAGGAAAATGAAAGATATATACCTTCACAATTAAAACATTTTTTTGTTGTATTAGACCTATTCGAAAATATATATACGTTTTTCGTTGGCCCGTTAAGGCTCGTGAACAAGCTCGAGCTCGAGTCAAGCCAAGGCCCACTCGGCTTGAGCTTGGCTCGTTAAGTTTTCACTGATCTCGAGCTCAGGTTTGTTAAAAACTTAATAAACAAGCTTGAGCACAACAAAACTCAGCTTGGCTCGGCTCGTTTGCAATCGTAGATATATTTAATTTATGTGCACCTTTTACCCGAACAAAGTTCAGAAGAACCAATCATGTGAATTCACAGTCTCTAGATTCTCTTAAAAGTTTAGGGTGCCATAATTGCGCATTCGACTGGACTTTGGTGTCTAAAATATCATACCCAATGCACATGGCTCTTGGTCTCAGCAGAAGATGAGAAGCAGTTGGTAGGCACCTAATGCTCAACATCAAATGAAAAGGCTGAATTAGAGCCATCCCTAAAGGAGAAAAATTACTCCCTTTTTCTTAATTCTATCTTCTTCTCTGCCTCATTTTCGTTGGTCCAATTCAATATGAGGGCATTGGGTACACAAATTTTTACAGGACTGAAAGCACCAAGTCAGAAAGACCCACATGGCATGTGATAAAAACTCTTGCAGATTAATAAAGTTGAGTAAAATTCTTTCCACCAGTACCATTTTCTTCCCATCCAAACCCCTTGATCTAGATTCTAAACATAGTGTGAAGGTTTTAGTGTTTTAGTCAATATTTATTCACGTGATTGCCCATCATTTCAGCGTGGAAAGAATATTGCTAATTAGAGCTCTAAAATCAAACCACCAACAGCAACAATTGCCGGTGGCCCTGTCTAACTCAAAATCAGTGGTACAGCCCTCTAAGCCTGTAATGCTTTATCAGTCAAGTAAGGTATAATTGGTAGTACTGGACAAATCACTAAGGCAAAGTTGTAATGAACAAGCACCATTCTAGCTAGGTGAGGGTTACCTGTCATTAAAGGAGACAGCATTTAGAAAGTTTCACATATATGGACAACATGTTTTGACTTTGTTTGCATCCCTTTTGTGGAGGGAAACTAAAAGGAAATAGAAGAAAAATGAGAGGAAAATGTCTTTCACGTGTCCACTTTTTTCCTTTCCTCACCCAGTTGTTTAGTACGGGAAAGAAGAAAACCACAAAATCTGATATGAATCACATTCTAGTGAGAGTGGACCAAGATGTGACCAATGTACTGATGCTATTAAGGTGCATCCCCCAGAGGGAAAAAGATAACCTTAACTAGAAAAGAATTGACTTTTGAGGCCCAACACTATTATGAGCAAGGCATTATCATCATCTACCTAAGGTGAAGATATTACCTTAGTCAGAGTCAGTTTCAACTCATTAGCTGCTTGTTGTTTCCAATGTGAACTTTGGACAACGCAAAAGAAAAGCACCTAACTTTCTTTTTCACATGCTAAGCCTCAAAATTCGTCTAGACTTTGATATGTCTCAGCTACTAATATTTCGGATGCTGAAATAATTCAACTGTATGATAGAGGAGGGCAAAGGAGACAATACTGGAAAACAAAGCACATACACAACATTACAAAGCAAGTGCCGGTGTTAAAGGTGTTTTGGTAAAAGGATGTATTAACTTGGAAGTGCATTTACTAATTGCATAAAAAAAGAGTGTTTAGTGATATAGTTTTACAGATGATTTCTTTGCCAAAAATCAAAAAAAAAAAAAAAAAAAGGCACAATTACTTACCATAATCAAGGGCACTTTAATCTCCCAAACTTCAAGTTTAAAATGATCTCATAAGCTTTTGAACACCATTATTAGTCTGGTATTCGGACTCAATCTGATTCTGATAGCTCACGGATGATATAGCATGAATAAGCTAACTTGATATTTACTGTGTTGATGTGCTAAAAATCAATAAATCATTAGGATAGAAAACTGCTGGAAAATGAGATCATTTTTTCTTAGACCTGCCGAAATCCAGCAACTCTCCAGATGTATGACCAACCTTTCCTCCAGTGGACGGATGGGACTTGGGAGATTATTTATCTGCGGCATATCAATGGGAGTCTTGAGGATCCGGTAGTATGGATCCCAGAGGACGGATGAGGAATTGCATTCATCCTAGCAAAAGCCTCTTCCAGAATCTGGATTTAGCAGAGAATGTAGTGGTTTCCCTCACTTTAACAGCACCGTGCTAGAGTATAACAGGACTTATTGGACTCATTTTTGCTGACATGTCCATTTTGTAGGTAAAACCGTCAAAGGTTGAGTACCTTCGCAACAATAATCGCGCCATCATGTTCATGATTTCCTTTAAAAACAGAACCAAAGTTACTGTTTTACCAATCTGAAAAGAACCCAATATATGCTTGTAGAAAGTTCTTGTCAGATACTTGCAAAACTAACCCTAAAATTGATGATTCTAATGCATGTTGCTTCCTCTTTCTTCCCATCAATAAAAAGTTGCGAATGACAATATCAAAATCAAGTACCAGTTGAGGAAGTATCATATTAAGCAAATGCGAACCTCTTTGCTCGTTTGATCCTTTTGATGGAACATGTGGACACATTTTTTAGTTATGGTATGCCACCACACAGTTCATCATTTTCATCAGAAGTTGCACTACATTCTTGAAGATTCCTGCCCAGATGAGCCAGGTTTGAGTCAGCTCTTGCTCGCAAGTCCCAATACACGAAAGATTGATTTTTTTTTTTTCTTTTAGTATTTGGTATCCCTTTCCAAAGACTAATGAATTTCTTCTTTTGTTGAGCCAAAAAAGAAAAGTACCACCAATACACAAAAGAGGTGAATTTTTAGGTGGAAAAACAAGTGCTACATTACATATATTTATAGCAATTTAGAAAGCGAATGCATGTAAGTCTAAAAAGTTTGGTCATAATCGATTACAATTTGTTGGGCATTAATGAATTTCATCCATAAATGGTCATGGCAGTTGGCACGCTACTAGTTTTACTCATGAATGCATGCCCAGGCTAACTATGGCGTAACGTAAATGCAGTGTTTTTCAAAAGTCCTAGCTTCAAAGAAGCTTTGGCAAATGTGGGTCTTTTGATTGGAAAACCAAATATGGTGTTTCGGCCCGTAGTGTTTCGCAACTAATTTGGTGACCAAATACTTACATATCGAGCCTTTTTTTTTTTTTTTTTGTCAATCGATAGAAGAGATCATTTACATCATATAACAAGTACAAATTACAAACTCGGGTGACTACATCAATTGTATTCACGAAACAATCAAGCCCAACAACTTAACAAACAAAAAAAATAAGCCCAATATAGGGTAGAAAACAACTCAACAAACATAAAAAATAAGCCCAACATAGGGTAGAAAGAAAGAAATGAAGGAAAAGTCCTCTAAAAGAAGAACACGCACGCAACACCCACATGCACGTAGGTGAGATAATTCGAACTCCTGACCTTCTAGTAAGATGCAAGAGCCCTGACCAACTGAATTAGCCCTAATTGGTTATACTCCGTACATATCAAGCCTTCTTCAGTATAATTCAGGACAAGTTTTTTTTTTTTCGGGGGTAAAAATTCAGGACAAGTTGATTTACCTTGACAAGTCCAAACAAAACGGGCAGGCACTACTTTCGAAGTACTCCGCAAGTGGTGTTGGTTTTTTAGCCCCTGGTTTTCTAGGTCTAATTTGGCGACCACATCATACAAGACAAGATACTCCATAAGCGTAGGCCTCGGTGTTTTTTCCCGCACGCATACGGATGTAGGGGGGTTGGTTACCAGATTTCGGGCTTTTGGAGCCTGATCGGTGGGTTGACACGACGGGGCCGATCGACGAAGCCTCTTCGCTCGTGCCCTGTTGTGAGAAGGGGAAGAAAGTGTGAAATGCTAATCGTCATGAAAGCGTTAGGCTCCGTTTCAAAACATTTTTTTAAAAAATAAGTACTTATTTTACATTTTCAAACTCAAAAATAGTGTAAATAAAAAATATTTTTTTAATTTTTTTTGTACCGTATAAAAGATCTCATCGAGATCTTATAAATAAGATTCAAATTGTATATTTTTAAATTTTAATAAACCCATTATTTTTTAGCTTAAAATTGTCTTCTTAAAAAATAAGAATTTATTTTACGTTCCGAAACGGGGCCTTAGTCGCACAAGCGCTTCATAAAGAACACTGCTACTCACACCACATATATACACAGATTGCGTGTAGAGATCCGATGTGGGGCCTATTACGGATTCCATACAAACAATCCGAGCCATTTATTAAATGTAATACATTTTTTCAAGGCTCCTCGCAAAAAATCAATTAATTCCGATATCTATAGATGTTCGATCCAATCATTTAAGTTTTTATTCAGATTTCAGAACAATGAAAAGTTGGATGTTGGATCGAATACTTATAAGTATTGGATTGAGCTGATTTTTTGCGAGAGCCCTTAAAAAAATGTTTTATATTTAATAAACGGCTCAGCTCATTTGTATAAGACCCAGAAACTTTTATAAACCCTACACAATAATCTGTACACGATCTGTGTGTCAAAGTTTTGTATAAACAGACTCCTCGTTCCGCTTTCTTCCAAAACCTTTTTTTTCAAAAAAAAATGTAATTTCAAATTCAAATATAAAGAAAATGAAAAATAATTTTTTAATTTTTTTGCACAGTTTAAAATATCTCAATGAGATCTATCAAAGAAGATTCATATTGATAGAAAAATTATTTGCATCAACCCATAATTTTTTATCTTAAAATTATTTTTTTTTCTCCAAAATCTTCCTTTTTAGAAAGTGGAAACGCCTACTGCTTCATAAAAGTGTACTTGGCAAAACCGCTGACAATGACAATGACGCCTCCTCCCTCAATGCAAATTGCGGCCCCGCAAAGCAGCGTCGTTTAGAGCGTTTCTGGATTACCCATGCTGTCACATGAATCTCAAATTTAATTTCGTTCACCATCCTAAAAATATTATCTTCCTCTTGATTAAAATTTATTGATTGAAATGATATAAATTTCACCATAAATTAATATCATGCTTATCAAAAAATGTATTAAACGAATGAAACCTGCATTATTTCAACCAATAAAAAAGAGAATAATATTCACTCTATTTAAAAGAGGGTAAACAAAATTGCACTCTACAAAAGCATCCGCATCAGCCTCTTTAAATTTTGAACTAAATTACATCTTAAAAATCTACTTTATTACTTTAGCTACTCACTTTTAAAATATCTATTGTATTAGACTCTTTACTCTCTCTCTCTCTCTCTCTCTCTCTCTCTACTCAATTAAATATTCATACTTTTATATTTTTTTATGTATTCTTACATTTCTCTATTCAATTAATAGTTAAAAGGTGAATAGTGGCTCTTTAAAACCAAAACAAAGTCACTGTAGCAAAATTATTTATTTTACAAAATAAAGATGAAGAAGGAGAAGCTGGTGTAGGACAATTTTTTATCTATTTTTTCATTCTTGCTCTTTCCTTTAGTTTAGAGAATTCTTTAAGTAAATTGCTTCCCCCCCCCCCCCCCGCCGCCGCTTTTTGTTTTTTTGTTTTTAATCAAACCTCAGCCTTTTCTTAAAACCCGGATTATCCCTCGGCCCCCCACCCAAAAAACATCTGGCCCCCCCTCCCCTCTTAAAACACCTTCACCTTTTAAATTTTATTTTTATTTAATTAATTTTATCTTATTTATTTAATTTCTACAAATACACCGGGTCAAAAAATCGTATTTTTTGATCATTTTATTTTAAATAGTCATAATGAATTTTTTGCTCTAAGACCTTTCAACAAACACCCTAAAACTCATTATTTAGTTTCAAGACTCTCTTAGGGTGTTCATTGAAAGGCCTTGGAGGCAAAAATTTATTACGACCATTTAGGATGAAATGATCAGAAAAATAACATCTTTGCACTGGTTCAAACAGATTAAAAATTGAAACATTTATTTTTGTAACTATATTTTTATTAGACTTGAACCTAGAATTAGACTTCAATCATAGAGCAAATATATGGGGGGGGGGGGGGCATATGGGGTGAGGAAAGAGATCATCATTTTCCTATAAATAGAACCTTTTGTGAAACCATTCAATTCACACCTTGAATCTCTCCAATTTTTCTCTTTAAAAACTTTGTGTTTACTCTTTGTTCTTACTTTGTTCTTGGTATTATTGAGTTTCTTCTTGAGTTCTTCAAGAAACTCAACCTAATGCCGCCACCAAACCACCACCCGACCAGCCTCTCGATCCAAAAAATTTAGTAGTTCAGTCAATATTTATTTTCGAGAGAAAAAGAAAGTCTTTTCTTTTCTCTTTCGAAACTACCGTAAGCTTACCGTAAGAAGTCACTTCGTTCGATAGCCACATTCATCTTCCGTAACCTTCTGTTATATTTTATTTTTGTGTTTAAAAATGCATATTAAGTTAAAGTACTAAAGATAGCTAGCAAACTTATTCTACTAAAATTACTGGTCTAAAGCATAAGTGGTTTCCACTCCAAAGGTGTCCGTTCATGTGATACTATGCTTTATGATCGTTTTTACAATTGTGGAGTAACCTGAGGTTAACACCCTCGAAAGTTTGTCAACAAGTCTGGCTTCGTACAGACTAAGGAAGGAATGGTGATTCTAACTGGACTCGTCCGACCATCCGACCTGAAACTTTCCTGGTTATTTCTATGTCAAACATAACCCACAAAATTTAGAATAATGATTTTCGGTGAAAATTTAGCATGGTTACTTAGGCTTTCCTCACAGACTGTGTATCTGTCAAATTTTTTAGGAACGCCGCAGCGAAAAATTCGGGACGAAACAATGGATGACTACAACTTTTTAATTTCAGATAGTTGGTCATTTGAGAATGATGTTCGTAGTGAGGAGAGTGTCTCCCACAATAGTCGCGATTATACACCAAAATTTACCACCGACCAGGTTAGTTTTTACTGTTATTGTTTTGCATATTCGTTATTTATGTTAAGACTGGTTAATGTTGTATTTATACATATTCATTTTTTTATATAGATTTTTGAAAGTAGAGAAGATATGTTAGCTTGGGCTAAAATATTGTGGTGGTTATTTTAAATTATGCTAAGTTAAAAGGCGGCAAATTGCTGAAGTGCATTTTTAGTTGTGAAAGATGAGGAAAGCACGAACCGCCACGGTATCTGGTTGAAGGGCAATTCTTGCAAAGAAACACTGGGACTAGAAAATGCGATTGTCCATTTCAACTGCGAGGTATACCACAACATCCATACGGTATCAGGTGGGGTTTAGACGTTATTAGTGTTGTCCATAACCATGAAATAGCAAAACATATTGAGGGCCACGAGTACCCGTCAAGGCTAAAACCAATAGAGAAACAATTTGTGGTCGACATGGCCAACAGCACTGCGCCTCGTGAGATTCTTAATATTTTGAAGCAAAAAGACCCATCAAACACTACGGGAATCAAGAGCGTTTATAACACCATTTTTGCAAACAAAGCAGCCAAACTGGACGGTCTAACTTCTATTCAGTATGTCATACGTCAATTACTTAAGAAACATTACCTCCATCAATTTCTTACAAATCCGGATACTAACGAAATCACAGATATTATTTGGGTTCATCCTATGAGTCTAGAGCTATCTGTCAACTTTCCGTCTGTACTGATCATTGACGCCACGTACAAGACCAATGAGTATCGAAAACCACTATTGGAGGTTGTGGGTATCACATCCACATGGCGAACTTACTCGCTTATGTTCACTTATCTTAGTAATGAGAGAGAAGAGTCATTGACATGGGCATTGGATAACTTAAAAAACTGGATGCTTCAAAAGGGGGCGTCGATGCCATTAGTGTTTGTTTCAGATCGGAATTTAGGGCTTATGAACGCCATTGAAGCATGTTTCCTTACGGCACGTCACATCTTGTGTATTTGGCACATAAATCAGTGCGTCATGAAGAATTGCAGCCGTGTGCTTGGTCCGGAATGGAAGCGCTTCATCATGTCATGGCACTCCCTTATCAATTCATCTACACCTTTGTCTTTCGAACAGAAGTGGCAAGCCATGTGCACGATTTTCGCCAGTTCTCGTATGTCATAACTTACCTGTGGCAAACATGGTTAAGGTCGTACAAAGAGCGGTTTGTTTCAGCATGGACAGATACATGTATGCACCTCGGAAGCAATTCAAGTCGAAGGTAAAATCACTTTTTGACTTTACTATTAAAATTTTGTGCATTTCTCCACTACACTAAGAAATACTTTTTGATACTTTCCTATTTAAACACGGTGCATTATTCTATTACAGGGCAGAGTCTGCACATGTGAGGCTAAAGCTATATTTGGGAGATACCATGTCATCACTACAAACATCTTTTGATAAAATAGAAAAGATGTTGAAAAATCAGTTCGGAAAAATTAAGAAGTCGTTCGAGAAATCATTGAACATTCCACGCCACAAACAATTACGTGACGACATTTTTTATCATGTAAGGTGTCGCATTTCATTAGAGGCAATGAAGTTCATACATGATCAGCTAGAAACCGCTTTAGAAGTATCCCCCATATTGTTGGCTATTGCAACTATACGATCAAAATCACACACGGATTGCCATGCATGCACGATCTTGCATATTATCGTTCCATTTCCACTCCAATTCCGCTATGGAGTATCCACGCTCATTGGACTAGGTTGTCTATGCACGCAACCGAGTTTAATGAGGAAGGAGCACGATCTGACAGGACATCTCAGGTCGTTGAGATATTAGATGGGATGGATCCACCTATGCGAGAGCATATCATAGACAAGATTATCGATATGGCAGATCCATCTCGTAGCATAGTTCGACCTCCATCATACAACACAGAACATAGAGGTCGACCTACAGGTAGAGATGAGCAAAGTACACGTCGCATACCTTCGTTCTCAAAAGCATCCACTTCAGGATCAAGGACTGCAACATCGCGAGTGAGAGGGAGAGGGAGACGTGGGAGGGGTTCGGGGGTTCGCAACACTCAATTTATAGTTCCATCCATCACTGATCGCTACATTCAACGATTACCTCAGGCTTATCAGCATTATATTTCCCACACTGTTGACGTGCTTGGTGATGGTCATTGTGAATTCAGGGTGATAGCTGCACTAATCGGGTATAGTGAAAATGATTGGAGTCGAGTACAAGAGGAGCTTATTGAAGAGATTCGACAAAATTATTATCTATATAGTGTGATTTATCCAGTATATGATTGGGCAAATCGTTTACTAATTTTACTGAATTGGTTTGAGCCTACA